>NC_056734.1:624764231-625485275 GCF_019279795.1 Protopterus annectens
AGATGGATTTGTCTGGAGTGATACTCTGTCCTTGTGGAAGATTAGGTAGGGTCTTTTGGTGCATAATTCCTGCAACTCTGAAATTCATCTGGCTGACATGATGGCTACCAAGAAAAGAGATTTCCATGGCAGGAATTTGAGGTCACATTTCGCTGCAGGTTCAAAGGGGGGATTGAGTCAAAGACTGTAGAACTAACGTGAGATTCCATGGCTCTATAGGCTGTCTGATTGGAGGTCTAATGTGAAAAACTCCCCTGAGAAAAGTTTTACATAAATGCAGTCATATGAGAGGAGTACTATTCATCCCATTATGGTAATTAGAAATCGCCACCAGATGTACTCATATGGTAGAGGCTGTGGCTCCATCTTCAAAAAACTTAGATATTGTAAGACCACTGTGACTGGAGCCAAATATGCATCGAGCATCTTTTCCTTTGTCCCGATATAGTCTTCTGGTGGATGGTTTATGAGAGGCCAGAATAGTGTCATGAACAGGTGAGGTGAGATCTTCCTGCCTGGCAACTAACGGAAGTGGAGAAATAGAGCTGTCAGCTTGAGACTGGATAGATTCGGGTGACTCAACCCTTGGGGGTGAGAAATGAGGTCTGGAAGAGGGTCCAGAATCCATAGTGGGTATAACAGATGAGGCCAAAGGAAGGGGAACCAAACTTGTTGAATAGCTTTCTTTATGAATTGAGGAATGGGGGATAGACATAAAGAAGTCCCGTGGGCCAATCATGAATCAGAGCATCCCTCAGGGACTCCCCCTTTGGGGGGAATAGGGCAAAGTAGCTGCGGCATTTGCTGTTGGATGGGGAGGCGAAAAGGCCACAGCAAGGCTGCTACTTCAGGACTGAGAGCACTCATGGGGCAAGAGAATGCATCTGCTCAACTTGTCTGCAATCATGTTGGAGTTTCCCGGGATATGTGTTGCTATCAGCAAGCAGTTAGAAGCTATCGCCCACTGCCAAATTCTCATGGCTTCTCAACACAGGGGGTATGACTTGGTTCCTCCTTGCTTGTTGATATACCAGACTACTGACATATTGTCTGACTGAACTGCAATCTTTCCAGAAGGAAGAACCATTTGGAATGCTTGCAATGCTATCAGCACCACTCTCAGTTCTAGAATGTTGATATGCAGGTTGGCCTCCAAGTGGACCATGCATCTTGGACCATCTTTCTCTGGAAATGGCCCCACACCCTATCAGGGAAGCATCCGTTGTCACAATGGTCTTGGGCTGAGGGGACTGGAATGGGCGGCTCCAAAGTTCTGTGTCTGGCCTCATCCACCAAAGAAGATCCTGCTTGTAAGAGTTGGTTATCTGAATCTGAAAACATAGAGGGTAATGATTCGGGAACTACTGAGAGAGAAGAAGCCAAAGGAGAATTCGCATGTGTAGTTTCACAAGAGACACTACTGGTATGGAAGCTGCCATGGATCCTAAGACCTGAAAAACCTCTCTCACTGAGACTTTGTTTTGACAGCGTATCACCCAGAGCTGAAGCCTCAATCTTTGGAGTCTGTGAGTTGGGAGTGACACCAGACAGGATTGAATGTCGAAGACTGCCCCAATGTATTCTATCTGCTGGGCCATAGTAAGGTTGGATTTCTCCCAGTACACAGTAATCCCCAAAATTTCTGCCAGAGAAAGGGTGTAAGGGTGTATTGCAGGGTAGCTACCAGAAGATGCTTGGTGGGGGTGGTAAGGAGCCAATTGTCTAAGTATGGAAACCCCCAGAATCCTTGTAGTCCCAAGTGAGCTGTACCACTGCCATGCACTTTGTGAACACTCTGGGGGCTGTAGAGACACCAAACAACAGGGCATGAAACTAGTAATGATTGGCTCCTAGCCAGAAGTGAAGTAGACTCCTGGAGCATTTGTTCATTTTGATGTGGTAATATGTGTCCCGGAGTCCTATCGAGCACATCCAATTGCCCTTCCTTAGAAAAGGGAGAATGGACTGAACCGTGACCATCCGGAATTTAGTTTGGGCAACAAATTGTTCAAACTGCTGAGATCCAGAAGGGGTCTCCAGTCCCCTGTCTTTTTTGGCACCAAAAAGAATCTTGAGTAAAATCCGGATCCACATTGGTCTGGTGGGACTAGTTGGATGACTCTTTTTTTGATACAGCTTTTTTATTTCTGAAGCTGCTTCTTCCCTCTGACTGGGGGGAATGTCAGGAAGTTTTGGATAAGTAATGAGGGGAATGGTGTAACCTCTGGTAAAGATATTCCCAACGATCGGTGGTAACAGAGTGCCAGGCAGCTTGGTGCAGAGAGAAACAACCCCCGACTGCTTCCAGAGAAAAGCAATCAGGCTGCTCTTCAGGAGCACTGGTAAGGCTGCCCAGAGGAGGAGTCTCTAGGGCCTTGGTTATGTGGACCCTCTGTGCCTCGATAGGGGCATCTTCCAGAATTGTTGCCCCCTCTGCCCCTGGTGGTATCACCACGTGTGGCACAGAAAGGGCCCCAAGAATTTTTGTGCCACATCTTTCTGCTGCTCTGATTCCTGGAGTAGGAACGTTGAGGGTTGGAAAATGTAGACCTATGGTAGACAGGGTCTTAGCATCCTGCTCACACCTGGCCAGAGTGTCCTTTACCTTAGAGCCAAATAGGGAAGATGCTTCAATGGGAGCATTCAGAAAGGAAGACTTGAAGGGATCTGCGAGGTCACAAATGCGCTTCCAGGCATGATGTCTCATAACTATGCCTGAACCCGCATCTCTAGCCACCCCTTCAGTTACATGTCAAAGCAACCTCATAGATGAGTTGGAGATTGATTCCAGGGTTGCGAGCTGCGAGGCAACTTTGTCCCTTACCTCATCAGACAACTGTCCTGCAAGCGTTTCAGAGAGTTCAGAGATCAAATCTCTTTCGAGCCTCGTAAAATGTGACAAGTAGTTCAGGGACCATATTGCAAAGGTTGCTGATGCAAAGACTCGCTTCCCCAATCTGTCCATGACCTGGCAATCTCTGTTGGGTGGGTGGACAGTAGGACTCTCTTCAGCTAGATCCTTTTTTGTGGCCACCGCCATAGCATTGACTGGTAAACCTCTAGACCAATGTGAATTATCCTCAGGTGGACAGACTATCTTGTCAGGTCTCCAAGGGATCGCCTCAACAGAATCGGGGTTCTTCCAGGCAGCTGAACCAGCTCATCTGCAGGCAGGGTCACCCAAGAGGTAGATGGATGGGCACAGAAAGCCTTTAGGAACATGGACTCCTCAAAAGAAGAATTAGCGGGCTTCCAGTCACCCCTCTATTTCAGCATTTCAAGGATGTCTCCGAAGGAGACACCATCAGGGGGTGACCGTGGGGACCCTTCACCATCATCGAAATCCATGTCCTCTGTTAGAGGCTCCTCAGGGGAGTCTATGTGCTTCCTCTTGCACAGCTTCTTCCGTGGGAGCTTCTGAGGAGGACTTGGAAGAGTGGGTACCCTGTACAGGGGGGTTCCTGCGGCTTCCCTGCCCAGTGTCACGGGGAGGTAGCCTGTGGCAGCTGTAGCTCAGGGGAAGAAATCTGGGGGTCCAATGTCAGCAGAATGCTTCCAGAAGCAAGCACCCTCTCCATCACATGGAAAGCAGGTCCACCTGAAGAGGGATGGGAGCCTGGAACAGAGGAGGACAACCTTGGAACTGGGGTCACATCCCACTCCACCAAACTTGCTCCCAAGGATGGAACTTCAAACAGGATCGGTGCAGACAAAGCTCCCGGCACTTAGGACAGAACCAGAGAGACACTTGGAACCATGCCCTGAACCGAAGAGCCTGCAACCCAATCATGGGGTTGAGGAAGGACTGGTTCAGCAGGAACACAGGATCAAAGGGACAGTCCTGGAGCCCCTGTGAGGTCCACTACAGGTGCCGAGATGGGGGGGGTTCTGAAAAGGAGAACCAAAGGAGGTGAACAAGATGGAGTCCATGGAGAAGTCAACCCAGGTCCTGCAGGAGGATGGGTCCTGATGCACCACATCAAGTTCTGAAAGGCTCCTGGTGGATCTAGTGGATACTCCCAACAGAGAGTTAGGTCGATCTAGAAATGGGCTATACACTTGGCCTAGAAACGGGTTGATGGATGGAGAGTATTGGGTCCATGGAGTGGAATCTACTGGCACTGATGTCTCATGTTTGGAGACAGGAAGCAGTGGGGTCAAATCCATTCTTGTCAGAATCATAAAAGAGCTTGGTGCCACAGGGGCACTGGGAGCCAATACGAGAGGTTCAATCTTCCTTGCAGAGATAGGCATTGAAGGTGTGCACTGAGCTGAAGTGGCACCCAGTGCCGAAGTAGTAGGTGAGGCAAGGTCTATAGTCAGTGCCGGAGACAGTATCAGAGCCAAAGCTGGCACCAATGTAAAAACAGTCATAGTACCTGGAGCAGACAAAGTCAGTGCAGACGAGGCAGATTTATGCTTCAAAGAAAGTTTTTGCACTTTAGGTTTCACAGATGTATTCTGGTCACCCGAGGGTGAAGAGGGAACTGAATGGGACCTTTTCTTATCCTTCCTAAGAGGGGTCGAGACCTCTGTTATAGAAAGGGCCTCTGAAAAGGGCGACTTAAGTAGGCCTTTCAGTATTAACTTATTCTTATGCTCGTCCAGAGTGTGCTGGCTGAAACTTTGACAAATCACACAGGGACATTGCACCGAAAGATGGGGCACCCCCCAGCAATAGACACAATCATTGTGAGAGTCACTATTTGGAAGTTTATCATTACAAGAAGTACATTGCTTGAAGCCTGATGTACCCTTCTTTTCAGACATCATGAAAAAGTTAAACACAACAATCAAAAACTTCAGAGGAAAAATAAATTCTATTCTAAGTCTAAACCTGTCTAAATACACACAGTATCTATCCAAAGAGTCAAAAACGCACAACTAGACAGAAAAGGGGAAAAAGAGAAGAAATACCAGTGATGGTATTCAAGGAATACCACAAGGGTAAAGAGAGAAGGCCGTACCACCAATGGTAATTAAAAGATTACCAAACAGGTAGAAGTAGAAGTGAAAAACATGTAAATCTAACTGTAAATGTAAAGATTAATGATTGCAAGTTACAAAAACAAGAAAATAGACAGATTTTTCTACTTAGCTGAAAGCTCGGATGAAATGCGGCTTTATGGCTATGTGGCAAACAAGATCTGAGGCAACAGGGAGAAGGGCATTGTTGGTAGAAGCTTAGCTCGAGAGTTTTTGGTTGGTGTAAGTTTGGTATTAGGCCAACCTGGTTCCGAGGGCTTGGAACCAAACCCATCAGTGATGAATGGAAAAAAGATGAACAACATCAGATAGAAATTTCTTCTCAAAATATAGGTAGGGAGTGGGATAAAATTAATGTGGAGTTTAAAATAGGGTGGAAATAAAAAAATAAAAAAAAAAGAGAGATGGTTAAGAAGCAACAAGAATTATTTAGAAGGGCTGACAAATGTTAAATTATTGCAGAACAGGGGGAATCTCACAGAACAAGAGGAGGAGCAATTGCAGAGTGCTAAGCAGAAAATAAAGGATTACTTCAATAATATGAATGAGTTTAGAAAGACTGCTGTTAAGCAACTTTTTTTCCCTATAATAATGCCAGAGCACACGTTTCTCCGGGAACAGAAAGTAGAATGGGTTTTCTAAAACAAGGAAGATAACAAGATGTTCTGTAGAGGTACTACAAATATTTTGGAAATTTAATGCAAGTCTGTATAAAGCAGAGAAATATGGAGATCAAAAAAAGGTACAAATGGAAATGTTTATGGAAGAATTAACTATGTCAAGGTTAGAGCTAGATGAGGCGCAATTACTAACAGTTAGGATTGGAGAAGTTTAGATAAAAATGGTGATTTATAACCAATCAACAGGAAAGTTCCCAGGAATAGATGGTATTCCTGATGATGTTTGGAAGCCACAAGAGAATAAACTGAAAGATCTGAAAGGTTTTGTTTAACAGCATTTTAAAAGAAGGAGAAACACCAACTTCCTGGAAGAAAGTGGTAGTGGCTGTAATACCTAAAGAGGGTAAAGACCCATCAGATCCAGCTTCACACAGGCCCATTTCAATCCTAAACCATGCTTATGAAGTGTTTATACCTATAGTGGGTAAAAGAATGGCAATGTGATGCCAAAATTGATGGACATGGATCAATGTGGTTTTGTGAAGAATAGAAGAGCATGCAAAAGTTTAAGAAGTTGTAAGGCAGGCATAAGGATTACTCTAACTTTCTCTAGTAATGTACAAACAGTGTGTGATGTTATTAGCAAACATTAGCCTGCACTTATGACAGATCAGAGAGATCGCTGGTGATAAACCATGTTATTTATTTAAGAATAATCTGTACTTGAAGAGATTGCTCTGCTATGGTATGTTTAACAATCAAGATAAATATGTAAGCTCTGATAGACTAGGGATGTATCCCTGCTGATCTTGTAAAGCGTGTCAATTTATTTCTGTGGATAAAATTTTTATACATCCTATGACCAAGAAGATTTTTACACCCAGATTTTATGCTGATTGTAAATCCTCTGATTTGGTTTATTCCGCAAAGTGTGGACAGTGCTCGAGTTTTTATGTGGGTAAGACCAACCGCTCTTTTAAGAAGTGGATTTTAGAGCACATAGGTGATATAAGGAACTCTTCTCCAATTAATGTCCTAGCACAACATGTAGGTCAGTATAAGGATCATACTGTTGTCTTCTTGGCTCTCCAGTTATTTGTTGAGGCCATTTGAGGTGGTGATATAGTGAATCAAGTAGAGCTAATGGAATTAAAATGGATTATTGCACTTTGTGTACATACAGCACCAGGTCTGAATGGGAATATTCCTTTAAATCCTGCTTTGCAAGCTCACAGGTTGGTTTGGTGATTAATTGTTTAATTGTTTTAACATTCTTATTGGTGGATGTTTATGAGTTGCAATATATTATAATTGTGCTTTGTTGTATTGTCTGATGAAGTGACTAAGTCCGTGAAAGCACTAACCTAATAAAATTTTTATGTTTGTTTTTATCAGTCATGTTAGTCATTTTTTGCCTTGTTTTTTTTGAAGATTTTTGTTGTGTGAAGACCATCTTTTAACCAAGAGGAGTGTATCTTGTATAGTTTTATTTTTATACTCCACACATACTTCAAAGAATTTTTCCTCAGGTAGAAAGCAAATGTTGGGGGTGTAACAGGAAAGACAGAGGTAACTGAGAACATACATTTTAGGAGTGCAAGGAGTTTGCAGTTTTTAAAAATTCTCTACTGAGAACTTTGTTAGAAACATTGCATGTACAAATGGCTGTAACTAAGAAAATTATTCTTTTGAGCTTGACACAGATTCTGAATAGCATAGACAAATTAAGTCAAGTTTAATACCGTTAGCTGGCAAAAAGCAATTACTATACAATGGAGACCTAAGTCAGCACTATATTTGAAGTACTGAATATTGCAATAGAAAAAAAAGAAATGAAAAAGGAAGGTGCAAATTATATAGAAATAAGTGGAAATTGTGGGAAGAATACATGCAAAATAATATTCAACAAAAGCAGGAATGAGGTTTAAGGGAAGGCAGGAAATGAGCATACTGTGTGATGCTGGACAGATGATAGTTATAAAGAAAGAAAAGATATGTAAGGAATAATGTACATAAAGGGAAAATATTAATATGGTTTGTTTTCTTTTCTATTAACTTATATTTGCCTATGTCTTAACTTATAATTCAATAAAGTTATTTAAAAAATTCCAGTTCTGATCAAGCAATGTGGTACACTATCTTCCTTTAATAGAGCAAAAAAACACAACTGGGTGTGGGTTATGCTGGATTTACCCATGGTTGGCATGGTTTGGTCATGAGAATGAAGCCTGAGTGACCAAACAAAGCTAACCGTGGGTAAATCCAGTATTACCCACACATAGCCATTGGTTATTGCTATTACACAAAGACATTATTTAAAAAAAAAGTTAGATACTTTTCTTAAATAATGTCCCTGTATAATGGCACCATGCTTCTCTTCCATGTTTTTCCCAGTATCCTGGGGCTTTCCTGTTGTACTGTGCATGCATATGGGACTTTCTTTCCCACACTTCCACAGTGAATCAGTACTGTGTAAAGGAAGCAACGAAGAAAGGAAGATCTCTTTTTTTGTTTTAATTAAAAAAAAAAGAAATCGGGAGACTTTCAATATACAAGAGAGACAAGACAGACAAAATAAAAGGATGATCAGGTATGTTTCTCTAGTTTTGCATCACATACCTGATTATCCTTTTATTTTTCTCTGTCCCGTCTGTCTCATTCTTTTGAAGTCTCTAGTTTTTGAAAGTTTATTTAAAAAAAATAAAAATACAAAAAAATAGAGTTTCCATAGCATATATTAATAGAAGAAGGTCCAGGCAACTGGACTTTTTTCCACTGGTATATGTGCCATTTACAACAGGCAAGCTGTTTGGGATGACCAATCGTTTTTGAATGTTAATGGACAGTCTTTGTATAATAAAGAAATGGACAACTGAATGGATATTCATAAATTCAGCCTTGGCAAGACTGGCCTATTGCGCCTTGAAAGAGAAGGTAATTTAAGGATGGGTACTGGCAAGGAATAAATGGCCACATGACCCAGTTGCTTTTGTTTTCTATGATTCTATTTCTAGTGCTAAATGGTCTGGATCATGCCTGCAAAGGGTCTTTGAACCAGCAAACCTACCTAGTTAACAAAAGTAATATAAAATAAATACAACTGAATATAGAGCAAATTACAGATATGAATTAGTACCTGATGTACTGGCACTGCTTTCTAGGGAGGTTTTGCTTCTTGTGACTCTGTACATGAACTTCTGAAACAGATTAAAAATGCAGGCAAAGTTTTAAATTATTTACATTTTATGAGCCATAATGTGTACTGTCAAAAACTGATAAAACAATATATTTTATTTGGAAATAAAATGTATAGATACAAACACATCATTGTCAACAAACCCATTTTCCCCCAATCCTACCATAATTGCTCACAGACTGACAAGTCAAGAAAACACCTCATAATTTAAGAGAAAAACTCCCTTCAGCTTACATTCCATGTTTGCCACAAACATAATAAAACAGTTTCTATTCACCAAGGTAAAGCAACTAAAATGTACAGTATCAAAGAAAAAGCTACAAACTTTTCAGCATTGGTTCGTTTACGATCAGTAATTGGGCAAAAACAAAAAAATGCTTTTCATCTCAAATAAAAATATTTCTACACAATGTCTTAAATCAGATAAGAAACAAAATTTCAATTTCTGAAGGAAATACTTTGGAGTTTTATCATCTACTTACAAGTGAAGCAAAAAAATCAGACGTTATTATTGGGCAGAATACACTGGATTCTGCCTAGATAAAACAATCGTTTGAGTAAGGATAAATCTGTAGTCTTAAACATCTTCAAATTAGTGAAAACTGTGGCCATGCAGCTGGTGAATACTCTGGGTGACATGATAAAGGCAAAGTAGCAGCAAACATTAAGAGAATGCCTGTGGGCTGCAAAAGTACACATCTTATGTGTCCAATGTTATAATTAATGTATTCTGTATTAACAAGAGAATGCCAACATTTTGAACTCCTCTCATTTTGGTGAACTACTAGCAATCTGTCAAATCTAAAATGGGCTTCCACTAACTTCCCTTCAGTTGCACAATACATAACTTGAATATGAGTCTTTCCCTAACAGTAGAACTATTTGAAAAGCTTGAATATCCAGTAAATGCTTGAATATCCAGTAAATGCTAACTGGTGATAAGGGTCAGGAAGATTTGAGACCATATGAGAAAAGCACTAAAAGATGTGAAACTAATTGTACATTTTGCATATTTATACAGCAAGGTGATAGTTTTTATTGCCCTTATTTAAAAAAAATCATTAAAACCAGTGCAGGGGGTGACTGTAACATTACAAAAGTAATTTACAGGTCACAGTGCAATGAATGTGATGCATTCCATACGAGGCAAGACTGTAAATAAACTCAAGCGTAGGATTTCATGTCATCTGTCAGAAATCCGCTCGGGATGTAAAAATAATGCACTAGCCAAACACCTTTCTCTTCATAAAAGACACACAGGTTTTAAATTCCAGATCCTGGATCGCATAGACATGGGTGATCTTGAAGGAGACATCCCGAATATTCTGGAGAAACATGAACTCATGTGGCAATTAAAGCTGAACTCTTTTAGGAAGCCTGGACTAAACTACTACTGCTCAATTAAAAGTGCACTGGAGCTTAGAAAATTGCCACATTGTTTGCATGACTAATTGTATTGTATTTTATTTTATTCTACCAGTTGGTTTTAAATACCATTTTAAATCAGTTGCAATTTAAATGTATATTTTGTTTCCATCATCATACATACATTTTTTCTTATTTTTATTTATTTATTTTTCTGGTTCTCTTTTTTCCACTTTATTCAAAATGATGTGTAATAACGATACTAACTAATTATACAATTCTATATATTTTTATAGATTGTTTTTAGGGTTCTTGTACACAGACCTGAAGAAGTCTAGAAAGACGAAAGCGATCTTTGTTAACAATAGGTTATGAAAATAGAAACTGATTTTTATATGCAAAATGTATATGTATACATTTATATATATTTTTTGATTGCCAAATGAACTGAGGTTGATTCTAGCCATGTAGTATACTGACTTGGATAAAACCACAGACTTAATAATCTACTTAATAATCTGGTTAAATAAGAGGTACCACATAATTATAAATTTTAAAGTACATAAGGGTTATATTATTATGACAGCTACTAAGTAGGGCAGAACCAGCTCGAATGTCACACTGATGGGGGAAGGGATGTGAATTTAACATGTGTACCAATAACACTGTTTTACAGCACAGTAAACCACTCACATGCCCGATAAAAAGTATATATATATTTAGAAGACTTGTGAGGAAATTATTACTCTATTTTTGTTTTACTTGGATCGCTTGTCTATGTACTTAATAAAGGATTTTCGACTGGAAACAGGCTGCCTGCCTTACTTGGATTACTTTCAAATACTTAGTAATGCTGTACAATTATATATTTTCTATTATTATGTTTTGTTTTGACTTAAGACGAGTTTAAGTTTGCTACTCCTACTACTATTGTCTGATCTGATTAATATACAGATATTAACTAGAAATATATTGACTGAAAATCTTCCATACAGAGAAGTTTCTTACACAATTTTGTTTTTGGACCCACTACACTTGTTTAGTGGGTTGGTTTGAGACTTCGGGAATACCACGGAGATAACTTGTTTGAAGATTTGAGTTTTCTTGAATATGCACAACTGGAACTGGAATTGCCCAGGGAAAGAGACACTGATAAGTAATAAATGAACATTTCCACTCTTACTCATTTGCCTGAGACTGTAAGATGCCAAGGGGCTGAAAAGTACAGTTGTTTAAATTCTTACCATAACATTGGATTGTCCTTTTCTTCACTCTTGCAGTATTCTTTACAGAAGGGTTTCCTGCCAAGGATAGCCCAACATCTGGCTAATACACCAAAGCCTTTAGATCTTACAGACACCATATATCACACGTATGATCCCTGCATAAGGTGTAGGACATAAAGTTGACATACAGATGCAAACACTCAGAATGGAGTGTGAAATTTTAGATGCAGGAGGAATAGAATGCCTTCAGGGACAAACCAGAACAGGTACATCTGGAAGGAAAAGGAAGCAAGGGCCACGTAGCCAGGAGGGCAACAAAAGCACAGGGGTAAGATCTAGAAGAGGGGGAAGGACTGAAGGACCAAATACTACAACAATGAAGAGAAGGACATCTACTGTTATGGCAAGATTTTACACAACTGTACTATGTCCTCCCATATCACTGTTGCACTATTCTTTAGAGAAAGGAGAGTACAAGAGCTAAGAAGAAGGTTGGGAGGAGGAAGGCACAGAAGAGCCGTTTACAAAACCACACAGAATAGCCCTGGCAAAATCTACCCTGGCCCTGGAAATAACATCCAATTTATAATGATTAATGAAGGTATGAACAGAGGACCAAGTAGCAGCCCCAAGGGTGGAAATGGTGTCCAAACCCTTGAAAACGGCACTAGATGAGGCAACCACCCTAACAGAATGTGCCATTACAGATGAAGAAAGACTTTTTCTATAAAAAGAGTAAGAAAAAGAAATGGCCTTAAAAATTCAGGATGATATGGTTTGCATGGAAACAGCCAAACCCAAAGTCCTAGAATGAAAATCAAATGAAAATGTACTCAGTTTTGATAAATTACCTTTGTTTTATTCAAATAACACCTGAGCTATCTATGCAGATCCAAGGTGTAAAGAACCTCCTCACTGGCTGACTGTGGAGAAGGTAAAAAGGAAGGAGGATGAATAGACTGATTAAAGGGACAGCTCATTAACCACCATGGGCATAAAAAGGAGGATTAGTTCATAGAGACACCCTGTCTCTATGAAAAACTAAAAAAGGAGGGAAAGCTGTAATAGCCTGAAGTTCAGACACACTCTTGGATGAAGTAAGAGTGAACAGAAGAATAGTCTTCCAAGTACAGTGTTGCAAGAAAGCTGAATTAGCAGGTTCGAAAGATTCCTGAGTCAAATATTCTAGTACAAAACTGAAGTCCCAAGAAGGTGGAATAGGGTTTCTGGAATGTCTGATATGAAGGACGCCCTTAAGAAATTGCATGACTGCAAACCAAAAGGCCAAAGGAGGATTCAAGGGCAGACAAACAGAGATTACTGACAGGTGAGCTTTAACTGAATAATATGCAAACCCAGCATGCAGCAGATCACACAAGAGAGAACCAGAAGAACTCCCACAGAGAGGGGATCCTGCTGGCAAGACAGGCACCAGACAGAAAATCTTTTCCATTTGGACATATATGATTTTCTAGTAATGGGTTTCCTGGCATCCTGTAGACCTCGGAGCATGTCCTCAGAAAAGAGTTGCCTAAAAGGAATTAAAACCCTATTACCCACACAGTCATAAGAAGAGTGGACAGATGAGTATGGATAAGAGATCCCCTGTATTGTGTGAGAGGGTCCTCCTGTTGAGGTAACTTGTGGGGATTGCCCCAAGCCAAAAAATAAAAAAAGGGGGAACTAATGTTGTCTGGACCAAAGGGGAGTTACCTGCAATATTTTGGGAGAGCCCTGGCAGATCTTATGCAGCACCTGTGGCTATGGAGGAAGGAGGGAAAGCATACAGAAATATTCCCTTTCAAGAAAAAGACTGGGCATCTACTTTCCAAGTCAGAGG
This sequence comes from Protopterus annectens, assembly GCF_019279795.1. Lineage (NCBI taxonomy): Eukaryota > Metazoa > Chordata > Ceratodontiformes > Protopteridae > Protopterus > Protopterus annectens. Next base: position 624,777,465 of record NC_056734.1, read on the forward strand.
ACTTGGAACTCTTGAACAGAAGAGAAGTTGTTTGTTCAGAAGGGAGACAAAAATATCTACCTGAGAAATACCCCATTGATGGACTATGTCAAGAAACACATCTCTGTGAAGCATCAATTTGTGAGCCTGTGTTCTGGACCCGCTCAGGAAGTGTGCCACTAGATTGTGCTTTGAAGGAATGTAAACTGCCTGAAAAGTCAGCTGATAATAGATCTGACCTCTGATGAGGAGGCCAGAGACCCTGGATCTTTAGAGGGCACAAGAACCCCCCCCCCTTCCAAGTCTAAGACATCTGTGAACAGCTCCTGAGAAAGAAATAAAGCCTAAAACAGTAGTCCCAGATTGAGAAAGAGGTGTTGAATCCAGCACTGAAGCTCAAGACTGAGACAAGGAAGTAAAGGAACAAGGAACCCAGAGGGTGGCAATGTTGAAGTCACACTAATTGAGATATCATTGCAGCTTCCTCATATGAGGCTTGGTAAGAGGAAGCATGGGAATAGTTGTGGCCATAATACCCAGAAACTTGAGAAATTCTCTGGCCATAAAAAAGTACGGAGGAAGAAGAGACTGTAAAAAGGTTGTTAGACACAAAACTTTGGGAGCAGGAAGAGAAGCCAGCAAGGGAATAATCTGAAGTATGCACTCAAGAAAAATATGATCCAGGTCAGAACTGATTTCTTGAGGTTTATGGTGAACCCCAGACTTTGCAAAAGACAAGTGATAAAGTGGAGATCCTTCAACAAACTGCTGGGAGTAGAAGCCTAAATCAGGTCATCCAGATAGGAGAAAATCTGTATCCCTTGAAGCCTGCAAAAAGCAATGACAGGAACAAGGCATTTGGTGAATAGCCTTTTGGCAATAGAAAGGTCAAAGAGCAAAGCAGAGAAATGAAAATTAGAGGAGGAAACAGAGAAATGCAAAAAATTTCCTAAACAGAGGGTGAACAGGGATGTGAAGGCATGCATCCTTCGGGTTTAGTGAAACCAAGAAGGCCTTGGGAAGAAGAGGAGGAAACAAGGTCTAAAGAGACAGCATCCAGTAAGAAGGGACACTGAGAAAGGTGTTGAGCAGAGAAAGATCCAGAACTGGTCTCCATGTACCCTCCTGAGGAACCAAAAACCTTCTGGAGTAAAAACCATTTCCCATTTAGGTGGGTAATCCAAAATGGACTGCAAAACTTCTGGGTAAAGAGGAAGCTGTTCTTGAGGAGGCTGTGGAATGCCTGAAGAGGGGTTCCAAATCATAAAAATACCGCTGATGAATGAAAGACAGCATCCAAGAGTCTGAGCCAACTTGGAAGACAGAAAAAGGTGGAGAAATAAGGCGACCTAGCCAAGGGAAAGATGACACTAAATGTCAAATGGAGACAGGCTTGTCCTGAAAAGAAGGCTTCTGAGATGGAGTCTGAGCTGATTTAGCAGGGGAAATATACCTAGATAACTTCTTACCATTGGGAGGTGGACAAGTCTGCCTACGGGCAAAGGTGTACTTAGAAAGGTAATTCCACTGGAATTTGGGGATGGGGAGACAAAATATGTTTGAGTTTATACAAGGCCTTACCCCTTATCCTGCATGGACTTAAACAGGTCAGCAGCAACTGTTCCAATAAGATTTTTGTTTTCCAGAGAAGCATCCAAAAGCTTGGTTTTAATGCCATCAGGTAAAGCCTAAAGATGTAGACAAGAATAGCACCTCATCACATAGCCAAAAGCAGTACCCCTGGAAGAGGCATCAGCAGCATCACAGCTACATTTTATGTAGTGACAGGTGGCCTGTGAAGTGTACCCATGCCTGAAAAGAACTGAAGCCTTCCCATCAGAATCAGGAAGGTCAGATACCACCTTAGCTACCTGAGAAAGAAGAGCCAAAGCATACCTGTCATGTGGGTTTGGTAATTAACAACTCTAAAAGACAAGGTGGCAGCAATATGTACTTTTTTACCCTACCATTCATTAGCCCAAATGGCCTTAGCTGAAGGAAGGAGCTTGAGTAGATGGCAAAAGCTTAGAAGGATTATCAGTGAAAACTGAAAGCACTAAAGGATCATCAGAAGGGCACTTATACAAAAATTTGCAATCCTCAGGCACCTTGCAGACCTTAAGTTTTTTGGGAGCTGGGGGCTGAGAATCAGGAGCTACAGATGCAGCAGAAAAGGTGTCCAAAAGGGCTACCAAAACAGGAGGAACAGCAGATGGCTTAGGAGACCTGGGAGTACTCCCATTTAAAGTACTCCATCGTATGGGCAACAGTATCTCCAAAGGATAATTCTTCCAAGGGGGTGTCTGGACTCAAAAAATCCTCTTCCTCTTTATCATAGTCTACAGCAGAAGGAATCCGAGAGGAGTAAGCAAGGGATTCTAACCCAGAATCTAAGTCCTCATCTGAGGAATCCAATCCACTAGGCCTATTAGCAGGAATGGAAAACCATGGAGGAGTGCAGATTGACAACCCTTGAGAAGGCTTCCAGGGCATGAAAGCATTGAACAGACCTGGAGTAAATTCCTGCCATTCACATTGGGGATCTTTAGCAGCAGGGGAAAGATTTTTAGTTTTCTGCTTTTTCTTGAGTGGAGGCATCTGCCCTGTGGATTTTCAGTGGTTCAGGGCCTTGGCAGGATTCAATAATCATAGTAACGATCTCTTTTCCCCACTAAAATCTGAGGAATCTCCCTCAGTCACTCAGGATTAATTAGCCAAGGTCACCCCTCAAAGTCTGGAACAAACATTGGAAAAGCATCTGAAGACTTATGAGAAGTCAGATTCATGCCAGCCTCTGATGCAGACGTGGCAGAGGAATCAGAGGCAAGCAATAGATGGCCTTCAAGGCTTTCACTAGCTTCTATGTGGCATCCAGGGGAGGCTGGACAGTAATTGGATCAGACTTAAGTCTTCTGGTCAGTCATCTGACCCTCAGGACGGGAGGATTCCACCACAGCACCCTGAGCCAACAGTTTAAGTCATTGGTTTCTCAAGGTATATGGATAAGGAAAATCAGAAACTACGTATGGTCTTGGGGACCAACGCTTGACTGATAGAGCACAGCGTATGGTGATGAAGGCAACTAAGCAAAAAGACTCTGGTCATAATGGTCTTTAAGGGGAACCTGCCTCCCACACTGACATTTTCCCTTCTTGGATGACATGAGCACAAATACACTACAAAAAAGACAAAGGCAGAGAAGAAACCCCAACAGGGCACTCATCTGAAGGTGGCGTGGTTACCAGCACAGCAGAAGGGCATTCAGACTGATGTTTGATAATAGCATTCAGACTGGTGGCAAAGAAATTCTGAGTGTTTGCATCTGTACATCACCTTTATGCCCTACACCTTATGCAGGGAGCATGTGTGTGATGTACTGCACCTAAAAGATCTAAATGCTTTAGTATGCTGGCTAGATATTGGGCTATCCTTGGCAGGAGATCCCATCTGTAAAGAATACTGTAGCAACAATATGGAAGGACATCACACTTTTCTCCAAGATGCACAGGTTTGTAGGAAGGCACAGATGTTGATTCACTACTTACTCTGGTGTTACTTCTGTCCAAAAGGTAGAAAAGGCTGTTGCTTTTCTTGTGCTTGTCTTTCTATCACAGGTACTTCATTTGGTAGAGTTTTCTTAGCTTGTACTGCTGGGTCTTAGTTTTCTTCCAACAAAAAGCCAAACCTGCCTTACTAGTGGCATAGAGGGATGAAGCCCTGACTACATCGCCGGTGATATGAGTTTGATTTATTGCTCTGGTGTCTGACAGTACAGGAAGGGTGCATACCACTCAACTATACTGAATTCCTTGGTAAATGCCAATTTTGAGGGCAAAATATTGGGGTGACATGAATTCCGGAGTGGCCCCTTTCATTTCTGAATTTCCCGTTTTTTTTTTTTTTTTTTTTTTTTTTTAGGACGAAGGTGTTCCTGACGTCATCACATGCAGGGTGTGATGACATCTGCTTCACGAGGCAGACAGACACCCTGTCAGAATTCAGCTGCATTCACTACTACTTAATTTTTAACTTTACCACTTCATGGATGTATGTCCTCGCAGGCAGTATGCACCAACTCCTCCAGGTAAGGCAAAAAAGGCAAAAGAAAAGACTGTGAGCTAGTGGCAGGGGGCGAGAGGGGCATGTTTTATTCGTGGTACCGGTCTTATGTCCTGCTTTCTTTCTCGCTGCATGCTAGTTGTGGGGGCGAGAAGTGCATGCTTAATAAAGAGCGAGCTTAAATAGCATTTTAGAGTATGTTATTCCATAGAATTACGCAGCATTTCAGAATGTGTTATTCCATTGAGTTACACAGCATTTCGGAGTGTGTTATTCCACTGAGTTACACATCATTTCAGAGTGTGTTATTCCATTGATTTGTGTTGGAGAGACATTGATTTTGCATTGTGGGACCGGAAGCATATTTTCTCACAGCTGCATTGATTTAGTCACACAGCATTTAAGTGTGTGGCCTCTGCATTGATTTACATATATGTGTGTGTGTGTGTGTGTGTATGTGTGTGTTTAAAATGTCCCAGTTAGGTATAACTGGTGGTCAGGGTTATTCAGACTCAAACCCTATACCTTAGGTAAAAGAAGCAAGAGCCTAAATTCTCTACCCATACCACCACTTGTAATTCAAGGAGTTAACTCCATAGTTATCAACTGTCCAAAGTTTCACAGAATGTCTGGAATGTTTGGCTCATACTTTTGGTCTGTTCCTAAAAAAAAAAAAAAAAAAAAAAAGTTTCAGTCTTCCTATCTTTTAGGAAACGCATGGTAACAAAACATTTTATTCTAGTAACTTTCTAAGATTATACAAGCTATGATTAAAATGTGTCCCTGGATTTGGGCCTTTGTCACCCCCACCAATAAATTTTGGCTTTTTCCAGATTTCTTGTGCTGTATAGTTCCTTCAGGGGGAGAGAAGTTTAGTGCTTCTTTATAGATTCATAGGTTGGTACTAGGCTATTGGCCCTAGGGCCTATACAAGCCTAGCCATAGCAATTCCCTAGCTATTTCTTCCCATAATATTTACTTCCCTGGACCCCTGTCTAGCATGATCCCTGGGGTGAATTTCCTATCTCCCATCCAATCAAGGTTCTTTTTGAAGAGGGCCAAAGAGGCACTCTACTTGACATATATGGGCAGTCTATTTCAGAGTCTGGGGAGTCTCTAGGTCAGGAACCTATCCCTCAAGCAGCATGTTTTGTTCATTGTGATGACAAGGTTTAGATCCCTGGAGCATGTGGTTCTGAGGGATTGGGATTTCTTTAAGTGTAGCATGTGCAATAGCTCTGGGCTTGACACGGCCTTGTATGTTAAGCAGAGATCACCTCTGAGTAGACGATATGCGACAGAGAATAGCTGGAGTTGTTTTTAGATGGTCAGCATAGGGCATCTGCTTTAGGCCTGTGATTCTTTTAGTGAGGTATTTCCTCGGCCTTTCCAGTTGTTGCAGATGTCTTGAGAGGTACATACCAAATGGGGCATTGTATTCTATAATTGGGCAAATGAGGGAGGAGTACAGTGGGACAATGACATCCTTTTTTCTGGATGAAAAGCCCTTAGTGATGAGGTGTGCCACATAGGATTTCCTAACTGTTGTGGCAATGTGGTTATCGAAGGTGAGACCACTCACTGTCCACCTGTGTCCCTAAGTCTCTTATCACACTTTCAGTGTTTAGTGTACTGCCACCTATGTGGTAATTCACGGGTATATTTTTTTTCCCAAAGGGGATAACTATACATTTCTTGGCACTGACCTTGAGCCCATGGCTCTGGAACCATGCATCTGTTTCTGTAAGGCCATTTTGTAGAATATCCACATAATTTGGGGATTCTATAATGGCTCCCAGTTTGCAGTCATCTGCAAACTTTGTTAGCCAGAGTCCCTTAGTGTTTGCCTGTACTTCAGAGAAGTAGATGCCAAACAAGAGTGGTCCCAGGATTGAACCCTGAGGTATTCCACTTATATGGAGCTGGATTTGGAGTCGGCTACTTTTACAGTGCAGGTTCTGTCAGTAAGCCAGTTGACAACCCATCGCGTGATGTAGGGATTAATGCCCAGCTTAGTTAGTTTAGCTATGATTCCAGAGTGGGAGATGGTGTCAAAGGCATTGGCGAGGTCCATATAGGCTGTGTAGACCACCTTACCCTCATCCACAGCTCTGGAGACTGATTAAAAGACGTCAATCAGGTTCAGGAGAGAAGATCGGCCCTTCACGAACCCAAGTATGTTTGTGTTTTTATTTAGTAGCACAACAGGCAGTATACTTACTTTTGATGCAGAAGGTTGTGGGTTCTACTCCCACAGTATGTAGATGGATTGCTGATATTGTACTGTGTTGTACTTTTTAAGGGGCTGGATGCTGCTGCACTGCTGAGAATGTCCTTTTTGGCGGAGATACCTAGTAACTATGAATCTGTTATTACTTTGCCATCCATTCCCTATTGCAATATTACTAGCGTATCATTTTTTAATGAAACATAGGCAATTTATTCTTCAAGGGCAACAGGCACTTTATTTGCAGATGATCATTTTTAAAAAACAGCTAAAGGCAATGTTAGTTCAGGAGGCTAAATGCAAGTGTTTCAAAGGTAATGTTTTTTATGGATAGTTCTGCAACAGATTGCTTAAATATTTTCCATAGAAAATATTGGTTTCATAATGATGACCTTTGTAGAAATTATATTGAATGTATTCATAGTGTTAGCAAAATCCATATATTATTACAGTTATTTAAATTCAATTAACTGCTACACTTCTCTGCTTTGAAAGAACTGATTGCATTTGCCAAAAATATGCTCAGTTTGTAAATCTACCTATCCACTGATTTCCTCTGTTTAAATCCAGCTCATTTATTTTCTGGCTGTAGAAGGCTGAAGCAGTTAATTTTATTTTTATAAAAGAAAATTGTATTTTAGTTTTGCAGTTCACACAAGTTTAAAGTTTGATACATGTCCAAATATTTTATGCATGCACATTTTATGTTAATTAGGGTACCAATTTGTACCCATTTTTTATGTGCCTTTGTCTAGATTTTTTATGATTTTAGGTTGAGAGGTATGGAAGGGAAAGATGTATGTGCCTATTCTAGGAGTGGAACAGTAGTGCACTGGTGATAGGGCAGTTCTGGCAAAGGCCAGGGAATGATGGGTTTTCTGGGCTGGTTGGCCTGGTGGTGTGTTTGTCCACAGGCCATGGTAGATATACATCCTGAGACTGAGCTATACCTTATTGGTCGACCAGCCTAAAAGAGATGCCATCATGCAAGGTGGGAGATTAGGGCTTCAACCCAAGTTAATCATGCCATAGCAAAAGCAATGGCAGTTCCTCTCTTTCACCCACTGGCTGACCAAAAGGGAGGTCAGCATACCTCTCAAACTCTTAGTACAAGAAATCTGGACAAAGCCAAAAATAATGTGAGGCAGGCCAAAAGTAGGGATAGATTTTAAATATTACTCTGATAAACTTAGAAAGCTGCTATAATAACAGGTTTTGTGTTAACATGCATTTTCTGAAGGATATGAAGCCTGAAACTCAAATGTCTGTCATTATTTAGTGACTTCTATTCCCAGTACTTTACCAGAAAACCCCAAATTTTATGAGGAACAGACAAAAAATATTAAGCAAAAATCTGGACAGTTGAGAGGCATAGAAGTCAGTACCTCTGGTCTGGCAGCATGGAGCAATACCAGACACAAACACGTTTTAGTAATGGCATTGACTTCACAGAGAGGGACTTCAGGGGAATGTTGCACTGATGTGACAGATGAACATAACCTCAACCAGTAAAACTGAGGCTGAAAATGGTCACAAAAAACACACAGTTTTGATGGAAAGTTCATGGAATATTGGAGTACAGGAGAGTTAAAACATCTGTAACTATTCCATTCTATACTACACGAGTCCAAAAAACTTTACCTTTGTCCAAGAAGAATACAGGAGATGGGACTTAACCGTTACTTTATACGTATCCTCCACAGCATTGTATCCACACTTAATATAGCTGCCTACTTTATCAGCTCTTTGTATTTATTCTGTGATGTGCTTTTCTTTAAGCCCACTCATATGTGCTAATTCTGTCATTTTCCCATGCAGAAAAGCTTCTGCTCCATGGCAGTATTTGAATCCTAGCTTCCTGAAATTATTCTCCCAGCTATGCTCCAAGTCCGCACCATTGCTTTCAGATTCAACTCTTCAATATTAGTAGCATCTTTTCAGGCAGTTTGAATGCACAGATGCTACTCTAGTATCAAAAGGTGGAGGATCCTTCCACGATACACAATTACAGACCACTATTTATTCTACTTCTTGTATAAAACAATCTGAAACAAACAGGCAACTTAACTCCTGAAACACATGGCAATTTTTTTTTCCAAACGCCTTTATTGAATTATCACTTGTGACATTGGCAAATTTACATTCATATAAAAGTAATCAAACTATATTAACATAAAAAAACATTAAAGGCCTGACAGATGGAACAAGACTGGTAGTCAAGACTAGGCCCTAAACAGAAAAGATAGAAGTCATGGCTATATTTGTGTGGAATCTGCCTTCCACACCTATACTTGCCCTTCCTGGATGATGAACAAAATCAGACTGCAGTAGCAAAAAAATAAATCCCTAATGGGGCACTTATCTGAAGCTGGTATCAATACACACAAAATTCGACTGCAGACTGTATGTAGGAGCCAGCCTTCCGAATGGCGGCAGTAAAGTTCTGTGGATGGTACATATGGGCGTCCTTTTATGGCTGATGTTGTCCAAGCAGACGTTCGATGTCCCATATACTGGCAGTGGCTAAAAGCTTTTGTATATTGTCTAGACGTCAGGTCATAGGGTGGAATACCACCCATATGTAAAGAATACTGCAACATTGAATAAAAGAACATCAAACATTATACTTAACATATATTGCTACATATCATATATCCTAAGCAATATTACATACATTATGCAGTTCTTTTTTTTTTTTTAAACAAACATTTTCATTAAACCATCACTTACTACCATAGCCAATCATACATTTATATAAATGAAAATAAACCACATCAACACAATCCTAGTCGCAAACACTTTATATCACAAACCATACTAACACACTCCCAGTTGCAAAACATTATACAGCACTTATAATCTACTCAAGCTTTCTCACTCAAACATTACATAGCTCATTTAAGTCCTGCTGCCTTTTAGGCCTCATTCCTCCCTTGTATGCATTGTTCCCACAATTCCCATTTTTTCCTATGTAGTTTGTTCCTAACCTTTTCTAAAGATCTCACTTCCAGCTGTTTTATCTCTGTTACTATATTCAGTACTTCCAGTATAGTTGGTTTAGATTTTGATTTCCATTTTCTAGTAATTGCTTTTTTGGCAGCCACTATTATTAGACACGGCAAGGCCTTACCATGTCCAGGCAGTTCCAATTCTGTACCATAGCTCAGAAAAATCATTTCCCTTGTCAGACCAATCTGCCCACTGACAGTGCATTCCGCAGGGAATCCTTAAAGTCCACCAGCTTACTGCACTTCCAGAAAATATGTTCCCAATTACCCCTTTCTTCCCCTTCACACCTTCAACGTTTACTGCCTACCTCAATTCCCTGGAGTTTACTTGGAGTATAAAAATATCGGTTAATATTTCCAAGCAAAAATTCTATATCTTCTAGATTTTGTTGCATATTTGGGAGATATAAATATATCCTCCCATTGTTTCTTTGTGAAGTGCTTATCCAGTCTCTCTTCCCAATCCTTTCTAACCAAATCTGATTGATTCTTATAGTTATAATGCAATATTTTATATGGTCTACTAATTATTCCTTTTTTTAATAGCAACTTCTGTTCTAGACTATTAAAAACAGTACCAGTGCTGGTCTTTCATTTAGGACCCCTGATTTCTTTCTCTTTGCCTACACTCTGATATCAACCCCTGATAGGGAAGGCAATCTCTAACCTGCAGTCCAAATAAATTCTTGGCGTCTTCCCATTTTATTATCTTTCCCTCTCTAGTTTCCTCCCAATACCTTGGTTTCTTTGCCAGTTTTTCATGCATGTTCCAGCTCCCTCTTGCCTATTCTATATATCCTTAATTGCAGTCATCCTTATCGGCAGAATCTCCTTTCTCCATTCCCATGTTGGTTTAGTTCTTGGAATACTTTCTGCTACTTTATGGATATAACATTCTGCATGATTATTGTTGTTCTCCTTAAAAGACCTGCATCCAAAATCCCAGTCTCTCCTTGTTTCTTGAGCTTCTCCCATGTTTCATCATCATCCCTTTCCACTTTGAATAATAGTATTCTACTTGTGCTATGTACAGAAGTCCTGTGTAGCTCTGAAATACCCCTTTAGATTGGATAATCCCAATCTGCCCTGTTCTTCTGGAAGAATCATCTTATCCCAACTTGACTCTTGCCGTCTTCCCCTCCCAGATAAAGTCCTTCAGCTCTTTCTTAATTGCTACCCACAACTTCTCTGGTTGATAAAAATATGCCTGACCTGTGTTCAAGACTAAAGGGACTAAAAACATTTTAACGGCTTGTATCTTACTATCCATATCCATATAACAAAGCTTCCATTTTCTCAGTTTTTGTATTATCTTTTGCTTAGTCTCTTCTCACATATCCTTAGCTGCCAAACTAGAATCATTTTAATGCATATTCATAAATATTTCATTTTATCATGTCCCCATAAATATAGGTATTCCTGAACCAGTTCATGTGTGGGTACTTAATCTACTGCTATTGCATTTGTTTTAGCTTTATTAATTTTGTATCCCAAAAAGATCTGAAACTGTCTCAAAATGTTCCACAACACTATAATGTCTTTTTCTGGTTTTGTCAGATACAAAATAATATCATCTGCAAATAAAGCCAGGTTTTCTTGACTATCGCTTCAATTATATCCTTGAATTTCTGAGTCCCTTGTTTTCTTTGGCAAGGGTTCTAAATATAATGCAAATAATAAAGGGGAAAGAGGACTCCCCTGCCCAGTTCCTCTGCTCAAGCAGAAATTATCAGTGAGAACCCCACCCACTTTAATTTTCACCTCCGATCCCGCATATATCCTCTTAATCAACCTTATATTTTTTCAGGAAATGCAAATGCTTCCATTGCCCTGCTCATAAAGTCCCAGGTTACTTTGTCAAATGCTTTCTCTGCATCAAGACCCACCAACAACAATGGTATTTTCCTACATTCTGCTTCCCTCCGGATCATCAGCATTCTGTTAAGGTTGTCAAATGCTTGCCTCCCCTCCACAAAACCACAATGATCCAGATCTATCAGTTTTGGCATTACTTTCACCATTCTTTTAGCTACTATAGACAAACACTTTACAATCATGGTTAAGTATTGAAATGGGTCTGTATGAAGCTGGATCTAATGGATCTTTACCCTCTTTAGATATTACAGCTACTACTGCTTTCTTCCAGGATGGTGGTACTTCTCCTCTAAAGATATTGTTAAACAAAACCTTCCAGATTTTTATCATTTTTTTTCCTTCCAGCTTCTAAACTTCCACAGGAACACCATCTATTCCTGGGGACTTTCCTGTAGATTGGTTATACATCACAATTTTTATCTCATCTCTTCCTATCCTAACTGTTAGTAAGTGAGCCTCATCTACCTCTAACGTTGGCATATTTAATTCTTCCATAAACATTTCCATTTGTATCTTTTCGTGTTTTTCATATATCTCTGCTTTATAGAGACTCTCTTAGAATTTCCAAAATATTTCTAATACCTCTAAAAGATATCTTATCTTCTTTGTTATAGGCTCCCTAACTTTGGCGATAGCCCTTTCTACTTTCTATTACCTGAGTCATTGTGCTAAAAGTTTTGTGCTCAGTGTTATCAAAAAAAAAGTTGCTTACCAGCAATCTTTCTAAGTTCATGCATATTATCAAGGTAATACCTTATCTTCTGCCTAGCATTCTGCAGTTGATCCTATTCTTGTTCGGGGAAATCCCCCCCTAATCTACAATACTTTCACATTTGTCAGTCCCTCTAAATAATTCATGTTACTTCTTAACCATATCTCCCTTTCTTTTATTTCCACCCTATTTTTAAATTCCATCTTAATTTTATCCCACTCTATAGCTAGATTTTCAGAAAAAAATTCTCTCCTAACAGCTCCTGAATAATCTCCACTACCCATTCCTTAAATTCCTCTCTTTTTAACAGATAGGTGGGAAAGCACAAATGTCTCATTTTTATTTCATCACCTTGTGTTTTTATTTTAGCTATTATTGGCACATGATCTGAAATAGTTATTGGGTGGTTATGAAGACGTTCAATTAAATGCATGTTCCTGTGAAATGTAAATTCTGTCTAGCCTAGCCCAGTTTTTATATCTTGGGGATTAATATATAAATTCACTCCAAACTCCTTTTACTGAATTCACATCTTCCATGCCAAATATTTTCATAAATTTCTTCAAAAACCTACCCTCCCTTGTTATATTTTCCCTTCTAGGCCCCCCAGACACATCCTCACTGCTGGAAATCAAGTTCCAGCCCCCATCTATAAGTAATACAACAACAAGAAAGAGTAGTGAACTATATTAAAAATGTAGAATGCAAATAGCTATGTTACAGCAGACATACTTAGAAAGAAATGAACATGTAAGGTTTTCAGGATGGTTATTCAGCAGAATACCTGGGACAAATGAAAAGGAGTACTTATATTAATTGCAAAATGAGCTCCAATGGTGACAGAAGAAGATAAAAAAGATAATGTCAGATTTGTAGTGCTAAGGGGCTACTGACAAGGGAGGAGAATTACAGTGGCATGTATTTATATCCCACCTAAAATTGCTGTAATGGAGTTTAAGAAAATTCTTGGAAAAATAATCAACTACTCTTTCTTGTTTGTATTTATCTGTGAGTCCATTTGCATTTAAAGACATTAAAGAAAGCATCATTGTATTAAAAGTTATCATTCCCACGCTTTATGTACAACACCTTTCTTGATAAATGTCTAGTTCCAGCTTTTGTTTTACATGCATACACTGTTTGGTAGGTTGAACCTTTATACAGTTGTTTCTTGTCATATCCATTTGAGCCTATGTCACATCTTATAAAACTTTTTCTTTTATTGAAAGTCCTCAAACAAAAAACAAACACACCCCGATACCCCCTAAAACCTATTAAATTAATACTAACACACACAACTATGTACATCTTCAGATATTGAAGTTTTAACCTCCTAATAGGAACAAAAGTCTCAAACTGACAGCCACACTCACATACTTGAGTTAACCTAAAATAAATGTCATCCATGCTAAGACGTTTGGTGCAGCCTGTGTTTCTACTAAGTACTGATTGGTTTTGACTTGTCTCTATAGCTCTCCAAACTGGGAAAATCCATGAATGTTTTCAGAGAACATTAACTGCTTTGGGAAAGTCCCTGAATACTTTCAGAGGACACTTTCTACTTTGGAAAAACCATTGAATGCTTTCTGAGAGCATTATCTCTTAGCCAAATTCTCTTTTTTTCCTCAGCTAATCACTCTCCACCAAACTGTAGCCAGTTTCTCTATCAGATTCTCTCCATGGAGACACCAAGGCCAAGCTGGGATTTTCTTGAATGAATTTACTGCTACATGCTTAGTCAATTAGAGGTCACTGCCTCAATTAGGCACCGTCTAGAAGTGTCTCCTCTCCCACCTTACTCTTTGGCACTTGCCCAAGGCCTTCCTTCATTCCTATCCCCGAGCCTCCTTTCTGCATCACTATCTCCACCAGAGTACAAGAAATGACCCTGCAACCTTGTTGTCTCATCCCTCTTCCCAAATATAGGCAAGCAAGCAGAGAGTCTTTGTCATTCCACTCTCCTCCCAGCCAGCTCCAGAAGATGCTTAGCAGTTACTAGGGCTCAGGTCCCGAGTCACAAAACCTTTTATTTCATAGATAGATGAAACAGATCACTGGGGTCCTATTGAGTCATGACTTCATTAAAACTATACTACAGTAGAAGAATACTGCATTTAACTTGCTGTGCTGAGTTAAAAAAAAATTAAAGCTTACACTCAATGCAGTGATATTCATTATAAAAACATCTATATGTCCACCTCCAGCTATAAACCTCTCTAGTGAACCACTGCCTGCCCTGAAAAAAATGCTCATACTAGTATCACCACCACTGCATTTTCACTCTGCTCTTTAAAATAAAGCAACAGTTTAAGGTGCCATAAAAATAAGCCTTAGCCTACAGTGCAAATTGTGCACTTGACAAGAAAGAGTCTTCCAAGTGTTAAGGACAGGAATGTAAAATGTTCTGGGTGTACATAATAATGCTGAAAGTGGAACTATTGTTTTGTTTTTTTTAATGGCAGATACATTTGCTCTTAGTAGCACCATGCCAGTAGAAGAGGTCTTCAATGTGATCCACAAGGACTAAGACAATTAGTCTGTAAATGTTTGTAGTATATGCAGTCTGTCCCTGAGCTCTGTGAGAACTACCCAACTTGTAAGGCACAGACCATCTCTTTTCCACATCAGTCATGAGTCTGGAGAGTTTGGCTTGTACATCTACAGCCTCTCAAGGTTGTTAGCAAAACTTGTACATAGGCCAGGTAGAGCATATTAAAGAGAAAGAATTAAGCCCCCCCCCCCCAGTCTTTCCTTTGCATCTCTTTACAAATTTTGAAATAAACAGAAAGATGATGTAACAGCCTGCATACATAACCATGTCCATGACAGAAAAGGTCAGTTTTGGATCCAAATAATTCCTCAAGTACCTTATATCTTATCTGTTTTCTGTACAAGTCATTTCTGGTCTTGTGACAGCTCTGATGCATTAGTCATGATGGGTGATTTTTATGTGCCATATAAACAAAAGATGCATTCTTGCCTTACCAGCTTATCCACAATAGGACCTCTCCTTGATTTCACCTTCGCTGGGTATTTCTCCCATTTACCAATTTTTTAGCAAAGCTGTACCTTTGATGGATATCTACTCTTGAGCTTCACCCAGGGCCTTTACCCATAATGCCCCAACAACCTAACATACCTCAGATCTAGTTTTCTGCCCAGAAGACTGACAGAGCAGTGGAAAAAAGTAATGAATGGAAGATGGAGCTCAAACAAGGAACAGAGGTTACTCAAATACTCCTTAATCTCTCCAAGAGCAAAAACAAGGAGGAGGTAGGGGGATGGGAAGTTGAGGAAGAATGAAAATGGACAACACAAATGGAATGTTATGGTGAGTACATGACTTTTTTAATTTGATGTCCTTTTCGTTCATTCCACAACTGTTGGGACAGAGTCCACAGCTACTTAAATCCCGGGAGCACTCAAAAGATATTCCAAAGCACCACTGAGCCAAAGCCTGCTCTTCCCCTACAGACAAGATCCAGTTAGCAATGAGCAATTAAGGTATGAGGATTAACCCAAATTGCAGCTGCACAAATATCATCCAAAGAAGTTCTGGACAGAAAGGCCAATGAAGTTGCCATAGACATGGTGGAGTGGGCTCCAAGTGGTTTTGGTAAAGGTAAGACCACTTTTTGATAAACAAAGGTAATACAAATCAGTTTATCATTTGGCCACAATAATTTTAGATACTGGTTTGCCTAGTTTTGAATCAGAAAAGGAAACCAATCATTGCTCAGACTTTCTTAGATCTTTAGTTCTGTGAAGGTAGGAATGTAATGGTCTATGCACATCTAACAAATACTTGCCCTTTGTTGAAAAAATTGGTAAAGAACACTGGGAGATTAATGACCTGTTTAATATTAGATTCAGACACAACGTTTGGAAAAAAGGAAGGACTAGTCTGTAGAGAGACCCTATCCTTGTGAAAAATTAAATAAGAAGACTTAGAAGACAATGCTTGAAGGTCAGACACTCTTCTGGCAGATGTAATAGCAACTAAGAAATCAGTTTCCAGGTTAAATTTTTTAGATCAGTCTTAGCCAAAGGTTCAAAGGGGGTTGAGTCTAGGTTGGAAGTACAATGTTTAAATCCCAAGGAGGTGTAGGATCATTTAAAGGTGGTCTAAGTAACAAAGTTCCTCTGAGAAAGGCTTTGCAAAGCTTGGAGAAACTAAGAAAGAATTATTTACTCCAATATGAAAGTTGAAAATGACTGCTAATTGTACTCTGATAGTTGAGGAACTGGAACCCTCGTTGAAAATTGTGGCTAAAAAGTCAAGAATATTTGAAATCAGTGCTGAAAAGGGATCTATGTTTTTGCTAAGGGCCCAAAGAACAAATCTTTTCCATTCACTCATGTAAAGCTTTCTAGTGGAAGCTTTATGAGAAGATAATAAAATATGGCAGACGGAGAGGAGAGCCTGGGCTGTCTAGCAATCAATAGAACTGGAGAAACCATGCAGTTAGCTTGAAGCCTGCTAAGTCTGGGTGAGTCATGCCTGTTAGATGAGACAGGAAGTTTGGAGGCTGGATCCAGAATCCAAGAAAGGTGTAGAAGATGAGGCCAAAAGAAGATAAACCAAATCTGATAAGGCCAGCAAGGGACAATGGCGATAACTGTGCTCTTCAACCAGGATGATTTCTGTAGAAATTTGGGAATGAGGGGTAATGGGGATAGGCATAAAGGAGACCAGAGGGCCAAGTGTGAAGAGCATCTCTCTGTGACTTCCCCAGTGGGGCAATCAGGGCAAAGAACCTGCTGCATTTGTTGTTGAGGGGAGACACAAAATGGCTGATCCCATCAATGGAAAATCCTCTCCACCACGCTGACATTGAGACACTATTTCTGAGGCATTAGAATGGACTTGCTTAACTTGTCTGTAATCACACTGGGATTTCTCCAGGATGTGCGTTGCTGTCAGAAAGTGACTGGTAGAGATCACCCATTACCATACTCTCATGGCATCTCGACAAAGATGGTAAGATCTGTTTATTCATATACCAGACTATTGACATATTGTCCATATGGGTCACAATAGTCCCAACTGGAAGTGTGTCTTAAAAGGCCTGCAACACTAGGAAGACAGCTCTCATCTCCAGGATATTGATATGCATCTTGGCCTTTTTGGGAGACCATGCGACTTGGACTGTCCTTCCTAGGAAATGCCCAACACCTGAAATGAGAGGCATCTGTGTTCACTATGGCCTTGGGTTGAGGGAGAACAAAAGGATGGAGTTTGTGTAGTTGACTGGAGTGGATACACATAAAATGTAATTCTTGCAAGCTTGAGTAATTTTGACTGGCCTGGATAATGGGCATTGAAGAATAGACCATTGAGTAATGAGTGCCCATTGAAGGATTCTCATATGGAACCTGGCCAGTAGTGCAAGTGTGATTGCTCCCACCATGGAGCCCAAGGCTTAAAGTATCAGATGTGATGGGAAGGAAGAATTGTGAACAATCTTTTTAACCTGGAACTGAATGGTTTGTATACATATCAGGGGAAGAGAAGCTGTTTGGGTGGCTGTATTGAGAGGAGAACCAATGAATTCCAAACTCTGGGTTGGAGAGAGTTCAGATTTGTTGTAATTGACAGATATTCCCAGATGGCAGCACAGACGAAGTAAATAGTCCCTTGCTTGAATCAGTTGATGTCTGGTTGGAACAGTCAAGAGCCAGTCATCCACATATGGAAACAATCAGAATCTCAGCAGTCTCAGGTGAACTGCTACAACTGCCATGCATTTGGTGAACACCCTGGGGTCTGTGGTGAGACCAAAGGGCAATGCTCTGAACCAATAATGACTGGCTCCCAGCTGGAAGCATACGTATCTTCTGGAGTGCCTGTTCATTTTGATGTGATAGTACACATCTTGAAGATCTATTAAGCACATCCAGTTGTCCTATGTAGAAATAGCAGAATGTACTGAACAATGACCATCCAAAACTTTCTATACTTACAGATTGATTTAATTTGCTGAGATCCAAAATTGGTCTCAAGTCCCCTGTCTTTTTTGGCACCAAAAAGAATCTTGAGTAAGTTCCAGACCCCCTCTGGGGGGACCTCTTGGATGACTCTTTCTAGCATATTTTTTCTCTCTAGAAAAATTGCTTCCCTCTGACTGGGTGGAAAATTGGGGATTTTCTTTTGAATTGCTGGAGGGGATTAGGAAAAGGGTATAACATAACCTCTGGATATTATCCTCCACACCCATTGTGATGTCTAGCTAGGCTCTCTGGTGCAGGGATAGATGATCCCCCTAATACTTCCAGAGTTGGATAGTCAGGCTTCCATTCAGAAGCATTGGTAGGATCTGTCAGAGAAAGAATCTCTAGATCCTTGATTATGCGGATCACTTCTGCCATGGGAACAGCGTTTTCCATTTGAGTTCCCCTCTCTGCTCCTGGGGAACTATCTCCACGTGGATCTTGAAAGGGACCCTGCGACTTCTTGAATCACATCTTTCTGCCACCTCGTTGCTTCCTAGAAATGGCCCTTTGAGGGGTAGAAAAACATACGTCCACAGAAGACAGGTTCTTCCTTTCTTGTTCACACCAACAGAATGTGTTTTTTACCTGGGAGCCAAACAATGAGGTTCTGTCAAGGGGTGCATGGATGAAAGAAGATTTAAATAGTTCCACAAAATCACACAAGCACATCCAGGCATGTCTCCTAATGGAAATGCCAGAACCACCACCCAGCAGCATGATAGATTAACCTCATGAGCAAATTAGATATAGATGAAGGGTAACCAACTGCAAGGAAATAGTATTCCCTTCCTCAAAGGATACGGACCCCAAAAGAGATTTGGTAAGCTTCTTGATCAAATCTCTTTGAAGTCTGGTATAATGTGCCAAATAATTCAGTGAGCTTAAAGCAAAGGTCATTAATGCATAGGCACACTTCACAAACCTGTCCAGCACCCTAGACTCCCTGTTAGGGGGTGGATAGAGGAACTCTGTTCTGCTAGTTCCTTTACTGTAGCTGCCATAACAACCATGTCATCAACGGGCACTACTTTACTCTAGTGTAGATGGTCTTTTGGAGGTGTAAGAATTTTGTCTGGTCTCTTGGGAATAGGCTCAAAAGTGCCGTGTTCCTTCTGCACTGACCGAGATAACAAATCTGTAAGTTCTTTGTCAGGTGGAGTCACCCAGGACATAGACAGGCCAGACACAAAAACCTCCAGAAAGACTGATTTCTCTTGGGAAGGGTTATTGTGCGACCAACCACCTCTTTGTTTAAGGAGTTCCAAGATTGTTTCCAAAAGAGACATTATCAGCTGATGATCTGAGAGACCCTTCCCCCTCATCAAAATCAGCATCTTCAGTAACAGACTTTTGTGGGGAGTCTAAGTGTCTTCTCTTGCACATTCGCTTTCAAGGGACTTCCTTGGTGGGATGCTCTGGGAGGTATTGGAAGAGATAATGATGCCCTTATGGGTGGACTGGAGGCTGGTTTGGACTGGCTGCCCTGGTGAAGTGAATGAATGAGGCTCAGGATACAAAACCAAATTAGATAAAGTAGTCTGATCCTAGGAGGACAGGGTCACCTGGTCTCTAGGTATTAGAGAAGACTCCCCTCCACTACCTCAAAAGTGAAGAGCCTAGGGGAAGCAAAAACAGACGGATTTGACAAAGGACCCACCCAAGGAGTGAGTCAGAACCAAGCTAAACAATGATGCTCCAAGGGGAAGAGATGGCTGTAACAATTTCAGAGTTGTCTCCAACACCCTGGAGCTACATCGATGCTTCTGCTCAAAGACTCCTCTGGCTCTGAGGTACTCCATATGCCAGATGGCTCAGAGAAACAATCAGAGTCGAAGAAACAACAATCTTTGGATCTCAGGAAGACATCTCCAGGATTTCAGATCCAATGACTCGAAAACTGAAGGAGGGACTGGAGAAGGAGATATTAAAGGTGAAGTAGAAGGATGATCAGGGGATCTTTTGCATAAATTTTTGTCCTTTGCAACACAGTCACACCTTCTCCTGTAATTTAAGGGGTTTGAGCCCCAGCAACCAGAGTAGAGTGTTTGGAAAGAATAAGACCCTTAAGGATAAGCTTATTCTTCCTGTCAATCAAAGCTCTGGAATTAAAGCCTTTACAAATATCAAAATCTATGCCTAGGTGTTTGGGACCTAAATAGTACATACATTTTGTGTGGGCATCTGAGTTCTGCAGCTTGTGTCCACAAGCTACACATTTTGTGAAATCGGACAGCTTGTCTGACATTTTGTAAACCTGAAGAGAAAATTAGAAAATAATTCACTATAAACTAAAAAGACCAGAAAGAGAGAAAGGATATAAAGGAACTAAAGATAAGAAAGGACAACCAACAATGGTAATAAGAAGTATTATAACAAGTACAGAAAGGGAAAAGGAAGACTACCAACAATGGTACTGGTGGGTACTAAAGGAGTAAGAGAAAAAGGGCTAGCATGTAAAATTGTACAATTTTACAATGTATTTTACAATGCTTATAATTGTGTGTGGGCTTTTTACATGTGAAGCACTGGAAGTCACATGATGATGGGGTGTGTTTTAAATATTCTCATCTGCTGACGTTTGTTTATTACAGACAGAAGCGCTAATCGTGGTTGTTTTAGTGAATAAAGTTGGATTAGTTGCCATTTCTGGGTCATGCTGCTTTTCACTGTGGATTTTACAGTTTGTGGTTTGTGAATAGTATGTGAAATTTACAAGGGTAAAAGGGAGGTAAGAGAAATAACTACAACAGTGCTAGAAAGAGAATAAAGGAACTTAAACGCATATAAAAGTGGAAAACCTATAAACTAAACAAGTTCTAAAGCCTGAGAGCTTGTAATCTATGTCTGTTTGCAATGGCACAAATGAGATCTGAGGTATGTTAGGTTGTGTGGTATTATAGGTAAAGGGAGGAACTCATAAGTTCAAGAATACTACAATCTGGAAGAAGTGTCCCAGATGGATCAGAGGGCCAAATCCAAACCCAATAGTTGAGAAATGAATGAAAATGACAGCATCTGATTTTAATACTTGGTCGTATGCCACTTGTGTCATTTCTCTAATAAAAGTTTACTTAAAATCTCTCTGAATTCTGTGGTAACTGATTTTGATTATCCTTTTCTTTTAGAATTCTTTATTCGTTTGCAGCTGAAAAAGAATTCCTTAAATGAGTATGCCATTAATGATTTGCTAAAGCACAAGTACCTTGTACTGTGTTCTAAATTCTATGTATATTTAAAGGTAACATCCAATAACACTGGATCTGTGTTTCTCATGTCAAAAGTTAGATAATTTGCTTATCATTAGTAGTAGTAAATCTAGACTTACTGATGATAATCACACTTGTACAACTGGCACAGCTTGGAGAAAGTACAGTTGTCTAAAATCTTACTATAACAGCAGATGTCTTTCTCTTCACTGTTGCAGTATTCATAACCTGTGGGATCTCCTGACAAGAATAGCCCAAAGTCCGGCCACTATATCAAATAATTTAGCTATTACCAGTATCATACTCAGATGTATGCTCCCCATGTCAGCATAGGGCATAAAGGTGATGTATGGATATTCCAAACTCACAACTGAAGTGCCCCAGAAGAACTAGAACAACCCCGGGAAAAAGGAGAACATATACATCTAGGAAAATAGAAGATGCCTAAGAGAAAGGCAAAGACCCCTTGGCAAGCCAGATGTCACCAAAGGAAAAAAGGAAGAAAAAGAAGAAAGGGACTGAATAGTGCAACAGTAAAGAGAAGAACATCACTGTTCCAGTAAGATTTTACACAACTGTACTACGTTCTTCCATATCACTGTTGCAGTATTCATAATCTGCAGGAAAGAACAAAAGCTACAGAAAGAAATGGGAGGAGGAAGGCAAAGAGGAACTCTCCACAAACGCTGAAGGATAGCCTTGGCAAAATCCACCCTGGCTCTGGAAATGACATCCAACTTGTAATACTTAGTGAAGGTGTGCATAGAGGACAAAGTACAGCTTCATGGGACTGGTGTCCAAATCCTTGAAGGCGGCTCCAGAGGAATCCACTGCCCTAGTAGAATGGGCTGGAACACAGGCAGAAAGTTGTTTGCCATGAAAAGAACAAAATATAATGCCCTTCAAAATCCAGGAGGCGATGGTTTGCTTAGAAACTGCCAAAACCATTGCCCTGCTATGAAATAAAGCTGCTTAGATTTGTATATGGTCTTCATCTTATCTAAATGAAACCTGACCTGTCTATGAAGACCCAGGGTGTGAAGGACTTTCTCACTAGCAGATTGTGGTGAAGGAAGCTTGATAGACTGATTAAGGGAAAACTCTTTGACCGTCTTGAACATAAAAGAAGGATTACTACGCAGAAGCACGCTGTTCCTATGAAAAATCAAAAAATGAGAACTGCTGACAAGACCCAGAGTTCAGAAACTCGTTTGGCACAGGTGAGGGCAATTAATAAAACAGTCTTCCAGATACAATGCTGCAAAGAAGTAGCAGTAGGCTTACAAGGAGCATGAATCAATTTCTCAAGAATGAAATTAAGGTTCCAAGAGGGAAGGATAGGTTTTCTTGAGGGCTTGCAGGCTTTCAGGAATTGTTTAATCTCAAGCTAAGGTTCTAGCAATCTTGTGGGCTGGCTAAACTCTGCAAAAGCCTATCAGCTACTAGCTTCCACCTCCCCCCAGATAATGATACGAGGTTACTTATCCCCCTGTTGGAACCGCCATTTTTAAATTGCCCCAGTGCTCCTGGGCCCAGTCGATAACCGTTCCCTTAGTGTGGTATGTAAATTATTGTATAAAAGCTTTTTCATACATTTAATTACAAAGTTTGTATTAGACTTGCCTCTTCATTTTCTTAAATGTGATACTTCTGGTGTACCTAACTGTTCAAATGCTCAGTTCGGGTAAATGCCCGTGAGTGAACATACTGGTTACTGCTTAAAAGCTCTATCTAAACAGCACATGTAGTAAGAAATGTGTTTTCATATTCTAAAGTTTAATGTATGTTAAAGGCATAACTGTTCCAGGATAAGGTGACTGTGTAGATGCCTGATCATACTGTTTACTGCATACAGGCTCTATCAAGTGAACACATGTGTTATAAAATGTGTCTGAATGTTCTAAAGTGTAGTATATGTTACAGGCACAATTGATGTAGGATAAGGTGACTGTCTAGGTGTCTGATAGTGTTAATGGCTGGAGTTAGTGTGGAAAAGTACTAACAGATATATCACTTTACCAGGTACAGTCCCTCTTCTACTGCTCCCTCCCTGAAAGGTGCACTATGTTAAAAGAACCCTGTGGAAGTACAAAAGAAAAGAAAAGAAAAGAAAAGAAAACTCTCAGCTAGTCCCTACATACTAAAAGAATGGCAAGGTTTCTATCTATCTAGTTTTTCACTTTAAAACTTGCCATCCTGGGTCTAAAGCACTGCCGGTCAAGTCCCTAAAGTCCCTTAAAATCTAACTCTTCCCCTTAAAATTGGCTAATCTAAAAACATATGTACTAAAAGAAACTAAACATCCCCTAAACTTGTAAGCAAAGGTTCTACATGTATCAAAAGAAACTAAACGTCTCCTATACTGGTTATATTGTAAGCAAAACTTCCTACCTTGCAAGCTAAAGCTCTAGCTATCTTGTGGGCTGGCTAAAGCCACGCTCCACTCGCCCTCGCTATGCTCGGGCTCGCTACGCACACCACCCAGTCCCCATATCTCATCTGCCCCCAGTACTGCTAAATTTATACTTGTATGGTCACACCACTTTTTCTTTACACCCAACTACCATCTCACACACCCAACCACCATCTCACACATCAAGAGTCACTCCCCTACTATACCCAGTCATCTCCTTCTCTTCTTACAATACCCTGTTCAAAATATAATTCTTTAAAATGTATCACCTACCCACAAAAGTATTACTAGTAAAGCCACTACTCTTTTGCCTACTACCTCTAATGCTCACTCTATACCTCCATACCACTTATAAATATCAGTACTATCTAGGATTCCACTACCCAAAGTACCAAACCTCAACAACAAAGCTCTCTAATCTGATGCCTCACTTAACCATCCCACTCTTGTCTGACTCCCATTCTCCTGTATCCTGTCACCCTATTAGATTAAAAAAATTCAACCCCAGAACCAAACAATATCAAAAACTAATAAATAAACTTCTAAAACCCTTAGTCAGTCTGCACTATAACCTGTTAACCAATGGAGACATTCACCTAAACCCTGGCTCACCACTGCTGTTGACCCTGACTCCCAAACTCTCAACCCCAATAGTACTATACCACTATGCAGGCCTCCTAATTCACTCCTAGCCTTTCACCTAAATATCAGAAGCATAAACAATAAAGTCCTAAATCTACATGCCCTCTTAGATGTCCATTCCCCAGACATACTCTGTCTCACTGAAACCTGGCTAAAGCCCACAACTAAAGACAATGAGGTTCTACCACTGGGATGTATCATAATAAGAAATGACCGCTGTACTAGAAAGGGAGGTGGAGTAGCTATAATTTATAAAAATACACTAAAAGTCACTAGAGAACCTCTTTCACCACCCAGTTTTGATAAAGCAGAAATTCTTCCCAACAAACTACAAATTAACAAAAACAAATCTATAAATATTGTATGTATCTATATTCCCTCAGGGAACAACACTAACATCCTAGAAGACATACTCCACTGGTTACCCAACTACCCCCAGGAAACCATTGTGCTTGGAGATTTCAATATACACTGGAACTCATACTCCTTAGAGTCCCCTTCCACCCATATAAATCTATATGGGTTTACACAAATTATATCCTCCCCCACTAGGATCAGTAAACCCAATAAAAAAGAAAGCATCTTAGACTGGATACTTATCAATAGACAGCCACATATGTATAAAGGTGGGACTCTCCCTGATGATCTCAGTGATCACTCTCTAACCTATATCATCAGACATAAAACTGATGATCCCCACCAGCCCACTCACAAAACAATTAGAAACAATAAGAATTTCAATCTCACCAACTTCCAAAATGAACTAAAAGCATGTAACTGGTCAATCCTAAAACAGCTACCACTTGATGAAGCAGTAGCACTCTTTAATACTAAATTTCTTGCTATACTTGACACACATGCCCCCACACATACCATTAGAACTAAAACAAAAACTCCACCATGGCTTACAAAGGATACCAAAGCAAAGATCAAACTTAGAAATAAAATATGGGCCACCTGGCGCAGCACCAAAGCCCCTCAAGACCATCTGCAATATCGTCAGCTCTGTAATAGTACAAAAAAATCAGTTTTGCTAGACATAAAAACTACTATTATAATCTTCAACAAAGACATCAAAATAAACCACAAAAGTTTTGGGCAGGTATAAATAAACTCCTCCATTCAGGACAATCAGTCACTCCCACCCCTTCCACTACTACCTATAAATCTCCAGAAGAGATTGCCAATAGTCAAAGCCATGAACCCCACAGCCCTTAGAAATCCCCAGGCAGTACTAAGAGACAGAGGAAGCAAAGTCTAGAAGTACATTTTTAGAGATAGAAACTTGGGAGCAGGCAGAGAAGCCAGCAGTGGAACAGTCTGAATCCTGCAAGCCAGAAAAATGTGATCCCGAGAGGACAGGAATGACTTCTGAAGACTAGCAGTGAAACCTAGACTGTGCAGGAGGAGTCTGGTAAAGTGCAGAGCCTGCTGGAGCCTAGATGGAAAGGCAGCCCAAAGAAGCAGATCAGCCAGAATATTTGTACACCTTGAAGCCTGCAGAAAGCTATGAATGGAGTCATATCCTTGGGACTGTGGAAAGTCCAAAGGGCAAAGCACAGAACTGAAAAGGAGAGGAAGAAACTGAGAAAAGTAAAAATTTCCTGAATAGAGGATGAATGGTAATATGAAGACATGTGTCCTTCAGATCTAGAGAAAGCAAAAAGACATGGGGAATCAAGGGGGAAACAGTATCTGTAGGGGAAGCATCCTGAAGGAGGGTGCCTTGAGAAATATATTTAGAAAAGAAAGCTCTACAACAGACATCCAAGACCAATCTTTCATGGGGACCAGAAGCATCCTGGAATAAAATCCTGTACCCCCTTGGTACTTCCAAAACAGGTTGAATGGTGCTCTTATCCAGCAAACCCTGCAGCACCCCCAAAAAATGAGGAATTTGCTCTGGAGGGGGTTGGGGAATGCATGAAAAGGTAGGGAGGGATTGCCAGACCATAAAATAGCCTTGGCAGATGATTGACAGACCCCAACAGTGTGTAGTTATATGTTGCCATTTGGGAATGACAGAGAAAGTTTGAGAGTTAAGGGAATCTAGCCAAGGTGAAAGGTGGGCAGAATGTCAGATGAGGCTGACTTGTCCTGAAAAGAAGGCTTTGGGGGGTCTAGGCTTCTGAGTGTCTTTTTCAGGAAAAACTCTCCTAGAAACCTTCTTGCCTTTAGAAGGCTGTCTGCAAACAAGAGCAGTTTTAGCAGGTTAATCTCTTTGAAACTTAGAAATGGGACAGAGAAAAATCTACTTAAGATTCTTTGTGACCTTGCCTTGGTCTTTAAAGTCTTAAATAAATCAACAACTGCAGTACTGAGAGATTATGATTATCCAAAGGAGTATCAAGAATCTTAGCCTTAATATTGTCAGAGAAAACCTGAAGATTAAGCTGAGAATAGCATCTCATGACAGAACCTGAAACAGCAGCTCTAGAGGATCCATCACCAGCACTGTAGGTACACTTGATGGAGTAACAAGCCATTTCATAAGTACAGCCTACCAAGGAAACAGCAGTGAACTCTGCCTCAGAATCAGGCAGGTCAGATGGACTAGACATTTAGTGGAGGATGTACAACAGCAATATCAGACCTAGACTTCTTGGCCTTTTTCTTAAGCAACAGCTGTGCCTCAGGGCAGGCAGAGTCATCCAAGGTAAGCTGGGCCAGTAATTGGAGATGTTGGTTTTCAAGATAAATGTTAAGTGAAGAAAGATGTCTGCAAAGTGTTTTTGGAACAAATACCTGATGAATAAAGCACTGAGTGTGATCATGAGAAGAACCTAGACAAAACAAACACTCATCGTGACCATCCTTATGGCGAATCTGCATTCAACACTAACATTTCCCTTTCTTGGATGACATGAACTCTCAAATTCAAGGGTAAGGGAGAAGAAAAACAACCTCAATGGGGTACTTATCGGCAAGAGGCTCAGTATAAGCTGCGTAGATAAGGGTATTCAGACTAATGTTTAACTACGGTATTTGGACTGGTGGCAAAGATGTGCTGAGTCTGGAACATCTGTACATTACCTTTATATCCTATGCTGAAGTGGGGAGCATACATCTGATATACGACACTGGTAATAGGTAAAGCCTTTGTATACTGGCCAGATGTTGGGTTATCCTTGGAAGGAGATCTCACAGGTTACAAATACTGCAACAGTAATATGGAAGGACATCTGTTACATATATTAATGACTGGACTGGACTGATGAAACAAATATTAGGCACAGTGCAAATAGAATACATTTTGGAAAGGAAGTGTTAATTGTCACTGAAGTTCATTCAACCCCTATTAAACAATATAATACCATTGAGAACTTTGGAATTCTGGATACAAGTATTAAGCAATCTGAGGATTCAGAACATATATAAGAAAATTAAAAAAAAAAAGAAAAAAAGGAAGAAGTTCGTATCAAATAAGAACAAGAAAGTGATTAGTCTCTATCAAGCAAAGAGAATACATACTAAAAATGACACTGCTTTGTTATGCAACTCACAGATTATGAGAAATAACATTTTTCTATCAGAAAGCCTTCAGGCTACAGAAAAAGGTATCATTTTTTACAAAAGAGAAGGTAGAAAAAAAAAAGAGATAAAGGGCAAGTGAAAAGGAAGAAATCAAAACTGAATTTGGAAGGACCGAAGAAAATTACTGCAAGAAAAAAGATGAGAAAGACATACATTGGTAACATGGATCCAGCTGTGGATGTACAAAGCCAGCTGGTTGAGAATTGTATGCTTGCAAATCTAACAGGCAATGAAAATAATGGGATTAATTAGACTAACGGTGATGAAGATCATTCCTTTATAACAACTGATCAAGCAGATACTGCTGAGTTAGAAGTTGAGGGTTCTTCACATCTGGTCAGAAATAGTATTCTTGTAATTGGAGATTTAATTATAAGAAGAACTGATACTTAAACTTGCACAGAAGATAAGAAGTTATGTACTCACCATAATGTTCCATCTGTGTCATCCATTTTCATTCTTCCTCAACCTATGGGTTCGGATCAGACTCAGCCATTACAATAGCTCATGGAAACCAAAAAACTCTCGAGCTTCTTCCTTACCATAATGCACCCTTCCTAAGGTACCTCAAATCTTGTTTGCTAATAGAAGTAAACAAAAATATCAAAAGGATCCAGAGCGACTATCTGGGGCTCAGGACAAGGGAAGTGCCAAACTAAGAACACTCGGCTTCTAGGAGTTCAAAGGTAGGAGGCTGGTGGGTGGGGAGTTTAGGAAGAATGAAAATGGACAACACCATGATGTTGTTTTTCATTCAGTCCTCAACCTATGAGACAGAGTCCCCAGTTACCTTAGATCCTGGGAGGACTCAAGCAAGGATATTCCTCAGTACTATTGAACCAAATGATGCTCTACCCCTGGAGACCAGATCCAATTTGTAATGAGTAACAAAAGTATGGGAGGTAGCCCAAGTTGCTGCTGCACAAATGTCATCCACAGAAGTGCTACACTGGAAGACAGATGAAGTTGCCATTGCTCTAGTACAATGATCTTGTAAATGTTTTGGTAAGGCAATGTCCAAATGATCATAAATGAAAAATACAACTGGTGAGCAAATTGGATAAGGTTACTTTGGTGACTGGTTTACCCAATTTAACATCTGAGAAGAAAACAAATAATTGGTCAGATTTCCTGATATCTTTGGATCTATGAACATCCAATAGATATAACAAGTGCTCACCCTTTGTTCTCAAATTTTGGAAAAAATACTGGCAACTCGATGGACTGATTGATATTTGTCTCTGATACCACTTTTGGTAAAAAAGGATGGATTAGTACAGAGAGATACTTTGTCTTTGTGAAAAATCAAATATGGTGGTTTGGAAGACTATGTTTGAATTTCTCAAATTCTTCTTGCAGAAGTTCTGGCTACCAAGAAAATATTTATTTATTTATTTTTATTTATTTATTTTACATTTGTTGACTGGGATAGTCCAACTGGATATATGTCCATTTTCAGCAGAGGCCCGGGGAGAAAACCTCCAGATAACACAGACAAAACATAACAGATACGAGTCAAACATATTTACAATATACACAGTGTGCAATAGTATACAAAAACAACAGGTTGCAGCAAGCTATTATGAGCAAGAGATGCATACAATACTAATTGAAATAAGGCATTGAATAAGTAGTGGTTAATCAGGGTTAGTACAGAGACAAAGCCAGTGCTCTTTAAAATACTGTTTGATGCCTTTTTTGAAGAGGCTAAGGTTAGATGGAAGTGAATTTCAAGTTTTACCAACAACGTTGGCAAACAGGGAGTCGCCGACTGAGTTAATGGCTTTTCGGGTTTGGACCAACAGTTTATTGGATGATCATAGTTGCCTTGAATTACTGTATGGCTTTATGATATTTTTGAGTGCCAGAGTATTTTCAGGGTGGTACAGAATTTTGTGTGCTACAATAAGCTGACTGAACAGAAGTAGGCTAGGCAGTTCTAGCCACCCAAGAAGACTGAGGTTTTGACAGTGATGTGTCCTATATGTTGAGCATATGGCAAATCTGGCAATATGATTTTAACAGTGAGAGAGCTTACCAAGTTCAGTTTTGCTAAAATTGGAGAGTATGGGGAGGCATATAGAAGGGTAGAAAGTAGGTGTGAGTGGGCGATTGCATTCCTAGCTAATGGAGTTAGAAAATGTTCACTTCTATATAATGAGCCAAGCTTCTTATTAATGGTTTTTATAGTTTTATTGATATGCAGATCAAATTTGAGATTATTGTCCACTACTCCTCCTAAAAGCTTAGTATTGTCATCTACAGAGATAGAGGTACTGTTGTTGGATGTTATGGAGAAGGAAAATGGGGTGGATCTACTGGTGGTGGTAAAGAAGAGCAGTTTAGTTTTGTTGGGACTTAACAACAGACGGTGGACAGCCAATTTTCAACTGTGTTAAATGTGTTTTGTGTCAAGGTTTGCAGGTCAAGGGAAGGAGGCCGTACAGATCAGGGTAGAATCATCTGCATATTGAATGCAGGTTGCATCAGGGATGGCAGTATGAAGATTGTTGATGAACACAGAAAAGAGCAGAGGACCTGGAAGAGAGCCCTGAGGGACACCAAGAGTGAGAGGTAGCAGGGTGGACAGTTTGCCATGCCATAATACAGCCTGTTGTCTGCCATTCAGATAGGACAGGAACTACTGAATAGCATGGTTATCTAGGAAGATGGATTTTTAGGGAATGGATGAGTAATTTGTGGTTGACCATATCAAAGGCCTTCAACAAGTCTAGAAATAGGGCTGAAGATAGCCTGTTGCTGTTCCTATTTTGGAATATGGTATTTGTAAAAGAAAGGAGGGCAGATGTGGTGCTGTGATGTGGCCTAATGCCATGCTGAGAGTTGGCAAGCAGACCGTTCTGAATAAGATATTCCATAAGCTGCTTATGAACGCACTTCTCCATTAATTTGGCTAGTGGTAAGAGAATGGCAATGGGTCTGTAGTTGGATAGTTCTGTTGAACTTCCACCTTTGTGGAGTGGGATAACATGGGATATTTTCCAGATTGAGAGGATAGTTGCAGCAGTTAGTGTTCGATTGATTAGGATAGAGATGGGGAATACTATGGCGTCGGCAGCTTTTTGTAGGTACTCTGCAGGAAGGAGGTCAGCAGAAAGGGTGGTTGGTTTTAGTTTTTTGATAAGGGATTGAATAAAAGAGGTACAGACAGGTCAGAAGTTAAAGGGGGGATGAGAAGTGGTTGTGTTAGTGGTAGAGTTAGAGTGGGTGGGAGCAAGTTGGCTAGCTAAGGATTGACTAGTTTCAGTGAAAAAGTTATTAAAAGCAGTAGCAACAGTTTCTGGGAATTTACGGGTGCAGTTTAATGGGGTTGGGGTAGTAGATTGACCTGGATGAAGAAGTCAGTTAATACCCGCCCAAAACTTTTTGGGATTGTTTTAGTGTTTAAATTGGAGGTTTTATTAGTACATTTTTTTATCAAGCAAAATTAGTTTTTTTGTATCATTTCTAAGTTGAAGATATCTCATTTGGTCGAGGGGGGCTTTTGTTGTTCGCCATTTGGTCCAGGCTATATTTCTAAGTTTGATTTTTATCTTAGTTTCCTTTGTGAGCCATGGAGCAGTATTAGATTTAATCTTTATAGTACGTGCAGGAGCATGGGAGTCAAGGATGCTCAGGAATTTATTGTTAAAGAAAGTTACAGCTTCATCTAGTGGTAGATTTTTTAGGATTGACCAGTTGACCGATTTAAGTTCATTTAGAAAGTTAGTAGGATTGAATTTTTTATAATTTCTGATAGTTTTGTACGTAGTCTTGTGGTGGGTTTCGGCCTTATGCTTAATATAAGTTAGTGAATGATCACTAAGGTCATCGGGG
Organism: Protopterus annectens; assembly: GCF_019279795.1. Classification (NCBI taxonomy): domain Eukaryota; kingdom Metazoa; phylum Chordata; order Ceratodontiformes; family Protopteridae; genus Protopterus; species Protopterus annectens. The sequence continues at coordinate 624,808,951 of NC_056734.1, forward strand.
AGAGTCCCAGCTGTATACAAGCTTGGGTGGCTATCAATAAGTACCCAATCTGAGATACTTTCCCTGTTGATGGGTTTACTAATCCTAGTGGGAGAGGTTATTATTTGTGTGAACCCAAACAGATTTATATGGGTGACGGGATTCAGCTGAGCAGGTGCACCAGTCGGTGTTAAAGTCACCAAGAACAATGGTTTCTTGGGGGTAGGTAGTGGATAACCATTAGAGGATATCTTCCAGAGTGATTATTTTATTGTCTGGGGGAATGTAGACACAGGCAATATTTATACTCTTATTATTGTTAATTTGCAGTTTGGTAATCAAGATTTCTGTGTTATTAAATGGGGGGGGGGGTGAACTGCACCTCTATTTACACAATGTATTTTTGTAAAGAACTGCTATCCCACCTCCCTTCTTAGCTGTTCGGTCTAATCGCTGTATGTTGTAGCCCAGGGGTAATACCTCATTATCAGCAGTAGTAGGTTTAAGCCAGGTTTCTGTAAGACACATTATGTCTGGGGAATGAACTGCTAAGAGGGCACGCGGGTTGGGGATTTTATTATTTATACTTCGAATGTTCAAGTGAAATGTCAGGAGAGCACTTGTGGGACTGTTAAGGCATAGTTTATTGATGGGTTGGTGGTGTAGGCTCTATTGTCACCAGGTGGAGATGGGCCAGGGTTGGGATGGATGTCCCCATCTGTTATGAGGTTATATTGAAATCTGATTATGAGCTTCAGAAACTTATGAAAAAGTCTTAGATGATGCCTGTCTCTTGGAATAGATTTTAAGGTTTTAATCTGGTGGTGTGGTAAAGGGGATGAGGGTTTGGATGTGTGGGGGATAGTTAGGTGAGCTAACTTGTAAGAGAAGTCTGGGGTGGTAGTTTGACATTTTGTAGGGGAATCCGTGGTGGTACTGGTTTTCATAGGCAGTGAGGAGATAAAAGATGAGCATCAGGGGGAGTAGAGAAAATACTTGTGATTTTGTTGATGCTAGTATAGCAAGGGGCCTGGCCATTATAGGGCACAGTTTTCAACAGGATTTGGCAGGAAATGGAGAAAAGTTGGGTTGTAGAGATGGAGGGCCACTTGGTGATGTGTGAGATGCTCTTTGTGAGGAAGAAGCAAAGAAAGGAATTTGAAACTGCATTTAGCTGCTGGTTCGAAGGGGGGGGTGTATAATAGCCTGGCACCAAATTTTGGTAGTGTCTTTATAAGGGGGCTTTAAAAGTAGAGTTTCTCTCAAAAAGCTGTGCAGAGTTTATGTGAAGCAACTGAAGAACTTTGGAAACCAATGTGAACATTAGATATTGCTAGTTGGACTTTGATAGTTGAAGAAGATGACCTTTCTTTGAAAAGTTGGGCTTAAAATCAAGAATATCATGAATAGGAGCAGAGAAGGGATCAATGTTATTTTGTAGTGCCCAGTGAATGAATCTTTTTCATTTACTGGAGTATAGCTTATGTATAGGTAGTTTATGAAAAGACAGGAGTATGTGTCAGAATGGAAAGGAAAGTATAAGTTGTCTGGCTATTAATGGAATTGGAGAAGCCAGGCAGTCAGCCCAAAATTGGGTATATATGGGTGAATCATGCCTGTTGGGTGAGACAGGAGGTCTGTAGCTAGATCCAGAATCCACGATTGATGAAGAAAGTGAGGCCAAAAGGAGGTGATCCAAATCTGTCTAGGCCAATATGGTGCAATGAGGATTACTTTGCTCTTCAACCTGTCTACTTTCTGCAGTAATTTTGGTATTAATGGATTCTGGTGAAAGGCATAAAGGAGACCGGAGGGCCAATTGTGAAGAGCATCCCCTCTGTGACTCCCTACTTGGGGGATTGGGGCAAAGTAGCTGCTGCATTTGTTGTTTAGGGTAGAGGTGAAAAGATCACAACAAGGCTGACCCCATTGATGGAATATCCTGTCACATTCTGATTAAGGGACCATTTGTGGGGTAGAAGAATGCACCTGCTCAATTTGTCTGCTTCCCGTAATATGAACTGCTATGACAAAGCAGTTGGATGAAATCACCAATTGACATATTCAGAGAGCTTCTTGACACAAGGGGGTAAGATCTGGTTCCTCCTTGTTTGTTGATGTACCAAACTACTGATGTGTTGTCTGTTTAAACTGCAATCATTCCTAAGGGAAGAGCATTTTGGAAAGCCTGCAATGCTAAGAGTACTGGTCTCATCTCTAGGACATTGATATGTAAGTTGGCCTCTGTGGGCGACCAAGTGCCTTGGACTGTTTTGCCAGAAAATGCACTCCCCCTCCCTAGCTAGGAAGCATCCATGTTCACTGTGGCCTTGGGCTGGGGGAGAACAAATGGATGACCTTATAGTATATGATGTGATTGTATCTACCATTTGAGATCTTTTTTGTAAATATTGGTGATCTTTATTTGAGTCAATAGTGGTTGTTGAAGGATAGACCATTGGGCTGATAACAGCCATTGCAGAATTCTCATGTGAAATCTAGCCAGCGGGACTAGCATTATTGCTGCCGCCATGGATCCCAGAGTCTGAAGAACCAGCTTTGCAGAGATCTTTTTGCTGCAGATTATGTTTGTGACTTGACATCTGATTGTCTCCACTCTTGAAGGGGGGAGTGGGTCTATTGTCTCTTTTGTGTTGAGAATTGCTCCTATAAAGTTTAAACTGAGTGGGTTATATATAGGATTTCTCATAGTTTATAGATACCCCTAGATGTAAACACGTATGGAGAACGTTGTCTCTTGCCTTCAATAGTTGATGCTTGGTCGGGGTGGAAATGAATCAGTCATCTAGATACAGAAATACCTGGAATCCATGCAGTCTTAAGTGAGCTGCTACTATTACCATGCACTTGGGGCCTGTGGTGAGACCAAAGGGCAGTACTCTGAATTAAAAATGACTGGTTCCCAGACAGAAGAGTAAGTACCTTCTGGATCATTTGTTCATCTTTATGTGATAATACACATCCTGAAGGTCTGTCAAGCACATCTAGTTGTCCTTTTCCAGAAATGGAAGAATGGACTGAACCGTGATCATCCAGAACTTGTTTCATCAAACTGATTTGTTCAAGTTGCTGAGATCCAAGATTGGTCTCCAGTCCCCTGTTTTTTTTGGGCACTAAAAAGAATCTTAAGTTCCAGATCCTCTCTGGTCTGATGGGACCTCTTGGATGACTCATTTTTCTAGCAGCTTTTGTATCTGAATAGCTGCTTGTTCTCTCTGACTGGTGGAACATTAGGGATTTTTCTGCACTGGGGAGGAGGAATGGAAAAGGGTATAATATATCCTTTGCACCCAGGTATCTGATGTTATTTGCTCCCAGGCTCTCTATTGCAGGGACATTCAAGCCCCGACTGCCTCCAGAGGAGGGCAATCGGGCCTCCATTCAGGAGCACTGGAAGCATCTGCCACAAAAAGTTTCTCTGGACCCTTGTTTTCTGGGGGCCTCCTCTAACATTAGGGCGGCATCTGCCATTGGAGTCCCCCCCCTCTGCCCCTGAAGGAACTACTTCTATGAGTGTCTTGAAAAGACCCTTGGGGTTTTCTGACCCGCATTTTTTCCACTGCTTCACTTATTCCTGGAGAAGGATCTCTGCAGAGTGTAGAAATGTACACCCACTGCAGATAGGGTCTTCCCATCTTTCTTACACCTGGACAATGTGTCTCTTACTTTAGGGCTGACTAAGGACATGCTGTCAAAGGGAGCATTGATGAATGTAGACTTGAAAGGCTCTGCAAAGTTGCCTCCTCTTGGCAATGCCTGAACCCACTGCTCTACTCATTCCTTCAGCTGCATGTGAAATGAGCCTCATGGAAGAGTTAGAAATTAGAAGTTATGTACCTACCATAACGTTCCATGTTAGTTGTCTTCTCTCGCCTTCTTTCTTGCTGGATGGGTTCGGAGCCGATCCTCGGCTCCGACTCGGCACTTGCTTTAGCTCAAGAACTCCTTTTACCAGCTCGAGGCAACCCTATATCCCATGATGCAAGGCGGAACTACCTCAGATCTCGTTTGGCAGCTAACTAACCTTGCTAAAGACTATCCTAACAGAAATAGGAACAATGGTTCCTAAAAGAAATCCTCCTAACAACGTACCGGAGGAAACAATCTAATAGGAACTCTCCAAGATCTGTCCAGGCCAGGGGGAAGGAGGGAGGGACGCAAGAAAGAAGCAGAGAAGACAACTAACATGGAACGTTATGGTAGGTACATAACTTCTAAATGTTAAGTTGTCAATCTCGCCTTCATTCTTGCTGGATGGGACCGCGTCCCTAGCACCTGTATCCCGGGTGGCTCAATGGAACAGACTCTTGAGAACTGTGGAACCAAAACTGGCCCTATCTCTAGAGGCCAAGTCCAACTTGTAATGAGAGACAAAGGTATGAGGTGTGGCCCAAGTAGCTGCTGCACAAATGGTATCAATGGGTAGTCTATCCTGAAAAGCTGCAGAAGTGGATAGACTCCTGGTTGAGTGTGCTTTTGGCTTAGAAGACAGCTGTTTGCCCCTGAGAGAGTACACATAGGAAATAGTGGAAGTCAACCATCTGGATAAGGTTACTTTAGATACTGGAAGACCTATCCTGTTTTCTGCATAGGAGACAAATAATTGGTCCGATTTTCTGAATTGTTTAGTTCTATGCAAATAGTACCTGAGCTGACGATGGACATCCAAAAAAATGCAGTTTCTGTTCAGCTCTGTCGGAATAGTTTGGGAAAAAGACTGGTAGATCTATAGATTGGTTAATGTTGGTTTGAGATACGACTTTGGGAAGAAAGGAAGGGCTAGTTCTTAATGATACCCTGTCCTTATGAAAAACCAAATAAGGGGAACGGATGCAGAGAGCTTGAATCTCGGAAACCCTTCTTGCAGAAGTGACAGCCAGTAAAAATATAGTTTTCCAGGTCAATAACTTCAAAGAACATGAAGCAGACGGTTCAAGGGAGGTAGTATCAAGGATGCCAACATTAAGTTTAGATCCCATTGCGGAGGAGGATGCTTTATAGGTGGTTTTAGGAGGAAAACTCCTCTGAGAAAGGCCTTGCATAACCTATGAGACATAATGTTATTGTCATGCAGGCCAACATGATACTCAGAAATAGCAGCCAGTTGTACTTTGACTGTAGATGACGAGGATCCTGAATGAAAAACCTCCGCCAGGAAATCTAAAACCGAATGTACAGGAGCAGTAAAGGGGTCAATATTTCTGGAATTCGCCCAAATAGAAAAACGTCGCCACTTGCTAGCATAAACAGTCCTAGTGGACGACTTCAAGGAAGAGACTAAAATGTCTCTGACTGAGTCCGAAATCATCGGTAGCCTGGCTAGGGTAGGAAGTGGAGCAACCAAGCAGTGAGGTTGAGAGAATGAATGGCCCGGTGCTGCTGACCCGATTGGTGGATCAAGAGATCCGAACTGGGTCCAGATGCCAGGGCTGCACCAGAAGGTGACGATGCAGAGACGGAAACCAAATTTGTCGAGGCCAATAAGGGGCAATGAGGATCAACTTGGCTCTCAAAACGGTGGCTTTCTGAATGACTTGTGGAATCAAGGGAAAAGGAGGAAAAGTGTACAGAAGTCCCCGGGGCCAATCCTGGGTTAGAGAGTCTCTCAGAGGTTGGCCTGGAAGGGAAAGAGAGTGAAGAAATCGGGGCACTTGTTGTTTTGAGGAGTAGCAAAAAGATCGCAACAAGGAGTGCCCCACTTCAGAAAAATCTGATCCACTACAGATTGCTTGAGAGACCACTTGTGAGGCATCAGAATGGATCTGCTCAGCCTGTCCGCTAATAGGTTGGACCTGCCGGGGATGTGCGTTGCTATCAGAAACCGCTGAGAAGAGATCGCCCACTGCCAAAGTCTGAGAGCTTCTCGACATAACGGATAGGACCTGGTCCCGCCCTGCTTGTTGATGTACCAGACTACGGACATATTGTCCGTCTGTACTGCAATAGTCCCCGTGGGAAGAAAGTCATTGAGGGCTTGCAACGTTAAAAGCACTGCTCTCATCTCCAGGACATTTATGTGCAGATGGTATTCTATGGGTTGCCACGTCCCGTGGACCATCCTGCCCTGATAATGCCCCCCCCACCCGATCAGAGAGGCATCCGTAGTGACTGTGGCAACTGGAGGAGGGGGAATAAAGGGTCAGCCCTGATGAAGAAGAGGGGAAGATATCCACCAGTTCAGATGAGCTCGGCACGACTGTGTTACCAAGATTTCGTGCCTCATCGGGAGACTGTGGTACGACCACTGCGTGAATAGCATCCACTGCAGAAGACGCATGTGGAAGCGAGCCAGTGGTAGAAGAACAATGGCCGCAGCCATAAGACCTAGAACCTTCAGTATAAATCTGGCTTTGGTCTTGTTGCTTTGCAAAAGAAGCCGAACAAATTTTTGGATGTCCAGAATTCTTTGATCTGTTAGTCTGGCTAACATTTTGACGGTGTTTAATTCTGCGCCTATAAAGGTGATAGATTGTCAAGGCAGCAGAGAAGATTTTTCAAAGTTTACTGAAATTCCCAAACTCCTGCAAAGCTGTAGAGTGTAGTCTCTGGACTGAAGAAGCTGACACTTGGTGGTGGCGGAGGGGAGCCAGTCGTCCAAATAGGGAAACACCTGGAATCCTCGACGTCTCAGATGAGCTGTGACCACTGCCATGCATTTGGTAAACACTCTGGGGGCTGAAGTGAGGCCAAAGGGCAGGGCTCTGAATTGGTAATGACTGGTCCCTAGCCGAAAGCGGAGAAACCTTCTGGAGCGTCTGTGAATCTTTATGTGATAGTATGCATCCTGAAGGTCTATAGAGCACATCCAGTTGTCCTTGCCCAGAAAGGGCAGAATGGACTGAAGCGTGACCATCCGGAATCTTGCCTTCTTGACAAATCTGTTCAGATTGCTCAGGTCTAATATTGGTCTCCAATCTCCCGTCCTTTTGGGGACCAAAAAGAATCTGGAGTAGACGCCGGATCCTACCTGGTCTGCTGACACAGTCTGGACGGCTCTTTTTTCTAGGAGCTTTGAAACCTCCTGTTCTGCCAAATCCCTTTGACCGGGTGAGATGTCTGGATGGGATTGAAGAGGTACGGGAAACTTTTCGAAGGGGATTTTGTAACCCTCGGATATAATCGACTGTACCCACATCTCTTGAGATAGGGATTGCCAGGCTACTGGGTACAGCGAAATCCTTCCCCGACTGCCTCCAAGGGTGGACAGTCGGGCAACACCTCAGGGATGCTGAAAGGGCTTCTCAGGAAGAGACTCCCTGTTGCCCTGGTTCTGAGGACCCCCCCTGCCTCTAGGGCGTCTATTATTGTTACCCCCTCTGCCTCTGGGGGTAAACTGACCACATGTGTCCGGTGTAGCTCCTTGGGCTTTACGGAACCACATCTTCCCCCCTTCTGACCCTTGGGGTATGGTCTAGAAGGAGTGGAAAACTGGACTCCAACGGCAGAAAGAGTTTTACCGTCCTGCTCACACCTGGTCAAGGTATCCTTCACCTGAGGTCCGAACAAAGCCGAACCATCAAAGGGGGTATTAGTGAAGGATGCCTTAAAGGGGTCCGCAAAATTACAAAGCCGCATCCAGGCTTGGCGTCTAAGAGCAACTCCTGTGCCTGCGGCCCTGCTCGCTCCATCGGCCGCATAGGATATGAGCCGCATGGAGGAGTTAGATATGGAATTCAGGATAGCAAGCTGCGAGGCAATCTTTTCCTGAGCCCCAGCAGCAGAAGGATCCTGGACTACTTCTCCCAGTTCCTTGAGAACATCTCATTGAAGCCTGGTGAAGTGACAAAGATAATTCAGCGAATGCATAGCAAAGTTTGCTGAAGAAAACATCCGCTTTCCATACCTGTCCATGGTCCTAGAGTCCTTATTAGGAGGATGGACAGGTACTGAAGGATCCGCCAATTCCTTCTTAGTGGCAGCCGCCACCACCATAACATCCACCGGAACACCCTTGGAAAGGAACTGTTTGTCCGAAGGGGCCGTAATGAATTTGGATGGTCTTCTGGGGACAGGTTCCACAGAATCTGGAGCCGCCCATGCCTTACGAGCCACTACCTGCATGAGTGGGTCGAAAGGCGGAGACACCCAGGAGGTGGAGGGTCGGGATCCAGAGGCCTCCAGGTATACCGACTCATCCTCGGAGGGGTCAATGGAGGGCCAATTCCCCCTCTGTTTGAGGAGCTCAAGGATGTCTGAAAAAGAGACATCCTCAGAGGGGGACCGAGGGGAACCCTCCGACTCATCTAAGTCGGTATCAGATGTAGTAGACTCAGGGGAGTCTGTGTGTTTCCTCTTACACGTCCTCTTCCGAGGGGTTCCCCTGCAGGATCAGGAGAAACCTCGGAAGAGGAGGAAATTCCCAGTGGGGAAACCTGGGGCGATGGATCCCTGGGCGTGTGAGCAAGAGGTTGGCAAGAGGCATCTGCAGGCACTGAAGAGGGAGGAGCTAGAGGGATGGACCGTTGACCAGGCTCAGAGGCCAGGACACTCCTCATCACCTCAAAGGCTCCTCTCCCCGGGAGGCCGGAACACACCCGCTCCGAAGAAACAGGAATGGCCGGCTCCAAAGAGAGAGAAGGCTCCGAGGCCGATGTCGGCACCGAGCTTACCAAAGCCGAAGCCACCAGAGGGAGAGCGGGGTCGGACAAGGGTCCGATGCCACTAGCCCCCTCGGAGCCGACAGTGGAAACCCGACGACCGGATCCCTCCAAGGAAGGTCTCAAGGAGGAGATCGGAGCCGAGGACGACGGAGCCGAAGGATGTATCAGCTCCGGCATCGAAACAGTCGCTGTCCCGAGAAGCTACGGCTCCGAACTGCGGTGTGGAGTCGGAGGAGGAAGTTCAAGGATTGGGGCTATAGCCGAAGTCTGTTGAGACGGGCTATGGAGCATTTGGGCCAGTGCCTGAGACTTCAACAGCCTGCTTACCACCCTCTCTAAATCGTGGTCAGACAGCCTGGAAGATCTCGAAGATCGGCTCCGATGGCTCCGCTCCGACAAAAGAGGAGACCCCGGAGCCGAGTGGATACTCAGTATAGAAGAGGACCGGGATCTCTTACGGGTCGAAGCCATCGGAGCCGAAGTCCCTTGAACCCCAGATGGAGCCGAGGATATCTCGGCTCCGATGCTGGATAAAGTGTCGGCTCCAGCCGGGGCCGGCAAGGCCACAGTAGTCAGGGTATCGGGGCCGGTCGGCCAACCCACTACTTGAACAGCAGATGTATCGGCTCCAGCCGGAGCCGATGTCGGCTCCGACGGAGCCGGAGCCACCGGAGGAGGCTTGGACACTGTAGCCTGAGCCTTCGGTGGTTTAGAAGGTTTTCCTGACCCTAATTTAGGAGGAGAACCTTCTGGCTTAAGTAAGCCTTGGAGGATGAGTTTATTCCTCCTTTCCTGCAGGACTCTCTGGCTAAAAGCATGACATAAAGCACAGGAGTCCTGCAGGTGCAAAGGCCCCAGGCAATAAACACAAGAAGTGCGACCGTCTGTCAGAGACATTTTCTGACAGCACTGGTCACACTTCTTGAAGCCTGAGACCTTGCCTTCCTTTGACATCCTAGGAGGATGGAAACACAAACAATCCCAACAAACACACAAATTAATCCCTTACACAAACACACAGGAAGGGAATAACCAATGGGAAAGTAGGCCTGACTAAAACTTTAGACTAAATATTATAAAAAAGTTTGAAAACAAGGGAATAGGGTGGGCTGTAACTAACTACAGACTAAACTGACACTAAAAGGGAAAAATAAACCCCTAACTACTCTTTTTCTTATTTTACAAAGAAAAACTTACCTCAGCTGGCAAAGGAGACCTCTTTCGCTAAGCGGCAAACGAGATCTGAGGTAGTTCCGCCTTGCATCATGGGATATAGGGTTGCCTCGAGCTGGTAAAAGGAGTTCTCGAGCTAAAGCAAGTGCCGAGTCGGAGCCGAGGATCGGCTCCGAACCCATCCAGCAAGAATGAAGGCGAGATTGACAACTTAACATTAGACTGGAGGGTAGTGACTGCTCAGAAGAACTCTGAAGCTTTGAAAGAAGTCAGAGGAGGATGTAAAGGAGGGGTAGTCGATGTAAGGAACTCCTGACCGAAAGAGTAGGAGCCGAGGAACCCCCTGGCATACTCTGTGCTCAGAGAATTTTTTCACCAATCTCTCCATGTCCTTTTCAGTCAAACCCCTAGAAGAAAGGGCAGACATCAGAGAAGATGACTTTGGTCTTTCCAGAAAGGGAGAAGGCACTCTTACCAGAACCGCATCAAATGATGGTGAGTATTGGATCCTTGGTAAAGCAGGTAGGCTTGAAGTCAAATCAACTGCTGTCTGATCCAGTGAGGGTTTAGACTTGTCCGAAGTCAAATCCAAAGTGGATCCATATATTTCCTTGTTTGTTTTTTGGATAGGAGGAGGTTTTAGGATCCGAAAGCATGGGTTTTTTTAACTGATGGAGAAGTCAGAACCCATAGCAGCCTCTTATTTGATTTTTCAGAAGTTGTTCAGGAAGAAGAGGAAGGGCTAGATGATGTTGATTTGCCCTTTTTTTGCTTATTGGAGGGGGAAGCTCAAGATAATGCGTCACTGAATGCTGACAGAAGCAGACCCTTAAGAATCAATTTATTTTTCTGCTCAACCAGAGCTCTATGGTTGAACACATGGCATATTGAGCAACCTTCCTGGAGATGGTGGGTCCCAAACAATACACACACCACATATGTGAATCAGAGTAAGGCATTTTTCTATCACATTTCCCACACTTTTTGAAGCCATCTGGCCATTTCTTTTTCTGCCATACTGAGGAGCAGAGAACAAGTTAAACAAAAAGACTAACAATAGAAAGTTTTTTTTTTTTAAAGTTAAAAGAGAAGGGGAAGAAAAAAGTGTGTGTGTGTGTGTGTGTGTGTGTGTGTGTGTGTGTGTGTGTGTGTGTGTGTGTGTGTGTGGTGGGGGGAAGGATACCAACAATGGTAACAGGGGAATACACTAAGTGTAAAGAGAAGGAATATGAACGATAGTATTAAGAGGTACTTTCATACGAAAAAGAAAAGAAATATCAGCAAGAAAGTAGTTGCTAGGTAAGGGATATAAGCTAAAGCTAGAAAAAATAAAGAGAGAAACCCAAAAAACTATTTAGAAGAGAAAAGAAGTTTTAATTTATTTGCTCGAGAACAACTGGTCACCACATCTAATGTGAATAGCAGCAAAAGAGATCTGAGGTACTTAGGAAGAGTGCATTATGGGCTAGGGTGAAGCTTGAGAGTTTTTGGTTACCACAAGCTATTGTAACGGCAGAGTCAGATCCGAGGGATTGGATCCGAACCCATAGTTTGAGGAAAGAATGAAAACTGACAACATCAGAGTGAAAATCGAATAGTGTTACACTTGCAGGAGCAAAAATAGAGGATGCAAGAAAGGTTTCCATCACCTTAATGTAAGGAAGTCTTTATTCATGTTGGTACAAATGATCTCATCCACAAGGACATTTTGGCTGTTAGTAGGGAACTTACAACCCTCTTAGCACAGCATGTACAGGTGCTGTGACATATTTTTCACAAATCACATATAGAAAGGAGAGTCAGTTCCCCAGGAATGAAAAGATATTTTGGGTAAATACCTATATGAAAAAAAAGGTCACATTTTAAAAAATGGAAATGTGTATAGCATCCAAACCTAATTTGGGGTACACGTGTTTAGACAGGATGGTTTGTACTTGTCAAGATCAGGGAAGAGAATTTTTGCAAGAGATATTTTACAATATTTGACAAACATAAGACATGATTTTTGCCAGGTCCAAAATTTAATAGTTCACAGAACATGTAAAAATTGTTTGAGTATATAGACCACCAAAGTCAACTGCTGATGACCTAGAGCCCAGATTAAAGATCTTTTCCATTTACTCTTGTAAATCTTGCTTGCAGATGCTTTCTGAGATGACAGAAGTATTTGTTGGACTGGGGGGGGGGGGTCTGGGTTGTCTAGCTATTAATGGAATTGGAGAAATCATGTGTTTAGTTTGAGGCCTGGGATGTTGGGGTACTTCATCCCGGAGGGGTGTGAGAAAAGGTCTGGACTCAGGTCCCGTATCCATGGTAGGTATCGAAGATGAGACCAAAGAAAGGGGAACCACACTTGGTGAGGCCAAAAGGGAACAATGAAGATAACTGAGGTCTTCAACCAAACTGCTATCTGTAAGAATTTTGGAATCAGATGTAGCGGGAGATAATCAAAGGAGACCAGAGGGCAAAATGTGAACTAGACCATCTCTTAGTGACTTCCCCGAAATTGTTTGGAAAGAAAACTGGCAATTTTAGTCTCAGTGGCCACTTTACATAGAAAAGAAAGGTTGGTTCGTGGAGACAACCTATCCTTAAGGAAAATAATCTAAGGAGCATTAGCCAATAAGACCTAGAACTCAGAAATTATTTTTGCTGAAGTAATAGCTAACAAAAAGTTTGTTTTCCAAGAAAGAAATTTCTATCACATTTTTACACCAGCTCAAAGCATTTCAGAGTCAACCCCTGAAGGACCTCTGTGAGGTCCAAAGGAGGAGTGGGATCTTTTATGGGAGGTCTAAGCTTTAGGTAATTTGGAAGATGACAGAGAAGGATTCATTTCCATTGTGGAAGTTGGATATGGCTGCTAGCTGAAGTTTAATAGCAGAAAAACTAGCTCCTTCCTTAAAAAGAGTAGAGAGAAAATGAATGACGGCTGAAGTCAGGGCTGAGAAAGGGTCAATATTCTCTTTGGAAGGCCATAGTTAGAATTTTTTCCATTTGCTTCTGTAGATTTTCTTGGTGAATGCCAAGATAATTTCAAGAACCGGAGAAGCAAGCCTGGACTATCTTACTATCAATGGAAGTGGAGAAACCATGCAGTTAGACTGAGGGCATGGAGACTGGGATGCTGATATTCTGACAGGTGAGAAGAGATCCGACTGGGTTCCAGTATCCATGGAGGGTATTTCAGGTGAGACCAGAGGAAGGGGAGCTATACCTGTCAAGGCCAAAAGGGGGCAATGAGGATGACTGAGCTCTTCAGCCTGCTTGCTTTCTGTAGAAACTTTGGGATCGGTGGAAGAGGGGATATGCACAGAGGTGACCAGGGGGGTCAATCATTAATCAGAGCATCTCTCAGTGACTCCCAAAGAGTGAGGATCAGTGTGAAAAGTCCTTCCTGCACTTCTTGAGGGGAGAGGCAAAATGATCGCAAGGCTGGCCCCAATGGCTGAAAAAAGAAGTTATGTACTTACCATAACATTCCATGTGAGTTGTTCATCTCGCCTTCATTCTTGCTGATGGGTTTGGAGCCGATCCCTCGGCTCCGAGTCAGCCTACTACAAAGCTCGAGGTCTTCAAATAGCTCGAGGCCAAGTCCCTATCCCATGATGCACTTAGAGTTTCCTCAGATCTTGTTTGCTGCTTATAATAATACCATATGTCATTCTATCACTCCCAAGAGAAGGTACAGAAGGGCTGAGCAACCAGGATGGATCCAGCATCTCGGTCTTCTAAAAGCCCGGGGGGGTAGGAGGGGTGGCATACGAATGAAGGCAAGATGAGCAACTCACATGAAATATTATGGGAAATACATATGTTCTTTATGTGAAGTTGTTCTATCTCACCGTTCATTCTTACTGATGGGTAGCGTCCCAAGCACCACCTATCTCGGGTGGCTCACAGGAGTATATTTTTCAGGACAGTGGAACCAAAGGAGGCCGAGGCCCTGTCAACTTTGTAATGAGTGATAAAGGTATGAGGTTTTGGCCAAGTGGCTGCTGCACAAATGTTATCAATAGGAAGTCTGGCAGAAAAAGGAGAAGATGTAGAAACTGCTCTGGCTGAGTGAGCTTTAATTTTATGCTGTAAGGTAATATTGGCAGCTGAATAAACAAAGGTGATACAATCAGATAACCATTTAGACAGAGTTGTTTTAGCCACTGGCATACCTTTCCTGAAGTCTGAAAAGGAAACAAAAAGCTGATCTGATTTCCTGAAATCTTTTGTTACATCCAAATAAAATCTGAGCTGTCTGTGAACATCAAGTTTATGCAGCATGTATTCTAGATTGTTGGAGTGATTGGGGAAGAAAACTGGCAAATCAATAATTTGGTTAAGATTAGTTTCAGTGCAAATTTTTTGGCAAAAAGGAGGGATTTGTTCTAAGTGAGACTCTGTCAGCATGGAAAATCAAGTAAGGAGGTTTAATGGATAAAGCCTGATGCTCTGACACTCTGCGGGTAGAAGTAATAGCCACTAAAAAGATAGTCTTCCATTACAAAAATTTGAGATCACATGAGGAAGCTGGTTCAAATGGAGGAAGAATGATGTGGGAAAGCATAAAATTTAGATTCCATGGGGAATAGGGAGATTTCACAGTGGTCTGAGATGAAAAGTCCCTTTGAGAAAAGCTTTGGATAATTTGTGTGACAATGTTCAAACCTTCGAATTCAAGATGAAAGTTAGAAATGGCAGCAAGTTTAACATGGATTGTGGCTGCTGCAGCTCCTTTATTGAAGATCATGGTCAAGAACTCTAGTATAGAGGCTATAGGGGCTTGGTAAGGATCAATATTATGTTTAGAAGCCCATATAGAAAATGTTTTCCATTTGCTAAGGTATAGCTTCCTCAGAGGATTTATGAGAGGATAAGAAAATTTGTTTGGTCTCACTGGAAAAGTTATGGAACCTGGCTAGAGCAGCCAAGCTGGCAGCTTCAGGGACTGCAGAGAGGGATGAGGTTCCTCCGATGAGTGCGTCAGAAGGTCTGGAACTGGGTCCAGAATCAAAGGGTCCTCCAAAAGATGAAGTCGAAGGAAGGGGACCAAATCTGACGAGGCCAATGAGGGGCTATAAGAATGATAGTCCTTCTCAGAGATTTTGCTTTCTGTAGAACCTTGAAACTTGGGTATCAACAGGATTGGTGGAAAAGCATAGAGGAGACCTGGAGGCCAATCGTGAACGAGTGCGCCCCTTGGGGATTCTCCTGGAGGGGGAATCAGGGCAAAGTATATTCTGCATTTCGTGTTCATGTGATTGGCAAAAAGGTCGCAGCAAGGCTGGCCCCACCTGTGGAATATCCTGTCTGCTATTTCTTTCTTGAGGGACCACTCATGAGGCAACAAAATTTCTCTGCTCAGCTTGTCTGCTATCACGTTGGATTTCCCCGAGATGTGCATTGCTAACAGAAAGCGCTGGGTGGATATCGCCCACAGACATACTCTTAGGGCCTTACAACAAAGGGGATATGACCTTGTTCCTCCTTGTTTGTTCAAGTACCAGACCACTGATATATTGTCTGTCTGAATCTTAATTGTACCCAGAGGAAGAGAGTCCTGGAAGTACTGCAATGCCAAAAGTACTGCTCTCATCTCCAAGACAGTGATATGCAGGTGTGTCTCTTGATTGGTCCATGTTCCTTGGGCTGTTCATCCCTGAAATGCTCTCCCCCACCCTATCAGGGAAACATCCATGGTCAGTGTGGCCACTGGTGGAGGTAAAACAAAGGGACGTATCATGACATGAAGTAAGGTCAACCACCACTGAAGATCCTTTTTGCAGGAGTTCATGATCATTATCAGGTGAGACATGGGGAATTCTTGGTAATACCATTGAGTGAACAACAACCATTGCAGTATCTGCATGTGCATATGACCCAGCTCTATGGCCAGAATTGCTGCTGTCATCATACCTAACAATTTTAGAATTTCTGATGCTGGAGCCTTGTTTTCAGATATCAGAATGCGGACCTGCTGATGGAGTAGTAAGACTCTTTCTACTGGAAGTCTTAGCATGGTGGTGGTGTCTAGTTCTGCTCCAATAAAGACAATATGCTGCGATGATGACAAGGCAGATTTTTCTGAGTTTACTGTAATGCCCAGCTGGCTGCAGAGTGACAGAGTAGATTCCCTGGCTTCAATGAGTTGATGCCTGGTGGTGGCAGTGTGGAGCCAATCATCTAGGTACGGAAACACCTGGAATCCTAAATGTCTCAGGTGAGCCATGACCACTGCCATGCATTTGAACACTTCTGGGGGCTGTAGTGAGACCAAAGGGCAGGGCTCAAAACTGGTAACGACTGGCTCCTAGCCGGAAGCGCAGATAAAAATTGCCAAGCCATCCAGGGATTATGTGGTAGTATGCATCCTGAAGATCTATTGACCATATCCAATTGTCTTTCCCTAACAAGGGAAGTATCGACTGAAGCATGACCATCCAAAACTTCTCTTTCTTTACAGATTTATTGAGCCTACCGAGGTCCAGTATAGGTCTCCAGTCCCCTGTCTTTTTTGGAACTAAAAAGAATCTTGAGTAAGCTCTGGAGATCCTGTCTTGTCTGCTGGAACTGGTTGGACGACTCTGTTTCTTAGCAATGGTTGGACCTCTACTGTTGCGTGTTCCCTGTAACTGGGTGATACGTCTGGGATTTTTCTGGTCGGTGGAGGGGGTGTGGCGAATGGAATGAAGTATCCTCTGGAAATGATACGTTGTACCCAGTTGTCGTTTGTTATTTTGAGCCAGGCGTCTGGGTACAAAGATAAGCGACCCCTGACTGCCTCCAGAGCAGGACAGTTGGGACTCCTTTCAGGAGCACTGGTAGGGCTTCCCAAAGAAGTGATCTCTGTCACCCTGGTTTTGTGGACCCCCTCCGCTGCGAGGGCAGCGTCTTCCATTATTACCTCCTCCTCTGCCCCTGGAGGAGGGTTCGCCACGTGTGTCCTGAAAGGCTCCTTGGGCTTTTCAGAACCACATTTTTCCTCCCCTTTGACCCTTGGGAGAGGGTCTGGTAGGGGTGGAAAAATGGACTCCGATGGCAGACATAATCTTTCCTTCCTGCTCACACCTGGTCAAAGTTTCCTTAACTTTGGCCCCCGAAAAGAGCTAAGCCATCAAAAGGGGTAGTCACAAAGGATGACTTGAAGGGCTCTGTGAAGGAACACAAGCACATCCAGGAGTGCCTCCTAAGGGCAACTCCTGTACCCGCTGCCCTGCTCATTCCATCAGCTGCATAAGAAATGAGGTGCATGGATGAGTTAACAATGGAATTGAGGGTAGCAAGCTGGGAGGCAACTTTGTCTGTAGCTCCTGCAGCTACTGTACCCTGAAGAGCATCTCCCAGCTCTTTAAGGAGATCTCTTTGTAGTCTCATGAAATGGGTTAAGTAGTTTAACAAACGGAGTGCAACAGTTGCTGAACTAAACATGCGCTTCCCATATCTATCCATAATCCTGGAGTCTCTTTTAGGGGGATGGATAGAAGAGAAAGTTTCTGACATTTCCTTTTTGGTGGCTGAAGCCACCACCATGGCATCAACTGGCACACCTTTGGTCAAGAAGGATTTATCCTGGGAGGCAGATATGAATTTATTAGGCCTCCTAGGGACAGGCTCCATAGTGTCCGGAGACTCCTACGCCCTTCATGAGACCAGCTGCATCAGCTCATCGAAGGATGGAGACACCCAAGAGGTGGAAGGTTGAGACCCGAAAGCCTTCAGGAGAACAGACTCATCTTCATTAGGGTTTGTGGACTGCCAGTCACCCCTCTGCCTTAACGATTTCAAGTATCTCTGCAAATGAGATATCCTCAGAGGGGGACCGTGGGGACCCTTCTGATTCATCCAAGTCATCAGATGTTAGAAACTCCTGAGGGGAGTCTAGATGTTTCCTCTTACAAACTCTCTTCCTGGGAACCTCATTAGTGGGAGCTTCTGGTGAGCTCTCGGAAGAGCAAGGGCCACCCAATGGGGCTTCCTGAGGCTCGGGGTCTGTACACTTGGCCAGGATCTGTGAAGCAGAAGCAGACACAGGCACTTTAAGGGAGGAAGAAGCCGTACCAGAGGTCGAGGATGTCTTAGGAAACATAACTCCCCTCATGGCATTGAAGGCACCCCTAATCCAATGCAAGGGAACCGACGGATCTAAGGAAAATGTCGATACCTCCGGCACCGGGGCAGTGGTCTCCAAGCCAGAAGTAAGAGCTGAGCTCATCTGAGCCGAAGCCCCGAGAGGCAGAGTCAGAACCAACAAGTCGTTCCAACTATCCTCCCCGGACCCAACCAGAGAGTGTCAGCTCCTAGAGTTCTCGAATGGCACCGAGGACATCAGAGTGAACGGAGCCAAAGACATTGGAGCAGGTGTTGGCTCCGAAGGCTCCACAATCAACAAGTCCAACTCCTCAAGCTCTGAAGGACCAGTATGGCTTGGAAGAGGAAAAGTTGTAGCTGGTATAAGGGTCTTCGGCTCCAAAGCCAGTTGGGTCGGAGTCAATAAAATTTTTGCAAAGGCTGGTGCCTGTAACTGCATGATCTACATCCAGATCAGAAAGGCTAATAGAGGACCGAGATGAATGGACCAAAGGTGGTACCAATTGTAATAAGGGAGACTTAGAAATTTCGGATACTGGTTCCAGGACTGGGGACTGGCTCCGAAAAGATAAGACTGCCTGTTCCGATGTCTGTGGAGCCAAAGTCGAAGATTTCTTTGATTTTTTTTGTCTCAGAAGTCTTCGAAGACTTTGAGGACTTAATGGATCCATCTTAGTCACTCAAAGCTTTTTGGAAAGAGGGTTTCAACAAGCCTCTGTCTATCAACTTCCTCTTTCTCTCCTGTAGGACTCTGAAGGAGAAAGAATGGCATATGGAGCAGCTAACCTGTAAATGCAAAGCTACTAAACAGTACACACAATTGACACGGCTGTCAGTTACAGACATTTTTTGGCCACATTTGGGGCACTTTTTAAAGCCTAACTTTGGATGCTTATCTTGGTCAGCCATATTGTATCAATCACAAAATTAAACAGATTACTGTCAAGCAAAGACCAAGAAAAAATTGAACAGTAACCAACAGTCAAACAGCCTTTGGAAAATAAATTTGGCTGAAACACACACACACACACACACACACACACACACACACACACACACACACACACACACACACACACACACACACACACGTAATTATCCAGCCAGATAAATATTAACTGTGACAGAAAAAACTCCGTCTAAAGGCACACAATATCAATGCTAAGCAGACTATACTAAAAAAGATAGCTGCAATTTGACACACACACTAACCTTATCTAAATTCTAAACTAAGCACACTCTAAATAAACCTCATCTAAATTGTCTATAAATTGTGACAAAAGGTCACTAAGAAAGCACACCAAGTATAATATAACACACTAACTAGGCCTAAAAAAAAGGCCAACAAGATATTAGAAAACACACTAGGGAAAGGGAACTATACTATTAAGCTAAAAGAGCTTATAAAAGTACCTAAAACTACTATAATTTCAAATTCTAAGAATATTAATAGAAATATAGAAAAATATTTGTAATATAAAGGTTTTACTGGCCTGAGCTAGTGAGAACCTCCAATCTAGTGCAGCGGCAAACTAGATCTTGAGGTAACAAGTGCATCATGGGATAGGGACTTGGCCTTGAGCTATTTGAAGACCTCAAGCTTTGGAGTAGGCCGACTCAGAGCTGAGGGATCGGCTCCGAACCCACCACTAAGAATGAACGGTGAGATAGAACAACTTCACATATCATGTTTGCTACTGATTGATTGAGGGACCACTCATGAGGAATTAGAATGGACCTGCTGAGTCTGTCTGCCAGAGCGTTGGTTTTCCCCCGGTATGTGCATTGCAATTAAAACATGGTCTGAAGAGATTACCAATTCCCAGACCCTCATGGCCTCTCTGCAGAACTGGTAGAAATGTGTTCCTCCTTGTTTGTTGATCTACCAGACCACTGACATGTCTGTGTTTTGCAAGAGGCCCCTAAGAGGAGAACAGCCTGAAAGGCTTGCAACATTAGAAGGACTGTTCTCATCTCCTAGGACATCAATATGCAACTTGATCTCCAAGGAGGACCAGGTGCATTAGACCATCTTTCCCTTGAAATGTCCCCGTCCACCCCAGTTGTAAAGCGTCTATGGTCATTGTGGCTATTGGGGGAAGAAGAGTGAAAGGCCTGCCCAAAAACGGGTCATCTGACTGTATCCATCACTGAATATGACGTTTGCAAATTGGAGCGAGTCTGATGGGAAAACAGATAGATGCTGATAAAGAACAGACCACTGTACCCCCAAGGACCATTGGAGGATTCACATGAAAAATTTTGCTAGAGGGAGTAGAATAATGGCAGCTGACATTGACCCAAAAGCTTGTAACACTAATTTTACTGGAGGGATGGATGATACCGTTAAGTCCCTTACCTGATTTTTCACAGATATGATGCTGTGAAAAGGTAGTGGAAGCCACTTGAGTTGTAGTATCCAGCTGAATTCCTGTAAGTCCTAAAGTCTATACAGAAGTCAGGTTTGATTTGGCCAGATTTACTATGATGCCCAGGGATTTGGAGATCTGAAGCAAGTAATCCCTGGCTCAGAGAAGTTGATGCCTGGTTGAGGTGGTGAGGCACTAATCATTGAGACAGGGAAACACCTGGGATCCTTCGAGTCTCAGGTGATCTGCCATGATTGTCATGCATTTGGTAAACAACCCAGGTCTGTGGTGAGTCCAAGGGTAGTGCTCTTATCTGGCAATAACTGGCCCCCAGCCAAAAGTGCAGCTATCTCCTGGAGTGCCTATATATTTTGAAATGATAGTAAGTGTCCTGGAGACATATAGAGTGTATACAATCCTCCTTGTGCAGAAGAGGCAGGTTGGACTGAACCTTAACCATCTGGAACTTTGTCTTCTTACATAAAGATTCAGATTGCTTAGATCCAGAATTGGTCTCAGGTCCCCTGTTTTCTTTAGCACTACAAAGAAGTGGAAGTAAGTTCTAAATCCTATTTGCTCAGTTAGGACCTCCTGGATGACCCTTTTTTTGCAGCAGCTTTTGAACTTCTAGTGCTGTGTATTCCCTCTGACTGGGTGGAACATCGGGGAGTTTCTTTCTTGTAACAGGAGGTGGAAGGGGAAAGGGAATGTAGTAACCTCTGGATATTATGCTTATCACCCAAGCATTGTTTGCAAGATTTGTCCAGGTGTCTAGATGCAAAGAAAAACAACCCCCAACTGCCTCCACAGATGGACAGTCAGGCAGCACTTCAAGGGCCTATCAGAAAAGGAATCTCTGAAGCCCTGGTTCTGCAGACTCCCTCTACTTCTGGGGTGACATCTACCATTGAAACCTCCTCCTACTCTACCTCTGGAAGAAGTGTCCATACCTGGGAATTGGAAAGGTCCTTGAGATTTCTGGAACCACATTTTCTTCCCACCTCAGTGGTTTCTAGAGAACATTCATTGAGTAGAAATCTTGACTCCCAAGACAGACAGAGTCTTTCCTTCCTGCTCACTCTGGGTACACATATATTTCACAGATGGCCCAAACAATGAGAACCCAACAAAGGGGGCATTAACAAAGGATGCCTTGAAGGATTCCATACAATCACATAGCCTCATCCAGGCATGTCTTCTAATAGCTATGAAATAGAAACAATGAGAGGGTAAAACCACGATGCTGTCCTTCTTCTGATATTTAAAAGTTCAATAAGCAGGCACGATGTGAAAATCAAGACGAATTTATTCAGGATAAAATGAGCCCTTTCGCGTAGTACTAGCTACGCTTCTTCAGATAAAATTATACAAACAGGCTTCCATTTAAATATACATTTTTGGCGGGCTCATCATACAATTAGTCATTAATTAAACTAAATTGAAATACTAACTTCACTATTCAGTGTGTCAATTTCATTGATTAAAATGGTTAGAAAACAAATCAAGTCACCGTTCTATTGTTAGCCACTAAAAAAGAGACTGTCACTAATATTTCAATATCAGTCCTTTGTCATCTCGGTAAATATATCCAAAAAACCCCAATTTTATATTGACCATAGTGAAACTATATTAAATTGCTCAAAGCGCTAAAAAACAATATATATATAAAACGTCCATTCAATTACTCAAAAAGAATCAAATAGACAGAACTAACACATAGTACTTATATTACAAACAAAAATACATTTCCTACCATCTTTTTTGTATAGTCCTCTGCAAGATATTACAGAGAACGGATATACAAAGCATATATATAAAAAAGCTTTAACAAGGACATATACATATATTATAGTAGCTAACATTTATATAGGACATCAATATTAAGCATGTCATACTATAAATCCAATAGACATACCTTTCGTTCTTGCATTGTGTATTATTGTCTGTTAGTATATGTCAAACAAAAATAAATAAATTCATATACAATTTCATATATTCAAGACAATAAAAACATAATCTCTAGGAATAGTCTATGGTTCATTTATGGCTAATAAAATATGTAAGTACGATCTATCCTATCTAAAAACTATACATATAATTGTAAAATGATTATTTAATAAACGTACTCTCAGTACGCCAACAAACTGCCAACTTAAACTGCATGAATTCATGATTTAACATCTACAGACTTGCACCCAAAATATTTACTAAATAAATAAAAACAATACGAGAATACTAATGTTCTAACAACCAAAGAAATATATATTAATATATAAATATAAAAAAGTTAAATATATATAAACATTTAATGTGTCTATGAACTCTATTAACCACAGAGATAGATGTAGATTTGTATAGCATTTAATAATCATAATGTTTATGAAATGTCCAATGAACAGTAATAAATACATATTCTAACTAGTTTATGACTAAATATGGATATAAATGTTATTTTATTTCCCCCCTACATACTTCTAATAGCTATGCCTGAATTGGTGGCTCATGTGGTACCCTTCACCTTATGGGAGGTTAACCTCATTGATAAATTAGCAACAGACGAAAGAGTAACCAGTTGAGGAGACACCTTGAAATTCTCCACCAACATGCTCTCAGCAAGTTTGAAAGCTCCTTGATTAAATCTCTCTGCAAGTGGGTAAAGTGGGTCAGGTAATTTAATGACCTCAGTGCAAAACTGGCTGAGTAGATGATGCGCTTTCTGAATCTCTCTATCACTCTGGGCTCCCTTTTTAGTGGATGGACAGAGGAGCTCTGCTTGGCTAGCTCCTTCTTAGTGGTTGCCACCACAACATTGGCATCAACAGGGACACACTTACTCCAATGGGTTCTGTCTGGTGAGGGGACTAGAAATTTATCCGGGCATTTGGGGATGGGCTCGACAGTGTCTGGCTCCTTCCAAACCCAGCGGGAAACTAGGTTAATAAGTTCATCCGCTGGGGGGGGGTCACCAAAGACGTAGATGGGCCCACCCTAAAAGCCTCCAGAAACACTGACTCCTCAGAAGGAGGAGATTGAGAAGACCAGTCACCCTTCTGTTTAAGGATTGCTAGGATGTCTGCAAAGGAGACATTATCAGGTGGTGATCGAGGGGATCCTTCCTCCTCAATGAAGTTGGTGTCTTCAGTGAAAAACTCCATTAAGGAGTCTATGTTCCTTCTCTGGTATGTCTTCTTACAGGGTACCTCCTCCATAGGGTGTTCAGGAGAGGTGTCAGAAGACTGGAAAAGACCCTCGGAGAATGAGTATGGAGGCTTCCTAGGGTAGGCTGACTTAGAGAAACAGGAATGAAGGGCTCAGCGCTCGGACCAGATGAGGGTCTTGGGGAAGAATCAATGATGCAAGAGGATATATCTCTATGCAAGGAGAAGGTCCTTTCTACCACCTTGAAGGCTGATGGATGGGGGAAATCTCTCCCAGCCTCCTTGGACCAGAGGCAGCTGAGAATTAGAGGTAGGGGCCAACCACGGATCCAAGCCCTCCAGACAGAAATGGACCCTAGCTGTTGAGACCCACGGTACCAAGGGGGAAGGATGAATCCGAGAGCACTGGAGTTGAACCCAACCCCTTAGACCCAGCACCACCTTCCCAGATCTGAGACCCACTCTGATCAAAAGGCTAGTCAGGGAAACCATTGGAGTCAAGGAAGGGGGCTTCCTCGGATCCAACGCTGAGGCAGATGCACTCACAGATTCCAGAGGGGATGGTGCTGGCATGACCACCATCTGGATCTGAGCCCTGAGAATGTTCCGCATCATCCTGTCCATGTTGGCCTCTGTCAAGCTCCTAGAGGATCTGGAAGAAGCTCACAAAGCTAGCCTAGAATGTTTATGAGGTGTCTCAAACAACTGAGAGGGTGGAGCAGGAGAAATGGGGCACAAGCCGCTCCCATAGCAACACCTTTAGTTTCTTGAAAATATTACCCTTCAAAAAAAATGTATTATGCCTGAGAACCTGTTGATACCACTGCTGCTAAGCACTTAGTTAATTCCAATCCTGCAGTAGCCGCTCTTTCCCTCTATTCCTCTTGTTCTTTTGTTTTTTATGCCTGGGTGTGAACATTTATTTTTTTTTTGTTGTTCCTAGCATTGCCTTTCAGGACTCAGCCTCCCTCTTTCTCCTAGAAGGAAAACTCTGAAGGGATTTGTTTGTGCCCAAACATGTCTTTTAGTTATCTCCACTCAAGCTGCCTAATGGTTTGGGTGGGTATAAGGTGCCCTGAAGCTTTAGAGACTGTCTAGCTGTTACATCCTTGGCAAGCTATAACCCATATAGTTACAACTACTGCAGAAGTGATCATTCAAACATCTACTGTTATGGAAAGTTCAAATAACACATCTATACATTTATAATATAGCATAATAAGAAAGCCTAGAAAGAAACAAAGTTATTATAATTTTGTGATCGTATACTGCTGGGATGGAGTTTGAAAGTATTAAAGATATTATATGTACAATTAAGATAACTTCCCTTGTTTTTATATTTATAGACGTGATACATAGATTAATATCCTTGATTTTAAGCTATAAACAAGTTTGTTTTTAAATAAATAGGTTTCACAACACAAAATGATGAAAGGCATGAACAATGGTAAGTTTGTTGAATCTGCAAAGTTATTGGCTTGTCTGTTCTTTTTCCCTTAGCAATTACTAATCAGTGGGAGACAAAGTGTGCACATGCAAACAGTTGGCAAGGGGAAGTCTGTACATTGTGTTTTGAGTAAAATTTACAAAGATTCTTTCATGAATCTGCAACGTTGCTAGCTATTTTCTCTTCATTGCTGACTGCTTTTACTTAGAGACTGTCTGTAGGTGCAGACATTTAATCTTGAGAGTTTGGGGCACTGTTTTTGAAATATAACATTTAAAGTTACAGTATCAAGCAGTTCAGTGAACAATGAAAATTATGTACTTACCATAATGATAGAACTGTGTTGTCTGCATCCATCCTTCCTTAATGGATGGATTATCTGACCCATCTATGAGCTGTCTTTAGCCACTGTTGGACTTTGGATCCAAAGTTCAGGGTCCATCTCCTACCCATAATCCCCTCTAGCTACAGAGTTACCTTGATGGATCAAGTTTGCCCATGCCTTACACTAAAAAAGTACAGTTGTGTATAATCTTACCATAACACTAGATGTACTTCTCTTCACTGTTACAGTATTCATACCCAACAGGGTCTCCTGCCAGGAAGAGTCCTGTGTCCAGCCAGTATAACAAAGTCTATAACTCTTATCAGCATTGTACATCATACATATGCTCCATGCATCAGTGGACAGCATCAAGGTGACATACAGATGCTCCAAAGTCAGAGCTGAAGTGCACTTGGAGAACTTGAGCCACTCCAGGAGAAAGGAGAACATGGGCATCCACGGGAAAAAGGAGGTGCCTAAGATGAAAGGCAGGGACACCTTGGCTCAGAAGGTCCCCCCCAAAAAAATAAATGAATTAAAAAGGGGGACAAGAGGGAGGGATTGAATGCTGCAACAATAAAGGGTACATCTACTGTTATGGTAAGATTTTACACAACTGTACTGTGTTCTTTCATATCACTGTTGAACTATTCATAACTAGTGGGAGAGTACAAAAGCTACTATAAGGAATGGGAGGAGGAAGGCAAGGAGGAACTCACCATAAACCCATGACAAATAACCTTGGCAAACCCCACCCTGGTTCTAGAAATGACATCCAACTTGTAATGTTTAATGAAGGTGTGCACAGAAGACCAAGTAGCAGCCTTGAGAATGGAAATGGTGTCCAAACCTTTGAAGAAAGTTCCAGAAGAGGCCACTACCCTAGTAGTATGGGCCCAAACAGAAGTAGAAAGCTGTATGCAATGAAAGGAATAACAAAAGGAAATTAGTTTCATAATCCAGGAGGAGAAGGTTTGCTTAAAAACGGCTAACCTTAATGTCCTGGCATGAAAAGAAAAAGTTACTCAGATCTGTGTATGCCTTTGTCTTGTCTAAATAATACCTGAGCTGTCTATGAAGATCCAAGATGTGTAGAAACTTCTCACAAGCAGATTGTGGAGAATAAAAAAAATAGGAAGATAGCTGGATAGACTGATCCAACTTAGAAAACTGGAGTCAAAAGGGGATCAAAACTCTATCATCCAAAGTGTCATTTGAAGGGTGGACAGATGAGGCTGAAGTAGAGATCCCTTGTTTTGTGGGAGAAAATCCATTTGGTGAGGTAACTTGTGATGATTGTTCCTGGTGAGATGAAAGAGGAGGGGGAACCACTGCAGTCTGACCCAAAAGAGAGTCAACAACAAGATTCTTGCAGAGTCTTGTCAGATCTTATGCAGGATCCTAGGAAGAAGATAAAGTGTAGGAAAGGCATAAAGGAACATTCCCTTCCATGAAAAAGAGACTTAAAAAAAAAGTCATCTGTTGCCAAACACAGAGTGACACAGTTTGAGAGACAAGGGAAGCTGGCAGAGGGAAAAGAATGTCAGATGGGGCATGTTTGTCATGAAAGGAAGGCTTTTGAGTTCTAGGCATCTGTGTAAATTTGTTAGAAAAATTACATCCCCGGAGGCTTTCTTACCTTTGGAGAGTTGAGGTTGGCTACAAACAAAAAAGAAATGATATTCATACCATAAT
Source organism: Protopterus annectens (assembly GCF_019279795.1). NCBI lineage: Eukaryota > Metazoa > Chordata > Ceratodontiformes > Protopteridae > Protopterus > Protopterus annectens. Next base: position 624,835,800 of record NC_056734.1, read on the forward strand.
GTTCCATCTGTGTTGTAGATCTTCATTCATTCCATACTGATGGGTTACAGTTCCATTCTCAGAACCAACTTGGCCAATACACAAGCTTGCGCCTGCCAAAAAAACTCTCAAGCTAAGTCCTACCCATAGTGCCCATCTCCCTCTGTCTTCGATCAAGTTTGCCCACCAGGAAAGAGACAATGGAGGCCCTATCTGAGCAAATGCCCTATCAGGCAGTCAGGACCAAAAATTATCCCCTAGGAGTCTTCAGGCAGGGGGGTAGGAGGGCAGGATGTAAGGAATGAATGGAGATCTACAACACAGATGGAACATTACGGTAAGAACATAATTTCTTTATCTGATGTTGTAAATCTTCATTCATTCCATACTAATGGGACCGAGTCCCCAGCTACTTTATGTCCTGCGCAGTCCTATGGAAGGATATTTCTGAGCACCATTGAGCCAAAGGATGCTCTTTCCCTGGAGGCCATATCCAATTTGTAATGAGTGATAAAGGTATGGGGGGGTTGCCCAAGTGGTTGCTGTGCAGATGTTATCCATAGAGGCTCTGGAATGAAAAGCCACTGAAGTGGACACTGACTTGGTTGAGTGAGTCTTGACCCTAGTAGGCAAAGTTAATTTGTTCTGATGATAAACAAAGGTAATGCAATCTCTTAGCCATTTTGACAAGGCGACTTTAGAGACAGCTTTGCCCAATTTGGGGCCTGAAAAGGCTATGAACAGCTGATCCAACTTTTGGAAAGATTTGGTTCTGTCTAAGTAAAAACATAATTGTCTATGTACATCCAACAAGTGTAAATGGTATTCACCTTTGTTAGAAAAATTTGGGAAAAGGACTGGTAAATCAATGGACTGGTTGAGATTTGAATTTGAGATAACTTTGGGTAAAAAGGAAGGGTTAGTTCGAAGTGATACTCTCTCATTGTGGAAAATTAAATAAGGGTGATTAACACACAAAGCTTGTAACTCTGATATCCTCCTGGTTGAGGTGATGGCTACCGGAAATAATGTTTTCCAGGATAGAAACTTTATGCCACATGTGGCAGAAAATTCGAAGGGTGAACAGGTCAGAGTTTGTAAGACCAAAGTCAAATTCCAAAGTTCAGTAGGTTTTTTAATAGGTGGTCTCAGGTGCAGAACTCCTTTAATGAAGGTTTTGCAAAGACGATGGGACATCAATGAAGAATAGTTAAAGCCATCACGAAAACTGACAATAGCCACTAAGTGAACTGCAATAGTAGAGGCTGAGGCTCCAGAATGGAGTAGAGTTGACAGGTACACTAAGACCTTATGGACCGTGACTGAGAATGGGTCTAGTCCTTGTCTTTTAGTCCAAATTACAAACCTGACCCATTTGCTGTGATAGAGTTTCCTGGTGGAGGGCTTATGAGAAGCCAGAAGAATCTTTCTCACTAGGGAAGATAGGTTTATGTGCCTGGCAATCAGTGGAAGTGGAGATAATAAGTGGTCAAGCTTGAGACTGTGAAGTTTGGGATGGAACAGCCCCTGCGGGTAAGATAGGAGTCCTGGGGTTGGGTCCAGGGTCCACGGACAGTGAACCAAGTGAGGCTATAGAAAGGGGAACCAAACTTGACAGGACGAATAGTGTGTAATGGGGATTAATTTGCTTCTCAGACATTGTGCTTTCTTCAAGAACTGTGGAATGAGATGAATAGGGGGAAAGGCATACAGTAGACCCGGGGGCCAAACGTGCATCAGAGCATCTCTTGGTCACTCACCCTGGGGGGGGGGGAATCAGGGCAAAGAAGTTGCTGCATTTGTGGTTCAAGGGGAAAGCAGAGAAATCGCAGCAAGGCCAGCCCCAATGACGAAAAATTTGTGTTGCTACTACGGGGTTGAGAGACCACTTGTGAGGCATCAAAATGTTTCTGCTTAGTTTTTCTGCAATCAGATTGGCATTGCTATGAGAAAGCAGTTGGAAGCCATCACCCATTGCCATACACTCAGGGTTTCCCAGCATAATGGGTAGAACCTGGTTCCTCCTTGCATGTTGATGTACCAGACTACTGACATATTGTCTGATTGAATAGCAATTGTCCCGGACGGAAGGGTTGTTTGGAATGCTAGCAATGCTAGGAGCACCACCCTCAGTTCTAGGACATTAATATGCAACTTGGCCTCTAAGGGGGACCAAGTGCCTTGGACGGACTTTCCCTGAAAATGTCCCTCCACCCAATCAGAGAAGCGTCTGTGGTCACTGAGGCTTTGCGTTGGGGGGGAATGACACCACAACTCCTCCTCTGGCTTCATCCACCAATTCAGACCTTGCTTGCATCGATTTGTTATGCAGATTGGGTAAGACATCGGATGTGTTAAGAGAGACCATTGAGATGCTAGGGGTCATTGGAGCAGCCTCATATGGAATCTTGCTAGTGGAATCAGTGTGATTGTAGCTGCCATTGAGCCCAGCAGTTGTAGAACCGATCGAGCTGGGACAAGATATTGAGTGTGTATTATTTAAGTTGAGATCAAAATCTCAGTAACCTATGATGAGGTAAGGCGACTCAGCAGGATATTGCATCAAACATTGCCCCAGTGAACACTAAATTTTAAGTCAGTACCAGCATTGACTTTTCTGTGTTTATTGAGATCCCTAGCTTTTCTGCCAGACTGAGTGTATGATATGGCTTGAAGCAGTAAACTCCTGGATAGAGGGGTAAGGAGACAATCATCTAGATGTGGAAACGTGGAATCCTTGTAGTCTCAGGTGAGCTACTACTACTATTGCCATGCATTTGGTGAACACCCTGGGGGCTGTGGAGAGACCAAAGGGCAGTACTCGAAATTGGTAATGACTGGTTCCCAGATGGAAGTGGCAGAGGTATCTTCTGGATCATGTGTCCATTTTTATGTGGTAATACACATCCTGAAGATCTATAGAGCACATCCAGTCGTGCTTATCCAGAAATGGAAGAATGGACTGAATCGTAGCCATCCAGAATTTTGCTTGTCTGATGAACGTTTTCAATATACTCGGATCCAAAATTGGTCTCCAGTCCAATCTTTTTTGGCACTAAAAAGAACCTTGAGTAAAATCAGGATCCTATTTGGTCTGGTGGGACTGGTTAGATGACTTTTTCTTAGCATTTTTAAGATTTCTAGTGCAGCTGCATCCCTTTGACTGGCTGGAACAATGGGGATTCACCTTTGAGGCCTGGGGTAAAGATCAAAGGGGATACAGTAACCTCTGGTCATGATCTTCTGCACCCATGAGTCTGCTATCAATTACCAGGCTAGGTGGTGCAGAGGGAAACACCCCACAACTAGTTCCAGAGGTAAGAAATTGGGCCGCTCTTCAGGAGCGCTGATAGGGTTGACCAGAGAAGGAATCTCTGGCGCCCTGGTTTCACGGGCCCCCTCTGCCACAGTAGGGGCATCTTCCCAAAGAATTCCCCCCTCTGCCCCGGGTGGATTGCTCACCACATGTGCCATGGAAATGCCCTTGGAATCTTTTGAACCACATCTTTCCTCTCCTCTGATTCCTGGAGTAGAATCGTTGAGAGGTGGAAAAGCATATGCCCATGGCAGTTAGGGTCTTTCCATCCTTCTCACACCTGGCTAGCATGTCCTTAACATTTGGGTCAAACAAGGAAGACTCATCAACAGAAGCATTGATGAAAGAAGACTTGAAGGGGTCCGCAAAGTCACAAAAGCGCATCCAGGCATGACATCTCATGACAATACCTGAAGCGGCTGTTCTATCTGCCCCCTCAGTTGTATGAGCAATCAACCACATGGAGGAGTTAGAAATAGACTCTAGGGCGGCAAGCTGAGAGGTGACTATCTCGCACCTCTTCAGGCAATACCCCTGCCAAAGTACCTGAAAGTTCTGAAATCAGATCCCTTTGGAGATGTGTAAAATGTGTCATGTAATTCAGTGACCTTATGGCAAAGGTTGTTAAAGCGCAAGTCCACTTCCCTAATCTGTCTATCATCTGGCATTCCCTGGTCAGAAGATGGACAGTCAAATTTCTTCCACAAGTTCTTTCTTAGTGGCCACCACCACAACCATGGAATCTACTGCCAAACCTCTGGACCAGTGGGGGTGGTTTTCTGATGGAGAGAGAATTTTATCTGGCCTCTGGGGAATTGGCACAATGATGTCAGAAGCGTTCTAGGCAAGCTGCACGATGAGCTTAATCGGCTCATCTGCAGGTGGGGTCACCCTGGAAGTAGAGGATCAAGCACAGAAGGCTTGAAAGAATACAGATTCCTCAGAAGAAGGGTTGATGGGCTTCCAGACACCCTTCTGTTTCAGGACCTCCTGTATGTCTCAAAAGGAGACGTCTTCAGGGGACCCTTCTTCCTCATCAAAATCCATATCTTTGGTGATGGATTCCTCCAGGGAATTGACATGCTTCCTCTTGCATGTTCTCTTTCGAGGTAGCTCATCAGTGCGGTCTTCTAAGGAGGACTCCGAAGAGCAGGTGCCCTGGAGCAGGGTTTCTTGCTGCTCCTGTGCTTAAAGTCCCTGCATAGTGGGCTGCATCAGCTGCATACCAGAGGAAAGGGAACAATCAGGTTCCAATGCTGGAGGTGCCAACTGCATGCTTGCAGAAGCAAGAGCCCTCTCCATCACCTGGAAGGCAGGCCCACCTCAGAACTGAGAGGGACAACCTCAGAACCAGGGTCACACTCACTTCGACGAGCCTGCCTCCAGGATAGGAGCCTTGAGAGATCTAGGAGCTGACAAAACAGCCAGAACCATAGCCAGCACCATAGAAAAAATTGGCAGCGAACTAGGGGTCATGGTGTCTACATACAAGTCTCCTACTAGAGGATAGATCAGCTCTGAATGGAGTGAAGTCCAAAGGGTAGGGTCTGGAACCGTGCAAGATAACATCACAGGGACCAAAGACGTAGGCACCAGGATAGACATTGGTACAGAGGACTCCAAAGCCTGAGAAGAGTTTGAAGGAGAATATGTCAGAGTCTGTGCAGAAAAATCTTCGGCTCCAGGTGGGAGTCAAGTCTTGATAAGGGTTGGGATTCCTCTGGCTGCTAAGAGCTGATCCACAAGCCTCACCATGTAGATTTTGGAAAGACTCCTGGTGGAACATGTAGATACTCTAGAGAATCAGGCCTCTCAAGAAGAGGACTATATCACTGTCCAAAAAGGGGTCAAGTGTATGTGAGTATCTGGTTCTGGGCAAAATTTCATCTCTTGGCACTGAGGAGGATGAAGCCATGAGAGAAATTATTGCAGGAGCCGAAACTGTGTCTGGTACCGAAGTAGGTATAAACGTTGTCAATTCCGTAATAGGTGTTGCTGACTTCGGCATCATAGAGGTAGTCATACTCTCTGGTGGCATAGTAGTCGATGCAGTTTCGTTAGTTTTGGTGTCGGTTCCAGTAGTTTCTGAGAAGATTTCAGTTCCTTGGAGCTTGGAGAAGTCAAAACCGAATGGCTTCTCTTTTTCTTTTCTTTTTTTGGAGGTGTTGAGATCTCCGCCTCAGAACGGACCTCTGAAAAGGGAATTTTAAATAATCCCTTTCAGGATTAATTTATTTTTCCGCTCCGCCAAAGTGCGAGAACTAAAGTTTTTACAGAGTTCACATGCCAGCTGTATCTGGAAGTGAGGAACTCCGAGGCAGTAGACCCATGAAAGATGCCCATCAGAGTTGGGCATCTTTCGTCCACATTTCTCACACTGCTTAAATCTGGTCATTCCCTTCTTATCTGACATAGTGATACTGTTAATAAGAGACTGATATTGTATCACAAAAAATACACCGTTTTTTAATCAAAGGCCAAGTATTGCCAAGGAAAACAATGCACACACAGAAAAGGAAAAGAATATATATATATATATATATATATATATATATATATATATATATATATATATTTTTTTTTTTAATGAGAGAGAAGGGGGAAATACCAACAATGGTAAGAGGATTACCACACGAGTAAGGGAGGGGCCTGTACCAACGATGGTACTAAGATTACCAAATGATAGGAAAAGGGAAAGAAGGAACTATTAAATGCTAGAGTAAAGGTCTAGAAATAGGTATTCAGAAGGATTATATATTTAAAAAAAATTCACTACTTAGCTGAGAGCTGGCTTGGCACATCTTGAGAAGTATACGGCAAATGAGATTTAAAGATAGGGGGTGGGGGCACTATGGGTGGGACTTAGCTCGACAGGTTTTTTTGGCTGGTGCGAGCTTGTGTATTGGCAGAGTCGGTTCCAAGGACGGAACCGTAACCCATCAGTATGGAATGAATGAAGATTTACTACAACATCTGATGCACTTTTAACAGATTAATTCTTCTGAAATTTAGGAATGGAAAAACAAAAATCTGCTTAAGATCCTTCATGACCTTACCTTGGTCCTGTAAAGTTTTGAATAAATCAGCCACTGAAGTACCAAAAAGGTTCAGATTTTCCAAAGGAGCATCAAGAAGCTTAGCTTTATCATTAGGCAAATCCTGAAGACAAAGCCAATAATAGTGTCACATGATAGATCCTAAAGCAGCAGCTCTACATGATGCATCAGCAGTACAGTAGCTACACTTTGAGATCCCACTAAAGAAAGAACAGTGGCCTTAGTCTCAGAATCAGGCCAGTCAGACAGATCACTACCACTCCCTCCCCCCTAGCTGAGACCAAAGTGAAAATACACCTAGTCATGTGATTTTGACAGTTTATGGCATGAAATGCCAGGGTAGCAGAAGAATAAACTTTCTTCCGCAGCCTCTCCATAGCTCAACTGTTCTTGCCTGAAGGAAGAAGCCTGGAAGAAGGCTTATCATTAGTCACAGAGACTACAGCTGGGTAAGAAAAGGGATACAAAGAAACTTGAAAGCCTCAAGCACTTTATAAAAATAGTCAGGCTTCTCAGGGGCAGAAGGTTGGGAGTCAGGAGTTAGTAGCTAAGAAAGCAGCTGAAAAAGTACCAAGCAAAGTAGCCAAGATAGGGTGAACAGCAGAGAGCTTGGAGAAGTCCATCTGCAACAACTTATATCAGAACCACAAGAACTGTCCCACTTAAAATGGTCCATCATATGAACCACTGCATTCTCAAAGGACAATTCTTCTAAAGGGGGGAGTCAGAACTTGACTCCTCCTCAGAGCCATAATCCAAAGATGATGGTTTTTGGGAGGAGTTGGCCAAGAAATCCTCACCTGAGTCTGATTCCTCAGCAGAAGAATCAGCCTCCCTAGATCTTTTAAGGGTAGAAGACCAAGAAAGAGCAAGAACAAATCTTCTGAGGCGGTCTCAAGAACATCAAGCCATTAAACAAGACCAGATTAACATTCTGCCATTCCTTTTGAGGATTCTTGGGAGTGGGGAAATATGCTTAGTCTTCAGTCTCTTCTGAACAGGGACATTGGTTTTAACCAACCTCGGAGGGTCAGAACCCTGCCTTGACTCAGTCAGGGTATCAGGAACTTCTTCCCTAAGATCTGGGAAATCTCATATGCCCCTCAGATATGAGAAGCCATGATTCTACCATATCTGCTGCAGACATTTGCAAAGCCTCAAAGGACATGCAAGAAGCTGGTTCCATGCCAGTGTTTGACAGGGTTGTAGCAGAGAAAACCAACATCAACACCAGATGATCTTCAGGGTTATCATCCAGCTTGAGAGGTATGTCTAGTGGAGGCTGGACAGCAGCAGCAGCAGCAGCAGTTTCAGAACTCAATTTCTTGGCCTTTTCCTTAAGCGGTGGCTGTACCTCAGAGATGGTGGATACAGCCATGGTACCCTGGGCTAACAACTCAAGGCATTAGTTCAAGACAAATGGCAAGCAAAAACAGATGGCTGCAAAGTGTCTTCTGCACAAACAAATAAAGCATGAAATGTCATTGTGAGAAGCATCAAGGCAAAACATTCACTTGTCATGTTGATCCTCATGGGTACTCTGCCTCCCACACTGAAATTTCCCTTCCTTGGATGACATGAACTCCCAAAGTACAGTGTAAAAGAAAAGATAAGGAACCCCAATGGGCTACTTATCTGAAAGCAGCTCAGCATAACCAGCACAGCAAACCCAGCACAGCAAACAGAATTCAGACCAATGTTCAACTATGGCATTTGGACTGGCAGCAAAGTAGTTCTGACTTCGGAGCAGCCGTACATCACCTTTATGCTCTATGCTGACATGGGGAGCATACCTCCAATGTACAACACTGGTAAATGTTAAAGGATTTGGTATATTGGCTGGACATAGGGCTATCCTTGGCAGGAGATCCCACTGGTTAAGAATACTGCAACAGTGATATATATGGAAGGACATCTGTTGTGTCCCTCTACAAAAAAACAAACACTTCACAGAAGAAAAACTGCTTCCTGGGATGGAGCTTGAAGAGTACATGACCAAGCTATAATGACTATCAGTGCAGTCACTCCATGAACAAAGGAAAAATAACTGGATGGGGGTAGGGAAGTTAAGCAAAGATAGATGGAAGCAGTCATGGCTCCGTAGTTATGGAAAGTACATAACGTTTATATCAGATGTTGTCTGTTCAGTCTTTTCACAACAGATGAAACAGTCTCCAGCTGCCATCAACCTTGGGAGGACTCATGGAAAGATATTCCGGGGGACAGCTAAACCAAAGGAACCTCTACATCTGGATTGTACAGTCAGCTTGTAATGGGAAATGAAGGAATAGACAACAGGCAAAGTAGCTGCAGAACAAATATCAAGTGATACTCTAGAAGAAGACAGTGGAAGTAGCCACTGATCTAATAGAATCAGCCTTAGGTGGTTTAGGTAAGGATAATCCCTTCTCCTTACAGGTATATGAGATACAATCAGATAACCAGTGAGAAAAGTTCACTTTAGACACTCCCTTTCTCAATTTAGCTGAAAAAAGGAAACTAACAATTGGTGAGTCATTCTAAATTTCTTAGTGCAATGTAAATAAAAACAAAGTTGACAGTGAATGTCCAACAGGTGAACCATGCATTCTCCTTTGTTGGCAAATCTTGGGAAGAAAACAAGCATGTTGATAGACAGATTAAGTGATTATTCAGACGTTACCTTAAGGAGAAAAGAACTTTTGGTTTTTAGAGAAACTCTGTCCTTACGGAAGACAAAATGAGGTCATCTACAGGACAGAACATGTAGTTCGGATACTCTCCTAGCAGAGGTGACTGCCACAAAAAAAAAAAAAAAAAAGAAGTTATGCACTCACCATAACATTCCATCTGTATTGTCGATTTTTTTCATCTCTCTTCACATATGGGTCCGGATCCGACTCAGCCGTTACAAAGCTCGTGGTAACCAAAAAAGCTCTTAGATACCTCCCCTTACCCACAATGTCTCTCTCCCGGTTACCTCAGATCATGTTTGCTAGAATTATCCCCATGAAAAAATGAATTGAACTTAAGGCAGAACATTTTTAAAGGAGACCACTTCTGGAGTATTGGAGATAATAAAGATGGCATGGATTTTTCTTCCTGTTCAACCAGAAAAACCAAAGGTAAGGGGATGGAGGGAAGGAATGTCAGGAGAGATGAAAAAAAATCAACAATACAGATGGAACGTTATGGTGAGTGCATGACCTCTATCGATATTGTCAATTTTTCATCTCATCCTCACATATGGGACAGAGTCCCCAGCTACCTTTATCCTGGGTGGACTCATGGGAGTATGTTTCTCAAAACCATCAAACCAAAGGAGGCTGTTCCCCTAGAGACCAAATCCAATGAGTAATAAAGGTATGATGATTGGCTCATGTGGCCGCTGCACAAATCTCATCCATGGAAGCATTAGTCTGGAAGACTGCAGATGTGGCCCAGGTTGAGTGAGCTCAAATAGGTTTGGAAAGATTTATACCTTCTGTGGTGTAAATAAAAGAAATGCAATCAGAGAGCCGTTTTGATAAGGTAACTTTGGAGGCCTTTCCTAGGGCCTGCAAAGGCAAACAATTGACTTGCTTTCCAAAACACTCTAATCCTATGTAAATAGAAACATAACTGTCTATGGGCATACAACAAATGTAGCACATATTTACCATTGTTGCTGAAGTCAGGTAAGAAAAGAGGCAAATGTATGGCCTGATTACTATTTATTTGTGAAACAAGTTTGGGAAGCAAAGAGGGGTTGGTATGCAGGAAGATTCTGTCTTCATGATAAATCAGATATGGGAACTTGGAAGATCATCCCTGAATTTCTGATATTTATCTTGCAGATGTAATAGCCAGTAGAAATATAGTTTTCTAAGATAGAGACTTAGTATCAAAAGTCACTGCAGGTTCATATAGGGGCTGAACAATTAGACATGGTCATAACTCTCTCAACTGTCCAAATTTTCTCAGAATATCCAGATTTTTGGCTCATATTTTTGGTTTGTTCCTAATAAAAATTGTGGTTTTCTGACAAATCGCTCAAAAGATCTGAGAATTTAAATAATGACGTACATTTGAGTTTCAGACTTCATATCCTTCAGAATATGTATGTTAAAACAAACCCTGTTACTCTTACTCTAGCAACTTTTTAACTTTGTAAGAGCAATATTTAAAATATGTCCCTATTTTTGGGCCTTTGTTCCCCTATTTTGCCAGATTTCTTGCACTAAGAGGTTGAAAGGTATGGACGTAGTATCAAATTATGATTCCTTGGGGGAGAGGGATTCTTGTCAGTAGGCCTTAACAATAGGGTCCCTTTTAAGATGGCTTTGCAAAGTTTGTGGGAAATGAAAGAGAATTTATTCTTCCCATTGTCAAAATCTGAAATGTCTGCTAATTGTACCTTAATTGTAGAGCCAGCTGCTCAATTATTAAAAAGATGGGCTAAGAATTCTAGAATAGAGTGAATAGGTGCTGTGAGGGGTCTACATTTATGCTGTCAAGCTCAAATTACAAACCTCTTCCAAAGTTTTTGAGTGCATGACTTACGGGAGGCCATCAAAATATGACAGACCGGTGAGGAAAGCATGGATTGTCTGGCAATCAATGGAACTGGAGGAACCAAGCCATCAGTCTGAGGTTGTGAAGGTTGGGATGAATCATTCCTGTCGGGTGTGACAGAAGGTCTGAAATGGGTTCCAGAATCCAGGTTTCCTTCTGTAGATGAGGCCAGAGGAAGGGAAACCAGATTTGTCAAGGCCAATACAGGGCAACAATGATTACTGTTGTTTTCAACCTGTTCACTTTCTGAAGGAATTTGGGAATCACGGGAATAGGGAGAAGCCGTACAATAGACCAAGAGTCCAATCATGTATGACAGCATCCTTCAGGGACACCTCTGGTGGGGGGGATAAGGGCAAAGTAGCTGCTGCATTTGCTGTTTAGGGGAGATTCACAGAGGTTGCAGCAAGACTGGCCCCATCTGTGTAAAATGTCCTAAGCTACTGACTGGTTGAGGGAGCACAATGGATCTAAATTAAAACAAACAAAAAAGCACACCAGTGGTAAAACCAAGCCTCTATTTATTAACCATAAAATAAAATCAAGTGACTGAGCGCTTTTGCCCTACAAGCAAATGGGCATAATCAGAGTCACCATCCAATAAAAAAAATTTCCTTTTAAGCAAAATTAAATTAAACAGTTAATGACATCTAATTACATCATTAAAACCTTGCTTCATCGATTTAAAGCTCCACTACATTTTGTATTCATAAAATGACTCAAAACTAAGAAAGTGTTTTTCTCTTTATGAAGCAAGACAAAATAAATTCTAAACCTTACTTCATAGTTTCATTGCCCTCTGTTTCAAAATGCAGCAATAGAAATTCCTTCATTTATACCTGGCTCACGTTTAGCATTTAGTCTAAGCTGCCACTTTGTCTCCCTAGCCTCAACTTCCAATTTGACATTACCACCCCTTTCATTGTGTTCCACCTTATCAATAATAAAAATCTCTTAAAACTAATACATGTGATACTGTGTATATATAAAGCACTATAAACCTTTTTATTTCTAATATTCCTCAGATGTTCAGCTATTATATCTCTTCGTCTCTGTGTGGTTTTCCCCACATAAAATGCTGGGCATGCTGTACAAGTAGCCGCATAGACTACATTTCTTGTGTTACAATTACACTGCCCTGGGCATTGAAGTGTCCTTTTATAACCTTCCATGGAGACATACGGTCTATCATTAATAAACTTACAATAACTGCAAGCCCCACATTTGTACATTTTGGACTTATACTGATCATAATTCCCTTTCTCATAAGATTCTAACACATTTTTTAAATTCTTTCTCCTGGCACAGTGGATATAAAAAGTGTACACACCCCTGTTCAAATGCCAGGTTTTTGTGATATAAAAAATGGGACCACAATTAAAGTTTTAAAATGGCCCAGCCAGAGCCCAGACCTAAATGCAATAGAGAATCTGTGGTGTGACCTGATGAGGGCTGTGCACAAGATATGCCCTTGCAATCTAACAGATTTGGAGCGCTTTTACAAGGAAGAGTGGGCAAATATTGTCAAGATGTGCCATGCTGATAGACTCCTACCCAAGAAAACTGACTGCTGTAATTAAATCAAAAGGTGTTTCAACAAAGTATTAGTTTAAGAGTGTGCACACACAACAAAGTATTAGTTTAAGGGTGTGCATACTTATGCAACCAGTGTATTGTACATTTTTTTTAATATTTTTTCCCCAACAGATTTGTTTGTTTTTCAATTGAATTGTACAGGTTATAGGTCACATTAAAGGTAGGAAAAGTTTTGAAATAATTTATTGTGGTCTCATTTTTTTATATCACAAAAACCTGGTATTTTAACAGGGGTGTGTACACTTTTTATATCCACTGTATATCCAACTTTGGGTTTCATTCATAGTTTCTTTTTCAATTCACCATCAAAACTACAATCCCACATTCTGTGCAATATAAAAACTAACTGGGCCCATCATTATTGTATTGAATGACCATCACATCAGTACTAAATAAATAATTTGTTTTTTCCCCAACTTGAATTTCCTTCATTCCTTAAAATAGGGGCAAATGCTGTGTCGCTTTTTATATATTTCTCTCCTAATCTTCAACAACAGACTCATAGGGTAACCCCTATTTTTGAACATACCAATTAGAGTGAACATCTCTTTTTTTTAAATCTTCATCTTCACTAGTTAATCTCGATAACCTAACCATCTGCCCCTTGACGTTTTGGTGGGGGGTGACAACTGTCGTAATGTAGTAACATGGAGTAGGTTTCTTTTCTGAAAATGGTGGATGTTAATCTACCATTCTTACTACCATTCCTTTTCAATAAAGTATCTAAGTAGTCCATTTGTTCCTCATACCTACAAGCAAATGAAAAAAAATGAAGTACTGTTGTTCAAAAAATCCATAAATTCTACAATTTTATCCACGTTACCCATCCACAAAATAAATATGTCATCCAAAAGTCTTAAATATAATCTAATTTTAAACATATTGGGGGATGGAAACACAAATTCTCCCATTTGAGTAAAACCAAACTGGCAAAAATTTGGGCGCATTTACCACCCATTGCTACCCCGGCTACTTGACGAAAATACTCCCCTTCAAAGAACAAAAAGTTGTTCCTCAATACTATATCCATCAAGTCTACCAATAGCTTCACTTTACTGTTACTCAAATTCTTCCCACAATTCAAGCTTTTGTGAAAATAATCCAAACCTGTCTCATGAGGTATGACCAAAAATAGATTTACTACATCTACTGTGACATATATTTTTCAAAACTTTTAACATTTCTTCACCACAAGTCTCTAAGTACGTGGGAGGCATTTTTTAACACTGAATTAGAATACTTGTCAATATATGCTGCCAAGGGTTCAGTCGCAGAGCCTCTAGCTGCCACGCCTCAAGAATCAGGAAGGACAGAGGCGGAAGGGGAAAATGAACAACTGGACTCCCAATGGAGGGGAGAGGCTGGAAAGGAGGGGAAGAGAAATTACTAACATGTTTTAATTTAGATTGTGAAGGGCTAAATGATGAAATTGTCACTTGTGGCAAAGCCCTGGAAATAGTAAAATGTGGTGATTTTTCTATTTATAATTTTAGCAACCTTAATTTGACAAATGCCCACTGTGAACTGCTGAATAATGTTTTTTATTTTGTTCCTTGTTTTAAAACCGATATTGCTGCATATTTGTTGAATTTAAGGTGGTATACCAGGCAATTGATTCTAAGATTCTTTTTCTTAGCAAAAAGCAGTGATTAATACTGATGATGTTATGAAAAGCAAAAGCACATTTATCCCCCCCTTACAATGGCAGTGTATCCAATTTTGAACATGTGTGTGAGACTGAATTTAGATATGGGAGGTTAACATAATGGTTAAGGCGTTTACCTTACAGACATAAGGTGCAGGATTGGATTCTCACATGTGGTAATTGGCTAGGCTTAAAATGACCCACAAGGGCAGTTAGCCTACTACTAATCAATGAAACTAATCGAAGTTATTGGTTGTAAATTTCAGTATAAGGGCAACCTAACTAAGGTTGAAAGGGATGTGCTTTATGGGTTGGCCAAGGACAGGAATAATAGGATTATGAAACCAGATAAAGGTGGCGGCCTCATGCCTAAGATAGATTATGTTTGTAAAATGTATGAAATTCTTAATGACACCACCACTTATGAAAGAGTCTTGTTGAATGAAATTAATAGAGCATATTGCAAGATAGATTTAGAATTGTTTGATGCCTTTTTTCACAAGGTATATAGAGGTGGTAGAGATAGATTATGTAACTGTTGGGACACCCATTATACCGGCGATTTTTGGAATACCCAAAGTTCATAAAAATCGTCTGATCCACCTTTTAGACTGATAGTGGCAGCTAGAGGCTCTAAGACTGATCCCTTGGCAGCATATATTGACAAGTGTTCTAATTCAGTGTTAAAAAATGCCTCCCACTTACTTAGAGCCTTGTGGCACTGCTTGGAGCTGTTAAGAAATGTTAAAAATTTTGAAATATATATATTTGTCACAGAAGATGTAGTAAATCTATTTTTGGTCATACCTCATGAGACAGGTTTGGACTATTTTCACAAAATCTTGAATTGTGGGAAGAAATCGAGTAACAGTAAAGTGAACCTATTGGTAGACTTAATGGATTTAGTACCAAGGAACTATTTTTTTGTTCTTTGAAGAGTATTTTCGTCAAGTAGCCAGAGTAGCAATGGGTGCTAAATGCACCCCAGTGTTTGCCAGTTTAGTTTTACTCAAATGGGAGAAAGAATTTGTGTTTCACTCAATAGGTCTAAAATTAGATTATATTTAAGATTTTTGGACATACTTATTTTGTGGTTGGGTGAAGTGGATGAAATGGTAGAATTTATGGATTTTTTAAACAACCATACTTCATTTTTTTCATTTACTTATAGGTATCATGAGGAACAAATGGACTACTTAGATATTTTATTGAAAAGGGATGGTAGTAAGGATGGTAGATTTAACATCCACCATTTTCAGCAAAGAAGCCTACTCCAACATGTTACTACATTACGACAGTTGTCACCCCCCCACACAAAAAAAAAAAAAAAAGTGTGTTGTCAAGGGGCAGATGGTTAGGTTATCAAGATTAACTAGTGAAGACGAAGATTTCAAAATAGAGATGTTCACTCATTATGTTCAAAAATAGGGGTTACCCTATGAGTCTGTTGTTGAAGATTAGGAGAGAAATACATAAAAACCGACAAACAGTATTTGCTCCTATTTTAAGGATCGAAGGAAATTCAAGTTGGGAAAAAACAATTTATTTATTTATTTAGTACTGATGTGATGGTCATTCAATACAATAATGATGGGCCCCAGTTAGTTTCTATATTGCACAGAATGTAGAATTGTAGTTTCGATGGTGAATTGAAAAAGAAGCTAAGAATGAAACCCAAAGTTGGATATAGTAGGGGAAAGAATTTGAAAAATGTCTTAGAATGCTATGAGAAAGGGAATTATGATAATTCTAAGTCCAAAATGTACAAATGTGGGGCTTGCAGTCACAGGCAAAATTGCCCATTGCCACAATCTAAGCACTTCTTGACACAGAGGGTATGATGGTTCCTCCTTGCTTGTTTATGTGCCAGACCACTGACATATTGTTTGATGTTTTGCCACTGTTCCCAGAGGCACAAGTCTGAAATGCCTGCAGTGCTAGAAGCACTGCCCTCATCTCCAGGGTGTTTATGTGCAGACTGGTCTCATTTGTAGACCAGGTTCCTTGGGCCGTCTTCCCCAGATAATGTCCCCCCCCCACCCTATCTGGGAAGCATCCATGGTCACCGTAGTCTCTGGCTGAGGGGGAACAAAGGGTCAACCTTGCATCAACTGTTCGGAATGAATCCACTATGAGAGGGTCCTTTTGCATGTGTTGGTTATGAGAATTTAGTGAGACATCGGTTGGTGGATAACTGACTATTGGGCAGCTAGAAGCCAATGAAGTATTCGCATGTGAAATCAGGCTAATGAAACTAACACTATTACCACAGCCTTTGATCCTGAAGATTGCAGGACATGATGAGCAGCTACCTTCTTGTTTCAGATTAGTCTGTTTGTCGCCTGATTGTTAACACTGGAGGGAGAAGTTTCACAATCATCTGACTGGTGTCCAGTAGTGCTCCTATGAACTCTAGTGTCTGAGAAGGATCAAGGTGTGTTTTTTTTGGTAATTTATGGTTATGCATAGTTCTGTACAGATTTGAAGAATGGAGTATCTTGCATGGATAAGTAGATGCCTGGTCGGGGTGGATATCAGCCAGTCATCTAAATAAGGAAACACCTGGAATCCTTGTCTCAGGTGAGCCGCAACCACTGCCATACATTTGGTGAACACTCTGGTGGCAGTAGTGAGACCAAAGACTAACACTCTGAACTGGTAATGTCTGGCTCCCAACCAGAAGAACAGATTATCTTCTGGAATCTCTGTCCATTTTTATATGGTAGAATGCATCCTGAAGATCTATACAGCACATCCAATCATCCTGCTCCAGGAAAGGAAGTATGGACTGCACCGTGACCATTCGGAACTTGCAACGTCAACCTGACTTGTTTAATCTGCTGAGATCCAGAATTGGTCTCCAGTCCTCTTGTTTTCTTTGGAACCAAAAAAAGAACTTTGAGTAAAGTCCTGAATCCTCTCTGGTGTCGGGGGACCTCTTGGATGACTCTCTTTTCCAGCAGTTTTTGAATTTGAATGACTGCTTGATCAATTTGACTGGGTGGAAAGTCTGGGATTTTTCTGTTGGGGGGGTTGAGAGAAGGGAATTTGTTAACCCTGGATATTATCCTCTGCACCCACATATTGAAAGTTATTTGCCAGGCTCTCCAGTGCAGGGAAAGTCAACCCCCAATTACCTCCAGAGGTGGACAGTTGGGTTTCCTTTCAGGTGCACTGGAAGGGTTTCCCAAAGAACGATTCTCAGGACTTGTGGTTTTGCAGGTCTCCTCTGCCACCAGGGCAGCATTTTTCATTATTGTTCGCCTCTCTGCCTCTGGAGAAAAACTCTCCACGTGTCCTGTTAAGACCCCTGGGACTTGTGTGCCTATAGCAGTAAGGGTCTTACCTTCTTTTTCACACCTGGATAGCGTATCTTTGACCTTGGGACCAAAAATGGATGTGCCATCAAACAGGGAGTTGAGAAATGAAGACTTAAAAGGCTCTGCAAAATTGCATAGGTGCATCCAGGCATGCCTCCTCAAAGATATGCCAGAACCCAACACTCTACTCATTCCTTCAGCTGCATGCACCACAAGCCTCATGGAAGAGTTAGCTACAGAGTGCAGGGTTGCTAACTAGAAAGCCAACTTTCCTCATGATCCCTCAGCTACTGCTCCTTCAAGGGTATCTGACAGTTCCTTGATAAGATCCCTTTGCAACATGGTGAAATGGGAAAGGTAGTTCAGTGATCTCAAGGCAAAAGTTGCTGAAGAGAAGACTTGCTTCCTGCATCTATCCAGCATCCCGGAATCCTTATTAGGAGGATGAATAGTGGAACTCTTTCTGAAAGTTCCTTCTTGGTCGCCGCCACCATGACCATGGCATCTACTGCAACCCCTTTTGTCCAGAAGGCCTTGTCAGATGGCATGGTAATTATTTTGTTTGGTCTCCGGAGAATAGGTTCAGTGGAATCTGGGGTCTCCCACACCTGACAAGAGATCAAACCTATGAGCTCATTGGTGAGCAGAGTCAGCCAGGAGGTAAATGGTCAGGAGCCAAAGGCCACCAGGTACACCAAATCTTCAAGCAAAGGATTACTGGACTGCCAGCCTCCTCTCGGTTTCAGAATCTTCAGAATCTCCCCAAAGGAAACATCCTCAAGAGGTGACCGTGGGGATCCTTCTCCTTCATCAAAGTTTGTGTGCTTCATAGCAGACTCCCCTGTGGCGTCCAAATGCTTCATCTTGCAAAGTCTATTCTGAGAGACCTCCTCAGTGGGGTACTTTGGGAAGGTATCAGAAGAGGGAGGGGTACTCTAATGGGTATCCTGGCACCTGAGGTCCCACTTTCCCTGTGGAACATCCTGGTCAGAAGAAGTGCACAAGAAGCATTGATGGGATTAAGGGTCCAAGGGGGCTGGTGACCTTCTAGATGCAGTAGCAGCTACAGTCCTCTCCACGGCCCTAAAGGCTGACCACTCCTGAGTGGAGCACGACTCCGGCTTCAACAAGCCATGCTTGTGGGACAGGGTCTCCTCCAGCCCAGAAGACAGCTCTCCCTGGGTTGAAGCCAGAGCCAAGTTCATCTGCGCAGAAACCCTGAGGTGCATCGACTGCTCTGAAAGTCTGGGAGTTGAGCGCACTTGTGGTCCGAGAGGTTCCCTGTGGCTCTGGGAACTCTCCATCTCCAAAAAGGCTGAAGAACTCCAAGTAAAAGTCTGATCCAAGGAAAGAGACATCTTTGGCTCCAAGCTGAAAGGCACCAGGCATATTGGATCCAATGACTCTGAAGCTTGCCCTGAAGTGGGAGGAGGAAGTAGTGGGAGAGTAGATGGCTTAGATAGACCTAGAAATATATTGGTTGAGGCCAAGGGGGACTTAGTGATGCCCTGCACCCACAACATCTTCTGTATCACCCATTCCACATCTTTTTCAGTAAGACTCATGGTTGAATGGGAAGAGGACGCTGATGGAGATTTAGGTCTACTTAAGAACAGAGATGGTACCCCCAAAGGAACAGGATCGAAGGTTGAGGAGTACAGAGTCATGGGAAGTATCATAATTGGCTTAAAAGGACTTGCTGCTGGATCAGATATCAACAGATCCAATCTATCCTTATCCAATGGACTTGGAGATGAAGAAGCCTACATATACTTGGCACCAAAGACTCCGACAGAGTCACAGATTCAGCAGACTTAGAAGACTTTTAAGTCTTAGTTTTCAGCTCTGAAGGGTCTGTTGAAGCAGAAAAGTACCTCTTCTTTCCTCTGTCACCACTTTTGAAGGAAAGGAAAGAAGCAGGGCTCGAAAGAGACTATTTTGATTTGGAAGATGTCACTGATATGGACTAACTACCAGAAATGGCCTCTTCAAAAGCAGATGGTATCATGCCCCTCAAAATGAGCTTATTCTTCCTTTCAACCAAAGCCCTGTGGTTGAAGGAATGACAGATAGTGCAATCTTCCTGTGGATGGAGGGGCCCTAGACAGTAAACACACAGGGAGTGCGAGTCACTGAAAGGAATTTTGTGACTGCACTTTGTGCATTTCTTAAAGCCTGCTGGCTTATCTTGCTTCTCCGCCATGAAGACAAATAAAGACAGAGAATACACACACACAAACACACACAAAGAACACACCAAAAGAAAGATAAAAGGAAAGTTTTTTATATATATATATATATATATATATATATATATATATATATATATGTATATATGTAGAGAGTGGTGCTGCGGTAGCGTTGTCGCCTCACAGCAAGACGTTGCCCTGTTCGATTCTCAGCTAAAGCGTCTTCTGTGTGGAGACATGCATGAATGGGCGTACCTTTGTTGAAGGTTGTACGTCAGGGCTGGCAACTCGGTACGTAAAAAATCTGCTGCCAATCATTAGCAGACCGGAGTTCCACTGTGGCGACCCCTAACCGGGAAAAGCCGAAAGATACAACAACATATTATATGTAGAGAGGGAAAGGAGGAAACTACTAAGAATAGTAGTTAAGAATACCTGTAAAGGTATAGGGGAGGGGGGGAGTAACCTATTAAAAAAATAGTTACTAGCAGGGAAAAAATGGGAGGAGAGGGAGACAGAAAGTGAAAGTAACATAATAAAAAAGCAGTTATTGTTGAAAAAAAAGGTGTCCGAGACAAAGGAGAGACAGAAACAAGCTACGTAATCAAAAACAATAAGGAAATAAGAAGAATTGTTATATTATTGTAATATTTTTTCCCTGACAGTCCAAGAGCCAGCTGAGGTATCCAAGAGCTTTTTTGGTTGCCATGAGCTTAGTAATGGCTGAGTCGGATCAGACAGATTGAATCCAGAACAATATGTGAGGATGAGGTGAAAAATTGACAATATCAGATCAAAGTCTTCCAGGCTAGAAATTTCAAATCAACTGTAGCTGTAGGTTCAAAAGGAAGTCTCATTAAAGCCTGTAAAAGAATGGTAATGTCCCAAGGAGGTCGAAGGAAGGAAGGTACTACCAAGGAACTCCTTGGACAATCTATGAGAGGTGATGGCTGATTGATTCTCTTCAACATGAAAACTGGAAATGCATGCCAGTTGGACCTTAATAGTACAGTAGTTAGTCACACTCTGGAACAGAGAAGCCAGACTATTGCTGGCAGTGGGTCTGAAAAGGGTTCAGAGTTTTACTGAAAGCCCAAACAGAAAACCTTTTCCATTTATTCTTATAAATCTTCCTGGTAGAAGATTTCTGCTCAGAGGTCAAAATGTGAATGACTTGGGAAGAAAGTTTGGAATATCTAGAAATCATTAGAACTGGAGATACCATGTGGTCAACTTGAGAGCTTGAATGTGTGATTGAGGTATCCTGTACTGGTGAGAAAGAAGATCTGCAGTGGGGTCCTGCACCAGAGATGAGTCAGATGAGACCAGAGGAAGGTAAGCCACACCTTTTGAGGTCGGAAATAAGCAATGAAGAATACTGTAGCCTTCCTACACAGTGCTTCCCCAGGAACTTTGGGATGAGAGGAGTTGGGAGATTAGGGCAAAGTACCTGCTGCATTTGGTGTTGGAAGCAAGGAGGTCACAGCACTGTCAGCCCCAGCAGCTGAAAATCTGATCCACCACTGTCAGATTGAGGGACTACTAATGAGGGAGAAGGATAGACCTGATCAACCTGCCCGCTAGAACACCGGACTTCCTCTGTATGTGCACTGTTATCAGAATGCAGTGAGAAGACACTGCCCAGTATAAAATTCTCATGGCCTCTCAACATAACGGGTAAGAATGTGTTCCTCCCTGTTTGTTTATGTACCAGACTGCTGACACAGTCCGTATGACTGGAGATCACACCCCTGGGAAGGAAGCACTGGAAAGGCTTGCAATGCTAGGACTGCCCTTATCTCCAGAATATTAATGTGAAGACTGCCTTTGAAGAAAAAGTGCCTAGGACAGTCTTCCACAAGAAATGCCCACTGAACCTTGTTGGGAAGGATCCATGATCACTTTAGCCTGGGAAAAAGAAGGATAATTGTAGATCCTGGGATACCAGCAGAGAGTCTAGACACTACTGAATACAAGCCTTGCAAATTTTCATGAGGGACACTAATTCATGAGCTGACATATCACTGACCATTGTACCAAAAGTCCAGTGGAGCACTTTCATGTGAAATCTGGCAAGGGGGACTAAGGCTATGGCAGTTGACATCAAGCAGAGGAGATGCCAAATCTGTTTTTAATGGGGAAAAACTATTACTTGTTGCTGACATGGTAATACTGGATTCTGGTAGCCTAGCTATTTGTAATCATGCATGCAAGTGCGCTTCAATGAACTTAAAGGCCTGAACTGGTTTTAGTTTGGATTTTGCCATGTTCACAATTATTCCTAGTTGTGAGCAAAGTTGGAGGAAGGTATTCCCTGGCTCAGATAAGGAAATTTCTAGTACGACAGTTATGAGTCAGTCGTCCAGGTATGAGAACACTTAGAACTCCAGAAGTTTGAGATGAGCTGTAACAACTGCCACACACCAGGTGATCAACCAGGAGGCTGTGGTGAAACCCAAGGGGCAGGGCTCTGAATTGGAAGAGATGGACTCTCAGCCAGTAGCAGAGAAACCTTCTGGAGTTACTGTCCATCTTTATGTGGAGTATGCATCCTGAAAGTCTTTCAACCACATTCAGTTATCCTTCCTCACAATGGAAAAATGGATGGTAATATGACCACCTGGAATTTCATTTCTCACATGTATTTATTCAGATGACTAGGGTCCAAAATACTCCAGAGGTCTCAGTTTTTCTTTGGCATCAAGAAGAACCTTGAGTAAACTCTGGATCCTTGCTGGTCTGGTTGAAACGTCTGGATGACCATACTGTCTAGCAGCTTTTTTTCCCCCTAGTGCAGCTGCCTTTCATTGGAAGGCTGAAACACTGGGGAGCTTTCTTGAGTGAGCTGGGTAAGAAAGAAAGGGAATGAAATTATAATCCTCTGACTCAAACCATCTTGAGTGATGGATGTCCAGGCCATGGAAAATAAGTGCCCGCCCCTAGACTACCTCCAGACTGCAGCAGTTCAGCAACTTTTCAGGAATACAGTAAGGCCTATTGGTGAAAGGACCTTGAAAGTCTTGATTTTGCAGACCAACTCTGCCCCAGAGGCAACATCCACCATCAGAACTTCCCCTTCTGTCTTAGGGGGTCTATTACTAGAAGTGCCAGGAACAAAACCTTGAAATTTGCAAAACCATAGTTTCGTCCCTCCCTTCTGGTTTCTACAGAAAGCCTTTTGAGAGGTAGAAAACCAGAAACCTATTGCCGTTCATCTGGTCAGGATAAAAACAGTTGTGGGTTCAGTTCAAGCAGCTTTATTACACACAAACACATCAGGAATGAGGCTTTATAAGTTTAAGTTACAAACAGACCAACTACCACACAAATACATGCTAACACTTTGGCTGTTCTCTCAAAATGGCACTGCTGCCTGCATGTGCTCACTATTTATATGCACACGCTTACATCTGGAAATGCTTCTTAAAGGTACATACACATGCTCTGTTCTACGTCCTCCCTCTTTCAGAAATAGATCATATACTAAATAACAGTATTCAATGGCATGCAATTATACAGAACTAATTCTCTGACATGCAATCATACAAAATTAGACACATAAAACAGTCATGTCCAGGTTGCTGTGTATTTTACACTAGGTCTAGAAATACAACTTGATGGTATAACATAAAAGTCAGGATTGGATTGAGCAACAGGGATTGTCTTGAAGGCATGTTCAACTTTGGGGACAACTGTGACATCATCAGGAACGGGAATGGATATGGAGACATGTTCTTCACTATGAACATTGTCAGGGTTGCTCTGAGATCTAGAGTCTATATCACAGGTACAATGCTGTGATGTCATTTCTGGTACAGGAAGACAATGTCTGTGGTTTCTCCTGTATTCTGTACCCTCAGATTCCACTAAGTAGCATCTCGGCTCGGCACATATACCTCTCACTTGACCAATTTGATCAAAGCCTTTCACTGTTTGCATCCTCAGTGTCTCTCCTTCTTTAAACAGATGAAGAAATCTGTTTTACCATAGCTGGACTTCTGAGAAGAATGCTTCTTAAAAAGTTGAGCTTTGATTGCTTTGGAGTTTTTAGCATTAGGCACCAACAAATAAGAACTGATAGGCAAGTTTGTTCTGGTTTGCCTAGATAGCAGGCAAGCTAAGTATGTTGTCACGGGGTACATTTCTGAGATAAGTAAATTCAAGAAGATATTGGTATTGTCACACTTTGACCTCTCTAGTAATTGCTTTGCACTCTGTACTGCACATTCAGCAAGGCCGTTTGACTGTGGATATTCAGGACTACTAGTAACAAAGTCCCACTCTTTTGCAAATCTCTGAAACAACTGACTGGTAAACTGAGAACTGTTGTCAGAAATAACTTTGTGTGGACTACCATGAACTGAGAAATGACATTTCATCTTAGTAATAACATCAC
Source organism: Protopterus annectens (assembly GCF_019279795.1). Lineage (NCBI taxonomy): Eukaryota > Metazoa > Chordata > Ceratodontiformes > Protopteridae > Protopterus > Protopterus annectens. The sequence continues at coordinate 624,859,830 of NC_056734.1, forward strand.
CAGACGTTAGGTTAGGTAGGAAATCGATCTCAAACTGGTTTGAATAAGAGTCTACCAACACTAACTAATCCTGATTGTTCCACTCAAATATGTCTTTTGCATTTGGCTTAGCTGAAATGGATCTTTTTGTAAATGTGGTTCAGTATTGTTGCACACTGAACAAGAAGAAACCACTTTATCAATGTCTTTCGATAGAGAAGGCCAAAATACTAGTTCTCTCGCCCTTCTTTTGGTAGAATCCGAACCTGGGTGGCCACGATGCAAAATTTGAATGTATTCATGTTGTAAGGAAGTAGGAACAATAACTTTTGGACTTTAGAAAATTATACCATCTTCCATCAGCATCTCATCTCTGTATGGAAAATAAGATTGTACTTCTGGCGGTACACTAGATTGCTTTGACAGCCATCCTACATTGATGAAGTGTTTGAGATTTTGCAAAATAGGATCAGCATTTGCAAGGTCTCTCAGCTTATCAAATCTCATGGTAGAAAAAGTATGCACTTCTATGACATCAAAGTCAAAATTCTTTGCATCAAGCTGTTCCCTGCTATTTTGCAATCTAGATAAAGTATCAACCAGATAAAGAAATTTGCCTTTTGTATATATCATTTTGAAATTATACTTTTGCAATTTGGGCATCATTCTTTGTAGTCTTGCTGGAGCTGAATGCATAGGCTTCTTTTAAATAGTGATTAGAGGTTGATGGTCAGTTTCTGTTTGGATTGCTCAGACAAATATAATCATGGAACTTCGAACATGAGAACACAATTGCCAAAAGTTCCTTTTTAATTTGAGTATACTGCATTTCAGTTTGGGTAAGAGTTCTAGATGCATAGGCAATCTGTCTGCCCTCTTGAATAACTGCACCAAGACCGAACTTTGAATCATCAAAGGAAAGAAGTACTGGTTTGTGGATATCATAGTACCTTAATGTAGACAGGCTGGCAATTTGCTGTTTGAGGTTATCAAATGTTCTCTGGTGTTGTTCAAACCATGACCAGGCAACATTTTTGCATGTCAGCTCTCTCAAAGAGGCTGATAACTCATTAAGTCAGGGATAAATTTTCCCAAATAGTTAACCATACCAAGAAAACTGTGTAGGGTTTGAACATTGTTTGTAGCTGGCATCTCAAGAATGGCAGCTTGCTTGGAAGGGTCTGGTCGTAAGCCTGTACTGGTAAATAAATGACCTACATAAGTAAATTCTGGTAGTCTGCATTTGCATTTCAGAGGACTGAGATTTAAATTCACCTCACATGCTCTATCCAGAACATTCCTGAGGTTTCTGTCATGCTCTGCTTCACTATTGCCTCCAACCAGTAAATCATCAACTATTATAGCATACAGGTAGCCTGAAAAAATTTGCTCCATTGCATACAAAGATTTCACTGGCAGAATTCATTCCAAAAGGCATCCTGAGGAATCTGTATCTACTAAATGGGGTATTGAATGCAGTCAGTAGTGAAGATTTACGATCAAGCATTACTTGCCAAAATGAACTCCTTGCATCTAAGACAGAAAAAATAGTGGCATTTGGCATGTCGGTTGCAATCTCCACGATTGCATACATAGGATGAGGAGGTCTTTTTAATCCCTTGTTCAAGGCTCTTGGGTCAATGCATATTTTGATTTTATCTGAATTTGTCTTATGAGCAGCTATCGTGGAAGACACCCACTCAGTTGGTTCTGTGACCCGACAAATCACACCTTGCTGCACGATTTTGTCTAACTGGACCTTGACTTTGTCCTGCATAGCTATTGGAACCCTCCTTGATGGTCTGACCACTGGACTGACCTCTGGGTCTATTTTCATGGAGTACACAACTGGAAATTTGCCTAGCTTGTCATCGAAAACATTAGCATAATCTGAGAGAATAGCATCACTGAAGCTGGAACTGGGACATGTGCTTACATGATGTACTTCTTTGGTAAAAGAAGGCAGTTTCATTTTCAAACTGTCTCTGAGACCTAATAATGACTGCACAGGTCTTTTAACTACATAAAATTGCAAGCTGTAACTGTTATCAGACAAATAACATGAAAGCCCTACTGAGCTTTCAGTTTGAATCGCTTCATCTCCATAAGCAACGAGCTTCACACAATTGGTCAAATTAAGTTGCTCACCAGCCCTCACTTTAGCAAATATTTCTGCTGATATTACATTACACTTTGAGCCAGTATCTTCTTTGAGCTCTGTGGGTTTGCCATTGATCAGGACAGTACAAAATACTTCATTCTTTACCAACAAATCTACTGCATTAAACTTTTCACCGACCACTGATACATCATCTACATAGAAAGTAGAGTTACAGCTTTCTACATGATCAACTTGCTTTTTTGAGTGACCTTTCTTAATAACTGAATGAGGCTTGCTTGATTTACAAACCTTTTGAAAGTGGTTCCATGTTTTTACACTTGTGGCATTGCTGACCAAATGCTAAGCACTTCTCTCTTTTAGACTCATGATTGGCGCCACAATTATGACAGTTAGCAATAAGACTTGACTTAGGTTTTGCTGATTCACCCTTATACTTTATTTTTATTTTATTTTTTTATTTAGCATTTGTTGACTGGGAATGTCCGACTAGGTTCCACAGAGCCTGTTTTCAGATGCATGTCTTTAGAATGTGGGAGGAAACCGGAGTACCCAGAGGAAACCGACGCAAACACAGGGAGAACATGCAAACTCTACACAGAAGGCACCCCAGCCAAGAATCGAACCGGAGAACCTCTTGCTGTGAGGCGACAACGTTAACCGCTGCACCACTGTGCCGTCCTAAAATACCTCACTGAGCATGCCCGTTTTACTGATCTAGTCTTGGCTCCTCCCAAGAAGGCCCATAGAGGTTGCAGCTGCCAAGTGCTTAGGCCTGTTTCTGCTTGCCATGTGTTGCATGCTGTCTATGTTTTCTCTAGAGGCTTTTGAAACCATGCTCTTATCACTTGCAAGCATACTTGTGAGCCTTTCTGTGAGCTCATGGATTTGACAAATCTCTATGGTTTTGCTTAACGTTAAATCACTGACACGAAGCAAAACCTTTCTCACTGCAACTCTATTAAAACCACACACAAGAAGCCTGTCCTTTATTAACTCATCTCTCAAGTCACCAAATCTGCACATTTTGGCCTTATTTCTCAAGCCAGTGATATAAACTGCTAAAGTTTCACGTGGATTTTCGTCAATGTGAAATAGTAGTTTGTGCCCAAACACCATCTTTTACTAAAAAAAAAAGAAATTATGTACTCACCATAATGTTCCATGTGAGCTGTTTATCTTACCTTTATTCTCACTGATGGGTTCGGAGCCGATCCTCGGCTCCGACATTGCCATTAGCAAAGCTCAAGGTTTACCAGTAGCTCGAGACCAAGCCCCTTATCTCATGATGCACCTCAGATCTTGTTTGTTGCGTGTATATATAACCCTGTAAGGGGTGAACTCCCCAAGAAAGAAGAAGTATTGAACAACCAGGATGATACTATCCTCTAGGTCAACTGTCAGCCAGGAGGGGATGGAGGGAGGGACGTAAGAATAAAAGCGAGATAAACAACTCCCATGGAACATTATAGTGAGTACATAACTTCTTTATGTGAAGTTGTTAAATCTCGCCGTTTATTCTCACTGATGGGTAGAGTCCCTAGCACCCGCAATCCTGGGTGGCTCACGGGAGTACATTTTTCAGGACCATAGAACCAAATGAAGACCTGTCCCTAGAGGCCTTATCCACTTTGTAATGAGTGATAAAAGTATGAGGCTTAGACCAAGTGGCTGTAGCACAAATGTTATCAAGGGGCAATTTAGATTGAAAGGCAGAAGACGTAGAAACAGCTCTGGTTGAATGAGCCTTTACTTTGTGTGGCAAAGGTATGTTAGCAGCTGTATGAACAAATGAGATACAATCTGATAACCATTTTGAAAGGGTTGTTTTAGCCACTGGCCTACCTTTTCTAGCCCCCGAAAAGGATACAAAAAGTTGATCTGATTTCCTAATATTCTTGGTTCTATAGAGATAGAATCTAAGCTGTCTGTGCACGTCAAGTTTATGCAGCATGTATTCTAATTTGTTAGAATGGTTGGGGAAGAAGGCTGGCAATTCAATAACCTGATTGATATTAGATTCTGAACAGACTTTAGGCAAAAAGGATGGGTTTGTTCTGAGAGATAGTCTATCAGTATGAAAAATCATATAAGGTGATCTGATAGACAAAGCTTGAATTTCTGACACTCTGCGGGCAAAAGTAATGGCCACTAGAAAAATAGTTTTCCAGGAAAGGAATTTGAGATCACAAGATCATGCAGGTTCAAAGGAGGGAAGAATTATTTGGGATAGCATAAAATTCAAATTCCAAGGAGAACAAGGGATTTTGACAGGAGGCCTCATGTGAAAAACACCTTTGATAAAACCTTAGATAACTTATGGACCATAATATTTAACCCATCCAATCCAAGGTGGAAATTAGATATGGCAACTAACTGAACCCGAACTGTGGCAGCTGCTGCTCCTTCCTTAAAAATCATTGTCAAAAACTCTAGAATGGATGACAAAGGAGCTCGGAAAGGGTCAATTTCTTGTATGCTGGCCCAGATGGAGAACCTTTTCCACTTACTGCGATATAGTTTTCTGGTGGATGGCTTATAAGAAGACAATAGAATTTGTCTTGTGTCATCTGAGAGGGAATGAAGCCTGGCTATTTGGGGAAGTGGATCAGCCAAGTAGTCAGCTTTAGAGACTGCAGTGAAGGATGGAGGTCCCCTGACAAGTGTGTCAGGTGGTCTGGAACTGGGTTCAGGATCCATGGATCCTCCAGCAGACGATGGTGAAGAAAATGGAACCAAATCTGTAGAGGCCAATGCGGGGCTACAAGGATAACAGTCCTTCCCAGTGACTTTGCTTTCTGTACAAACCTGGGTATTAATGGAATTGAAGGGAAAGCATATAGGAGACCCGGAGGCCAATCGAGTACAAGTGCGTCTCTCAGGGGATGTCCCAGAGGTGGTATCAGGGCAAAATAGCTTCTGCATTTGGTAATGATGTGACTGGCAAAGAGGTTGGAGGAAGACTGGCCCCATTTGCAGAAAATCATGTCCATAACGTGTTGGTTGAGAAACCACTCATGAGGCAATAAGATTGCCCTGCTCAGCTTGTCCGCTAACACGTTGGATTTCCATGGGATGTGCGTTGCTAACAGAAAATGCTGGGATGACACAGCCCATTGCCATACCCTGAGGGCTTCTCAACAAAGGGGGTAAGACTTGGTTCCGCCCTGTTTGTTCAAGTACCAGACCACTGACATGTTGTCTGGCTGAATTGCAATTGTCCTGAAAGTACTGCAACGCCAGAAGTACTGCTCTCAATTCCAGAACACCGATATGTAGCTGTGACTCTTGATCCATCCATGTGCCTTGGGCAGTCTTTCCCTGAAAATGCCACCCCCCACCCTATCAGGGAAGCGTCCGTGGTCATAGTGGCTACCAGGGGGGGAGCACAAAAGGTCGTCCTATTGTGACATGAAGAGACGTCAACCACCACCGAAGGTCCCTCTTGCAAGAGTTTGTGATGAGAATCATATGGTTCATTGGCAATTTCTGTAAGACCATTGAACGAACAGAAGACATTGAAGAATTTGCATATGCATCCTTGCAAATGAAATGGCTAGAATTGTTGCCGCCATCAAACCTAGTACCTTCAAGACCTCTGTGGCTGTAGCTTTGTTCTTTGACACCAATGAGCTGACGTGTTGGTGAAGAAGTGAGACCCTTTCGACTGGAAGACGTAGAGTGGTGGTTGAGGTATCTAACTCTGCTCCTATAAAGACGGTATGCTGCAATGGCAACAAGGCAGATTTTTCGAAGTTGACTGTAATGCCTAAGTGGTTGCAGAGTGTCAAAGCAGATTCTGTTGCCTGAATCAGTTGATGCCTGGTGGTGGCAGTAAGGAGCCAATCATCTAGGTATGGAAAAGTACAGTTGTGTACACTTACCATAAATGTAGATGTTCGAGTGTCTTCACTGTTGCAGTCATCACTGTAGGGTTCTTCCTGCCGGCAGGCAGCCCTCGGTTGACCAGAATCTGAGAGTCTGGGTCCAGCATCGGCTGTGTACTCATCCTCCCTGACGTCAGTGTGCCAGGGGTACAGAGCTCCCAGCTGATGCCAGGTTCTCCAGTTTTTCTTGCCCCAGATGTCAGGTGCCCAAAAATAAAGGCTAAAAGTAAAACAAAAATGTAACATACAACAAACCCCATACCCTGTAGCAAATACACCTCGGAAGAAGGGTGAAGCAGGGAACCACACCAATAAAAGTATAAGAGGGAACATGAGGGTGGGTAACCCAGACTGCAACAGTGAAGACACTCGAACATCTACATTTATGGTAAGTGTACACAACTGTACTATGCTTATCGTGTTTCACTGTTGCAGTCATCACTGTAGGGTTGAATCCCAAAGCTGAGATAAAGGGTGGTGGTTATAGAGTAGGAGGGGCGGCTAGAAGGCCTTGCAAGACTGCAGAAGCAAAGCCTGCCCTAGATTTAGAATAAAGAGGGAGATTATAGTGCTTAGAGAAAGTATGCACTGAACTCCAAGTTGCAGCTTCCAAAATATCTTTGGTAGGGAATCCTCTGAGAAAGGCAGCTGAAGCAGCAGCAGCTCTGGTAGAGTGAGTCCTAATTTTTCCAGGGATTTGCTTTCCATGATGAGAGTAACAAAATCTGATTCCATGAGCAATCCATTTAGAAATGGTCTGTTTTGAAATAGCTTTGCCTTGGGAATCTGCTGCATAAGAAACAAACAGTTGTTCTGTTTTCCTGATATCCTTGGTTCTGTCCAGGTAAAAGTGAAGCTGCCTGTGTACGTCCAAAGAATGCAAGATCCTCTCCCCCTTATTTTGTGGATTAGGGAAAAAAGTTGGCAGGTGAATAGTTTGGTTTAAAGCCACTTTAGAAACCACTTTAGGCATGAAAGTAGGGTTAGTCCTCAAAGAAACCCTGTCTTGTTGAAAAATAATGTAAGGTTCCACAGCCATGAGCGCTTGTAACTCAGAGTCTCTCCTGGCTGAAGTTAAAGCCAGTAGGATAACGGTCTTCCATGATAAATATTTTATATCGGATGTGGTAGCAGGCTCAAAAGGTGGCAGAGTAAGCTTTTCCAGTACATAATTGAGGTCGCAAGCAGGAATGGGTGGAGTCCTAGGGGGTCTTAAATTCTTTGCTCCTCTGAGATATTGTTTCAGAAGTGGATGTGAAAAAATTGGAGGATCTGTATTATAATGTGCAGAGATAGCGGAGGCATGTATTTTTATGGAAGAAAAAGATAAACCCTTATGCAACATATCTGTTAGGTAATGTAAAATCAATGGAATATTTGGAATGTGAGGATCTGATTCCTGAGCCTGCATCCAGGTGCAAAATCTCTTCCATTTACCTGCATAAGATTTCCTAGTGCTAGGCCTTCTGGCTTCTAAGTTGACACGCATAACCTGTTTGGTAAGGGTAGGATTAATTATAGACCCTGAATATGCCAGGCTGAGAGCTTTGATATGAGAGTGCAGGACCTGGCCCTGATGTTGAGACAAAAGATTTGGAATCTGAGGTAGAATCCAAGGAGGTTCCTGGGATAGATTTATCAGTGTTGAGTACCAAAATTGTCAAGGCCAATTTGGGGCTAGTAAGATGATCTTTGGTTTGTCCTGTTTTATTTTTAATAACACCCTTGGTAGAAGAGGCAGTGGTGGGAAGGTATACCCCGAGAGGTTCCTCCAACTGAATGAGAGAGCATCCACTTTCCATGCTAGCTTGTGATATGTCCTTGTGCAAAAAGTCTGTAACTGGTAGTTGTGGGGAGATGCAAATAGATCTATGTCCAGGCAACCCCAGGCTTCTGTAATCATCTTGAATATTTGGGTGTCTAGCATCCACTCGTGTGGGTCTGACAGATTCCTGCTCAGGCTGTCTGCCAGAGTGTTTTGTTTCCCTGGCAGGAATTGAGCTTGTAGAGCCACTTTCCAAGCTAGTGCTGTGTTCCATAGAGTCATGGCTAGTCTGCAAAGGGGGTAGGAGTGTGAACCCCCTTGCTTGTTTATGTACCACATAACTGTGGTGTTGTCTGTCCATATCAGTAGCTGCCCTGGCTGTAAAAGATCTCTGAAAGCCAAGAGAGCATTCTGTACAGCTAACATCTCTTTTAAATTGGTACGTAGATGCTTCTGATCCTCTGTCCAAAAACCTTGCAGGCCCTTCCCCTGCAAGTGGGCTCCCCATGCATAATCCGAGGTATCTGTGGTTATCACTTGGTTGGCTAGAGGTAGACTGTAGGCTTTCCCTTTGTTTTGAAGACATGCCATGGCCCACCAATGAAATTCCTTTTGCAGGCAAGGCAAGACAGCAATCACTGTTTCCAGACTGTGACAATGCTGGGACCATATGCTTTTTAGGTACCATTGTATCTTCCTCATATGCAGTCTTGCATATGGTATAAGTAGGATGCAGGAAGCCATGTAACCCAAAGCCTGCAGGAATTTACTTGCAGTTAGCTGAGACATTAACGCCAGGCTTTTGAAAGTTGAAGTCAGCTGTAGTTGTTTTTCTGGTGTCAGGAATGCCATCTGGGTTGTAGTGCTTAAAAGAGCACCCAGGAAAGTTATCTGTTGAGTGGGTGCCAAATTTGATTTTTTTACGTTCACAGTGAATCCAAGGCACTTGAGTAGATTCTGAACAAATTCCAGGTGCTGGAGTAAGATGTCCTTGCTGTCTGCTTGAATAAGGCAGTCGTCCAGATAAGGGTAAATTTGAATTCCCTTGAGTCTGCAGTAAGCTACTACTGGTGCCAGGCACTCGGTAAAGACCCTGGGTGCAGTAGACAAGCCAAAGGGCAGCACAGAGAATTGGTAATGTTTTGAGCCTGCCCTGAACCTGAGGTATCTTCTGCACTCCTGTCTGATAGGAATGTGTAAGTAAGCCTCCTTTAAGTCCAATGTCACCATCCATGCATTTTTGCTCAACATTGGTAGGAGCTGCTGCAGAGTAAGCATCCTGAACTTTGGTATCTCCAGGAAAGTATTTAAGACTGACAGATCCAGGATGGGTCTCCAAGTATTTTGCTTTCTGGGAACTAGAAAGAGTCTTGAATAAAAGCCTTGTCCCAACTCTGAATTTGGAACCAGTTCTATGGCCCTCATGGCCATGAGGGACCTCACCTGTCTTAATGCCTCCGCCCATTGAGTTTTTGGTAGGTCTGGCCATCCGTTTGGTTTTGGTAAGGTGTGAAAGTGGAATTTGTAACCTCTTAAAACTACATCCAGAACCCACTTGTCTTGGGTTATGCAAGTCCAATTTCAATGAAAAAGAGAAAGTTTTCCTCCCAGAGGAGCTTCCAGGAGAGAGGTTCCTGGAGCCATGCAGGGGGAGTCATTGAGCCTGTTTCCTATAAGGTTGAGACCTATCTTCTCCACCCCTGGGGGTGGAAGCACTCCACTGTCTCTGTCTATACGAGGTCTGTGCTTGGGCCCTCCCTCTGGGGCACCTATATCTACCCCTATGAGGCCTGTCTGAGCTGGGAAAGGACCAATTCTTAGCTGGCCAATTTCTGCTAAATCTAGGAGGCTAAACTTGTAAGAAATCCTTAACCGTTTGCATGGATTTTGCCTTATCCTCCATTTTCTTTATAACATCTTCAGCCTTAGACCCAAACAAAACATTATGTTGAACAGGAGCATCCAGTAATTTTGCTTTTACTTGATCAGGCAAATTTTGTTCCTTTAACCAAGCATGCCTTCTAATGACCGTGCCAGTGGCTGCTGCCCTGCAAGAGGCCTCCAAAGCATCAAAACCACAGTATAAGGTATGTTTCCCCACCTGCTCAGTAGCATGCATCAAATCTTGTAATTCCTTATTGTCTGCACATGCAGAAATGCTACACATTTTTTGTTTCATAACAGACAAAAGGTATTGTTGATATTTCAACATATGAAATTGACAATTCAAAGCCCTAATAGATAAATTAGCAGAAGTGTACACTTCTTTGCCCCATCTCTCCAAAGCTCTAGAATCCTTATCTGATGGAATAGAGTTCTTAGCAGTGGCGGCCTTAACACCCTTAGGACCCTGAGAAATGGTTTCTAGATCAGCAGTAGAATTTTTAAAAGAAACTGGTGAGAGTCAGGGACTCTGTAATATCTATCAGGCTTAGCAGGGGCTGGAGGAAAGGAGTCAGGGGTTAAATTAGACTCAGTAAAGACATCATCCACAATATCCAAAATAGGAGGAATAGCCAGGGGTCTGTGTTGGGGAAGAAGAAGAAAATCCCTAAGCCTTCTCTTAGATTCAGAGTACTCCTGTCCTTCCCATTGAAAATGTTCCCTCATGTCATGTAAAGTTTCCCCAAAAGAGTAATCTTCAGGAGGAGAAGCTGAAGGAATGGATTCCTCAGCATCAGAATCCTCATAAGGAGGGAAAGTATAATCCTGTTCAGAGGAAGACACTGAAGAGATAGATACCTGATCAGAGAATTAATCCAATTCTTGTCTTGGCCTTTTGTCTGGAGGGGGGTGGGAACCCCTAATCATAGTTAGCAAGTCCTCCGCCATTTTAAGCATTTGTTTTTGAGATTTAGGTCCCGGATCAGAGGAGGCCTGGGCTTGAGTCTTTGTTTTAGAAGGAGTCTTGTCTTTGCCTTTACCTGAAGCTGCGCAGGCCTGAAAACCCTCTCGGAAGCCGGTACCTGCACAGCGGCTCTGGACCCATCCGAGGGAGCTTTATCCGAAGGGTCCTGCACCTGGAATATCTGAAGGCCTAGTTGGCTCCTCATGGGAGTCCGTATCGGCAAGTGGTTCTGTAATGGCTGATGACAGGAGCTGCGAAAGCACCTCATTGACGATGGGCAAACCGGCAGCTCGCTCTAATTGTAGACTGTCATCTGATTTGGACCTCGGATGCCTGTCTTTATCCTTGCGCCTTTTATGAACTCCAGTAGTTGGAAGCGTGTCCGACGACATGTTATAATTAAATCGCCTCCCAAAGTAATGAAAGGCAAAACCGTATCTCCGTTTAATAGTACATTGATTAAATCTAGCACAAAACCGACAACTAGCTACATCGTGGTCAGGGTCTAGGCAAGGAATAGAGTAAGAATGAAAATCCTTATGAGGTATTTGCTTCCCACATGAAATACAATTAACTTTTTCTGACATCGGACTGCAGCAAGAAAAAAGTTTCCCCAACGGGGTACTTAGCTTTGAAAAGAAGAATGTCTTCGGTATGAAGCACCACAAATAACAGGAGTCAGCCGACCGGCACTTGCGAACTGCTTCCACCGCGTGGCAAGAAAGACTGGAGAACATGGCGTCGGCTGGGAGCTTTGTACCCCTGGTGCACTGACGTCAGGGAGGATGAGTACACAGCCGACGCCGGACCCAGGCTTTGGGATTCTGGCTGACCGAGGGCTGCCTGCCGGCAGGAAGAACCCTACAGTGATGACTGCAATAGTGAAACACGATGAACATCACCTGGAATTCTAGATGTCTCAGGTGAGCCGTGACCACTGCCATGCATTTGGTGAACACTCTGGGGGCTGTAGTGAGACCAAAGGGCAGGGCTCAAAACTGGTAGTGATTAGCTCCCAGCCGGAAAAGTGGGTATTCTCTGGAGTGTCTGTCCATCTTTATGTGGTAGTACACATCCTTGAGATCGATGGAGCACATCCAATCACTTTTCCCTAAAAAGGGAAGAATGGCCTGAATTGTGATCATTCGGAACTTCTCTTTTTTTACAAATTGGTTGAGTCTGCTGAGGTCCAAGATAGGTCTCCAGTCCCCTGTTTTCTTTGGAACCAAAAAGAATCTTGAGTAAGTTCCAAATCCTGCTTTGTCTACTGGGACTGGCTGGATGACTCTTTTCTAGCAACTTGCGGACCTCTATAGTTGCTTGTCCTCTGAAACTGGGTGGAACATCCAGTATTCTGTTGACAGGAGTGGGAGGGGAAGAGAACGGTATGAAATACCCTCTGGAAATTATGCTTTGTACTCAGGTATCAGATGTTATGCTTAGCCAGGCTTCTGCGTACAAAGATAAGTGACCCCTGACTGCCTCCAGAGCTGGACAGCCAGGTCTCCTTTCAGGAGCGCTTGTAGGGCTGACCAGAGAACTGGCATCTGTCACCCTGCTGTTGCAGACCCCTTCTACCACGCGGGCGGCGTCTAACATTATAACCCCCTCCTCTGCCTCTAGAGAGGGTTTTGCCATGTGTGTCCTGAAAGGCTCCCTGGGCTTTTCAGAACCACATCTTTCTGCCCTTAGGGCCCTTGGGATAGGACAGAGTAGGGGTAGAAAAACAGACTACAACGGCAGATAAAGTCTTTCCTTCCTGCTCACAACTGGTTAGAGTTTCCTTAACCTTGGGCCCAAACAGGGATGAGCCATCAAATGGGGTGTTGATAAAGGAAGACTTGAAAGGCTCCGCAAAGGAACAGAGATGCATCCAGGATTGTCTACGCAGAGCAATGCCTGAACTTGCATACCTACTCGAACCATCAGCTGCGTAAGATATGAGACGCATGGATGAGTTCACAATCGAGTTTAGGGTAGCGAGCTGGGTGGTAACTTTGTCAGCAGCCCCTGCAGCTACCGTACCCTGGAGAGCATCTCCTAGCTCCTTTAGAAGATCTCTTTGTCTGGCAAAATGGGTTAAGTAGTTCAGTGATCAAAGGGAAAAAGTCGCTGAACTAAACATGCATTTCCCATATCTATCCATGATCCTGGAATCTCTGTTAGGAGAATGGATAAATGAGGACATCTCAGACATTTCCTTTTTGGTGGCTGCCGCCACCACCATGGCATCAACAGGCACTCCCTTAGTCAAAAAAGCTTTGTCCACGGGGGCAGAGATGAACTTATTTGTCTTCTGAGGGACAGGTTCCATGGCCTCCGGAGACTCCCATGCCTTATGAGAGATCAGCTCCATGAGCTCATCGTAAGGTGGAGACACCCAAGAGGTGGAAGGTTGAGACCTGAAAGCATTCCAAAGCACTGACTCATCCTCAGTAGGGCTTTTGGACTGCCAACCACCCCTCTGATTAAGGATCTCTAATATCTCCGCAAAGGAGATATCCTCAGAGGGGGATCGAGGGGACCCTTCTGACTCATCCAAGTCTCAAAGACTCCTGTGGGGAGTCCAAGTGCTTCCTCTTGCACAGTTTCTTCCTGGGTATCTCCTCAGTGGGGGCATCTGGGGAGGTCTCAGAAGAGCAGGGGGCACCCTACGGGGCTACTTGAGGCACAGGTTCTCTACACTCGGGTTGACCGGTAGAAGCAGGAGCAGACACAGTTTCTTGAGGGGAGGAGGAAGCCAGACCTGATGCTGATGATGTCTTTGGAGACAGGACTCTCCTCATGGCATCGAACGCACCATGACTCTGACGAGAAGGGGTAGACTGATCCAGAGGGACCGTCCGATCCTCCCACACTGAGGCCATAGGCTCCAAGCCTGAGGTAGTAGCCGAGCTCATCCGAGCCGAAGCCCCAAGAGGAAGAGTCGGCACTGACAAATCAGTAGGACTATCCACTCCAGACCCGACAGGAGAGTGTTGGCTCCTAGAGTCCCCAGTCAGCGCAGAGGACATCCGAGTAGATGGGACCGATAACACTGGAGCAGGTCTCGGCTCCACAGTCTCAACAACCATCAGGTCGGCCTCCTCCAGCTCCAAAAAGCCAGTACGGCTCAGAGGAGGAGCAGTCAAGTCCGGGGTAATGGTCTTCGGTTCCGACAGAGGTGTCGGAGCTGACAACAATTTGGCAGGGCCTGGTGCCCGTAAAAGCTTCTGCACCAACCGGTCCATATCCAGATCTGAGAGGCTGACAGAAGACTTTGAGGAGTGCACAGAGGGTGCCGATTGAAGCAGAGGAGATGAGGGAATCTCAAAAACTGGTTCTAAAGCTGTGAGCTGGCTCTGAATGGAAAGGACACTCAGTTCCGAAGGCAGTGGAACCAATGACCCTAAACCCTCCATTTTTTTAGCCTTTTTAGATAACTTGGAGTCACCTGAAGATTTGGATGACTTAGAAGATTTGCTAGCACCATCCTGGCCACCCAGTGCTTCCAAGAAGGGGTGCTGAAGTAAGCCCTTATCCACCAATTTCCTCCGCCTCTCTAAAAGTACCCTGGAAGAGAAGGAGTGACAGATGCTACAAGAGTCTTGGAGGTGTAATGCCCCCAGACAATAGACACATTGAATGTGCCAGTCAGTGACTGACTTTTTTTGTCCAGAGTCCGGACATTTTTTGAAGCCAGATTTAGGATGTTGCTTCTCTTTCTCTTCAGACATCCTACATATAACCAAATAGAAAACACACTCTAAGCAACTATTAGCTACTGAAATAACTTTTAGTTATGTACTTACCATAACTTTGGATGTATGGGATCCATCTCGCCTACATTCATAACTGATGGGTTCAGAGCCGATCCGTCGGCTCCGACTCGGCCACTATACACTAGAATGAAGTCTCTCATTGGCTGGGCTACTCCTTATCCCATAATGCACCACACCTACTTCCCCAGATCTTGTTTGTTCGCTTTCATACATATATACAGGTACAGAACACATACCGATAACTGTAACCAACTAGAGCCCTTCCAGAGGAGAGCTCAGCAGGACCAATGTTTCCTCCAAATCCAAAAGGTAGGGGGAAGGAGGGTGGGTATGTATGAATGTAGGCGAGATGGATCCCATACATCCAAAGTTATGATAAGTACATAACTAAAAGATGTAATGGGATCCTATCTTGCCTACATTCATAACTGATGGGACAGCGTCCCTAGCACCTAAAACCCTGGGTGGCTCACTGGAACACACTCCTGAGAACTGCGGAACCAAATGAAGCTCTACCTTGGGAAGCCACATCAAGCTTATAATGAGAAATAAATGTGTGCGGAGAAGACCAAGTGGCAGCCGCACAGATATCATCTATTGACACTTTGGAATGAAAAGCTACAGAGGTGGCCATAGCCCTGATAGAATGAGCTTTGATTGGGAAAGGCAACTCTTTGTCTGACTGGGAGTAAATGAAAGAGATGCAATCCTTAATCCATTTGGCAATTGTGGCTTTGGCAACTGGAAGACCTAACCTATTCTCCGCAAAGGACACAAACAGTTGGTCAGATTTTCGAGTCTGAGTGATCCTATCCAAGTAAAAACGCAGTTGCCTGTGAACATCCAACTGGTGGAAAGTATATTCTGCTCTATTAGAAAAATGTGGGAAGAAAACTGGGAGCTTCAATGATTGCTGAATGCATAAAGGGGATGCTACCTTAGGCAAAAAGGATGGATTCAATCTAAGGGAAACTCTGTCTCTATGAAAGATCAAATAAGGAGGGGAAGAACAGAGAGCTTGAAGCTCTGAAACACACTTAGCAGAAGTTATTGCCACTAGAAAGGCAGTTTTCCAAGATAGGAATTTTAAATCACAAGTGGCTGCCGGCTCAAAGGGATGGGCAGTTAAGGAGGCCAGAACTAAATTTAAGTCCCAAGGGGGCACAGGATGAACCATAGGAGGCCTGAGGAGCCAGGCTCCTTTAAGAAAGGACTTGCACAGTCTGTTGGCCATTAAAGAAGGCTCTATAGCAACATGAAAATTAGATATAGCAGCCAGTTGAACTTTAAGTGTGGAGACTGAAGAGCCAGAATGAAACAATGAAGCTAGAAATTCCAAGACCTGCGGTACTGGGGCCATGAGAGGATCAATGCTTCGCTGCTGGGCCCAACAAACAAATCTTTTCCATTTGTTGGAATACAGCTTAACAGTAGACGGCTTGTGGGAAGAAGACAAGATGTGCATCACTTCCGAAGAAAAAGAAAGATCCCTAACTAAGGATGGAAGTGGAGTAGCCAAGCAGCCAGTCGGAGCAACCGGAGGGACGGATGAGAGTGCCCCGACGGATTGGATAACAGATCCGGCACTGGGTCCAGAATCCAAGGGCCCTGTACCGTATACTTCTGAAGAAAGGGGAACCAAACCTGACGGGGCCAATGTGGGGCGACCAAAATCATGTGGCCCCGACATGAAGGGCCTTCTGAATCACCCTCAGGAGAAGGGGAATCGGGGGAGAAGGCATAAAGCAGACTCGGGGGCCAATTGTGGGCTAGAGCATCCTTGGGAGACTGTCCCTGAGAGGGTGTCAGAGTGAAGAACTCTCTGCACTTCGCATTGTTGGGGCTGGCGAACAAGTCGCAACAAGGGAGGCCCCATTTGGCGAAGATCTGCGCAGCCACTCTGTTGTTGAGGGACCACTCGTGGGGCAACAGGAGAGTCCTGCTGAGCCTGTCTGCAATCACATTGGCTTTTCCCGGAATGTGCGTGGCTACCAGGAAACGTCGAGAGGCTATGACCCAGTGCCATACTCTCACGGCCTCCCTGCAAAGGGGGTAGGACCTGGTTCCGCCCTGCTTGTTTATGTGCCAAACTACCGACATGTTGTCGGATAGAATCGCAATAGTACCTTGGGGGAGAGCATGATGAAGTGCTTGTAAAACCAGAAGCACCGCTCTCATTTCCAGGATATTGATGTGAAGGTGCGCTTCGCAATCCTGCCACATGCCTTGGACAGACCTGTCCAGATAATGACCCCCCCACCCTATCTGGGAGGCGTCCGTGGTCACTGTGGCAACAGGGGGCTGAAGGGCGAAGGGATGCCCCCGGTCCAGGTTGGACCGACATAGCCACCAACGGAGGTCCCGGCGACAACTGTCCGTAATTAGAACCAGGTGGTTCAGGGGGAGTTCTTGGTATGACCATTGAACTGATAATAGCCATTGGAGCACCCGCATGTGCAACCTGGCTAACGGTACTAGGAGGATAGTTGCAGCCATCGAACCCAATAACTGAAGAATCTGTCTGGCAGGAACTCGAGATTTGGGTAACAAATTCTGGACCTGTGATTGTAGAATCTGAATTCTGTCTGATGGCAAAAATGCCCACATCCTTCTTGTGTCTAACTCTGTGCCTATAAAAGTGATACGCTGAGATGGCCGCAGCACAGATTTTTTCCAATTGAAAGTGATTCCTAGCGAGAGACCCAAGGTTACTGTGGCCATCAGCGCTCAAATCAGTTGATGCTTGGAGGTGGCAGTGAGGAGCGAGTCGTCGAGATAGGGAAACACCTGGAATCCGAGACTTCTCAAGTGAGCTGTCACCACTGCCAGACACTTGGTAAACACCCTGGGGGCTGTGGTGAGACCAAAGGGCAGTGCACGAAACTAAAAGTGACTGGTTCCTAGGCGGAAGCGTAAATAACTCCTGGACTCCTGATGTATCAATATGTGATAGTAAGCGTCCTTGAGGTCTACGGAGCACATCCAGACATCCTTCTCCAATAACGGGAGAATGGACTGAAGGGTGACCATCCGGAACTTGGACTTCTTCACAAAATGATTCAAAAGGCTGAGGTCCAAAATGGGCCTTACGTCCCCTGTCTTTTTTGGCACCAAAAATAATCTTGAGTAAGTTCCTGATCCGATCTGGTCGGCGGGGACGGGCTGGATGACCCCTTTGCTTAGCAGCTTTGAAACTTCTACGGCTGCCAGATCCCATTGACTGGGTGGCACATCTGGGATTCTCCTTGTAGGAGGAGGGGGCTTGAAAAAGGGGATAAGGTAACCTCCGGTTACAATGCAAAGCACCCACTGATCCTTGGTTATCGATTCCCAAGCCTGTGGGTGTTTCGCAAAACGACCCCTGACCGGCTCTGGAGAAGCACAGCCGGGCCACATCCTAGGGACTTTGAGGGTAGGAGGAACCACGAAAGGAGTCGCGGTCTCCAGAGTTACAGGGGCCTCTGCCACCTCTAGGGCGGCGTCTTCCTGAATTCCCCCCCCCTGCCTCTGGAGGGGGGATCACTCGGTGGAGTAGAGAAAACCTTTTGGGCTTTTTTGGACCACATTTTCCCTCCTCTCTGGCCCTTGGGATAAGGTCTAGAGGGAGCGGAAAAATGGGCCCCAATGGCAGTCAAGGTCTTTCCCTCTTGCTCGCACCGAGTAAGCGTGTCCTTCACCTTGGGTCCAAACAAGGAAGACCCATCAAAGGGGGCGTCAACGAAGGAAGACTTAAAGGCCTCCGCGAATGGACACAAGCGTAGCCAGGCTTGTCTCCTAAGAGCCACTCCTGTGCCCGCTGATCTACTCGCCCCCTCGGCTGCATAGGAAATGAGCCTCATGGACGAGTTAACAATGGAAGTTAGGGTAGTCATCTGGGCGCCTACAGTCTGTGCTAATGCCTCAGGAAGGTTACCCACAAGGGACTCTCCTAACTCCTTGTGGAGGTCCCTTTGGAGCCTTGTAAAGTGACAAAGATAGTTCAGCGACGACATGATAAAGGTCGCTGAAGAAAGGGTACACTTCCCGTACCTATCCATGTTCCTAGAATCCTTATTAGGAGGATGAATAGACGTCGAAGCCTCTGCCATGTCCTGCTGAGTGGCAGATGCCACCACCATAGCATCAACTGCAATGCCCTTAGTAAGGAATTCCTTTTGGGGGGGAGCTGAAAGGAACTTATTGGGCCTGGCAGGCACCGGTTTCGCCGTGTCAGGATGTTCCCACACCCTCCAAGAGATAAGGTCCAATAGCTCATCGAAGGGTGGAGACACCCAGGAGGAGGAGGGCTGGGCCCCGAAGGCCTTGAGGAAAACTGACTCCTCAGCGGTAGGGGCTTTGGATTGCCAATCTCCTCTCTGTCTCAAAATCTCAAGGATATCCGAGAAAGAGATGTCATCCGAGGACAATTTAGGGGACCCCTCCGCATCCTCGAGGTCAGTATCTGAAGTGACGGATTCATCTTGGGAATCAACGTGCTTCCTCTTACACAGTTTCTTCCTTGGGGGTTCATCTGAAGCAGACTCAGAAGGATCCCCCGGAAAAAGGGAACCCCCCAAGGGGGTATGCTCAGGCCCTGGGGCCCCACTGTTGTGGGAAAGAATGTCTCCAGAGGCACCAGTACCCAGAACTTGGGAGGGAGAGGTAGAAACCTGCTGAACCGGCAAGGCCATGGCCAGCGCACTCCTCATGGCCTCAAAAGCAGGCCCTCCAGACTCCACGGAGGGCACTTGCTGAGAGACCACGGAGGTACCGGGAATGCCTGTGGCAGATGCTCTGAGGGGAAGACTGGGCATCGAAGAGGCGAGCTCTATAGTGTTGCCCTCGGCCCCCGCCGAGGAAGACCCGGTACCAAACCCTGACACCGAGGACAGGGTAGGAATGAAAGTCGGAGCAGAAAAACTCCGAGGGGGTCCCTGCTCCGACTGGACGATTCCGCTCCGTTCTACCTGCACCAACTCCAACGGCTCCAAGGAGGTCGGAGGAGGAATCAAGTGTATGGGAGGTGGAATCGGCTCCGAAGCCACGTGGGCTGGAGCCGAGATCATTTTAGTAAAGGAAAGGAAAACCCTATCCAAATCCGAATCAGATAACCTAGAGGATTTGGAGGAAACAGATTGGGGCCGAGAAGACTTCTGCCTCGGCTCCGATGAAGCAGGGGACCGGCTCCGAAAAGGTTCCAGCACTATCGGAGCCGAGACCAGAACCGGCTGCAACAGTGTCAGCGCCGAAGGAGGCTCCGGAGCCAAGGGGAAGAGTCTGAGCTGCACACCTCCAACGGCTCTGAGATCAATGGAGCCGAGGAAGGTGATTGGCCTCTCGATGCACTCACCTGTGGCTCCAAAACTAATGGAGCCGAGGGGAGAAGCACCGAGGCTGACCCTTCAGCCATCGGCTCCGAAGCCAGTTTGGGCCCTAAACAGTACACGCAGACAGCATGGCTGTCCGTAATAGACATCTTATAATTACATTTTGCAGATTTCTTGAAACCTGACTTTTGTTCCTTGGACATAGTGAAAAGAAAAATACAGGTAACTTACAGTAAGGCCAAAAACAGTAAGCGGAAAAATGGGCTAAAGCCCTCTAACTTAAACGGGCTTAGCCCGAAACTAATTCAGTCACACCACAACAAGAAAAACAAAGATAAGCATACAATAAGGGCAAGAGCCCTCTAACTTAAACGGGCCTTGCCCGGTACACAAGTAGCGCGAACTAGAAAGACTAAAAATTAAATTTTCACGAAACTAAACACAAACGCTCACAAAGCTGTTAAAACAGCTGTTTGTTGAAATACTGACAGAACCCCTAGTCAAAAACGACCCAAAGGTCAAGAAAAAATCACTTAGCTCCAGCCAAGTCGAGACCACGTCCGGCTTGAAAAGCGGCAAACGAGATCTGGGGAAGTAGGTGTGGTGCATTACGGGATAAGGGGTAGCCCAGCCAATGAGAGACTTCGTTCTAGTCTATAGTGGCCGAGTCAGAGCCGACGGATCGGCTCTGAACCCATCAGTTATGAATGTAGGCAAGATAGGATCCCATTACATCTACTGACTAAGAATTTAGTTAAATACAAGGCCAACGCTACTAGGCAACTGCTAACTAGAAACACTTCTATGGAAAAAACAAAGCCAACACAGGGCACTTATCTAAATATATACATATATATATATATATGTATATATATATGTATATATATATATATACATATATATATATATATACATATATATATACATATATATATATATACATATATATATATATATAGATATATATATACATATATATATACATATATATATATATATATATATATATATATATATATAAACTATCCTAACAAGAATGAAAGTTAAGAAAAAGTTTTTAAAACTTGCGAATAGAAGAATTTTTCCAATAAAATTGGTCCGAGCAATCTGGAACACCGAGATCTGTGCTGCGGCAAACTAGATCTGAGGTAATTCCAGCAGTGCATCATGGGATAAGGGGCTTGGTCTCATGATACTGGTAAACCTTGAGCTTTGCTAATGGCCGTGTCGGAGCTGAGGATCGGCTCCGAACCCATCAGTGTGAATAAACGGCTAGATTTAACAACTTCACATCATGCATTTGCCTTGCTCTTTAAGCTTAATTTGCCCTTTTATTGTACTCGTTATGCCCTTTTAATCTCTTATCATGCTCATTATACTTTTCTTGTGCCAGTTTTACTTTAAACATGCTCGTTGTGCAAACCAAAGGTAATTCTGAGCCCCATATGAATATTTCTGCTAGTTTTATCAAATATCGTGGTTTCGAACATTTTGTTCAATTAATAATGCATTTTGTGCCTTTCATTTGATTAATACGTTTTGTGCTACTCATTTGATTAATAATGCGATTTGTGCCTTACAAATGTTCCATTTCATTTTCTTTGCCAAATAAATCATTTGTGCAAGTGTTTTGTTACCTTAAGTGCATTTCTGGTCTTTTTTGTTCTTGTGAGCTCTGTTTCAGTCAACTAGCTTAATCTGCCTTCACCTTCAACTCTGCACCTCATGGCTTGAAGAAGTTGCTCTCTTAATCCCAGTTCTGACACCATGTCACTCACCAGGAGGGGTTGTAGGCTCAGTTCAAGCAGCTTTATTACACACAAACACATCAGGAATGAGGCTTTGTAACAAACTTATAAACAGACTGACTATTACACTCATACATGCTAACACTCTGGCTGTTCTCTCAAAATGGCACCGCTGCCTGCACATGCTCACTATTTATATGCACGGGCTTACATCTGGAAATACTTCTTAAAGGTACATACACACACTCTGTTAAACACCTATGGCAGACGATGTTTTCCCATCTTGCTAATTTCTAGATAGTGCCTCTGTAAATTTTTGTCTGAAAAGTGTCAGGCAATCATAAGGAGCATTGATGACTGACATTTTAAAGTGCTCCGCAATGCCACACAGATACATCTAGGTACCTCTCCTAACAGTTATGCCTGTGCCTGCAGCTCTTGAAGTGCCTTCTGTCATGTTGGAAATGAGGTGTATAGACATATTTGAAAGAGACTGAATGGTGGCCAACTGCAAGTCGATAAGATTTCCTCTCCTGTCTAAAAGGAAATTTGGAGAGCGCCTAGGTCAAATCTCTCTAAAAGAGTTTTGCTAAGTAGGTCAGTGCCCTAAATGTAAAGGGTGCTGAAGCATAAACCCATTTCCCAAATCTGTTCAGCACCCAAGACCCTCTGCTATTGGGGATGGACAGTGAAGCTTTCCTCTGCAAACTTCTTTTAGCTGGCCGCCAACTCCACCGTGGAATCAATAGCAGGACCCTTGTTCCAATAAGGATGATCCTTCAAGGAAGCCAACAACTTATCAGATTTGCAGAGCCTTGCTTAGGCCACATCCAGTTTCTTCTATACCCACTTAGAGATCAGGTCAACCATCCTGTCCCAATATAGACTGGATCTGACTAGAGTCTGATCCGAAGACTTGGGAACTTATGGGGCCAGACCAGAAAAAGGTGATTGATCCAGCAACTGCTTTTTGATTTCCTTTGACTTTTCAATTCCTCCTCTTTTTCTTTAGGCTTGTCATGGCTATTCTCATCCCCTGGATTTATCAGGGACTCTTCTGGCCCAAGGGGAGACAGATGTAGAAACAGAGTGAGGAAGGGGAACTTATTCCATGGAGGCAGGAAGGAACCCCTTAATGACCAACTTATGTCTCTTCTCAGCTAGCACCCTGGAGCCAAAAGTAGAGCAAATAGGGCATGGTTTGTCCAGGTGAGCAGTCCCTAGACAGTATACAGACTTGGAGTGTACATCCAGATTGGAATTTTGTGGCCCCAGGCCATATATTTCTTTAACTCAGAAAATTTATCTGGCATGACAAACAGAAAACAGTAACCACAATAACACTAAAAACAATAAAAATAATAACCAGTAGTGGAAGACTTAATTATTTAATCAAAAATGTACTATTATATATATTATATACTATAGAAAAGTACTATGAGAAAAAGAAAACTAAGTCAAACTTTCTCCACAAAAAGGTTCAAGGAAAATATATTACCAAAATGATGACGAATAGAAGTTTAAAAAAAAAAAAAGATGGAAGGGGGTACAAAGAATACGAAGAACACTGAGAATAAGATAAATCTCACAAAAATGAGAAAAATGCCACAAGTAAACTTTGACTTGGCTTAACACAAGCCAGTCAATGGATATTGTGTCCCTAGCAAACAGGATCTGACTACACTCTCTAGCTACAGAGGATTAAGGAACGGACAGAAGACAGATCATCAAATATAAAGTTTGTAAAGGTGGAAAATGAATAAATAGTAGTAGCCCTCCAAAGACCTTAATACATAATTCATTTAATAGAATAGCATACAATTTAGTTAATGTAGAAATTATTTAGAGGGGCTAACAAAGGGTAAAATTTTACACAATAAGGGAAATCTCACAGAAGAAGAGGAAGAGCAAAAGCAGAGTGCTAAAGGATGCTCAGGGAGAATATACACGAGTCTAAAATGTTGCTGTAAAGCAATCACGGTTAGATAACTCCAGATCACAAAAACATTTAGAACTTAGGCAACTGAAAGTAAAGAGTTGTTGCCAAACTTAGGGAGTTGATGACAAGAAAAATAACCAGAGATCCTGTACAGAGGTATTACAGAAAGTGCAGAAATGTTATGAAATTTTGCATAAAGCACAGGAATATGGAAGCCAAGAAAAAGGCACAAATGCAAATATTGATGGAAGACTTAATTATGCCATGATCAGAAGAAGATGAGATGCAAGAGAGGAGATAAAAATGCAGTTTGGGAAGACAAACACCCCCTTTTCTGTCCAAATGCCAATTAGGAAATGAATAAATAGTTAAACGATCTCTCAGAATGAGATGTCCTCAAGTGGAGATGTGGGGAACCCTCTCTCTCATCAAAATCATTATTGGTTTGTGCAAGACTCCTTGGGAGACACCAAGTGTCTCCCCTTACACTTGTGTTTCCTAGCAGCCTCCTCTGTGAAGACTCAGAAATGTATAAGATCTCACTAGGGAGAACAAGTTCAAGACTTTTGAGAACTGACTGCCCCAACAGGACAAGGACAGCAGGCTTTGCACACTAGGGACCATATGAGGGAAAGGTTGGCTCTGACTTCAAAAGGGAAGGTCTCTAGGTTTAGAAAGCACAGTCTCAAATGCCAAACCTGCAACTGATCTGAGGCATCTCAACTCTGGAAGGCTGTTTGACTAGGATGCAAGGCCATCACTGGAATCAAACTGTCTAGTGCCAAGGCAACTAAAGGAAGGAAAAGATCTGAAGACCTCAGATTTGATCCCAACTTGTCAGGGTCTACGTTTATGTTACAGCTTCAGGAGTTAGATAGCTGACCTTTAGAGTCAAAGAGACATGAAATCCTGGCTCCAATACAGAACTAAACTGGGCTAGGGCCAAGTTTGGAGAAGGAGCCATAACAGGTAACAGGGAGAAATATCCCTACCAGATCCAAATGTGGCTGGAGTTGTGAGTACCCCTAATTAAATCTAGGTCCATAGGAGACACCTCATCATCCTGTCCACATCCACTTCAGTGAGAATCCTGGATGATCTAAATGACCAAAGTGACAAATTCAAGGAAGGAGGCCTAGATGAATAAGGGGGTCAGTCCTGTAAAATGGCATACCCAAGTCTCAGAAACTGGCTCTGGGGATTACTTGGTGGTGTCATGAGGCCTTTAACAATAGGCTTATAGGTGGGTGTTGCCTCCAAAGATTTAGCCATTTTGAGTGCAGGAGATGAATAAGCCTTCAGATCTGGGGAATGTTTCCTCAAGGATTTGAATTTCTTCTTCTCAAAACTTTGACACATAGTCTTTTCTTTAGTTTTGGATGAGGAAAAAGATGATGTACCCAAGTTTCTTGAAGAAGAGGTTTTCACACCAGTGAAAAGATGAATGAGACCCTTCAAAATTAGCTTGTTCTATTTCTCTGGAATAGCTCTCTGGCCAGATCTTGCAAACAGAACAAGCTAAATCCAGATGTGAGGGACCAAGACAATATGCACACTCCTCATGTGTGGAGTTCAGCAACTTGTGAGTGCACAAAATACACTTTTTAAAGCCAGGTTGGTCCGACACGACAGCAATCTTAGGAAAAAACACAACTACCATGCAAGAACCACCACAAAGACAATGATAACAATAAAAATAACTATGAATAAAACACTCTATAGTAACCTGAAAATCTAGCATTATATCTTTCACTAACACCTAATACTAATACTTACCCTATTTATCATAGAATTGTGTGTGTCTGTGTCTGTGTGTGTGTGTGTGTGTGTGTGTGTGTGTGTGTGTGTGTGTGTGTGTGTGTGTGTGTGTGTGTGCGTGTTTAGGCAGGACAGGAGATAGAAAAAAATATCTATAAAAGGGCTTATCTGGTAAAGGATGTAAACTTTTTGAAGAACAAACTCACCGGAGCACCACAGATCTGTCAACACTTGAAGGTGGCAAATGAGACTGGAGGTAACTTGCTCTGTTTGTAGGGATTATGAGTATGGGAGGGAGCATGAGCACCAGATCCTAAGCTTTCAAGTGGCCAAAGTCAGATCAGACATCTGAACCAAGACCCCATATGTAGAGGAATAGATGGAAAATACATCAGATCATTATATTAAAATGCATATCTGTCATGTATTAAACCGTATGCTGGATAACTCCAAAAATGTAAGGGGCATATTGGTTAGTGTGGCAACCTGGCACACAATTTTCTCAGAGAGAGAAAAGTATACCCCCAAACAAGCTGTTGTAGAAACAAACGTGGTGCTCTAGCCTTCCATCCAGATAGCACCAAAAGTCTGGTCAATGGAAGTAGCAATTACATAGCCACTTTACCTTTTTGGAGTCTCCAACCTGTTCTTAAGACAGGACTTTGTAATGTTACAGTAACATTTTGAGTTTGAAAATGGTTGTAAAATGAAAACCCAAACAGATATAAATCTGTTTAGTCATGATACTTGTAGGGGAATTTTCTTTTAAAATGCAAGAGAAAACAGTCTTGTGGGCTGTTAACTTTGGTAATAACAGTGTATCCAACAACTGAGCTACAAAAATACCTGAAGACGTCAAATATCCTGTTTACCTCTATAGTGTCCTAACACATGATTTACCACATACACAACCTGAATGTGAAAATATTAACTTTTTTATCCTTTGCTAGTTTACAAGTTTCAGTGATAGCTATCAGTTCTGCAACTTGAGTAGACACATTTCCATTTAATTGTCCTCTAAGCAGGATCTCTAGTGCCAAAAGAAAATGTTGCCATGAGTGAGCTATCTTCTCTGTGTGAATACAGGATCCATCTGCAAACAGGATAAGTTCTGGATATATGTTGGATCAAATCTAGGAGAAAGCACATGGTTAAAAAATAATCAGTACACAGCTGTAAGGCATTTTGGCAGTCCTGTTTGAATTAAAGATGCAGGATTCAAAAATAGACAATTTTGAGGGAGGGGAAATTTAATTTAATAGTTAAAGTTCATATTAGAAAGTTGAAATATTGACAAGTACTGAGTCTCTCTATAATTAACAAGGTGTCTACGGAATGTGGAACTGCAACAAAGATTGCGTGTCCAAGTGCTAATGAAAATTCCATATCTAGTATCCTGGTAACTGCTGCAACTACCCTAAAGCAGTGTGGCAGAGCTACTGATACAGGATTCAAGTTGGTGTTAAAATATGATACAGGTTTAAAAACATTATCGCTGCTCTGTGTTAATAAACTTAATGCTACTAGGTTAAGTTCATTAACAGAACAAGAAAACATAATTTGAATAACTGGATAAGCCAAGGGAACAAGGGTTAAGGAGGAGAGTTTTAAGATAAATGAATGCTTTCTCATGTTTTCCTTGCCAATATAGTGGTTCTGGAATGTCTTTCTAAAAACTACTTCTCAAAATTCAAAATTCATGGTCTACTATAACCTGCAAATCTAAGGAAAGCATGGAGAAGCTTCAAGGATAGGGTCCATGGTGCAAACTGAATAGCAGAAAACAGAGAAGGCAGAATGTGACATGCTTCTGCAGAAATTAAATGTCCTAGGTATTGAACCTGGGCTTTCTCAACTGTGATTTCTTTTTCTAAGTAAAAGCAAATAGATATGGACTGTCAGAGAAAAAACAAATGTCAATAACAGAAAAGTGAGGGGAATTAAACTAACAATTGTAGCTGGGTTAAGTAGAAATTGATACTCTTTTTGTTTTCTGGTCTGATATGTTTTTTCTTGGTATTGAACTAAATGGAAATGTTATTTAAGAAATATCAATAAAGAGATACTCCCCCCCCCCCCTCTGGTTTCTTAAGAGGTAGTAGGAATGTATTACACGACTTACTTTGCACTATGATTCCTTGACAAAATGGTGCTGAAATTATATGTTAATTTTCTCTTTCCTACCTCTGTTAAAAGGGGATACTGAATAATCTATGGCAGTGATTTGAAGTTTCAAAATTACTTTTACAGACACTGCATCTTTAATGTAGGCTACCTCATTGTCATGCCAAGACTGCAACTGTTGTGTGATGGAGTGAAGGAGTGACTCGCCACTGAAGTTGTCAGGTGGTTGTTCAATTCCTACGATAGACAACAGTGTCTTTATCTATATTGGGACTGGAAGGGTACAAATCAAAGGATAGAGATTTGTTTGAAATGTCCAAAGCGGTCCCATCAGGTATACAGTAGTCTGTAAAGTTTCATTTACACAGAAAATCTTTGCCCAGTATGCTGAGTGGTACAGAAGTTTTTTATAACAGAAGCATGTTTGCCTTGCAGAAGCTTCACCTAAGTAGTTATACATGCAATTCCTTTCTGTATAGAATTTTTAGAAAGTAAGATATTTCTTATATCAAATGACACTACCATGTAGCTTTAGTAGCTATGAGGGAATAAATGTTTACATCTTGCCCAGAACCTTAATCTAACTGATTTCCCTTCATGACTGACCAAGCAGTCTTGTTACCAGGCAGTGCTCAAAGATGGTTTTATGGAATTTCAGAGGGAGTGGGCTGTTGAATTTGTATGGGCATATCTTATCGTAAGGCTAAATTATGCTATCTTTGTGTTCACAATAAAAGGGTTAGTATTTTGCATAGCTGAGTTTTTATGATGCAGGAAGGGACAGCTGTTTCTCAAATGATTTGTCCACCTTCAGCTAAAAAAAGAAGTTATGTCCTTACCATAACGTTCCATGTGGAGTGTTCATCTCGCCTTTGTTCTTACACACGGGTTCGGAGCCGATCCTTGGCTCCGAGTCGGCCGCATCACAAAGCTCTGCATCTCAGAGAAGCTCGAGACCAGACTATATCCCACAATCCTCCCTGCCATTGATCTAGTTTGCAAACAAACCAGACCGATAACCCAATACCTCAGGTGCAAGAACTACACACACTCTCAGGCATCCGGAGACACTCTCTCACCATAGCAAAATAACTTAGGGTAGTAGCATATACCCCATGAGACACAGGACCATATACCCCGGAAGGGGTTAAGACATTTCAATCAGAGTCTAGTCCTACCCGTTCTTCCAAAACACGTGGGGGGGGGATGCAAGAACAAAGGCGAGATGAACACTCCACATGGAACGTTATGGTAAGGACATAACTTCTTTATGTGAGTGTGTTCAATCTCGCCGTTTGTTCTTACACATGGGTAGCGTCCCTAGCTCCGTCACCCTGAGTGACTCATGGAAGAACGTTCCTAAGCACAGTGGAACCAAAAGATGTCCTGTCTTTGGAGGCTTTGTCAACTCTATAATGAGTGATGAAAGTATGTGGCTTAGACCACGTGGCTGCTGCACAAATCGTGTCCAAAGGCAAACGAGCTGCATGAGCCAAGGAAGTGGAAACAGATCTGGTAGAATGGGCCTTAGGTTTGGTAGGTAAGGACTGATTTGACAGAGTACACAAAGGCTATACAATCGGCAAGTCATTTAGATAATGTACGTTTTGTAATTGCCATGCCCTTTTTATTGTCTGCAAATGTGACAAAGAGCTGATCTGTCTTCCTGTAACTTTTAGTCCTATCCAAATAAAATCTTAACTGCCTGTGAACATCCAACTTGTGCCGCATATACTCCAACTTGTTAGTATGGTTCTTGAAGAAGGTAGGGAGTTCTATGGATTGCTTAATATTTGTGACGGAACATACCTTTGGAAGGAAAGATGGATTTGTACGTAAAGAGAGACTATCTGGATGGAAAATCAAGTAAGGTGGTCTGACCGATAATGCTTGCAGCTCTGATACTCTTCGAGCTGAAGTAACAGCTATGAGAAAAAGTGTCTTCCATGATAAAAACTTTAGGAGGCAGGACGAAGCAGGTTCGAAGGGTGGCAACATGAGTTGTGACAGTAACAAATTTAAACTCCATGGAAAGAAAAGCTTCCTGACGGGCGGCCAAAGATGGAAGGTTCCTTTCATAAAAGCCTTACAAAGTCTGTGAGACATAATGGAAGAACCGTCCTCACCAATATGGAAGTTCGATATGGCCGCCAACTGTACTCTTAGTGTGGAAGTAGAGGCTCCTTCGTGAAAGAGGATAGATAAAAATTCCAATACTTTATGTAAAGGAGCTACCAGGGGGTCTAAGTGTTGGCTAGACGCCCAGTATACAAAGCATTTCCATTTACTCCTGTAGAGTTTTGTAGTGGAAGCTTTATGAGAAGCAACCAGAATGTGTTGAACTGCCGGAGAAAATAGATCAGACCTGGCTAGGCAGGGAAGCGGAGCAGCCAAGCTGCTAGTTTGAGGGATTGAAGAGACGGGTGAGGAACTCCCGAAAAATGGGTCAGTAGATCTGGTACTGGGTCCAGAATCCATGGTTCCTCTGTTTGATGGGCTCAAAGAAAGGGGAACCATATCTGCCGAGGCCAGAATGGGGCTATGAGTATTACTGTCCTTTCCAGGTTCCTGGCTTTCTGTAGAAATCTGGGAATCAAGGGAGTAGGTGGGAATGCATATAGGAGACCCGGGGGCCAATCGTGTATCAGTGCATCCCTGGGGACATCCCCCGGAGGGGGTAGAAGGGCAAAGTAGCGTCTGCATTTTGCATTCAACGGGGAAGCAAATAGATAGTAGCCAGGCTGGCCCCATCCGCGGAAGATCTTTTCTGCCATCTGTGGATTGAGGGACCACTCGTGAGGTAACAGGATGGCTCTGCTCAACCTGTCCGCAATGACGTTGGATGACCCCGGGATGTGCATTGCTATCAGAAAGTGACCCATGGACTCTGCCCATTGCCACATTCTCAAGGCCTCTCTGCATAACGGGTAAGACCTGGTTCCCCCTTGCTTGTTTATGTACCAGACCACAGACATGTTGTCCATCTGAACTGCCACTGTTCCTAGAGGTAAGAGGGCTTGGAAGTGTTGCAACACCAGGAACACTGCCCTCAGCTCCAGAACATTTATGTGCAGGCTGCACTCCATGTTGGACCATTCCCCTTGGACTGTTCTTCCCTGAAATAGACCCCCCCACACCCTATCAGAGAAGCGTCCATGGTTATTGTGGCCATCGGACTGGGTAATAAACGGACGACCCATAGTGAGATCCTGACTGTACACCCACCATGAGAGGTCTTGTCTGCAAGAGTCTGTTATCAGAATCTCATGCGCTAGGGGTAACTGCTGGAAAGACCACTGCACGAAAAGCAGCCATTGGAGGATCCTCATGTGTAATCTTCCCATAGGAACTGCGATTAGGGATGCTGCCATTAGTCCCAAAACTTTCAACACCAGTTTGGCCGGGGCTTTCCTGCTCTGTAGTAGAAGAAGAACCTGTTGTCTGAGGGTTGACGCCCTTATTGGAGGGAGCTTTACCAGTGTTAATGGTGTATCTAGGTCGGCTCCGATGAATGAAACATGCTGTGAGGGCAATAAGGCAGACTTTTCGAAGTTTATTGAAATCCCTAGGTGGGAACAAAGGTCGACTGTGTAGTCTCTGACTTGTATGAGGCGACGCTCAGTGGTGGCAGTGAGGAGCCAGTCGTCCAGATAGGGAAACACCTGGAATCCTTGTTGTCTCAAGTGAGACGCTACTATTGCCATGCATTTGGTGAATACCCTGGGGGCTGAGGTGAGTCCAAAGGGCAGAGCTCGAAACTGAAAGTGACTGGCTCCCAGCCGGAAGCGCAGGTGATCTCTGGACAGTCTGGCCATTTTGATGTGGTACTACGTGTCTTTGAGATCTATCGAGTACATCCAATCATCCTTCTGTAAAAATGGAAGGATCGATTGAAGCGTGACCATCCAGAACTTTTCCTTCCTCATGAAGGTGTTGAGATTGCTGAGATCTAAAATCGGTCTCCAGTCCCCTGTCTTTTTTGGAACTAAAAAGAATCTTGAGTAAGTTCCAGATCCTCTTTGGTCCACCGGGACTGGTTGGATGACTCTGTTTTGAGCAGCTTTTAAATTTCTATTGCTGCTGGGCTTCGCAGATGGGGTGGCACATCTGGAAACCTTCTTTGTTGAGGTGGAGTTGATATGAAGGGGATTTTGTATCCTCTGGTTACAATGCTTTTGACCCAGGAATCCGAGGTAATATTTAGCCAGGCCTGTGGGTATAAAGCCAAGCAACCCCCGACTGCCTCCAGAGCAGGACAGCCGGGCCTCTGTTCAGGAGTGCTGGAAAGGCTTCCCAAGGACGGTATCCCTGTTGCCTTGGTTATGCGGACCCCCTCTGCCGCCGGGGCGGCGTCTTCCATTTCTACCCCCCTCTGCCTCTGGAGGGGGCATCACTCTGTGTGGCTTGGAAAGATCCCAGAGTCTTATGGAACCACATTTTCCCACCTCGTTGCCCTTTGGGGTACAGTCTAGTTGGAGTGGAAAAACGGACCCCGACAGCAGACAGGGTCTTTCCCTCTTGCTCACACCAAGTCAAAGTCTCCTTCACCTTGTGCCCGAAGAGTGTGGCACCATCAAAGGGGGCATTGGCAAAGGAAGACTTGAAGGCTTCCGCAAAGGAGCACAGCTGCATCCAGGATTGTCTTCGTAGAGCAATCGCTGAAGCTGCAGCTCTACTCGATCCTTCGGCCGCATACGAGATGAGCCTCATGGATGAGTTTACTATGGAGGTAAGGGTGTTAAGTTGTGCTGTTACCTTATCTGAAACAGCAGCATCTGTGTTACCCTGGAGAGCATCTGTCAGCTCCTTGATGAGATCCCTCTGCAGACGTGTTAAATGTGTCAAATAGTTTAGCGAACGCATGGAAAAAGTCACTGAACTAAAAACGTGCTTCATAGTATCTGTCCATAGTCCTAGAATCTTTATTAGGAGGATGAACAGATGAGGAAGACTCAGACATCTCCTTTTTCGTGGCTGCCTCCACCACCATAACGTCGACCGGAACTCCCTTGGTGAGATAAGTCTTGTCCTGGGGGGGGGGGGCGGTGATAAATTTGTTTGGTTTTCGAGGAACTGGTTCCACTGTGTCAGGTGTCTCCCATGCCCTTCGAGCAATCAATTCCATTAATTCATCGAAGGGCAGAGTCACCCAGGAGGTAGAAGGTTGAGCCCCAAAAGCCTTCAGCAGCACCGACTCATCTTCAGTGGGGTCTAGGGACTGCCAACCACCCATCTGTTTCAAGATCTCCAGGATGTCCGCAAATGACACATCCTCAGAGGGGGATTTTGGGGACCCCTCTGCCTCATCCAAGTCGGTGTCAGACGTTAGAGATTCCTGCGGGGAATCTATGTGCCTCCTCTTGCACAACCTTTTCCTCGGGACCTCATCAGAGGGGGCTTCAGGTGAGGCCTCCAAGGAACAGGGAGAACCCTCTGGGGGTGGCTGAGGCAATGGGGCTCTATGCTTTGGATGGGTCATGGGGGCAGAAACAGAAAGCGGCTCTTTAGGGGAAGGAGAAGATGCCTCTGATGAAGTGGTTGTCTGTGCAGACAATACCTTCCTCATAAGGTCAAAAGCCCCTGAATCCCGGGCCGAAGACTCCCCCAGTTCCGAAGAACATGGGAGCATCCCAGACACGGGGGCCGTGGGCTCCGACCCCGAGGACGGAGCCGAGCCAATCTGCGCAGAGGCCCCGAGAGGGAGAGTCGGCAATGAAAGGTCAGTACGATTATCGGTCCCGGAACTGAGGAGTGACCGTCGGCTCCGTGACTCACCTACCAGTTCCAAAGGAGTCGAAGTCAATGGTGTCGATCGTGCAATGGACGGTTTCAGCACTGTGGGCTCCACTATCATCAGCTCATCCTCTCCCGGCTCCGTGAACTGGATGGGTCTCGAAGGAGGACCTGTTGGAGACATGGGGAGGCCTTCTAGTTTCGACACCAATTGGGAGGAAATTGCAATCAACTTGGAAAGGGCCATGTTTTCCATGAGTTTCTGCATGACACGATCCACATCTGTCTCAGATAACGGTCTGGAAGAACGGGTCGAAGGAGCCGAAGATGGCATCGACTGAAGAATGGACGGTGGCGGCAGCTCCAACACCGGTTCCAAGATCTGGGGCTCAGTGAAAGATAACATTCGATGCTCGGCCCTGAGGTCTGTGGAACCGGCGAACAAACCTTCGAAGATGAACTCGGAGCCAATGACATGGGCTCCGACATCTTTGACCCCTTCGAGGACTTAAAAGCCTGATCCGATTTTGTCTAAAGCCTCTTGAAAGGCAGGCTTAAGCAACCCTCTGTCTTTAAGCTTCCTGCATCTATCTGTCATGACCCTCCCGCTAAAGGAATGACATATAGAGCAATCCTCTTGCAGGTGGAGAGGGCCAAGACAGCAAAACGTAGGACGCGTGGTTGTCAGTGATAGACATTTTCTGCCCACACTGACATCTTTTAAAGCTGGATTTGGCTTTCTCCGACATGACTGTAGAAGTAATGACACTAGGTTTAATTAAGAAAAAAACTAGCAATAACTAACTAACTTCTATATGTATGTAAAGTGAATATCTATATAAGTGTAGAAAGAATACTCAAAAAACCACACCAAGAGAAAAAAGGGTAGGCCACAAAAGGTGCCTTAAGAATAATATTGTACAATATTATTATAATAATAATAACACCACACACACACACTGCTACATTATAACTAACTATTAGACACTTTTTTACAAAAAAAAGAAGTAGCTTATCTGAAGAAAGCAAAAAATTAGCAAATTCTCCTCTGGTCCGAGCTCTCCTCGATCCGATCTGTTGCAGCGGCAAACTAGATCTGAGTAATGGCAGAGAGGATTGTGGGATATAGTCTGGTCTCGAGCTTCTCTGAGATGCAGAGCTTTGCGATGAGGCCGACTCGGAGCCGAGGATCAGCTCCAAACCCGTGTGTAAGAACAAACGGCGAGATTGAACACTCTCACATAAGTTGCTGTTTAAAATAGTTTATATAAATACTTATATAGTGCTAATGCTCTCTTGCTCTTACTAGAACCTTTCCTGGGTTTTATACAATTTGATTTGTGTGTGCAAGTCATACGAGTACCTCTTTAAGCTTTTGTTTTGTCTGCTACGTCTCAGCTGCTTGTGAATGCTCTGTGTTTGTGTCTGTGTGTGTGAAGTGACTGATCTGTTCACATTCTGTAACTGAAGAGCACTAGGAGAATTTGTAGTAGGAGTAATATCAGAATGTTGATCATCAGTTACACAGCCTGAACAGTCTTTATATGGAGGTGGGGGGCAGATGGCAGTTGGTACCTTTCAGATGAAAAGGTATGTGACATATGAAATTCTTTTAACTTTTCTAAATAATACAACCACTATGATCATCATCATGTTAAACAGTACCCTTTTACCCATTTTTTAAATTTTGCTGGCATTATATTTTAAACTTCTTGGGCGGCCACGGTGGTGCAGTGGTTAGCATTGTCGCCTCACAGCAAGAGGTTCTCCGGTTCAATCCTTGGCTGGGGTGCCTTCTGTGCGGAGTCTGCATGTCCTCCCTGTGGTCACGTGGGTTTCCTCCGGGTGCTCCGGTTTCCTCCCACATCCCAAAGACATGCTGCAGGTGGATTGGACACTCTAAATTGGCCCTAGGTGTGCGTGTGAGTGTGCCTTCTGTGGAAGGTTGGGCGCCTGGCTGGCAACTCGACACCGCAAAACTCCACTGCCATTCAATGTGCGGACAAGGTGATCCGCTGTGGCGACCCCTAACCAGGAAAAAGCCGAAAGAAGAAGAAGAAGATATTTTAAACTTCTTGCAATAGATTTATTTTCCTAATTTTCACTTTCTTCCTGGCAGTCATTAGAAGCTGTCCAACAGGAGGCAGATACTTTATTTCTTCTTTTGTTCCTTTTATTTTTAAGTAAACATCCTTACCAAATGATCCTCCTGGTGGAAATGCAAGTGTATTATCATTTTTATTGAGCTCAGACCACTTTACTAAATAATTATTGTTGTCTCAGCCATATTTCTAAACATATGTCTGGCTAGAGTCCCAAATCCAGCTCTTAATACAGCTAGACTAGCACCCATTGTAATACCCACTAAATACCAAACTGGATAGACATGAAACTATGACTATAAACCCACTCATACTAGCAAGGAATCCTCATTGTTTCTTTTTTTCCTTTGATCAAAACCCATTCTTATACATGAGAAGGATACTTTGTCCTCCTGACAAGGATACTCTGTCCTTGTTATTTCACGATTAAAACCTAGGCTCATACAATCAAAAGAAATTTGTGTCAGTTTTATGGATTAGTTATTTCTTACATGTAATTTCCCTGCTCTTATACAATTTACCCACTCACATACAACAATATTTAATGTAGAGGTTGTTACCAACTATGCTGAAGGTAAGAAATATGATTGTGTGCTGGCACACCATAAATTCATCAGACAGCAAACCTGTCAAGAATGGGCCCAGAGATGTTAATGCTCTAGCAACTCGCAAACAACTCAAAAGAATCAGAGATTTCACTGTTTTCTCATAAAAACAATCTAATTTTTTCACACCTACAACTGGATCACTTCCTGGAAGACCCCCCCCCCCCCAATCTGTCCTGGTGCTGCTTAGCTTGTCTGCCAATATGTTTTGCTCTAACAAAATGCAAGATGCATGGAGGGTTAAAGGAATGCTTTAGGGCCAACTCCCAAACAGTCAAAACCAATTGGCATAAGGGGTTTGACCTCATTTCTCCTTGCTTTTTTACATACAGACAATAACACAGTCATTTGGTAATCATTTCAAGGTTCAAGAGGTTCTGGGGACTAAAGGTGAAGAAGAGACTTCAAGGCATGGACCACAGCCAACATCCCTTTTAAACTGATGCTCTTTGGTCTGTCTGAAGGATTCCACATGCCTTGCAATTTCACCCCTTTGGAAACTGCTTCCCAAGCAAAATCTGATACATATGTTGCAACATACTGTGTTACAGTCTGAGGAAAGATGGAGAGACCTGGGTTTGGTTGAATTTGTTGTCTCTAACAATGCAGTCCCCTTTTTATAAAGCCCAAAACTGGAACTTGATACTCCAGAGAATGCAAATGAAAGGCCCAGTGTTTCTTTTTTTAGACACCATTGCATTTTTCTCATGTGTAAAGGTGGCTGAAGTATCATAGAGGCCATGAACACTGCCCTAATGGAAATGCTCCACATTCTCAAATCAAATGGGGCAAGAGTCACTTGCTCCAGAAATCTCAATTTAGCCCGTCAAACAATACGTGCTGGAGAAATAGATACGTCTCCCAGAGACTGCCGCTGCTCTGGAATAAACTCCCAATTCACATTAAGCAGAGCTCTGCAATGACCCTATTTATGTACAACCTGGACAACTGGAAGGGAGACCATAAATTCTCCCCCTGGGGTGTCACCTATGTACCTCATGGTCAGGGGCAACCAGTGCTGATCATAGATTCACTCTGCAAACAATCAAACCATCTAACAATGATTAGTTAAGGAAAACTGGTATTACATGTCTAGGCTTGTAAGGACCCTAGGGCCATTAAACTAGTAACCTCCTATGAGCCTATGAGCCCATAGGATTCTAAGAAATTCTCCTGCAGAAGTCTGAAATCAACTGGAGAAGTTCAGGAACATTTTCAGAAAATAATCCATCTTGTCTTGTGTTTAAAAGACCTTTTGGAAAAGAGACTCTATAAGGCATCCCAGTAACAAAATCTTATGAAATGAAGTCAGAAAGATTTTGCAATATTTATCTGGAAGCCCAAACTGGTCAAGAGAGAAAGACATAATTCATGTTAATGACTCTTGATATCTGAATAAAGCCTGCAAAGGCAAGCATGTGATCTAGATAAGGAAATAAGTGAATAGCATTCAGTCAGCAATAAGCTGTGACTGGGTCTAGACATTTTGTCAATACCTTTAGAGCTGTGAATAAACAAACGGGTAATGCAGGGAACTATGGCTATGGGAATATAGCAGCAAGCATCTTTTGGGCCTAGAGTTATCAAGTAACTTGTGAGGATTGAGTTGTAACAGGTTCATTAAGGTCAATATTTTGAACTTTGGAACTTTCATGACCAGATTTAGAAATGGAAGGGGTCTTCAAGAGCTTCTTTCTTTGGTATCAGAAACATTCTGGAGTAGAAGCATTTTGCACCTTTGACATAACAGCACTGGTTCTGTGACTCCCAGAGTGTGTAATGACTGAAGAACCTGAGAAAAAAATTGTGTTTGATTCGAAGGGTGGGAGATACTCCTCCTGATAGGAGTAGTTTGTACCCAGTGCCCTCTGTAACGCCACTGCACCACTTTTACCACACAGGAGTCCAAAATCTTTTGCCAGACTGGAATATTGAGGGCCAATTTTGGGGTAGATTTGTTCAGATATTGGCCGGGAGGAAAGGAAGAGGGTAAGGAATGCTTTAACACTTATTTTGTACTCTCTGTCTGTCTCTTTTTTCTCAAAGGACCCCTTTTTATTATTGCTACCCTCCAGTCATCTCTTTTTTTTACTTTTGTTTGCCAAAAAATACTTTGCTTATTTGGCTTTTCTGTGCAAGAAGGAGGCCTATAAGATTTGTATGGGTACATGAAGTATTTTAGCAACTCCCTTAATTTCCTTATCAATTATTTTTGTTGAGAACCCAGGTAGTAGAAGAACCAAATAGTACCTACTTATCCAAAGCTGAATCCAAGATTTCAGACTTTACCTCATCAGCAAACATGTGGTTATATACCCAAACATATCTTCTCAACACTATGTGCATATACTGTGTCTAGGGCCACTGCTAATTATGCTTACCCTTCAAAGCATATTTAGATACTCAAGAAAGGATAGAAACAGTCTGGTTCAAAAAAGAGCTTTCATCTGTAGGAAGAGTAGAAGTCAATTGCCCCAGACTGTCCATATGAAAAAGCATAAAATCCC
This sequence comes from Protopterus annectens, assembly GCF_019279795.1. Taxonomy (NCBI): domain Eukaryota; kingdom Metazoa; phylum Chordata; order Ceratodontiformes; family Protopteridae; genus Protopterus; species Protopterus annectens. The sequence continues at coordinate 624,898,011 of NC_056734.1, forward strand.
ATTTATAAACCTGGTAATTCAGAATATAACAATTAAGAAAGGAGAAAGAGGTCATCTCTGCCTGGTATGTCTTTTCAGAGGCAACTTCCCAAAGAAGAACCCTCCCACTTTAATTTTTGCCTCTGAACCCTCGTATATCCGCCTAATTAACCAGGGAATCTAAATGCTTCCATTGCCCTACTCACAGAATCCCAGCTTACTCCATTGAATGCTTTCTCTACATAAAGACCGACTAACAACATTAGTATTCTCTTACATTCTGCTTCCCTCTGGATCATCACTGTTCTATTAATGTTGCCTCCAAAACCACATTGCTCCATCATTATCAATTTTCCATTTACTGGTATATAGTTGTCTAGTGCATTCCATATGAAAAGAGGGCAATCTATAAACAACTGCTGTGAAAGCTTCAGATTCCTGGTGATCAAGGGAACTGATGAAACAATATAGTTAACTTGAGGGACTGAAGATTGGGGGATCCAGACCTACTGTATGAGAAACGTGATCCATAAGGGATCCAGCAACCAGGGGGGTATTTCAGAAGAGGCCAACGGAAGGGAAACCACAACTGACAAGGCCAAAAGGGAGCAATGAAGATCACTGTAGCTCTGTAGTGGGCTGCTTTCTGTAGAAACTTTACCATCAGAGGAACTTGGGGTAAGTATAAAGAACTCCAGAGGCCAAGCAAGCACTAGAGTGTCCCTGGGTGAATGCCCAGAGGGGAAACAATAGCATAACAGCAATCACACTTGGTGCTAGATGGGGAGGCAAACAGACTGCAACATGGTGTGCCCCAGCGTTGAAAAACCTGAGCTGCCACTATCTGATTTAGGGTCACTCATCAGGCAATAAATGCTCCTGCCAAGGCTGTCAGGCAGAATGCTGGACTTCCCCAGGATATGTGCTGTTACCAGAAACCACTGAGAGGAGATTGCCTACTGTCAAACTGTCATGGCCTACCGACAAAGGGTAAGAATGTGCTCCCCCTATCTGTTGTAATACCAGACAACTGACATTGTCCGTCTGTATTGCAATCTCACCCCTGGGGTGGGTGTCTTGAAGAGCCTGCAAGACAAGGAGGACTGCTCTCATCTCCAGAAAGTTAATGTGAATGTGGGCTTCTGCAGATGAACAGGACTTTTGAACAGTCCTCCCTTCAAAATGCCCCCAACCCCCACCCAAAGATGTAGGCAGCCATGGTGACCTTAGCAGAGGGAGAAGGAATTACAAATGGTCTCCCTTCAGTTACTAAGTGATCAACTACCACTGAATCTGCTCATCACACACTCATGTCAACCATATGGGGAAATCCAAAGGATGAGTTAGGAAGGACCAATGAGTGGCCCAAGTCCACTGTAGGGCCCTCATGTGATATCTGACTAGGGGAGACCAGTCCTATTGATACGGCCATATGACCCAGAAGCTTCATAAGTGCATGAACCAGAGGTTTTGGAGTTGCAAGCACTGACACTGCCTGAGCTTGAAGATTGAAAACTCTGGAGCTTGGGAGCCTGTCAATTTGGCAGACCATGTTTAAATAACACCCTGTGAACTCCAGAACATATACAGGATGATGGGTCAGTTTTGGAGAGTTGACTGTAATGCCCAAGTTGTTGCACAGCTGGAGTAAGGAGTCCCTGCCAGAGATCAACAATACCTTTGTGGGGGTGATGAGGAGCCAATCATCCAGATACATAAAGACCTGAAATCTCTGCAGCCAGAGCTAGGCTGCAACCACTGCCTTGCACTTGGTACACCGCAAGGGTGAGACCAAATCGCAAATCTCAGAGCTGATAATGATGGGCTCCCAGCCAGAAATGAGGGACCTCCAGGAAATCTGTTTTGATGTGATGGTAAGTGCCTTTGAGGTCTATTGAGTATATCCAATCATCCTTCTTCAGAAGAGGTAAGATGGACATTTACATGACCATCTGGAACTTGGTCTTTTTGGCAAACTGATTTAGCTTGCTTAAATCCAAAATTGGTCTGAGGTCCTTTGTTTTCTTTGAGACTAAAAAAAAAATCTGGAATAGACCCCGGATCCTATCTAGTGAGGTGGAACATCTGGGAAACACTTGGGATGACAGCCGGACCCTTACTTCACCAAGGCCTGTCCGAGGGGGTGGAGCAAAAACTACGTCCGGCTTCCTAGAGATAGGTTCCACTATGTTGGGTTCCTTTCACACCCTCTAAAATACCAGGACTATAACAACATCAGGGGGGACCACCCAAGGTGTGAATGGGCCTACAACAAATTCCTACAGAAAAACCTGACTCCTTCTGAGAGGGAGCTTCAGTGGTCCAGCCTCCATGCTTGATAAGTAGCTCCAACAAACTGCCAAAGGAGGCATCATCACACAGGGGATGTAGGCCATCGTTCTCCTATGCATCTTCAGTGACGCACCCCTCCAGGGAATCCAAGTGCTTCCTCTTGCACTTTCACTTCCCCAAACCTCCTGTTATGATATTACTGGACAGGATGGGGAAGACTAGGGAATCCTCACCAAGGGGCAAACTGGAGGCTGGCTGACACAGGCTGTCCCAGAGCAGACTGATAACTAACCAGAGGAATAGATGAAAATTGTGAGGGGGTGTATGTTGGAGACATCCGACCCTTCTCTTGAGAAGAGAACATCCTCTCAACAGAGTCAAAGGCCAGGGCAGAGACTAGTCTCTCGGTTCAAACTGTCCTGGAATCCGACAGATACTGAAAACTGCCCTGAACTCGATGAAGTCATGCCTAGACCAGACACTGAGATCAAAGACAAGCTGCCTAAAGCTGAAGCTCAGAGAGGAAGTGACAATCCCGAAGCAAGGTTGTCCACTCTAACCCGGAAACTCCAGCTTCAACACCATTGCTCAGAGGTGCCAATGGCCCCAAACAAGTCAGGTCCAAGGCTACCAAGGAGCAGGATGAAGTCGAAGATAGCCAAGCCATCAGATATGATCTGATGGGTAGAAACTCAGCTGGCCCCAAAGACCTTGGATCTGAAGGGGCTGAGGGAAGAAATAAGAAGGATGGAGCCAAGGGTCATGGTGCAGTATGTGGACCCAAGGGGATAAGGCCTAATTGCATCTGTGCTACAAAAAGGACCTCATCAGCTGCTCCATATCAGTTGTTTTGATGCTGCCCACTGACCTCAATGGCTAGACAGAAGAAGCGATTGAGGATCACTTGGAGGGTCTATGGGAAGAGGACCCCACATGCTGGATCGGAGTCAGAGATGCCCTAAATTGGAGTAGAAATGGGGAAGACTCCTGCAACTGAAGAGGAGGAGCATGAGGAGAAAAGGGAGGAAACACCCTTATCTAGGTACACCTTTGATGAGGAAGAGGCTCAAAATGCTCAGAGCCGGAGAAGCTGTCTTGCCTGATTTAGGCACCAAAGGCAATCAGCTCCAAGATATCTAAGCTGATGTTGGTGCAAATGCTGCCAGGGAAGCCGAAAGTCAGGGGACCCAAGGGAGCAGGTCCAGAACTGGAGGCCGAAGAACAGTGCTTATTCTCCCATTTGGTTTGCTTAGAGTCTCACAGCTGGGACATCTTGGACCCAGTCATGGAAGCCAGGGTGAAGCTGCCTCAGAAGAAGCTGCAACAAAAACAGATGAGCCAGAGGCCAAAAGCAGTTTCAAAATAAGCTTGACCTTATTCTCATTGAGAGCATGTGAGCTGATGCTCTCACAAATGCAACATCCCAAATCCAGATGCCCCAGACCCAAATGCACACATTTTAGGTGTGCATCCTGTCAGGGCAGCTTGTTCCTGCAGGAAACACATTTCTTCAAACCCTTATCTGTGCTACAGCAAAGAGCCTAATGATAAATGGGAAAAAGGGTAGGAAAGGTAAAGGGGAACAAACTATACTAACTACTTAATACTAAAAGCTACCAGAACATATGCAAAATGACTCTACAAGGGTATGGGAAAAGAAGATCTGAACAAAAGCACTGAGCTAGTTTTTCAAAAATAAAAAAGTCAAGCGTAGTCGAAGACAGAGCTACAGAAACAAATGATGGCAAACTAGATCTGGGGAGCTGATGGAGGAGCAGGTAGCTATGGGTAAGGGAGGCAGAGCCAAAACAGGCTAAAGATTGTTGAATCCAGATGGAGCAGACATCGGAACAAATTTTATACTGCAGTTTCAATGAATTATAGTATAATAGTCAGTATAATCAATTTTGTATTAATATTCACAAACATTAAATTTACAAGCTTTGTACTGAGAATTTACAGACAGAAGAGTGGTGCACAAGATAGACGGGAGTAGTTTAAGAAATACAATAGAGAGAGTTATTAGAGGAGATGAGCACGTTTGACTGTTAGCATAGTAGTGATGGAATAATAATTTGGTTGTGCTAATTAGAAGTAGGTATACTAGTTTAAGTAATGTAATAAAGTGAGGCATTAGAAGGGCAAAACAGGTCAAGCAATTTACTGCTTGAAAGGAAGGTATAAAAGTAGTTTCTTCACAAAAAACGTAGTTTAAACAACTTAAAAAGTACTGTAGAAGGTTTTTCTCCCAAAAGAAATGCATCTGCCCAGCAATGAAGCAGTGTTAGCCAGCCAGTCATTGAAAGTCCACAAAGAAGCATTCTTCCCAGCAGCAGGAGGAAAGCTCTGAAGGCCTTGGCACCCATACTTGTCTTTTAAGTCAGCCCAGATCAGGCTGAGTGCATGAAAGCTGCCCTGAAGTTTTTGAAGCTGACCATCTGTTATATCCCATGGAGGATATAACCCATATAGCTTAGGATACTGCAGCAGTGATATAAGAAACATCAACTAATGGCCACTGCAGGTTTACTCACTATCAGCTTGAGGAGTAGACTGAACCCACAAAAATGTCAAACACTCCTTATTAAAGTGACTTTTTTTTTTCTTTCTAGGTACTGCAAAATATCTAGATGGACTGGAGTGAGTATCCATGCTGTAACCAAGGAAGAAGCACCAAAAGTGGTAAGTGTAGCTAGATAAGTCAATTGAAAGGTAAATTGTCGCTCAGTGTTCACAGGAAGCACACTCAACACTTTCCCCAGTCACTTAACTTATAAAAAGGGAAAGAACAGAATTCCCCCGGCAGTACTATTCAAACTCTTGCATGTGCAGACACACATACACAAAGAGGCGATCTGTGCCTGGCGTATAAAGCCATGTCCAACCCGGAATTAATGGACATGCTGCACCTCAGAAAATCCAAATTCCATCGAGCTACGCGCTCCAGAGACTTGAACCTCAGCACTGAAATAATAGGACATGCTGGAGGGACAGATTCATAACCCAGAGGCTCCCTTCACTCTGGAATAAAATCCCATTCCAGGTTAGGCAAAGTCCCTCATTCACTCTCTTCAAGAGGAATCTTGATGAGTGGATGGGAGATCGTAGGTTTACCCCGGGTATCACTTCTGTGTCACTGTTAGACAGAGGCACAGTATACTAACCTCGAAAAAGGGCATAGCAAAATTAATTTAAAATGGGTGGCGAAAGCCAAACACACTCTGGCTAGGCTTATAAATGCCCTAGGGCAGATAGCCTAGTATGAACCTATGAACCTAAAAATCCAAATGGAAGGTAGGTTACCACAAAGTTATCACAAGCATTACATTAACACAAAATCTCATCCATTCCTCCGTAAACCTTAATGTCCCACAAATTTCAGACTTTGCACAAGCAGTACATAATTTGTGAAAAATTAACAGACAGCCTTTACTAAAAATAGAGGTCCCTGACAGGAAATGTACAGTTGTGTAAAATTTTATAACAGTAGCTGTCCTCCTCTTCACTGTTGCAGTATTCATAACCTTTGAGGTGTTCTGCCAATGACATCCCTGTGGTTGGTCAGTACACCACAGCCTTTAATTTTTATAAGCATTGTAAGTCAGACATATGCTCCCAGCATCGGCATAGGGCATAAGTGACAGACACTCCAGACTCTGAACTGAAGTGCCCCAGGAGAACAACAGCCATCCTGGAAGAAGGGAGAACATGGACATCCAGTGAAAAAGGAGATGCCTAAGGAGGAGGACAAAGATTCCTCAGCCAGGTAGATGTTTCAACAGAAAAAAAGGAAGAAAAACAGGGCAAAAGGGAGAAAGGGACTGAATACTGTAACAGTGAAGAGGATGACATCTACTGTTATGGTAAGATTTTACACAACTGTATGATGTCCTTCAAAATTAATGTTGCAGTATTCATAACCTATGGGAGAGTACAAAAGCTACTGTAAAGAATGGGAGGAGGAAGGCAAGGAGGAACCTTCCACAAACCCATGAAGGATAGGCTTGGCAAAACCCACCCTGGGCTCTGGAAATGACATCCAACTTATGTTATTGAAAATGGGGGCAGAAGATCAAGTAGCAGCTTCAAGGATGGACCTGGTGCCCAAACCGTTGAAGAAAGTCCCAGAGTAGGCCACTCCCCTGGTAGAATGAGTTTGAACAGATCCAAAAAGCTGTTTGCCATGAAAGGAATAACAAAAGGAAATGGCTGTCAAAACCCAGGAGGAGATGGTTTGATTAGAAACTGCCAAACTCAACGTCCTGGCATTAAAAGAAAAAGTTGCTCAGATTTACGTATAGCCTTTGTCTTATCTAGATAATATCTGAGCTGTCTATGAAGATCTAAGGTGTGCAGAACCTCCTCATTATCAGAATGCAGGGAAGGAAAAAAAAGAAGAAATCGGGAAAGATTGATTAAGGGACAACTCATTGACCACCTTGAGCTTAAAAGAAGGATTAGTAAGCAGAGACACCCTTACGAAAAATCAAAAAGGAAGAAACTGACACCAAGGCTTAGAGTTCAGAAACTTTCTTAGTAGAGGTGAGGGCAACCAATAGAACAGTCTTCCTGGTGCAATGTTGCAGAGAAGCAGCAGCAGATTCAAAGGGAGCCTGGGTCAATTTCTCAAGAACAAAATTAAGGGTACCAAGGAGGAGGAATGGGCTTTCTTAGAGGCCTGATGTGAAGGATGTCTTTCAAGAATTGTTTAACCTCAAAACGATAAGCTAAAGGTGGATTGAAAAAAAAGACAAGCAGAGATTGCTGACAAGTGAGCTTTGACAAAAGAATATGCCAAGCCAGCATGGTGTAGTTCACACTAGTAACAGAGAACCAAAGGGACCCCAACTGAAAGGATCCTGGCAAAGTTTAAGACACAAAGCAGAACATCTCCCTCCATTCAGACATATATAATTTTCTGGTATTGGGTTTCCTGGCCTCCTGCAGAACCTTAAGCACATCCTCAGAGAAATAGTGTCAAAAGGGGACTGTCAGTGGGTGTGATAAGCACTAGGCAGCCTATCTACCACAGGAGAAGTGGTATCTGGCCCAGAAAAAATAAGTTATGTACTCACCATAATGTTCCATGTGAGTTGTTCATCTCGCCTTCATTCTTACTGATGAGTTCGGAGCCGATCCTCGGCTCCAACTCGGCCAACTGGAAAAGCTCAAGGTCTTCAACCAGCTCAAGGCCAACTCCCTATCCCATGATGTACCTTGATCTTCCCGCTCTCTTGTTTGCTGCCAACTGGCTACCTTTGACTATTAATATGCCACTCTAAGAACTGGATAAGAGACCACACCCATAAATAAGAGAGGTTTCGGACCTCAAGTAGACTGGATGGGGATTGGAGGGTGGGACGTAAGAATGAAGGCGAGATGAACAATTCACATGGAACGTTATGTTGAGTACATAACTTCTTTAGGTGAAGTTGTTCTATCTCACCATTCATTCTTACTAATGGGTAGCGTGCCAAGCACCATCTTTCATGGGTGGCTCACAGGAGAATGTTCTTCAGAACATCAGAACCAAAGGAAGCCCTGTCCCTGGAGGTCTTGTCTACTTTGTGATGAAGGTTTGAGGCCTTGACCAGGTGGCAGCTGCACAAATAGTATTTAATGGTAACTTAGCAGAGAAGGGTGATGAGGTAGATACAGCTCTAGTAGAGTGGGCCTTTATTTTTTGTTGTAATGCAGCATTCACTGAACTGTAAGTGAAAGAAATACAATCTGATAACCATATCGACAAGGTGACTTTTGTCACTGGAGCACCTTTTTTTGATTCCAAAAAAGGAGACAAAGAGCTGTTCTGTTTTCCTGAATTGTTTGGTCCTGTCCAAATAAAATCTGAGTTGCCTATGAACATTAAGTTTGTGCAGCATGAAATCCATCTTATTTGTGTATTTAGGGAAGAAAATAGGCAATTCAATAGATTGGTTGAGATTTGGGTAAAAATGATGGATTAGTTCTGAGTGAGACTCTGTCAATTTGAGTACCACTGAGACTGGGGCTTTAGTCTTTGGAAGCAGGTCTAGGATGTGTTTTCATAAAAGACAAATTCTTTTTGGAGGAAAGTTTAATGTCATTGTGATTGTATTTAGTTCTGCTCCTATAAAAATAGTCTGTTGCGATGGTGACGAGGCAGATTTTTCTGAGTTTATGGTAATCCCCGATTGATTGCAGAGATTTAAAGTTGTGTCCTTTACATGTATAAGTTGATCCCTGGTGGTGGCAGTGAGGAGCCAGTCGTCCAGATATGGAAACACCTGGAATCCCAAATGTCTCAGGTGAGCTGTGACTACTGCCATGCATTTGGTGAACACTCTGGGGGCTGTAGTGAGACCAAAGGGCAGAGCACAAAACTGGTAATGACTGGCTCACAGCCGGAAGTGTAGATGATCCCTGGATGGCCTGTCCATTTTTATGTGGTAGTACGCATCCTGGAGATCTATCAAGCAGCTCCAATTGTCTTTCCCGAGAAAGGGGAGTATTGACTGTAGCATGACCATCTGGAACTTTGTCTTTTTTTACCAACTTGTTTAGTCTGCTGATGTCTAGAATAGGTCTCCAGTCCCCTGTTTTCTTTGGAACAAAAAAAACCTTGAGTAAGTTTTGAATCCTCTCTGTTCTGCTGGGAATGGTTGGATGACTATTTCCAGCAACCTTTGGACCTCTATGGCTGCTTCTTCCCTGTGACTGGGTGGAACTTCTGGAATTTTTTTCACAAGAGGGGCGGTGTGGCAAAGGAACTGAGTATCCTCTGGATATCATACTTTTTACCCGGCTGTCTTTTGTTATTTTTAGCCAGGTGTCTGGGAGCAAAAAAAGCATCCCCTGACTGCTTCCAGAGATGGACAATCGGGCATCCTCTCTGGAGCACTGATAGAGCTTCCCAAAGAACTGATCTCTGTCGCCCTGATTCTGCGGACCCCCTCTGCCACATGGATGGCATTTTCCATTATTTCCCCCTCCTCTGCCTCTAGAGGGGGTTTCACCATGAGTGTCCTGGAAAAATCCTTGATATTTACAGAACCCCATCTTTCCACCTCCCCTCCCTTTGGGGTAGGGTCTAATTGGGGTAGAAAAATGTACTCCAATGGCAGACAAAGTCTTTCCATCTTTCTCGCTCCTGGTAAGTGTTTCCTTCACTTTTGGTCCAAAATGGGATGAGCTGTCAAAAGAGGTGTTAATAAAGGAAGACTTAAAGGGTTCCGCAAAGGAACATAGGCCCATCCAGGAATGTCTGCTAAGGGCAATTCCTGTACCCGCTGCTCTCCTCGTTCCATCAGCTGCATATGAGACCAGACACATAGAAGAGTTCACAATAGAATTAAGAGTAGAGAGCTGGGAAGTTACGTTGTCAGAAACCCCCCAGCTATTGAACCCTGTAAGGTATCTCCTAGTTCCTTCAGGAGATCCCTTTGTAACCTAGTGAAATGTGTGAGATAGTTCAGCGATCGAAGGACAAAAGTTGCTGAACTAAACATATACTTCCCACATCTGTCCATAATGCTGGACTCTCTATTAGGAGGATGACAGATGTAGAAGTTTCTGATAGTTCCTTCTTAGTGGCCACTGCCACCACCATGGCATCAACGGGCACTACTTTAGTTAGAAAGGTTTTGTCTTGAGGGCAGGTTATGAATTAGGCCTCCTGGGAACAGGCTCCATGGTATCCAGGGACTCCCATGCCCTCCGAGAGAGTAACTCAATCAACTCATTGAAGGGTGGAGACACCCAGGAGGTGGAGGGTTGAGACCCAAAAGCCTTCAGAAAGGACCGACTCATCAACAGTAGGGTTCAGGGATTTCCAGCCACCCCTCTGTTTAAGGATTTCTAGGATATCTGCAAATGAGATATCCTCTGAGGGGGCTCGTGGGGACCCTTCTAACTCATCTAAGTCAATATCCGAAGTGACAAATTCCTGTGGGGAATCCAGATGCTTCCTCTTGCAAAGTCTCTTCCTGGGAACCTCGTCAGTGGGAGCTTCTGGTGAGGTGTCAGAAGAGCATGGTTCACCCAATGGGGTTTCCTGAGACTCGGGGTCTCTACGCTTTAATGGAGCGTGTGTTGTAGAGGCAGACACCGGTGCTTTAAGGGAGGGAGCTGCTGATACTGGTGGTGTGGTTGACGGTGTGGACAATACCCTCCTCATGGCCTCAAAGGCCCCTCGGTCCCAAAGTGAGGAATCCCCCAGATCCAAGGAAGGGACTCTCCCTGCACCAGAACAGAGGGTACCAAGCCAGAGGTCGGTGCCGAGCTCACTCGAGCTGAAGCCCCGAGAGGCAAAGTCAGAACCGACAAGTCGGTCCAACTCTTCCCCGGACCTGACTGGCAAGTGTCGACTCCAAGATCCCTTGGTCAACACCGAAGATATCAGGGGAGTCAGGACCGAGAAACCTAAGGTATGTGTTGGCCCCGAGGGCTCCACAATCATCAGTTCCAAACTCTCCAGCTCCAAAACTTGCTCTGAAGTCCCAGGGGTCGGTGCCAATAAAATTTTTGCAAGCACTGCAAAATCCTCTTCACCACACAGTCCACATCCAAATCAGAGAGTCTACTTCAGGCCCGAGAAGAATGTGTGGATGAAGCCACAGACTGTAAGATGGGTGATTTCAGTGTAGGAGATACTGGCTGCAATGTCGGGGACTGGCTCCCAACCAAAGCAACAGTCGGCTCCGTTGGCTGAGGAGCCGATGTTGAAGCTTTACTCGATCCAATTTTTAGAGTCAATGTACTTTTTCTTGGCTCCGAAGAACTAGAAGACGTCTTAGAGGGTTTGTCATGTTTATCCAGTGCCTCTTAGAAGGAGGATTTTAAAAAGACCTCTATCCATACGTTTTCTCTTTCTCTCATGCAACACTCTAGCACTAAAAGAGTGGCATATTGAACAACTTTCTTGCAGGTGCACCTCACCCAAACAATCCACACAGTCGGTATGTCCATCAGTGATGGACATCTTTTGCCCACATCTTGGGCATTTTTTAAATCCAGACTTGGATTTTGATGAGACATCCTGTCAGACAACAGAGAAAAACAATTCTCTCTCTCTCTATATATATATATATGTATAGATATATATATATATATATATATATATATATATACATACATATATATATATATATATATATATATATATGTATATATACATACATACAACACAACATGCTACTCCTAATAATGCAAGATCTCTAAACAATTAAGCTAAATATCAATATACTTGCCCTGTAATAAAAAAGGGCTCGAACTAACACCACACAACTATGTGAGAAGAAATATAGGAAAAGGAAAGCTAAAGGCCTAAAAATACAGCCACTTATCTAAGTTATTTAAATCTCAAAATAACTAGCAATTTACCAAAAATACACAAGGCTCGGTAACTGAAAGGGCTCTGACTAATGCCACACAACTATGTAAGCAGAAAAAGAAATAGGGAGAACTAAAGGCCTAAAGAGAGGCCACTTATCCAAGTTATTTAAACTATCCAAGAAAAAAAACTAGCTAATACCAGAAATATACTTGTAGGAAGGTTAACTACTATAAAGAAAGGAAACTTCTTATTAAACTATCTAATTTAAACTATGTAGCAAATTTTTAAAGAGAAAAAAGCAATAACTTTCACTGACCAGAGCTGGTAAACGTCTGATCAAGTTGCAGCGGCAAACGAGATCTGAGGGAAGATCAAGGTGCATCATGGGATAGGGAGTTGGCCTCGAGCTGGTTGAAGAACTCGAGCTTTTGCAGTTGGCCAAGAAGGAGCCAAGAATCAGCTCCGAACCCATCAGTAAGAATGAATAACGAGATAGAACAACTTCACATTTGTAGTTTACTGGTTGTTTGGGCAGTTTTTCCATCCCTTTCAACTTTCTGGTTTAAAAGCCCATGTTTGTGTGGGTTTACACTTGTTTAAGTTCTGCCTAGTGGTGCCAAGCTGAGGTAAAGCATTACAGGTGCCAGAAAGTCTGCTCTTCACTTTTTCCCTTGAATCTTGCTAATTCTTTCTCTCTTGCACTTTAAATAGCTTAATCGCTTTGCACTTCAACAGGTTTTTGTAGCAATTATTGTAGCACACCTAAGTGCCATAAGCACTAGTTGCTCTTCACGGAAATAGCTCTAGTACTTAGTAGTTATGACCACCCCTCCTGGCATGATTAAAGGGCAGCTCCCTGTGCTTTCTCATATTAACCTGGTGCACTCAGACATTCTGAGGCAGTGTAGTAACTGCCTCATGTACACAGACAACCCTCTCCTCTTACCTCCCAACACTCAAACTTGTGAGAGATGCACTTATATCATCAAAGTGGAAGCTACGCACGCTCCAGCCAAGACTGGACTAGCTGGTCAAGAGGAGAAGGTGAACACCTGCACCACACCACATGGAACACACAGCCCTCTAAAACACCCATTATCACATATCTCACATAAAAACACAAACCACACACCCACCTTCGCGGAGGCTCTCAATAGAAATTTACCCAAACAGCAGAGACCTCCAAGACAGAAATGCACTTGACCACAACAACACAGGACACATAGCTCACCTCCAGTGTGCCCCTCAACCTAATCCCCTAAGCCTAAACACCATGCTCAATAAACTAATCATAGGTGACTAAATAGTGAGGCACACAGACGTCCCACTCACTAGGTTGAATAAGGAGAAGGTAGCAGTCAGCTGTCTATCAGGCATCAGAATCCAACACATAACACACACACTCAGGTCACTCCACAACAAGTACAAGTATGACTCTGTCATTGTCGATGTGGGTGTGAATAACCTGAGAGCATCTCTCTGAACTACATGAAAATGACATGGTGGAGCTCTCGGATTATGTGGCCCAGGCCGGTATGACCTTCGCCCTGAGCAGTATCCTACCATCACCCAGAAATATACTGCAGTACAAACAAAAAATGATTGACTTCAACAACTGGCTAAGTTTCTGGTGTCATTCTAAGATGATCCAGTATCTGTCTGCTAGGGATATGACATGACTGACAGACCTTAATGCTTTGCCAGAGATGACCTGCATCCACCCCTGAGCTTCCAGGTACTGGCTAAGGCTCTGGCCAACCCTATAGTGCCTTTTTTAGGCAGTGTTCCAAAGACAAAATTACCACTGCTACAGCTATAAATAAATGCAATCTGTGAGTCATGCTGCTCAACGCTAGAAGTCTAAATCTCAAGATGCACTCACTCAAAGCACTCCTCAAAATGGAGAACAACATTTGTGCTGTAATGGAAACCTGGTTTAAAGTGGCAGAAAGCACCCCTAAGCTACCAGACTATAACTCATTCCATGCCTTTCAGGCCTGAAACATGGACCGTAGCTCCAAAGGCAGTGCTGTCTCCATATTCATAAAGGATATACACACCTCCAGACAGTAGCCCAGCACAATGCATCTGAAATACTTCAGGTACAACGAACATTGGGTAAAATGGCGATCCAGATCATAGCCTGCTATAGGTTCCCAACCATGACCCTAGACTCTCAGTCCATGTTCCTAAGCACCCTGGAATCTATCAAGGTCCAACCCAACACTCTCATACTAGGCGACTTCAACGACCCCTCCATCAACTGGGAAAACTATTCAAGCACCAATACACTGGCCCAGCGCTTCCTGGAATTCATCAGTTCCAATGCCCTGGACCAGAACATTCTGAACCCCACTAGAAGAAGCAACACCCTTGACCTGGTTATTACTAACATGGGCAACTGTTGCTCTACACCAGTTGTCAATCCTTCCCTGGTCAGATCCAACCATAAATTAATCACCTTGGAAGTTGACATCTCACCCCCCCACCCCCCCACCGCAAAGGTAACCACCTTGAAAAAACTTCTCCAAAGCTGACTTTGGGCTCCTAATACAGAGGTGGCTAACTTTACGGCACCCATGCCAATGGAAAATAGCTGTACGACTGACATCATACACCAAAGCACTGTACGAATATGTACAGAAATGCATGGAACTAATCATAACCCAACAGAACCAAGACTCTCTCCTCCAAATAAAGGAAGCCAATCTGGTGGTCCCCTGCCATTAATAAACTCTACAGCAGAAGGAAGAAACTGTTGCAGAAAAGGGTGAAATCCCAAGACTGGAAAAACTCCCTTATTAGCCTCAACAAAAAGTTGAGAACCCTCATCAGATCCTCTAAAGCCAGCTATGAAGGCAGAATTGCAGCAGACACTAAAAGCAATCACAAAGTCTTCTACAGTTATATCAAGAACCTCCATGGCAATACACAGATTTTCTCTGAGCTACTTGCACAATGGTACCTCCTATACTGAGCCAACAGATATTGCCAAGATACTGTCCGACAGATTCAGTGCCAACTTTACCCCTCCCTCCCCGCCTAAAGGACCAATCACAATACTGGAAGAATGCCAGGCATCCAGCATTACTGCAGCACAGATTAAAGCTGCATTGTCCAAGGCCAAATATATAGCTTCCATGGGACCCAATAATATCCCTGGCTGTGTTCTACATAAACTACAAAGTGACCTGGCACCACATTTGTGTGCCCTGTTCAGTCACAGCCTCACATCAGGCTTTGTCCCTACAGAATGACGCACTGCTACAGTCATCTTTCTCCATAAAGGGGGAGCAACTACAGACCCTGGGAATTATTGCCCCATTAGCCTGACAAGTCTGATATGTAAAGCTGTGGAGCGCATCATCATGGACCTGATTAACAAAGATATAGGAGATCTACAAACTCCAGACCCCACGCAATTTGGCTTTGTGAAAGGGAGATCATGTCTGCTCAACCTGGTTGACTTCTATGAGTCAGTCACCAGGGTTGTGGATGAAGGTAAGGCAGTGCATACAGCCTACCTTAATCTGGCCAAGGCCTTGGATACCATTCCTCACTCAGAAATTATTGATAAACTCATCAAACTAGGCATCAACCCCTATATCACTAGGTGGATTGCAAATTGGCTCACAGATAGAACACACCGTATGAAAGTAGTAGACTCCAAGTCAGACTGCCGACCAGTCATGAGTGGAGTCCCACAGGGCTTGGTCCTGGGTCCTCTCTTGTTCATTATCTACTTCTCAGAAGTCCAGGCCAACACAAAGGGACTCTGACTGACCAAGTGTGCAGACGACTGCAGGCTGGGAGCCATTATTAACTCCCCAAGTGATGCAGACATCCTACAGAAAGGCCTCACTGAGATCAATGATGGGGTCAAACCCATGGCCTTAAGCTTAATGCCAAAAAATGTGTCATCATTCCGTTTGGTAAAAGCTCAGTTGCCACTAATTACCGCATCGATGGGAGCCCACTGGACACTGAAGGTGTTATAAGAGATCTGGGGGCGCAGGCTGACAGCAATCTCTCCTTCGACCTCCACATTGCCACTGTGGTCAGAAAGTCCTCCTATGTGGCACATCTCATTACCAAGGGTTTTGCATCCAGAAGACAGAGGTCATCGTCTCTCTCTGCTCTTCCCTCATTAGACCGATCATTGAGTATAATGCCCCATTTGGCATGTACCTCACTAGATACCTGCAACAGCTAGAGTGGCCACAGAAGTACCCCACGAAGAGGATCCTAGACATTAAACACATGTCCTACATGGACAGACTCAAAAGACTCCAGCTATTCTCTATCTCATATCGCCTACTTAGTGGCGATCTTTGCCTGACTTACAAAGCCATGTCTGACCCAGCTATGTTGGAAATACTACATCTAAAGAAATCCCAATCCCTCTGCACAACATATTCCAGAGACCTCAACCTCATTACCACAATATAATATGCTGGAGGCACAGGTTCCTCACTCAGAGACTGCCCATGATCTGGAACAGACTTCCCATACATGTCAAGCTGAACACCTCGCTGTCCCTCTTCAAGAGAAATCTTGATGAGTGGATGGGTAATAAAAAGTTCACCCGGGGATTACTCCAGTGGCTCTACTTGATAGAGGCACTGGGAACTAATGTCAGGCAGCACGATGTCAGGGCACTTCTATGGGCTAGGCTTGTAAAGGCTCCAGGTCCATTAGCCTAGTACGCACCTATGAACCTATAAAACCCTTTCACCCAAAGTGTCAACTGAAGAGTAGACAGATGAGGGTGAAGTGTCTTGTGTGAGATAATCCATCTGGTGAGATAACTTGTGATGGCTGCCCTGGATCATATGAAAAAAAGAGCATAAACCAGCACACTCTAGGCCAAGAGAGAGTCACCAGCACAATTTGAGGTGAGTCCTGTTTGATCTAGTGCAGAACCCTGGGACTATGACGAAGGGGGGAAACATAAAGGAATATCCCTTTCCATGAAACAGGCATGGCGTCCACTGTCCAAGCCTGGAGACTTGGGGTTCTGGAACTGAAGTGAGGAAACTTTTCTTCAGAAGGGAGGCAAAAAGATCCACTTGAGGAATACCCCACCAATGAACTATGTCCAGAAACACCTCTCCATTAAACATCCATTTTTGAGAGTGTGCCCTGGACGTGCTGAGAGAGTATGACACCAGGTTTTGTTCTGAAGGAATGTAAACTGCCTGTAGAGAAACCTACATTTGGATAGCTAGATCCCACACCTGAAGGGTTGGTCTACAAAGACAAGATCTTGTGCCCCCCTCCTTGTTGATGTATCACATGACTGTGGTGTTGTCTGTATAAATCCTTAAAGGGTCCAAAGGGAGTAGAAGGCATGGACAGCAAAGATAAGGACCTGCATATTTCTTTGATGTTGATGTGATCCAGTTGCTGACGAGGGAGCCAGAGACCCTGAACATACATACCACATAAAGCAGTCATCCACCCCTGATCTGAAGTGCCCATAAATAGCTCTTGAGATGGAGCAGGAGGCTGGAAAATGATGCCTGGATTGAGAGCTATGTACTGAGTCCACCACTGAAGCTCAAGTTTTAGACAAGAAAGTAAAGGATTGGGAACACTAGTAGGTGGCAATGCTGAAGCCACACTGACCACAAGTACTACTGAAACCTTATGTGAAGCTTGGCAAAAGGGGATATTGGGATGGTTAAGGCCATGAACCCCGGTCTCCTCATAAATTCCCTGGCAGGCATTAGAGTGAGGAATCAAGAACTAGAAGTAGGTTGTTATCGGCAGAACCTTGGGAGCAGGCAGAGATGCCACCATTGGACTAGTTTGAACCCTACATCCCAGGAAAATGTGATCCTGAGAGGGGGAGAGAACAGACTTCTGGAGATTGATGGTGAAACCCAGACTGTGCAACAGGATACTGAAAAGGTGCAGGTCCTGCAGGAGCTTGGAAGGAGAGGAAGCCTGAAAGAATAGATCATCCAGATAAAGAAATATTTGTACTCCTTGAAGCCTGCAGAAAGCTATAACTCGAGTCAGGCACTTGGTGAATACCCCCGGGGCTGTGGAAAGACCAAATGGCAAAACAGAGAAGTGAAAATGAGATGAAGAAACAAAGAAATGTAAATACTTCCTTAATAGAGGGTGAATTGGAATATGAAGGCAAGTGTCCTTCAGATTCAGGTAAACTAGGAGGCAGCAAGAAAGGAAACAGGGTCTGGAGGGAAAGCATCCTGAAGGTGGGTACCTTGAGGAAAGAGAAAGGTACAGAACAGGCCTCCAGGACCCCTCTTTTCTCTGGGCCAGAAACATCTTTGAATAAAACCGCATGTCCCTTACATTCTCTGGGAAAGACTGAATCATGCCCTGATCAAGTAAACCCTGCAACACCTATGAAAAATGGGGAATTTGATCCGAAGGGGGTTGAGGAATGTCTGAAAAGGGGGAAGATACTTCCAGATCATGGTGTAGCCTTGATGGATGATTGAAAAAACCCAAGAGTCTGAAGTAATCTGCTGCCAAATAGGAAGCGAGAGACAGTTAGAGAGACTATGCAACTTGAGCAAGGTAAAAGGAAGGCAGAATGTCAGATGGAGGCAGATTTGTCTTAAAAAGAAGTTTTTTTTGAGGATTAGGAGTCTGAGTTGGTTTGTCAGGAAAACAGACCTAGGGATTTTCTTACCTGTGGAGGGCTGATGAGGCTTGTCTATGAACAAAGGCAATTTTCGCAGAATAATTCCCCTGAAACTTACCAATGGGACAGACGAAAATCTATTTATGGTCCTTCATGACCTTCCTTGGTCCTGTAAAGTCTTAAATAAATCTACCAAAGAGATTTTAGTTATCTAGGAATGCATCAAGGTTAGCCTTAACATCAGGCAAAGGTTGAAGACAAAGCTAGGTATATCATCTCATGACAGCTCCTGAAGCAGCAGCTCTAAAGGAGGCATCAACAGCATCATAATTACACTTAATGGAGTGACGAGCCACCTGAGATGTGTATCCCACCAAAGTGCAGTAGACTTGGCCTCAGGATCATTCAGGTCAGACAGAACCCCTCCCAGATGAGACAAACTGGATAAAATATACATGGTCCTGAGAATTTGAAAGTTTATACCACAAAATGTCAGGGTGGAAGAAGTTTAGTTTTTCTTCCCCAGCCTCTCCATAGTTCAACTATCCTTGCTGAGGGATGCAGCTGAGAGGAAGGCAAAACCAGAGATGGCTTATTAGCAGAGTGACAGACCACAGCAGGGTCAGAAGGAAGACACTTCTAAAGAAACTTAAAAGCCTTATGGACGTTCTAAAAACAGTCAGGCTTCTTAAGTATAGGAGGTTGGGGAACAGGAAACAGAGAAGCAGCTGAAAAAGTAATCAACAGAGTAGCCAAAACAGGAGGAACAGCAGCATGCTTAGGGGAGTCTAACGGCAGCAACTCGTATCTATTCTGGTTGTCCGAAAACTTGAGAGTAGTTTCACTTAAAATGCTGCATCATGTGAACTGCTGTTATCCCCAAAGGACAATTCTTCAAAAGCGAAGACAAGACTTAAGGACTCCTCCTCCTCAGAGCCATAGTTCAAGGGTGATGGCACTTGGGAGGAGTAGGCCAAGGAATCCTCATCAGAGTCCAACTCCTCATCAGAGGAATCAGATTCCCTACATCTTTTAGGGGTAGAGGACCAAGGAGGGGCAGGAACCAAATCCCCCCCGAGGTGGTCTCAAAGCCATCAGGGCATTAACCAAACCCCATTTAAAATCTTGTCACTCCTCCTGAGGATCTTTGAGGGTGGGAGAAATATGCCTTCTGTCTTTTCTTAAGGGGGATGTCCACTTTAATAAACCTCGGCAGCTCAGAACCCTGCTTTGACTCAATCAGGGTACCAGGCACCTCCTAACTAACCAAGGTCTGGGTAATCCCACTAGGCCACTCATATGATCAGCTATGCCCCCCTCCACATCCACAGATGACATTTGCAAAGCCTCAGAGGACATACAAGAAGCCAGTTCCATGCTGGCCTCCAAAAGGGTTGCGGGAGAGGGAACTGATGTCAGAACTGGGTGGTTTTCAGGAATATCATCCACCTCAAGAGAGACTTCCAGCAGGGGCTGAGCATTGGCATATCAGACCTCAACATTTTAGCATTTTTCTTAATAGGCAGCTGTACCTTGGGGCAGGTAGATTCAGCCATGGTAGCTTGGGCTAACTTGAGATGTTAGTTCTCAAGATAAATGGAAAGAGAAAACAGATGCTTGTGAAGATACTTTGGCAAAAATGTCTGACAAATAGAGCACTGAGTGTGGACGTGAGAAGTGCTTAAACAAAACAAACACTTGTTGTGACAATCTTTATAGGGAACCTACCTCCAACACTGACATTTCCCTTCCTTGTAAAACATGAACTCTCAAAATGCACTGTTAAAGTAAATAAAAGAAAACAATGGGATACTTATCTGCAAAAGGCTTGGTATAACCAGCATAGTGAGGGGCGTTCAGACAAACATACAACTATGGTGTTTGGACTGGCAGCAAAGTTGGAGCATCCATACATCACCTTTACATGCTACACTGATGCAGGGAGCATTCATCTGACATACAGCACTGGTAAAAATGAAAGGCTTTAGTATACTGGCTGAACATAAGACTATCGATGGTAGGAGATCTCATAGGTTATGAATAATGCAACAGTGATATGGAAGGGCATCGTCTGATATTGTGAAAAAATGCCAGGCTTATTAAAGGGAAAACATTGATTTCAGTAAAAAAAAAAAAAAAAAAAAAAAAAAGGGTACTTGTGTATTATCGCAACCACAGTCTAAACGACTCACTATGCAGTTCAGCGGGTACAGATAGGCAAACAGCATGACAGAAACTAAAAGTGCTACAGTCTTATGGAATGAGCAGGCTGTATGGTTTTGCAGAAAGTAGTGGAAGTACCACATTTAAACATGTAAGGCCGAGAGCATTTTGGTTTCACCCTTCTAGGGTTGTACAGGTCCCTGGACGCATACACATTGACCATTTTGGCCTTCCTGGTTGAAAAATACATCCTTTTGCCTCATTACCGTAACGTGCCACCGACTTTCAATTACTTTTCTTGGATTTTCTATAGTGCTTAACAGTGAAATATTTGGTACTATTTCAGTTTCTATGCTATCCATGCACTTGTTACAATGCAGCGGCATGGCTGCTGAGGTTATTAACTAGCTCCCCGTGGTAAGAAACCAGGCATGCAGTCAGGGCTTGGAAAACAGTTGACTGCTTCTTCTGTCGTGGAAGTGTTACTGCAATCACTGTGAATCTACATTTAAAACATTTGTTTTCCTTTGCAGCTTCACACAAAAAAGTATTCTGCTCAGTTCCATTCAAGCAGCAACGAGAAAATACTGTTTTCAATGTATTTTGACAGCCATCGCGGTAACATTTACAGCACAGAAGAAGAAATAATCAAACGATTACTTCTGTCGTCTTCCATTACACCTCCTAATGTAATTACTCTTGTAAACAGTACATCCTAAAAAAGTTGGATTTTGTTACCCAGACAAAATGAAAAGCTTGAAGGCCTGTCAGAAAAAATAGCAACAGTCACTCAGTTAGAATGTGGTTGCGATAATACGCAAGTACCAAAAAAAAAAAAAAATAAAATAAAGTGATATTAATATATAGATTAAATCTTATTTTTCTTAAAAGGGCAAACATTTATGAGTAGGAAGGCCTCCCCAACAAAGACTTATCGCCATAAAATAAAGCTCTTAGCAGATGGCTGCTCCTGTGCAGCCCTAGAGATGCTTCTTGAGACATCAAGAAAGTACTGAAGAAAGCTTCATTCTAACTGACTTCACTCCTTGAGATTAGCCAATCAGCACTCTAAGTGAAGATGTTGGGGAGAAGGAGCCACAGTATTTTGAATCTGGCCAGCTGTTTCCTAAGCAGGAAACAACCCACATAGCCTAAGGTCTATGCAGCAGTGGGAATGATTAATATCAAAATAAAGAAAGTGTACAAAAGTACTGTATATAAATTACAACATTCGCCACAGGGGGACAAGGAAAAAGCAATACCTTCACTTCAAGACCTAGAAAATGAAAACTACAGTTGACTTGGTAAACACATTACTTGTATATCAAAAATTACTTGGAAATTTAAAACTGAAGCTGCACATACTTTTGCATACGACACTTCGTGTCTTGTATCTTCTTCATGTTTGAGTTGAGCAACAGACTTCGTTGCTACATCAGTCTCTGAACTAGATGCAAGGCTAAAATGAATCAATTGGATAAAGTTAACAAGAGCTTAAATGGATGAATTTGAAGTATGTGTTTTATCTTACAACTTTTATAACAATAAATTTACACTGCCTCCTAGTAAAGTTTCAAAAAAAAGCCGAAGTGCTTTCTGTTACATTTACTACCACAATCTCACATAGTGTAATTACTAATACTCAAAGAAGTTAAACCAACCTGCTCCATATAGCCACATGTATTTCCCTTCAGCTAATGACAGCCCTGCTTAAAGTAAGATGTTCATAATAAAGTCAAACATACCCATAAAGTTGTAAATGCTCACCTCTTCTGCTTCCTGACAGACGAGGCTGATCGAGATCTTCCCCCATTTCCTCTGCAGCAAGAGAAGACATGTCCTCCCATTTACTATCAATTGTATGAAGATAAAAACTCTACATTTACAAACTTCAGGAGAGAGTAATTTACACAAAGGTGAAAAACATTGTAATAGACAGTTTTTAACCAGTCATACATTTTAACTACTAATAGCACTAACTCACCATAACTGTAGATTATGGTATACCCTTCTACATTTTTCGTGTTCAGTACTTGCACTTAAAAAAAATGCAAATGCACCACCCCCTATAAAAATAATGCAAACAGTAGAGAATCTAAAATAAAGGCAAAAACTAGTCTGAATCATTTATTTGCTTGCTAGTTTTGTTTCTGACTTCAGAAGAGACCCAAAGTGATATTAACACTACCCAGAAAGTTTCTCCCACACCACCAATGAAACTCATGTATTCAATCCCACTGAGTTTCAGAGACATAATAGTGTGAAGGATACCATAAAAGAATGAATGATGTGGACTGGTAGCCAACTCAGGAGTATCCCTTTTCAAAGCACCTGAAATCCAGTGACATGCATTATGGTCCATAACTAATAATTTAGGAAAGAAGTGTTACTAAGGGACATCTTATCCTACTGGAGGACACAATGTAGTTGCAGGCATTTTTGGTGGGAAGCAACAGAGAGAAACATAGTAATATCACAGAGTAAAAAAGAGGTGGTAAAGCAGGCATAGCAAAAATATGAAAATTACTGCAGCAAGTGGAATATGCCACAGCTCCTGCAGTGATTAGAGTAATATTACACAGGAAGGACATGTTTCAAGGCAAAGAAGTGAAGTGAAAATCCTGGATTATTACTTTTTCTGGGGATAAATCAGCTTCTGAAGTAGTTTTGAATCAGTGAAGAATTAGACAAGGTAGTGTTTTTGGAGACAGAAAAGGAAGCCTAAGAAAGGAAATCGTATGAGCGTTCATGCCTTATTAAACTCTTGGGATCCTCAACCGGGAATGAAGCAATCACAGACTGCATAATTAATAAGCAGTCACACACAGAGTGGAGAATGTAAATGAATTTCAGAGATTTTATGGTTTTAAATACATGTAATAAGCTTGTGCATATTGACAATATTATAAGCATTTGAAGTCATGAAGAAATAAGACAATGATATTTTACTGTGGGAAGCTACACACACACACACACACACACACACACACACACACACACACACAAATATACACATACACACAAACAAAAGTGAAGTATGTGAGGGGAAAAGGTATACACTAAACCTAACAGCAAACTCAACTGAAAGACTATATTTGGCATGTCTGTTTCTCAAAAGTGTGAAAAGGCAGGCATGGAAAATAAAACAAGACAGAAAACTAGCAAAGTAAATGAAAAAGAATCAAATAAACAGCAGATGATTGAAGAACAAAGGCAGAAGAGCAAGAAAAACAAGAAAGGGCATTTTCTTTAAACAGACAAGATTCCTTCATTCCATGAGTCTATAAACATTCTGGGCAGGAAGGGACAGAAAGAAGGAAGGGAAACAAAAGGAAAGTGTAGGACAAATAAAAAGAAGAAGAAAAACATGATGAGAAGAGAGTTAAACCACTGAAATATGGGGTGGACTTCAAGTAATAACATTAATAAACTGAAAGGCAAAACTAAAGTCTGGGAGTATCAGATTGGCTCCAAAAGCAGAGAAAAAAAGTCACTTTTTTTGCAAGCCGTGAACTGGTGAGATAGGGAAATGTATACAGGTTTGTAGGGGGGAGTTGTATGGTCGTTAGCTGAGAAGAAATGCTTACAAGGATTATGCTGCTGTGAAAGGACAGCAGGTTAAGGATTAGGAAAGTCACTGCTGAAGTACTAGGGTGGGTTTTAGTGACAGATAAGGATGGCAGAGAGAGGGATTATAAACATACAATTTAGATTTACCAAGTCAAGACTCACAATCTGTAGTACAGAATGAGGCTATACTTGCATGATACAATGTGAAGAGCTCAGCTGCAATATCACAGGAGAAAAAAACAGGTTTAAGAAGCAATCAGATGTGGTGAAACATTTGGGAACAGCTATAAAACCAATGAGTTGAAAACAAGAACATATTTCATTTTTGATAACATGCTCAACTTTATTCAAACCATACAGCTTTCTGAGATAAGGCGTCAGAAAAGGAGGAGAGTAAGCAGGAGCGGCCTTAGGTCAACTGGTGCCCTAGGCAAAGGGGCTCCACGGCGCCCCCCACCACACCACCTGGTGCCCCCATCCTAGTCTACATACACCAAGTAAACACTGAAAAAGCGCCCCTGCTAGAGTGGTGCCCTAGGCGGCCGCCTAGTTGGCCTATGCCTAAGGCCGGCTATGAGTGTAAGAAAGGCAGAGACATTTTAGATCAAAGAAGCATTTTTAAAATAAACGAGGAAAGGTTAGTGGTGTTAAGGCTTTCTGGGAGGATGAACTAGTGGTATTTACTTACTGATCAATTTAGTTGGAAGACAAGGAAGACTGCAAGGAGTTAAACTTAAAATGAGGCAGAATTACAAAGGAGCAAAGACTTCCAAAATAGACAATAGCATGTTAGAATAATCCACTGTCAATAAGCAGGGAGCAGTGAGAACACTGGGAAATGTCAAGAAAAGGGTCTAATCTAGGAAGTGAACAAAAAAAAAAATGTAGGTATACTGACTGCTCAATACCCAGATCTAAACTACCCCAGTGATCTAAACTGGGGCACGTAACTCAAACAGATTATTTTGTTACTTAAACCAAGTTAACTTAACAAAAAAAAAAGAAAAAAAGAGCCAACTGTGGGTTCAATATTCAACTCAGAAGGAATTTAAATGTAATAATCACTGTCAATGGGAGAGACAAGGATGTCATACTTGAGGCATGCAAAGCACTGCCTTGCCCTCTGCATCAGTAAACTGCCCTTCTCATTCTGTTGAGAAGAATCTCTCCCATGGGATGGCCTACACAACAAAATGTCCATTAAACTGCAACCAATTAACTGCTACCACCATGCTTTGAGTCTCTCAGAGACAAAACTCTGGGGAAATAGGAACAGGATGCATACCTACTCTAATTCTCTTCTGTCTGTCCTGCAGCCCATTAATATTCCATGTCACAGATAAAATCTTTCTAAATTAACTAAAGTGAGAAAATCTTACAGAACTTGCTGCCCTATGACAGTATTAGCAAGTCATAATGTAGTCGCATTATACACATTAAAAACTGCACCATGCCACCATCACTGTCACACAAATCAAAATGAATAAAATGATTCAATAATATACACTAAAACCTACAGAACAAATTTAAGAAATTGCACACACTGCTTTTTCTGGAGACTAACTAACAAAACTCATAACAGCCCATGCTTTTTACTAACAGACCCAATGAAACAGCTGGAAGGCCTCCCTGTGCCCACACTGCTCCAAGCCATGAAAAAAAAACAAAAAAAACAAGACACGTCAAACCCTGAGCTGTTGGACATGCTTCACTTAAAGAAATCCCAATCCCTCAGAGCCACATGCTCCAGGGATCTAAGCCTTGTCATCACAATGAACAAAACATGCTGGAGGGATAGGTTCCCAACCCTGAGACTCCCCATACTCTGGAATAGACTGCCCATACATGTCAAGGAGAGCGCCTCCTTGGCCCTCTTCAAAAGGAACCTTGACGATTGGATGGGAGATAGGAAATTCACCCCAGGGATCACATCAGTCGCCCTGCTAGACAGGGGTCCAGGGAAGCAAATATTGTGGGAAGAAATATCCAGGGAATTGTTATGGATAGGCTTGTATAGGCCCTAGGGTCGATAGCCTAGTACCAACCTATGAACAAGATGCCTGTGGCTTCATTATACTCATGCCCAATAGCTGTAACAAGGCTTGCAAAGTATAACTGCTTCCTGAGCATGAGCAGAAAAGTAATAGCTCATTCTAGAATGCTATACCCTAGGTGGGTAAGCGTTATATACATCTTTACTTTGATTTCCACTCCCTGCAAACCATTGGCCCTTACAAAATCCATTAGCTTATCTGTCCCTTCTGGGGAGACAGACAACTGTAAGGGACCACCATCCAGGCAGAAATCACATCAGCCATTTGTATTCACACATGCAAAGGCCAGTTATGCCTGCATCTGAAAGTCTGCATATTCACACACATACTCCATGAAATCTGTGGTGTAGATACAGTTTATCAAATATAACAGCATATCCCTTATTCATTTCCTGCACCTATCTTACTCCAGCAGCTCCTCCAGAATGGGTGGACTGTAATCTGACACTCCATCCCACCCTCCCTCAACTGGCTCCTCCAGCTCACAGATTCCTAAATAAAATCAGGTTGTTTGGGTCAATAGAAAGTGATTCATCTCTGTGTCATAGCCAGGCTGTAATGGATATGCATCATATAATCAGAACCATTCTTACAGACAACAGCAACATTATCACTGTGACAGACGGCTTTCTAACTCTCATTCACTGTTTTACTCTTCTATGGGGGTACTTGCCATCAGAAAACAATGCAAGTGCCCTCCCTGAGCACTACAGCATCCCAATCTTAAGTATAAAGCCCCTACAGGGAGAGTATTCAGATGCCCCCTTGAAGTACAGTAGAAGGTGGATTATCACAGTTCTAGCAAGCCATAATGAAGTTAGATTGAGCACATCAGAATAAATGTACAGCACGATAGCTTGCTCATGCAAATCAAATGGAATAGCATTACTGTCCTTGCACTACTATAGCCGATAGTTGTCTTTTGGTGGCTAACATCCAGAAATACTGTCTGTAGCTTCTTGATTATTCCATTCTATGGGTTTTACTCTATATTACCGCAGCTGATAACCTCTCTCACACAATGCACCCACAGCCATTACATTCACAATTTATCATCGAGATGCTTACCCAGTATTCACCGTTGAAGCTCCCAACAGGGTACATGTTTATGCTGCACCCTGTTGATCAATAAGCTATTACTCCTGAAGTAGTGAATATAGCAACAGAGATAAAACAAGTGGAATTGGGATCTTTAGAAAAGGGTAGGAGTAAATAACAAAAAAAATGGGAATTGTGGAAACAATACATGCAGAGGAGGAAAGCAGTTTAAAATAAAGCAGGATTTGAATGAGTTATGTAATGTTTGACTGACAGTGACTGGGATAGATTTTAAGTGACGTATAATGTTTGCAACTACAATTATGTCAATACGGTTTGTGATGTATAATGCTTGCAACTAAAATTATGTCATTATGGTTTTTCATTTATATACTTGTATGATTGCCCATGTCATATGTGGTAATTTAATAAAAATGTTTCTTGTTTAATAAACAAAAAAGTTATGTTCTTACCGTAATGTTCCATCTATGTTGTTCATCTCCATTCATTCATTACTGATGGATCACAGTTCCATCCTCGGAACAGAGTCGACTTTATAACAAGCTCATGCCAGCCAAAAAACTCTCGAGCTAAGCTTCACCCATAGTGCCCCTCTCCCTGTTAACTCGGATCGAGTTTGCCCGTGATAATGAAAGCAGTGGCTTTTTCTGAGCAGGTTCCCTAATGTGGGATTCAGACCAAATCCGAACCTCCAGGAGCCCCTTGAAGGGGGAAGGAGGGTGGGATGTAATGAATGAATGAAGATGAACAACACAGATGAAACATTATGGTAAGAACATAACATCTTTATCTGCTATTGTTAATCTTCATTCATTCCTTACTGATGGGACAGTCTCTAGCTACTTTATGTCCTGGGAGACCCTATGGAAGGGTGTTCCTGAGTACCACTGAACCAAACGATGCTCTCTCCCTGGAGACCAAATCCTATTTGTAATGAGTGATAAAGGTATGAGGAGTAGCCCATGCTGCAGCTGCACAGATATCATCCATTGAGGATCTTGAAAGAAGAGCAACATAAAATCGCCACTGATCTGGTTGAGTGCGCTTTGACCTTTTTCGGTAGAGGAATTTTATTATGTTGGTAGACAAAGCATACACAGTTTCTCAAGCACTTAGATAAAGCTACCTTAGAAATGGAGTATCCCAATTTTGGCCCTGAATAGGAAACAACTGGTCAGATTTACACACAGTTAGTTCTGTCTAGGTAAAATCGTAATTGTCTATGTACATCCAGTAAATGAAGGCAGTATTCTCCTTTATTTGAG
The DNA here is from genome assembly GCF_019279795.1 of Protopterus annectens. NCBI lineage: Eukaryota > Metazoa > Chordata > Ceratodontiformes > Protopteridae > Protopterus > Protopterus annectens. The sequence continues at coordinate 624,926,325 of NC_056734.1, forward strand.
AAGTTTGGAAAAAAGACTGCTAGGTCAATTGTCTGATTAACAGTCAATTCCAAAATAACTTTGGGCAAAAAGGAAGGGTTAGTATGTCCTTATGAAAGACCATGTAAGGGAGTTTTATGCACAAAGCCTGAGGCTCATATATGTGTCTGGCTGAGGTGATGCCTACTAAAAACAGGGACTTCCAGGATAAGAACTTTAAATCACAAGTGGCAGCAGGTTCGAAAGGTGATCATGTCAGGGGTTGCAGTACTAATGTTAAACTCCAAGGTCCGATCAGTTCTTTGATGGGTGGTCTGATGTGGGAGACCCATTTCAAGAAGATTTTACAGAGACGATGGGAAATTAAGGATGAGTCTTGGAATCCCATTGTGGAAGTTTGAGATAGCAGCCAAATGTACTCAAATGGTGGAGGCTGCCAATCCTGAATGAAGAAGGCTTGAGAAATGGTCCAATATAGCACTAAAAGGGGCTGAGCAAGGGTCTAGTTCTTTCTGTTGGGACCAAATAAGGAATCTCTTCCACTTGCTATGGTAGATTTTCCAGTTGGATAGTTTGTGTGAAGCCAGAAGAATGTTACGTACCAGGGAGGTGAGGTTATTCTGCCTGGCAGTTACTGGAAGTGAAGAAACCAAGCTCTTAGCTTGAGACTGGATATGTTTGGATGTATGAGCCCCTGCGGGTGTGAGATTAATTCCAGAGTTGGATCCAGAATCCATGGTTGGTGTACTATGTGAGGCCAAAGGAAGGGAAAACAAACTTGTCGGGGCCAGAAGGGTGCAATGAGGATTACTCTGCTTCTCAGCTGAAGGGCCTTCTATGAAATTGTGGCATCAGGGGAAGGGTAGGCAAAGCATAAAGAAGTCCTGTGGGCCAATTGTGTATTACAGCATCCCCCAGAGACTCTCCCTTTGGGAGAATTAAGGCAAAGTAGCTGCTGCATTTGTGATTTGCTGGAGAGGCAAATAGGTTGCAGCAAGGCTGGCCCCGGCAGCTGAAGATCTTTGCCACAATGGTTGAATTGCGGGACAACTCATGAGGCAGGAGGATGCATCTGCTCAGTTTGTCTGCAATCACGTTGGAATTGTCCCCACTGTACTCATCCCTCATTAGACCCATTATAGAATACAACGCCCCATTTGGTATGCACCTCTCAAGACATCTGCAACAACTGGAAAGGCCGCAGAAATACCTCACTAAAAGAATCACAGGTCTAAAGCAGATGCCCTATGCTGACCACCTTAAAAAACTCCAGCTATACTCTGTCGCATATCGTCTACTCAGAGGCGATCTCTGCCATGTCAAACCCAGAGCTGTTGAACATGCTACACAAAGAAATCACAATCCCTCAGAGCCACACACTCCAGGGATCTAAACCTTGTCATCACAATAAACAAAACATGCTGGAGGGATAGGTTCCTGACCCAGAGACTCCCCAGACTCTGGAATAGATTGCCCATACATGTCAAGCAGAGTGCTTCCTTGGCCCTCTTCAAAAGGGACCTTGACGATTGGATGGGAGAAAGGAAATTCACCCCGGGGATCAAGTCAGTCATCCTGCTAGACATGGGTCCAGGGAAGTAAATGTGGGAAGAAATAGCCAGGGAATTGTTATGGTTAGGCTTGTATAGGCCCTAGGGCTGATAGCCTAGTACCAACCTATGAATTCCCAGGCATGTGCATTGCTATCAGAAAGCGACTGGAAGCTGTTGCCTATTGCCAAAATCTCATGGCCTCTCAACACAATGGGTAGGACTTGGTTCCCCCTTGTTTGTTGATATATCAGACCACCAACATATTGTCAGACTGGATAGCAATTGTCCCTAAAGGGAGGACAGATTAAAAGGCTTGCAACACTAGAAGCACCATCCTCAGTTCTAGAACACTGATATGCAGGTTGGCCTCCAGAGGGGACGAGGTGCCTTGGACTGTCTTTCCCGGAAAGTGCCCACCCCCCTATCAGGGAAGCATCCATGGTCACTATGGCCTTGAGCTGAGATGGGAAGAGAGAGAGACTCCACAGGTCTTTTTTTGGATTCATCCACTAAGTTAAATCTTTTTTGCATCAGTTTGTTATGCGGATCTGAAAAGACATAGGATGATGTGAAGGGGACCACTGTGTCAGTAGGAGCCATTGAAGAAGTCTCATGTGTAGTCTCCCCAGGGGGACTATTGTAATCAATGTTGCCATTGATCCCAGAAGTTAAAGGACAGCCCGAGCTGGAACTTTGTCTTGGGAGAGTATCACCCGGAGTTGGGACCTCAGTATTTCTAGTCTGTGATCTGGAAGGGAGACTAGGCAAGATTGAGTTTTGAAGGTTGCTCCTATGAATTCCAAAGTTTGAGAAGGAATCAACTTGCATTTCTCCCTGTTTGAGATTCCTAGGTATTTTGCTAGTTTGAGTGCAATTTAAGGCTGTAACCAGTAGATGCTTGATGGGGGCAGTAAGGAGCCATTCGTCCAAGTACGGAAACACTCAGAATCCTTGCAGTCTCAAGTGAGCTGTTACCACTGCCATGCATTTGGTAAACACTCTGGGGGCCATAGAGAGTCCAAAGGGCATCACCCAGAATTGGGTAATGATTGGCTCCCAGCCAGACGCGATGAAATTGTCAGGAGCATTTGTCCATTTTTCTGTGGTAATAAGCATCCTGAAGATCTACTGAGCACATCCAATCATCTTTCTCCAGGAATGGAAGGATAGACTGAACTATGACCATCTGGAATTTTGTTTGGTTGACAAATTTGTTCAGAATGCTGAGATCCAAGATCGGTCTCCAGCCCACTGTCTTTTTTGGCACTGAAAAGCACTTCGAGTAAAATCCGGATCCTATTTGGTCTTGCCTGGATGACTTTTTTGTGACAGCTTTCATATTTCTTGAGCTGCTGCTTCCCTTTGACCGGGTGGAACATTGGGAATGTTTCTTAATGACTTTGGGCAAATATTGAAGGGTATTTGATACCCTCTGGCTATTATATTCTGCACCCAAGAATCTATGGTTATTGTTTGCCAGGCAGAGTGGTGCAGAGAGAAACATCTCCCGACTGCTTCCAGAGGAAAGCAATCGGGCTGCTCTTCAGAAGCACTGCTAGGGCTGTCCAGAAAAAGAATCTCTGGACCCCTGGTTATGTGGACCCCCTCTGCCTCTGTAGGGGAGTCTTCCCAATGAGTTAGCCCCTCTGCCCTATGGGGTAAACTCACAATGTGCGTCACGGAAAGGACTCTGGGATTTCTTGTGCCCCATCTTTCCACTCTTCTGATTCCTAGGGTAGGATCATTGGGGGGGGGTGGAAAAATGTAAGCCCATGGCAGACAGGGTCTTGCCATCCTTTTCACACCTGGCTAATGTGTCTTTCACTTTCGGGCAAAAGAGGGAAGAAGCTTCCACTGGAGCGTTAAGAAAGGAAGACTTAAAAGGGTTTGCAAGGTCACAAATGCGCATCCAGACGTGAAGTCTCATGACAACTCCTGAACCTGCAGCTCTAGCCATCCCATCAGTACTGTGAGAAATTAACTGCATGGACAACCTGGATATAGATTCCAAGGTCACAAGCTGCAAGGCAACTTTGTCACGTACCTCATCAAAACTGCTCCTGTTAAGGTTCCGGAGAGTTCTGAGATTAGGTCCCTCTAGAGCCTGGTAAAGTGTGACAAGTAATTCAAGGATCGAATGTCAAAGGTTGATGAGGCAAACACTTACTTCTCTAACCTATCCATCGCCCAAGACTCCCTGTTTGGGGGGTGGACAGTACAGCTCTTCAAGGCAAGCATTTTCTTAGTGGCTGACACTGCCACAGCGTCGACCAGTGTAGACTTTCTTCCAGTGGGGACAGAAATTTGTCTGGTCTCCGGGGGATTGATTCAACGGTATCGGGACTATTCCATGCACACTGCACAACAAGTTGGACAAGTTTATCTGCAGGCAGGATCACCCAAGAAGTAGAGGGTTGAGCATGAAAAGCCTGCAAGAATACAGACTCCTCAGAGGAGAGGTTGGTGGGCTTCCAGCCTGCCCACTGTTTTAATATTTCCAGTATATCTCCAAAGGAGACATCCTTAGGGGGCAACCATGGGGACCCCTTCCCCTTCATCATAGTCTGTATTTTTGGTGAGGGACTCTTTGGGGGAGTCCATATGCTTCATCTTGCATGATCTCTTACGTGGTACCTCTTCAGTGGGGGCTTCTGAAGAGGACTCCTAAGACAGGGTGCCCTGCGGTAGGGTATCTTGAGGCTCTTGTACTTATTGTCCTGATGTGGTGAACTGTGTCAGCTGCAGCTCAAAGGGAGGATATATATATGGTACTCCGATGCTGATGGTTTGCCTACAGAGGCAAGGGCCCTCTCCATCACATGGAAAGTTGGCCCGCCTGAACAGGGATGGGAGCTCAGAATCCAGGAGGACAACCTCAGGACCGGAGTCAAACCCCGCTCCAATGAACCCACTCTCAAGGAAGGAGCCCCAAGAGGACTTGGTGCTGCCAAGACTCCCAGAACCGTAGCATTTGGCGCCATAGAAAAAATTGGCACCATACTAGGTGTCACTGCACTGGCAGCCCAGTCACAATCCCAAGGATGGCTCGGCTATGAATGAGTCAATGACCAAAGGGTCAGCTCTGGAACCATGATAAGGTCCACCAGTGGAACTGAAGAAGTGGGAACCAAAATAGGCGTTGGTGTCGGGTGCTTCGATACCTTAAAGGGGGTCAAAGGAGGAGAATATGCAGGGGTCAGTGGAGAAAATCTCCCAACTTCAGTTGGGAGGGGAGTTTTGGAAGGTGTTGAAATCCCTCTGGCCATCATTAGCTGATCTGCAAGTTGCACCACGTCCAATTCCAAGAGGGTCTTGGAGGAGCAGGTTGATATCCCCGATGGAGAATCAGGCCATTCCAAGAAAGGGCTATATTGTTTTCCAAACAATGGATCTGCAATAGGGGAGTATCGGGTCCAAGGAACAGTTTCTCCTATTGGCACTGTGGTCTCAGGACAAGTAAAATGTATAGGGAGAGAGAAAGTGACCAGTGTTGGGTGTACTATTGTTGGTGCCTAATAGGATGGGACTGAAAACAGTAGATAAAGACATGGTCGGTGACTTCTTTTGTGTTCTTTCTTTGGTGGGGTTGAGTCCTCAGACTCAGAAATTGCCTCTGAAAAAGGGAGTTTTTAAAGGGCCTTTTAATATCAGCTTATTTTCAATCTCATTTAGAGTACGAGAACTGAACCCTTTACAAATTTCACATGGTGGTTGGGTAGAGAGGTGCGGAACACCCCGGCAGTAGACACAAGATGAATGAGTGTCTGAATTAGGCATTTTGTGACCGCATTGTTTGAAACCTGTTGTCCCTTTCTTTTCAGACATGACTGGAACAACTTACATCAGATATTTACTATAACCAGTAAAAACACAAAAGTACAAACTCTATATATCGCTGGAACAGGAAAGAATAGAAGAGCTTTTTTTTTAAGGGAAGAAAGGAAGAAGAGAAAGAATACCAACAATGGTATTTAGAGTACCTCAAGAGGTAAGGGGAAAGAGGTAGAGATAGAGAAGGCCTGTACCAACAATGGTACTGAGATTACCAAATTGGTATGGAAAGCAAGAAAAAGCACTCAAAGGGGGTAAAAGTTTATCAACTAATGAGAAAGGAAATTACAGAAGTAATAAAGAGCAAAAGCTGTGGAAAAAAGTTTTAGGAATGATAAATTTTTATAGTACTTAGCTGAGCACTGGCTTGACACGTCTTGATATCTACTCAACAAACGAGATCTGAGGTAACAGGGAGAGGGGCACTATGGGTAAAGAGTTTTTTGGCTGGCACGAGCTGGTATAAAAACAGATGTATGTGCACCAAAATTCAAAGCTTTCTTGCCTGTAACCAAAAGTGAGGCTGTAATGTGTAAACAATAAGACCAAGATCCAGGTTTGGGTAATTATGTGCTAGGAGAAAGGGACAAGAACAAGGGTCACTCAACCCAGCCAAGAGCTTGAAGAAATAGGAATAAGACCCAGTAAGAGCATGAAATAATAAAAAGGAAAAAAAAAAAAAGAGGATTGTGGGAGGGTTGTTGTACTCTAAGGATGATCTATTTGAACATTTACTCTCATAGTAACTTTACTGACAACTGTAGCAAGTTCATCATTAGAACACCATTGCAAGAACATATAGTTACATGGGGCGATTGCCAAAGCCTAGATAGTCAGGGAGGAGTACAGGAGTAAGTGTCTGAGTACAGGAATCCCTGGAGAATAATCCTAACAAATCATGCTTCTCTCTACAGAGTATATCGATATTATAATGTTTAGGAACAGTGTGTACAGATGAATAAGTTGCTGCCAGTAGATGAGATCTACAGTCCATCACTCTCCAAAATGCCCTGGAAGTAGCCAGAGATCTGGAAGAGTTGAGTAGTGATCTTATCATCATCATAATAGATCCCTCTCTCAGAACAAAAATGCATGGAATGGGGTAAATATTTAGAAAGTGTATGTTTGACACTGGTTGTCATTTCTTCTTCTTTCTTTCTATCAAATGAAATGAAGACTTGATCAGAAGCTGTAATATTTGTTGTCCTGTCAATGTAGTATTGGAGTTGCCTTTGGGCATCCAGAGTATGGAAGATTCTCTCATTTGTGTTTTAGTTCAGGAAAAAACACAAGGAAATGAATGGAGTGATTTAAAGTAAATTCAGAGACCAACTTAGACATGAAGGAAGGTTTAGTTCTTAAGAGTACCACATCCCTGTGAAAGATAAGAAAGGATCAAATCACCAAGACAGTTTGCAACGCCGATATTCACTTAGCCAAAATCACAGTAGTCAGTATAAAAGTTTTTCAGGTCAAGAATTTCAAGTCAGCTTGACAGGCTGTGTCAAAGGGTGGAAGAGAATTTTTCTGGGAAAAAAATTGAAATCCAAAGGAGGAGCCACTCATTTCTGAGGTGGACAGCTATGCAACACCCCTTTCAAAAATTGTTTCATCTCGAACAAGAAAGAAAGGGGGATTTAAAGGCAGACAAACAGAAATGAAAGAAATATTCATAAGAAAGGTTTGACTTGAGCAATTCAGACAGATATTGGAAAACCAGAAGTGCCTATACAGTGAAAGCATCCTGGTTCTTGTGGCACCAACTAGAAAATCTCTTCTATTTAATTAAGTAGGACTTTTGGTGGCAGGTTTTCTGGCCTCCTTTAATACCTGCTGCACTGTTTTTATACAGCCACTGGTCTGCTATATTCATCCATGCAATCCAAGGAATCTGTTGCATTCTGATAATCATAAGTATAATTTTATACTGTATTTTGCACTTTTAAACTGTATTTTTGTTATATTGTTGATTTTTTTAAAACTGTTCTTGCTGATTTGTTGTACTTTTTTGTAGTAGCGCAGACAAGATTCAGACCTGCTGAATCTAGTTCTGTTTAGTAAACCAGGCTATCTTTTGTTGGAGAGTGCTCCCCTGCACTCTTGTGGCAGAAGAGTACAGTTGCTTGTACAGGGTTCAGTTTTGAGCTTCTTTATTGGTTAAATTGTTTAATTCAGTTTGCTCACTGCTGCTGCTGCATAAGCCCCACATTTGCGCAGGTTCGTGCTATTCTAACACAGCTCCACAGACTTAGGCAACCAGCCATTGCTCTGTTGTATTCATCTGTTTACCCATAGTGCATCTTCATGCACCAAAGCACACTACCGGGCAGTGGGGGGAACCATGAGCAGTTATAAATGCAAAAACTTCAGTAGATAAATTTTCCTATAGTAGCTGCCAGTGATCCAACCGAGAAGTCCTTATATTGTGCTTAGCTGCTCAGACAGCACCTCAGCTGTGCTTTTTACCCTTAAACAGTCCCAAAACCAAAAAATCTACAATAGTCTCATATCATTTAGAGAACCCCCACTAGTATAGACCCTTTACATAGCACCCCATTAATATAGATCCCTTTCAGAGCACCCAGTTATACCACACCCCTCCATTTTCTCTCGGATTTAACCTACCATTATCAATGATCAGTTTCCCTTCATTTCTCCAACAACCCTGATTGACGTGGGTAGCCTGAGACAGTGTAGCATCTGCCTCATGTACACTGACAACTCTCTACTTCTAAATCACCCAAGTACAATTTGTAAGAGATGAATCTACATTAAGAAACTAGAATCCTTGCTCTCTCATGCACATAACAGTAACACTGAACAGGTTGTCAACTCACATACTAAACCTCCTATGCAAACCATGCACTCAACACAAAAAACATTGTATGTGGAGGTACTCACCACAGATCTTCCAAACACAAACATGCTGCACCTAATACAGCACCTGCAGCGCTCAATACACATAAACATACAAACACCAGTGTCTCACTAAATAAGCCCCCAAGACAAAGCATATCTAAACCAAATTTTTTAGTCATAGGTAACTCCACTGCAATACACACAGATGTCCCACTCACCAGGCTGGACAAGGAGAAGGTTATGGTCAGCTATCAGGTGCCAAGATCCATCAGATCACACATGCATGCAAGTCTCTCAACAGCAAGTACCATTATGACTCCATCATAGTTCATGTTTGTGTGAATGATTTGAGATGTACCTCACTGGACTATATGATGAGAGAGATGACTGAGCTCTATGAATGTGTGTCCTAAGCAGGCAGGTATGTCCCTAGCCTTGAGCAGCACTCTACTCTCAGCTACCACAGAATAAACAAAAAATAATTGACTTCAACAACTGGCTTAGTTTCTGGTGTCATTCTAAGGGGATCCAGTTTCTATCAGCCTGGGATGACATGGCTGATAGACCAAGAGACCAAGCTGCTTTGCCAGAGATGGTCTTAACCTGTCACATCTAGGCTTTCAGTTACTGGCTAAGACACTTTTCTTTCCAAACACCTTTACTGAAATATCACTTATGACATAGGCAAATTTACATTCATATAAAAGTAATAAAACTATATTAACATGACAAACATTATTACTTCACATATATTGCTATATATCATATATAACCTAAGCAATATTACATAAATTATTTGGTGGCTGTGGTAGTTCAGAGGTTAGCACTGTCGCCTCAAAACAAGATGTTCTCTGGTTTGATTCACTGCTGGGGTGCCTTCTGTGCAGGGTCTGCATGTCCTCCCTGTGGTTAAGAGGGTTTCCTCCTGGTGCTCCGGTTTCCTTTTACATTCCAAAAGCATGCAGTAGGTGGATTGGACAGTGTGTGTGTGTGTGTGTGTGTGTGTGTGTGTGTGTGTGTGTGTGTGTGTGTGTGTGTGTGTGCGCGTAGTGACTGGTACAAATGAACTACCACAGCAGGGCTAGACACCCAGCGGTGTAAACCTTGGCTCAAGATAATTGCCACTGCTGAAGTGACACCCCAACCCCATATGCAAAAAAAAAATGGGAAAAGGGGTTAAGGATGGATGGATTGCATAAATTATTCAATTCCTGCCTTTTTTCTTAAACAAGACACATCTTTATTAAACCATCACTTACTACATAGCCAATCATACATTTATTTAAATGAAGCACAATGACACAATCCTGTTTCAAGCATTTTACATCACAAACCATACTGACACACTCTGAGCTGCAAACATTATACATCACTTATAACCAACCCAATCTTTCTTACTCAAACATTACATTGCCCATTTAAGTCCTCTCGCCTTTAGACCTCATTCCTCCCTTGTATGTATTGTTCCCACAATTCCCATTTTTTTCTATGTAGTTTGCTTCTACCCTTTTCTAAAGATCTCAGTTCCAGTTTTATCTCTGTCACTATATTCAATACTTCTAGTATAGTCTGTTTAGATTTTGATGTCCATTTTCTAGCAATTGCTTTTTTTGGCAACCACCATTATTAAACACAGCAAGGCCTTCCCATGTCTAGACAATTCTGATTTTGTATCGTAGCTCAGAAAAATTATCTCCCATATCAGACCAAGCATCTCCAATAGTGCATCCCACAGGGAATCCTTAAAGTCTGCAAACTCATCACACTCCCAGAAAATATGTTCCCAATTACCTCTTTCTTCCCTTCACACCTCCAACATTTACTGTCTGCCTGAGGAAAAGTTCTCTGGAGTCTAATTGTGGTATAAAAATATCTTTGTAAAGATTTCCAGGCAAAAATCCTAAATCTTCTAGATTATGTTGCCATTTGGGAGACATACATATATCCTCCCATTGTTTATTTGTGAATTGCTTATCCAAACTCTCTTCCCAATCCTTTCTTACCTCCTCAGACTGATTCTCATAGTTATCATGCAATATTTTATATGCTCTACTAATTATTCCTTTTTTAATGGCAGCTTCTATTCTATATTCTATGAAAAACTCTACCAGTGCTGGTGTTTCATTTAGGACCCCTCTATTTCTTTATCTTTGCCTATACTCTGAAATCAAACCTTGATAGGGAAGGCAATCTCTAACCTACAGTCCAAATAAATTCTTGGCATCTTCCCATTTCCCTCTCTAGTTACTTGGTTCCTTTGCCAGTTTTCTCCAATAAATTCTGGCCCCTCATGCCTATTGTCTGTATCCCTAATTGCAGTCATCAATATTGGTAAAATCTCCTTTCTCCATTCCCATGTTGGTTTAGTTCTTAGAATAACTTCTGCTGCTTTATGGATATAATATTCTGCATGATTATTGTTATTCTTCTTAAAGGCCTGCATCTAATATCCCAGTCTCTCTTTGTTTCTTGAGCTTCCCCCGTGTTCATCATCATCCCTTTCCACTTTGAGTTATAGTTTTCTGCTTGTGCTATGTATAGGAACCTTAACTGTGTAGCTCTAAAATACCCCTTCAAAGCTGGTAATCACAATCCGTCCTGTTCTACTTGAAGAATCAGCTTATCCCACTTGACTCTTGTCATCTTCCCCCCAAGATAAGTCCTTCAGCGGTTTATTGATGGCTACCCACAACGTCTTGTCTGGTTGATAAAAACATGCCTGACTTGTATACAAGACATAAAGGGACTAAAAACATTTTAACTGCTTGTATCTTACTATCCATACAGCAAAGCTTCCATTTTCTCAGTGTTTGTATTATCTTTTGTTTAGTCTCTTCCCACATATCCTTAGCTGCTATACTAGAATCATTTTTAATCCATACTCCTAAATATTTAATTTTATCTTGTCCCCATAAATATGGGTAGTCCTGAACCAGTTCATGTGTGGGTACAGAATTTATCACTATTCCCTTCATTTTAGTTTCATTACTTTTGTATCCTGAAAAGATCTGAAATGGTCTCAAAATGTTCCACAACACTGTAATGTGTTTTTCTAGTTCTGTCAGGTACAAAATACTATTTGCAAATAAAGCCAGCTATTCTTAACTACCATACCAATTATATACTTCAATTTCTGAATCCCTTATTTTCTTTGCCAATGGTTCTAAATATAATGCAAATAATAAAGGGGAAAGAGGACACCCCTGCCTCATTCCTCTGCTCAATCAAAAGTTATCAGACAGGATGGATCCCACCCAACTTCAAATTTTCACCTCCGATCCCTCATACATTCTCCTAATCAATTTCAGGAAATGCAAATGCTTCCATTGTCCTGCTCATAAAGTCTGAGCTTACTCTGTCAAATGATTTCTCTCCATCAAGACCCAACAACAACAATGGTATTTTCTTACATTCTGCTTCCCTCTGGATCATCAACATTCTGTTAATGTTGTCACATGTTTGCCTCCCCTATTTACTTTTGATATTCTTTTAGCCATTATAGACATGAACACTTTATAATCATGGTTTAGTATTGAAATGGGCCTGTATGAAGCTGGATCTAATGGGTCTTTTACCCTCTTTAGGTATTCTAGCTACCACTACTTTCTTCCAAGATGGTGGTACTTCTCCACCTCTTAAGATACTGTTAAAAAAACTTCCAGATCTTTATCAGTTTTTTCCTCCTAGCTTCCAGACTTCCACAATCCAGACTTCCACAAGGATATCATCTATTCCTGTGGACTTTACAGTAGATTGGTTATACATTACAATTTTTATCTCATCTCTTCCTATCCTGTTAGTAGTTGAGCCTCGTCTACCTCTAACCTTGGCATATTTAATTCTTCCATAAACATTTCCATTTGTATCTTTTCTTGATTTTCATATTTCTCTACTTCATAGAGACTCTCATAGAATTTCCAAAATATTTCTAATACCTCTTCAAGATCTCTTGTTAGGCTCCCTAGGTTTGCTGCCTGACTTGTTGTGCTAAAAGTTTTTGTGCTCGAGTGTTATCATCAAAAACATTGGCTTAACAACAATCAGTGCCAGCCTTTGGTCAACTGGTGCCCTAGGCAAAAGAGCTCCCACAGAACCCCCTACACCACCTGATGCCCTCATCCTGGTCTACCTACACCATCCAGATTACTGGAAAAACACCCCTGCTAAAGCGGTGCCCTAGGTGGTCACCTAGTTGGCCTATGCCTAAGGTCTGCTATGACAGCAATCTTTCTAAGCTTGTGCATATTATTGAGGTAATTCCTTATTTTCTGCCTTGTTCTGTGAGCATTTCCCCCCTACTCTGCAATAGTTTAACATTTGTCAGTCCCTCTAAATAATTCTTGTTACTTCTTAACCATAGCTCCCTTTCTTTTATTTCCATCTTATTTCTAAATTCCACCTTAATTTTATCTCACTCCCTAGCTATATTTTCAGAAGAAATTTCTATCCTCTCTAACAGTTCCTGAATAATCTCCACTACCCATTCCTTAAATTCCTCTCAATTCAACAGATAGGTAGGAAAGCACCAATGTCTCATTTTTATTTCATTACCCTGTGTTTTAATTTTAGCTATTATTGGCACATGATCTGAAATAGTTATTGGGTGGGTATCAATACCTTCAATTAAATGTACACCGTTCCTGTGAAATGTAAATTCTGTCTAGCCTAGCCCCAGTTTTTATATATTGGGGGATAATATGTAAATTCACTCCAAACTCCTATTAATGAATTTACATCTTCCATGCCAAATATTTTCATAACTTTCTTCAAAAATCTAGCTTCCTTAGTTATATTTCCCTTCTGAGCCCTCCAGACACATTTTCACTGCTGAAAATCAAATTCCAGTCCCCACCTATAAGTAATATTCCTTGCTGAAAAATTATTATTTCTCCTAGAATTTTCTTAAGCTCCATTATAGCAGTTTTAGGTGGAATGTAAATACATGACAGTGTAATCCTCCTCCCTTGCCAGTAGCCCCTTAGCACTACAAATCTGCCATTATCTTTTTTTATCTTATTCTATCACTATTGGAGCTCCTCTTGCAATATATGTACTCCTCTTTTTCCCAGGTATTCTGCTGAGTAACCATCCTGAAAACCTTTCTTTATCAAATGTATATGTTCAGTTCTTTCTAAGTGTGTCTCCTGTAACATGGCTATTTGCTCTCTACATTTTTAATATAGTTCACTACTCTTTCTTGTTTGTATTTATCTATGAGGCCATTTACATTTAAAGACATTAAAGAAAGCATCATTGTATTAAAAAGTTATTCTTCCCACCTTTTATGTACAATACCTTTTTGTTAAATGTCTAGTTCCAGCTTTTGTGTTACATGTATGCACTGTTTGACAGGTTGAACTTTTAGAGACGTTTCTTGTCATATATGAGCCTATGTCACATCTTATAAAACTATTTGTTCTAGTGAAAGCCCTCAAACAAAAAAAAACAAACACTCCCCCAATACCCCCTAAAACATATTAACTTAATGCTAACACAGAAAACTATGTATACCTTCAAATACTGAAGTTTTACCTTCCTAATAGGAACAAAAGTCTCAAACTGACAGCCACACACACACACAGACTTGAGTTAACCTAAATGAAAGGTCATTCATGCTAAGATGTATGGTGCAGCCTGTGCTTCTACTAAGTGCTGATTGGTTATGTTTTATCTTTATAGCTCTCCCAGCTGGGAAAACCCCTGAATGTTTTCAGAGAATATTAACTGCCTTGGGAAAGCCCATGAATGCTTTCAGAAGACATTATCTACTTTGGGAAAAAGCCTGAATGCTTTCAGAGAACATTACCTCCTAGCCAATTTCTCTCTTCTTTTTTTTCTTCCTTAGCCAATCACTCTCCACCAGACTGTAGCCAGTTTCTCTTTATCACATTGTCTCAATGGAGACGGGAACACCAGCTGCAGAATTGTTACTGAGCATACATGCATTTGCTAGAAAAAAGCCTCATAATATAAAATGTTCTTTTTCATCTACATGCTCTCTCTTAAAAACAAATTGCTACTAAATCAATCTAAGGTCTTTAATCCAGTCATTTATCCAAGCAAGAATGAGAAAAAGCACATTTTTTTCTTTCAGCATGCTTTTTAACCAGGCTTTTGTTATACATCGCAGTGTCTATATTTCTTAAAACTGAACAAGAAGAGAGAGAAAAGGGAGAAAGAAAAAAAAAACAAACAGCAGTACCTGTTTAGAATCCCCATTACACTTAAAAATAACTGAAAACAATCTTTGCTTTATAACATGTAAAGAAAACCACATGCCACAAAATTGGTACTATAAGAAAAAAAATCTTTACTTACAGTTAACTTTCTCCTTCCTCTTCCCCCTTCCTCTTCCCCTCCCCAAAGCATTTTTATGAGTATTAATGACATGAAGTAGGGCATATGCTTTAGAGTCCCCCACAAGTCCAACAAATTCTGAAAAAGTCCAATATTTCCAGATTTTCTTGTTCTGTCATATTTCACAAATATAATTATTGCATTGTAATCCCACATTAAGTTATTGGTTTTATTACTATTCATCTCCGAAATCCTGTCTCTGCTTCATTTATAACATACTTGCGATTCTTCTGGTCAACTCTAGTGTTCCCTTTCTCTCCAACATTTTCCTTTGAAAAGGTTTTGCAGGTACAGTACCTCCATGGTCTTTATGACCAGAACAACAGGAATGGTTACTGGCTAAGATACTTGCCTCCCCACAGTGCCTTTTTAGGCAAGTCAAAATTTCTGATGTGAAAATATCATTCAAAAATAAATTAAAGGTTATGCTGCTAAATGCTAGGGGTTTAAATAAGAAACTGCACTTTCTGGAAACACGTGTCTCCCTGGAGTATGTTGACATCTGTGCAGTCACAGAAACATGGCTCAGGACTGCAGGGAGTACCCCGGCCTTGCAAGGTTACAACGCCTTCCACACTTTCAGACTGCAAAATGAACATGTGAGAACCAAAGGAAGACTAGTATCTGTCTTCAAAGATAAACACACATCTAGACTGGTTAGACAAGAAAACTCCATGGAGTTACTGCAAGTGCAAGAAACTGTGGGCAGGACCCCCCCCCTTCAAGTCGTTATCTATAGGGCCCCTTCAATGAACTAAGATACCCACACTGTTTATTTGGACCTACTTCAGCCAATCAAATTACAACCAAACACTTGTCATGGGTGATCCCTCCATTGACTGGGAAACTTATACGAGTACCAACACACTCGCACAAAGGTTCCTGGAATTTAACACTTATGTCCCAAATAAATAGCATGCAACCCCACAAGGGGCTCAAATATTCTCAACCTGGTCCTCACCAACATGGGTGACCATTGCAACACCAGATGAATAGGACCTTTACTGGTTAAATCTGATCACAAATCACTCATATTTGAAGTAGCTATAACACCTGACCCTTCTTAGATGAAATCAGAATAAAAATTTCACCAAAGCGAATTATACCCTCATAAGGGATGGCATAAATAATTTCCAAGCTCATGATCCTACAGATAGCACTGACAACTATACAAAGGTATATACAAATGCCCTGTACAAACACTTATACAAATGTATTGATACAGCTGTACCTAATAGGATCAAAACAAGATCCTCAAGAAAAAGCAAGCCTTCCTGATGGACACCTAGCATTAATAAGTTACACAACAAGAGGAAGAAGGTGTTGTCTAAGAATAAAAAGAGAGGTCCCAGCACTGGAAGAACACCCTCCTCTGCTTGAACAAACAAATCAGACAATTTGTAAAATCTTCATAAAAAAATTAGCAACCATAGCTAAGGATAACCATAAGGGATTCTTCAGCTATATCCGTAACTTAAAAGGTAGGTCACAGACGTGTGCTGAACTAGCTGTGGATGGTATCACACACACTGATCCTACAAAAATAGCTATCCTATTAGCTTACAGGTTTGGCAAAAATTTCACCCCATCCCCTCCAAACATTCCACAAAGCATTCCCTCTACATCTCCATCACCTTGCATCACCAAAGAGCAAGTCATTAATGCTCTCTCTCCAAGGCCAAAACCACATCCTCTATGGGACCAGATGGCATCCCATGTTGCATTTTAGATGGTCTAAAAAGTTAGCAACTCCATTAGGTAGTCTCTTCAACCACAGCCTGAGTACTGCTTTTGTCCCTGCTGAATGGGAAACAGCAACCATCATCCTCCTTCATAAAGTGGGTACAGCAACAGATCCTGTGGACTCGAGTTTAGGCAAGATCCTTTATATTGGGGACACACGGCTAGGCTTATAAAGACCTTTGGGTCAACAGCCCAGTAACCACCTATGAATCTATGAGAAAAGATACTTAAGGGGGATCAAAATTCCTTCATCCAAGCAATCAGATGCACATTCTGGAAGTCAGGTGGATTGGGGAACCCTTTTCTTGATTATGTCCATTCTGTGGGAAAATGTGATGACTGCCATTGACCATTTTCATAAGAGGGGAGAACGGATGCTGTCTGGGCCAAAGAGAAGTTGCCAGCTGCGTTGGAATGAATTATCATGGACCTCATAAATAAGGATATAGGTGATCTCAAACCCATGATCCAACACAGTTTGGTTTTGTCAAATGCAGTTTATGCCAAGAAAGCAAATCTGTGCACACAGTCTACCTTGACTTAGCCAATGCCTTCAACACAATCCCACATTTGGGCATCATTGATAAACTCTCCCAATTGAATATCAACCCTTATGTCATCAGATGGGTTGCTAAGTGGTTCATCGACAGATCACACTCAGTCACATTTAGGAACTTTACCTCAACCAGCAGACCCGTCACCAGTGGGACTCCACAGGAGTCAGTGCTGAGCTCCCTATTATTTCAAAAATACTTCTCAGAAGTTCAGGCCAAAGCAGAGGGGCTGTGGCTGACTAGGTATGCTGACAACTGCAAATTAGATGCAATCATCAAATCCCCAAACAATGTCAATATACTTCAAGAGGGATTTACACAAACCAAAAATTAGTGCCAAAGCTATGGACTCAAACTCGGTGCAAAAAACACATAGTCATCCCCTTCGGAAAAAATGATATCCCTGCAGACTATCATATAAATAATAACCAAAGAAACAACTCAACAGTGAGTGACTTGGGAACGCAAGTTGACTGTAGCCTAAACTTTGACCACCATGTGTCTACTGTGCTACCAAAGGCATTCTAAGTTACACACCTCATTAGCAAAGGCATTGCCTCAAGAGTGAAAGAGGTCATAATACCCCCATACTCAACCCTCATCAGGCCAATAATGGAGTGCAGTGCTCCTTTTGGTATGTAACTTACCAGGCACCTGCAGCAACTTGAGAGATCTCAGAAATTTCTAACCAAGAAAATTCAGGGGCTCCAATGCATGCCATACACTGACAGACTGAAGTCACTGTCACTGTACTCAGTAGCATACAGACTACTTAAGAGCAGATTTGTGCCTGGCCTACAGAGCAATCTTGGATCCAAATCTAATGGAATGCTGCACATCTGCAAGTCAAATAGGACAAGGGTCACCCACTCCAGGGACCTTAACCTGGCCTGTGACATAAATAGGACCTGCTGGAGAGACAGATGTGTCTCTCAGAGGTTGCCACTCCTCTGGAATAAGCTACCAGTTCACATCAAACAAAATACCTCCATGACCTTGTTTAAGCATAGCCTGAATGACTGGATGGGAAACCGTAAATTCCTGCCAGGGATTTCACTATGACCCTGCTAAATATGGGCAATCATTGCCAACTAAGATCTCGAGTTTAGGCAAGATCCTTTATATTGGGTACATAGGGCTAAGCTTATAAAGACCTTCGGGGTCAACAGCCCAGTAACCACCTAAGAACCTATGAGAAAAGATACTTAAGTGGGATCAAAATTATTTTATCCAAGCAATCAGATGCACATTCTGCACTTCAGGTGGATTGGGGAACCCTTCTCCTGATTATATCCATTCTGTGGGAAAAATGTGATGACTGCCACTGGCCATTTTCATAAGAAGGGAGAACTGATGTTGTCTAGGCCAAAGACAAGTTGACAGTGTAATTGTTTAAATCTCCTTTTGGATCTTTAATACAATTACAGTTAGAGGAAATGGGAGGGGGGAGCATAGTGAGCATTCAAGTCCATGGAAGGGAAAATGCATCTATTTATCAGTTTTTTTTTTGCAAGGTGTTCTAGACCAGCACTTCTTTAGCTGTCTGTGTAACATCCATTTCTGAGAGTTTATCCTGGATCCTGCTCAGCATGCCAACTATTGTGTCCTGCTTGGACAAGATGTATGTAGCCTAAAGAGACTTCTGGTATGGCAGCACCCAGAACAGACATGTTTGGCAGAGCTCTGCGGGTTGTTAAAGTAAAAGTATTAAAACATTAGTGAGGACCCTGTTAAAGAATTGAGTTAAGTGACTCAAATAGGAATGAAGACAGAAAGGCAAAGCAGAGAGAGAAAAAAGGTCAGAAACTGAATTATGGAGTGAAATTATGATGTCAGGGGATCAGGAACGTGGGGTATCACTACTGACAATCTGGTAGCAAATCAAAGAAGTTAAAACAACATTACAAACAAAATCTCCTTAAACATGAAAAGTTGGAAGATGAAAAGTAGGGCTAAATGACAACTCAGACATGACCGAATGATTAGCTGATGCTAATGATGAAAGCCCAACTTGGCAAGGTGGAGGCAAGAATGAACTGCTTGGAACATAAAAGTGTGTTGTTCTGGCAGACGGAACAGACTGCAATTATATAAAATTGATGATAATTCCCCAACATTTTGAAAACGAGGACTGTAAAGGTGATGTACAGAAGCTACTAGCAGAAATGACTTAGATGGATCCAGAATTGATACAAACTGAAAAGAGCTCACTGAATGGTATCGAGTCCGCAGAGAGATTCTGTTTCATCCCCCAAGACCAGTAATAGTAAGATTTCCATCATTTGAGCTGAAGAAACAGTTACTAGCCCATTTATGAATTCCTAAAAAGAAGAAGAGTATTTGTCCATTAGGGCTGCTCCTAAGAGACATGGAACAAAAGGAGTGCTTTCAAATCAGAAGATATGAAGTTTTAGGGGGAGGAAAATAAGAAGAGGAATGCTATAACCTGCAATCCTGAAGATATATTTGCAGTTACACAAGTCTTATCAACCCAGAGGAAGTGGAAAAGTGGCTTGAAAAAACAGTAAATTGCAGAGGAGACATGGAAGGGACCATATCATTGGATGGTAAAACAGGGCAGGGAGAAGGGTCTGAAGAAGGAGACATGCCATTAATCAACAAATTAGAATACTTTTCCCTGTTTAGAAAGCAAAAGAGACTGAGAGAAAGAGCAGCTATAGTATCAGAATGCCAGAAATTTAATCATAAGGCAGCATGCATTATTATACTACAATGTTTTTACAGTAATGATGAGAATGGACTGGGTAAGAAATGGACTCTTGCTTAAATTACACATTTTCTTATTTCACTTATTGCCCAAGAAATCAGTAAAAAGTATAAAAGAAAGTGAAAAAAAACATGATGTGTCTCTGGTTATACATGGGGGGGTGCAAATTAGTAAGTGTGTTACTCTATTACAGCAAGTTAACACCCACGAGTTTTATTTTGGGAAGTTATGATATAATCTGTCACAGGAATTACTCTTTTGAGGAACCCTAAAGATTTAATAAATAGGGCTTCTGCTATACAAATCTATAGATAAAGTAACAGGATCTTGAATAGAATACTGCTGGGTGGCGGGATTGCAATGTGGCTATACTATATTGATTAAATGGAATGAGAGAACTAACAGCAATGGTAACAGGGAGTTCACATAACAGAATTTAAAGAGAATGGTAAAAGCATTCTGTATCTCTGCAATGTTGCACTTTAATGTGTTGTAGTGTACAATTCAAACAACATTTATGACAATTTTACCGAAAGCTTACAAATCAGTTGCAGTAAACGTGAATGTTTTTTATTTGTTAGTAAAATCCCCCCAGGACTACAATGGTATGTCCGGGTTTATGAAATAGGGAAACGCAGGTTAAGGCAGAAAGGGAGGGGAGTGCAATATATTAATAGTGAAAAGCAAAAATAATATCCTAGAAACATTTTAGATACAGAGACCCTTAGGCTTGAATTGAAGGGAAGAAAGGAAGATTTATTTGCAAGTTATATACAGACAGGAGGCCTGGTCGAGCACCAAATGGATAAAAGTTAAGAAGACTCTGATGAAATAGATTATTCTGTTTTTTTAATCTGCTTTAATGATTGTTAAATTATGTAAGGGAGGGAGAGTGGACAAAGGAGTTGATCTGAGCAAGCTGTGAAATAAGGGAGGCCAGGTGATTGATTAAAAAGAAGCTAGGTAAGGAGGGCTAAATAAAGTAAATAACTCAAGTTATGGAGCAAGAGTAAAGAAAGCTGTATAGGAAGGTTGGAATAACAGACCGGCAGAGCAGGAATTAGTAGTATGCCAGATAAGGAGTGATAAAGCAGTGGAAGGGAAGTAGTGAATAGAAGAATGGGCAACATCTAGGAATGAAGAAGATGTAAGGCAGATAGGAAGGAAAGAAGGTAGTATCTCAAAATGAGAGCAGGAGGACTATGATGTAGGGAAAAAAGATAGTAAACAGCAGATATTAGGGATAGATGAGGGCAAGAGGAAAGTAATTATACATGTGGGGTAAGGCGAGATCCCTAAAACATAAGTGTACCTTCAGTTGCAACAGACATTTAGGGACAGCTGGATATTTAAGCTATTCAGAGAAGAGTTCTCTCAGAGGTGAGAAGAAATTTATATGTATACAAGGGAAAAGGAAGCTGTAAAGGGCAACTGAGTCATAATTTCCTAGCAAGGGGAAAGGTTGGGAGACTAAGTGGGTTAGCTGAGATGGATAAGGAGTCAAAAGGAAAAAGGAAACATTAACATTCCGATTACCGAAGTAAGAGTGAGAGAAGGAAAATAAAAATAAATGAAAGGGCTAAATGACTACAAATATAAAAAATGACTAAAGGAATTTAAATGTCCTAGGGTGCAGGAATAATATAATTCTGGGATATTTAAGAAACGAAGGAGCAAAGATTCTTAGTTCTGCAAGAAACAGCTTTAAATATGGAAAAAACAAAGAAAATAGCAAGGCGGAATACAGAATAGTGGCAAGTATCGCTTGGGTGAGTAGATGGCAGAGAGAGGTAGTGATATTACTGAGGAGGAGAAGGCAATTTAAAATGGAGAATAAGACAATTCAGGGAAGTAGGCATGCTGATATTAAAGGAAGTATTGGGGAGACTAAATACACAACAGTTTCAGTACATATTCCAATTAGAATTAAAATGAGTAAGTGATGTTAATGGACATAAGATTTCAGAAGGAGTGAGTGCTGTTAGGAGACGAACACCATGATGGGAAAAGATGAAGCAGAAAAATTCCCAAGGATGAGGGGAGTAAAAAGTGGTACATTTCTGGGAAATTTTGTATAAGCAGTAGGGTGATTAGATGCCTGGAGGCTAGAAGGGATAAAAAAGAGGGAATAGTTTTACTTGTTACACAGTAAAGTATATTTGGTCACAGATAAACATTTACTTACACAGCAATGTCAGTATCTAGTGAAGGAGATGAGGACAGAACTGATTCATCCCTCAGGCCATGCTGCAATGCCAATAGATTTGGAAAGAGAAAGGGAGGAAGGTTTAGATAGGCACTGAAGAGTTAACACATTTGGCATGGAGGATGAGTGGGAAAGAGAAATAAGGAAATGTGTGAGAAAGTTGTTTTTAAAACAAGATGAAAAAGAAAATGGATAGAGAGGTGCATGAGGTAGGAAATACAAAGAGAAGAGGTGGAATGAAGAGAATAGGTGAACAGCAAAAAAGAAACTATTCAAAAGTTGGGAGAGAATCAGTGATAAAAAGAGTAGGAGGATACCAATAAAGAGACATTAGGCAGCTATTCAATGAAAGCAAGATGAGAAGTTGTGGGAAAAAAGAAGAGCGGCAAAATAATACTTGCCAAGGATACTTCAAGGGCAGTAAAAGTATTAGCAATGTAAATGAGGTAAAAGGTAGCAGAACAATGGGTCTATCAGATTTATATGGAAAAATAAAAAGGATGGGAATAAAGTAAAAATAAATTTTTGATGGCTTTAGAGAGTTATCAGGCGTTATATATGTAGAAAGACATATAACAGATACCTTTATTGAATTATCATTTAAGACATAGACAAACATACATTTATATAAAAGAAAACATACCACATATACATGTTCACATTTACAAATATTATACATCACATACTTGCTTTTATACAATTATCAATCCAATTCCTGCCTTCCCTTAAGCCTAACTCCTCTTCCGAAACATTATTCTGCATGTATTGTTCCCACAGTTTCAATTTTTTTTTCTATGTACATTACTCCTACCTTTTTCTAAAGATCCCACTTCTAGTATTTTTATTTATTACACTATTTCACTACTTCAAATACATTTGGTTTAGACCGATTTCCATTTTTTAGTAATTGCTGTTTTGGCAGCCACTAGAATAAAACTTGATAGGGCCTTATGTTCTAGGTAATTCAGAGGCTATATCCCAACTCAAGAAACCATTTCCTTAGTTACACCCATTTGCTCACCCAATATTTCTGATAGAGTACTCTATAGGGACTTTTTAAAGTCTGCCATCTCATTACACTCCCAAGGCAAATGTTCCAGGTTACCTCGTTCTTCCCCATCACACCTCCACCATTTGCCACCCACCAGAGGAAAAATTCTATGGAGTCTGCTTGGGGTATAAAAATACTTATGCAAACACTTTCAAGTAAAAATCCTACGTCTTCTAGACCTGATTGCATATTTGGGAGACATACATATGTCCTCCCATTGTTTCCTTGTGAATTGCTTATCCGTTCTCCCTTCCCAGTTTTTTCTAACCATCTCTGCTTGGTTCCTATAGTTGCCATGCAATATTTATATGCCTTACTAATTATCCCTTTTTAACAGCAGCTTCTATTCTAGATTCCACAAAAAATTATACCAGTGCAGGTTTTTCACTTAGGATTCTGCTATCCATTTCTCTTTGCCTATACTCTGATGTTAGTCCCTGATGGGGAAAGGCAGTCTTCTAGCCTGCAGTCCAAATGTCTTCTTGGCCTCCCATTCTATTACCTTTCCCTCTCTAGTTATTTGCTCCTTTACCAATTTTCTCCATATCCCTAACTGCAGTCATCCCTATTAGCAGAATCTCCTTCCTCCAATTCCCACATTGGCTTAGTTCTTGGAATACGTTTTACTGCTTTATGCAGAATATTCAGTATAGCTTTTATTCTCCTTAAGGATCTGTATCCAAAATCCCATTCACTCCTTATTTCTTGAACTTCACCCTGAATCATCATCCCTTTCCACTATGAATTAAGGTTTTCTGCTTGTGTAACATTATATTCTTTATATATATATATATATATATATATATATATATATATATATATATATTTATATTTATATAGATATAAATATATATACACACAAACATACACACACACACACACACACACGCACAGGCCTTAACTGTGCAGATCTAGACTATCCCTGCAAATCAGGTGATTCTAAACCATCTTGTTCTGTTTCAAGGATCAGCTTATACCATTTCACTCTTGCCCTCTTCCCCTCCCTGATAAAATCCTTCAGAACTTGTTGATAAAGATATCCCTGACCTGCATATAAAACTAAAGGGACTATAACATTCTCACTGCCTATATCATGTTATCCATATCCATAAAGAGCTTCCAGTTTCTCAGTTTTTGTATTATATTTTGTTTAATTTCTTCCCACATATCCTTAACTGCCATAACAGAATCCTTTTTAACCCATACTCCTAAATACTTTATTTTACCATGTCCCCTTAAATAGGAGTATTGCTGAACCAATTCATGTGTGGTTACATAGTTTACAGTTCTAGCCTTTGTTTTGTCTTCATTAGTTTCAAGTTTTTTCAGGGTATAAAATTGTGTCAGAATATTCCACAACACTGAGATAGATGTCCTTTTCTGATTTTATCAGGTGCAAGATCATGTCTGCAAATACAGCCAATTTTTCTTGATTACCATACCCATTATATCTTTGAATTTCTGAGTCCTTTATTTTCTCTGTCAGTGTCTCAAAATATAATGCAAAAGACAAAGGGAAAAGAGGACATCCCTGCCTGGTTCCTTGTTCAGACCCAAGTTATCAAACAGGAACCCTCCCACTTTATTTTTTGCCTCTAATTCCTCATATATCCTCCTAAATAACCTTGTTATTGTATCAGGGAATGCAAATGCTTCCATTGCCAAACTCAAAAACCTAGCTTACTGTGTCAAATTGTTGAGCTTCATCTACCTGTAACATTGGCATACTTAAGTCTTCCGTAAATATTTCCATTTTTCCTTATTCTTGATTTCCAGATACCTCTATTTTTCCAGATTCCTCTGCTTTACACAAACTTTCATAAAAAATTTAAAAAATCTCTCTAATACCGCTGCAAGATTTATAGTTATTTTTCTTGGCAGAGGCTCCCTCAGTTTAGCAGCAACCCCTTCTACTTTCAGTTGCCCAGTCATTTTGCTAAGAATTTTTATACTCTGAAGTTATCAAAAAAAAAAAAAACAGTCGCTTAACAGCAGTCTGTCTAAACTTATACATATTAACCAGATTTTATTATTTTTTCTTCTGCTCTGCAGTTGCACCTCTTGTTCAGTGAGATTCCACTTATTCTGCAATGCTTTAACCTTTTGTCAGGCCCTCTAAATAGTTCATGTTACTTCTTAACCACCTCTCTTTCTTTTATTTCTACCCTATTTTTAAACTTCATTTTCATGTTATCCCACACACTAGCTGTAACTTCTGAAGACATTTCTACCTTCCCCAATAACTCTCGAATAATTTCCACGACTCATTCCTTAACTTCCTCTCTTTTTAACAGGTAGGTGGGAAGTACCAATGTCTCATTTGTACTTCATTACCCTGTATTTTTAGCTTAGCTGTTATTGGCACAAGATCTGATATAATTATTGGATGCATGCCGAAGCTTTCAATTAAATGAATATGTTCCTGTGAAATATTTCTCTCTAGTCCAGTTATTGTACCTTGAGGAATATTACGTAAATTCTCTGAGTTCCTACTACTGAATTCATGTCTTCCATGCCAAATATAACAAGAGAGTAGATTTCCGAAGAACCTTATGAAAACATTTTCCCTTCTAGGTCCCCCAGATACATCCTTACTGTTGCACATCAAGTTCCAGTCCCTACCTATAAGTAATATTCTCTCCTAAAAGACAATTTCTCCCAAAATTTTCTTAAGCTCCATAATAGCAGTTTTAGGTGGAAAATAAATACGTGCCAGAGTAATCCTCCTCCCTTGCATGTAAACCCTTACTACCACAAACCTACCATTACTATTTTTTCTCCATCACTGTTAGAGCTCCTCTAGCAATTAATATAAGTACTACTCTTTTCCTTTATTCCCAGATATTCTGCCGAATATCCATCCATCCTTCACATGCTTACTTCTTTCCAAATGCATCCCCTATAGCATTGCTAGTTAAATTCTGCATTTCTTAATATAATCCAATACACTTACCTTTTGGTCTATACCTGTGAGGTCACTCATATTCTAAAATAATATATTTAGTGCAGACATTATAAGTTATTTCTACCTATTATGTATGACAGCTTTTTTTAAAATGTCTGTTTCCAGCTTTTGTGTTACATGGCAGGTTGAACTCATATTTGTTTCTGGTCATCACCACTTGACAATTTTTCTTTTAATGAAAGCCCTCAAACAAAAAACAATTGCACCCCAGAACACTCCCATAATCCATTAACTTAAAATAAATGCACAAAGCTATACACATCTTTAAATAATGAAATTTAACTATCCTGATAGGAACAATTGCTCTAAATCAACAGCTGCACACATTAAAGTTATCCACACTATGATGCATGTTACAGCCATTACTCCAAGTTGCACTAATTGCTCTATCTTCTAGTCTTATTTTCATTCCCCTACCAGATGTGAAAACAACGTGTATGCTTTCAGAAAACATTAGCCTTAAAGTGTTATGGCCTTCATTTTTTCCCTCCTGTAATCAGCTTGTTTCAATGGAAACACAAGTGCCAAATGTACAGCTCTGCAAACCTCTCAACTTACACTGAACATTTATTTGCCAAAGGAAAATTTTTCATTACATTTGATGTCCTCTCATTTACTTGTTTACCAAAAAACATATTATATTAAGCCTAAGGCCTTAATCCAGACATTCACCTATGCAAAAGTAAGAGAACATATCAACTCTACATACACTATAATCTAAACAAAAAAGAAAAACAGACACAGGAGAATTAAAAGCTCATAGTGTTAGACAAATACCACAGCAAAAAGGCCTAATCAATCCACCACGGTGTGTATAATTGATTTTAATAGTAGTAAAACACCATCAAAACATTAGGATAAGTGCTTTCAAGATCCATAAAATTAAAGAACATTACCCGATTTAAAAGCCATAAACAACCAATGAAAATCACTCAACTAAACAACACCCACTAAAACTAAAGTCAATAGGCCAGTCACATAAGCAATAAAAATTAGCACTGTGGTCTACGCCCACTTAAAACTGGCTTCAAAGGTACCACTACATTCAAACCAGGGTACGATCTGCTTGCAATTCAGCTATCCATTTGAAACTAACTGACTTCTTTGAACTGCAGGGGAGAAAGCTTGTTGACCAAGTGGAAAGGAAACAACTTGAAGTAGAGAAAAATGTTGCCACTGAGTTGTACCTCACAAAGCTTGATGACTTGTTTCATTCATTAATGATGTAGGAGAACAAGTTGCAGCAGCTTAAAATAAAGGTAACATCTTTGTACGGCTGAAAGAGAGAACTGATGTTGTAAATGATTTGTTAGATTCTAGAACATGTCCCCCTACTCAGGATTCTATTAGAACTGTTGGTTTTACTTGTATATGTAGAATGGTACCCGAGAGGGGAGAGGAGAATGATATAAATGAATCGAGGGAGCCTATGGATATTGCAGTGGGTAAAAATGATCGGCTGCCTGCTCAGAAAGCCATTACACCCACTGAGAACACTGAAACTGCCACTAACCACTTATTAGGGGCAAGACCCAAAATAAAGTATACGATTGATTCAAGTTTTCCTGTTCTTCCTGTTCCCATGAAGGCCAAACCCCACAGCAAAGAGACAGATTTAACAGCAGAGGGGAGGAAGTGAAGGAAGCTGACAATGTAACAAATACTCTCATCATAAATTTGTCTGATATGGTTTTAAGTAAAGAACAACTGAAGTTTTTGAAAAAAGGATTGACCTATATACCTGCACAACCATCTAGGGGCATGAAATCTGTACTGATCTAAGACTTTCTGGCTGTAATGTGATGCTGAAATATCTATTTGGGGTGACTGATAGGCATGGAAGTGATGAACTGGCTATGAGGAAGCCCTGTACATTTGTGCCTACTTTTCATCCGACAGTGGATACATTTATTAGAATCTGACATTTCCAACATTATATATTCCAGCAAACATTGGGATTTCTACAATTTAACTAATAAAGAATCTTTAGCCCTCAAAGAATAGATTGCCAATAATGACATTGTCATCAGGTCAACCGATAAGGGTGAGGCAGTAGTGGTGATTAACTCTCAGCATTATGAACAGAAAATGTTGTTCATGCTTTAGGATGTGAAAACTTATCAAGAGATTGATGTACAAGAACTTAACCATATTATGATTGATGTTGATCGAACACTGTATGATTTGTTCATCACACAAAGGATTCCTGAGGAGGTCTATATATTTGTGAAGGTTGAGTAACCAGTCATACCAGTGATTAAAGGATTTCCTAAATTACACAAAGACATTAAAGACCCTCCCCCTAGACCAACGGTATCAGGAAGGGGATGGACCACTGAAAGCATGTCTTTGTAGATGGAAAGGAAATTAAAATTGATGTTGCCTTCAGCTCCAGCTGTTTTTGAAAGACAGATGATTTTTTAGCTTCTCTATCAGAGTATGTGAATTTAACACAGAATGCTTTGGCTCTGATGTTTGTTACCCTGGATGTGAACAGTTTGTTTACAGTCATACCCAATGATTATGGCATTATGGCCATTAGGAATTTTTTGATCAGAAGTTGTTCTTGTGATGATGTTTTGGTATCTCAGATTTGCATCTTTCTTGAGCTAATCCTTGGTAATAATATCTTTTTGTTTGTCAAATGATATTATTGGCAAAAATGGGGTGTTGCCATGAGGACGGCCTGTGCTAACACTTATGCCAATCTAATGTTAGCCTATTGGGGAATATAAGCATTTGTTTAATGAGAATAACCCATGGAAAGGTGTCTTGGGACTATACAAGAGGTTTGTGGATGATGTTTTTACTGTCTGGGCAGGTGCCAAGGAACATTTAGTGGAATTTGTCTCTTATTTATAGCATAGTATGAATTTTCTTGGTTTTACCATGCATTTCTCATATCAGGAAATTGATTTCCTGGATGTGAATATTTTTAAGGATGAGGGTGGTTGTTTGCAGACAGCAATGTATTGCAAACCTTGCTGGAAGAATAGCTTGTTGATGCATGATAGTATGCATCCACAACACATCTTCTGGAATGTGATAAAAGGTCAGGTAATGTGAACCTCTAAATTATGTACAAATGATGATGTTTATGTTGAGCAGATTGGTGAAGTATTGACATGTTTTAGGGAACGGGGCTACCAAAAATGGGAAATTGATAAAGTGGAGGGAGCATATCAAACACTGAGATGGACAAAGGATAAACCGTGGTTTAGACGTCATGATTGTAATGGACCCAGTGGTTCTGCCCCTTCACCTCACAGACTGATGGGGATTCAGTAGCTGATCGAATTGGGCATCTAAGGATTGTGATGAGATACAGTAGTGATATACAAAAGATTTGTGAGGAGATTTAGTCTAATTGGAAGATTTTACATACGGGTGATAAATCGGGACAGTAGTAGGCCCAACTCCATCTTTTAGCTATAGGAATGCTTTAAATTTAAAGCAGCTACACTGTAATGATACGCTTCTCTATTCTTCTCCTCATGATGTGGTTCAGTCTAACAGGGTTGGCACCTTTCCGTGTAGAAGTTGTAAAGGGCGCAGTTTTATAGACCGAACTAACTATTTCTGACATCCAGTTATTAATTGGATTTGTAAGTTTAATGCATATGCTGACTGTAGGACAAAAATTTGGTTTATCTTGCTAAGTGCCAGAACTGTACATCTTTTTATGTAGGTAAGACCAACCACATGAAAGAAGGCATTTTTCAATATGTAAGAGACATGGATTTGGGGACACCACATAATGTATTAGCGCATCATGTAAAGTTTCATCATGGTAATTTTTTTATGTTTATGATTTTACATGTTCAGACAACTAGTTTGAGGGGTGGTGATTTATGCTTGCAAACGGAACTAAATAAAGTTAGATGGATAGCTGAACTGCAAGCGGATCGAACCCCTGGTTTGAATGCAGTAGTACCTTTGAAGCCAGTTTTAAAGGAGCATAGACCAGTGTTCATTTTTATTGCTCATGTGACTGACCTATTGACTTTAGTCTTTAGTGGGCATTGTTTAGTTGAGTGATTTCATTGGTTGTTTATAGCTTTTAAATCAGGCAATGTTCTTTCATTTTATGGATCTGATGAAGAGCTGCAGCTTGAAAGCACTTATCCTGGTATTTTACTATCAAAATCAATTATACATGCAGTGGTGGATTGAGTGGGCCTTTCTGATTTAATATATTATAATCTGTGCACCTTTACACCCCATCCCCCACCTCAATGACTCAAGATTACAGCACATTAACTTAACATGCTTTTGTCTAGCGTTTCTTCTCTTTTTACACTGCAAGGCCTACATTTCTTGAAACTAAAATGGAGAAAAAAGTACACTTGTTTACTTTAGTATCGTTATCACATACACCTGAAAATGCTTTACTATATGACATGCAATGTATATCATGAAATATTGTATACAAATACCGTTAACAATAATCGTTTTACTTAGTTACTTTAGTTTTCTTTTTCCTTCTCTTCAGTGTGCTTCTAAATATTAATGACGAAGTGGGGAATATGCATTTCAGTCCCCCACAAGTTTAACAAAGTTAACAAAGACCAATCTTTCCATTTTTTTCCTTCTAAATCCACACTTCACTAAATGTGAGACTATAAAGTATCAGTCACATTTTTCACCAGTTTCAATATTGCTGATCTTCTTCCTGTTTATACCTATCAGTCAATCCCCGACCGCAATCCAAGTCCAAGGGACTCCCGATTCTTCCGGTCAGCTCCTGTGCTTTTTTCTGTCTCAAGTATTTTACTTTGGAACATTCAAAAAGGTTTCATTGGCAATGTCTCACTATAAGCTTTGTTATCAGAATAAGGAGCAGAGTCCCCTTCTGTTATATGGCTCACTTTTTGTTAGACAAACTTTTCTATCTCCTCTTTGGCTTGTTCTACATCATAAAATAATTGTGATCCTCCCTGTCCCAAGTATTTTACTTGAGAACATTCAAAAAGGTTTCATTGGCAAAGTCTCTCTATAAACTTTGTTATCAGAATAAGGAGCAGAGTCTCCTTCTGTTATATGGCTCACTTTTTGTTAGACAAAATTTTCTATCTCCTCTTTGGCTTGTTCTACATCATAAAATGATTTTGATCATCCAGGGGAAAATATTCAGCCGGGTACAGCAGCCTAAATCTCACACCTGCCTCTCAACATACTCTGACTGCTGAGATAAACTTAGTTCTCTTCTGTGTGGTGTACAGTGAATAATCATTATACACAAAACACTTAGCTCCAATTTTTAATACTTTTCCATTTTGTCACAATTTGTCAGAATCAGTTCTTTGTACTGGTATGACTGCATCTTTATTAATACAGGTCTTGGCTGTTTTCTCATGTTCAGGTTTGCAGCATGTGCATGATGTGCCCTTTCAATTAACAAATTCTGCTGTGGAATACCAGTCCAGTTGCTTATTTATGCTTTCATAATATTAACACAGTCTGTCCCTACTGGTACAGCAGAAAATCTCAGGTTTTCCCTGTGTGTTCGGTCCTTTAACTCTTATTTTTTGAAACCGTTCTTGAGCATTCTCAGCCAGCCTTTTCTTCATTTCTACCACTGATTTTTTCCGCTTTTATCAGCTCATCTGAATTTCTGTTTAAAGCATCTTCCATGTTTTGTTATTTAAGTTCAGTTCAGTGTTTCATTTATTTTAATTGACTCTGAGCATATTTGATTTATTTTTCCTTTAGGTTACTGGAAGTCATGCAGCTTGAACTGCTTTTTGCTGAACAGCTGTTGAATTCTTCCTAGTCAGTGTTTTCTCTTCACCTTTTCTAACTGATTTTCTTTCAGGATCTCTTAGTTTCTTCTTTGCTGGCATCCAGGAAGTGTGCTTCCTAGCCAGTAACTGAATATACTAAAACTTGTAGAGTTTCTGGCCCTTATCTTTGTTTCTTTGTCAAACAGGTGGAAATTAAATCAAGCTGCCGATCACTGTACAGCCATCTTGGAAGTCCATGTAACTGGGCGTTGAGATAAGGGAAGGATTACAACTTAGCCAGGATGATAGTGGAAAGCTTGTAGTATAAATAACGGAGCAGGTTGTGATAGAAGTATATAATGGCTAAAGGAAAATTACTAGGAACAGAAGATCTCCCATTACAAGCTTGAGATATTTGTAAAGAGAGGTGACAAAGAGGCAAGTAAGTTTAAGAATATTATGGCAGGGGAAGCAGACTCTTCCTCCTGGAAAGAGTTTATTGTTGTTATTCACAAGGAAGGAAAAGATTCCAATATGCCAGCTTCATATTGACAGATATCTATTTTGAACTACAATTATAAATGTTTTTTGCAGATACATGCTAATTGACTTGGGAAGATGTCGCCAATGATTATTCAGTTAAATCAAATGGCGTTTCTTGCAGCTCACAGGACAGATAATTTAATTCATACCCAGCTGTTAATGAAGGCGGCACAAGTTGACACTGATATCGTTAGATGTGGAAAAGGCATTTGATTAGGAAAGATGGAGTTACCTGTTGGGATTACTGCAAAGACGATCAGAGAGTTGGGTAGATATGCTTCATAACATATACAAAGAGGCCAGGGCAAAGGTAAAAATGAGCAGCATTATTGTAGGAAATCAGCACAAAGAGGAGGGGAACAAGGCAAGGGTGTCCCCCTTCCACCTCTTTTCTTTGCAATGCATTTAGAGCCCTGGTAGAAGTCATTAGAAAGGATGCGATAACAGAAAACAAATGGGATTTATAAGAGTAAAGTTAAATGTATAGCTAGCTGATGTGCAGTTAATAATAGTGTCTAACTGGGACCAAGATTAAAAAAAGGATATGACAGGTATTACAGGCATTCGAAAGGCTTCTGGGAAGAAGAATCAAGAGAAAATGAAGATAGCAAGGATAAATTGGCAGGAGAACAACAGCGGAAAAAGGATGATAAAAGAACAAAAGAGGAGGAAGTACACAGGAAGGACTGCCAGCAATCAATAAGGATTACATACAGTAAGATTAATGAGAAGGTAAGGACACAGTTGCTTAAATTCACTAGGATCCAGTCGGATTTAGATTAGTGTTGGCACTAAATCATGTCACTGTTTACGTATGCAGAGCAGACTTCCTGAGAGTTGCCAGCTGGAAATTTATTGACGAAAGTGAAGCAGTTAATTAGGGACTTTGTTTGGGATACAGGAAGAGCATGAGTGTCATGGAAGACAATGGTAGGAAGAAAACAATAAGGAGGACGGGACATTCCAGATTTAAGGGTAAACTTGCAAGCATCATAGCAAATATCTGGGAACACGGGTTGACAGCAACCTCTCTTTTGACCACCATGTTGCCACTGTGGTCAGAAAGTCCTTCTATGTGGCACATCCCATTACTAAGGGTTTTGCATCCAGGGAGAAAGAGGTCATAGTCTCCCTCTACTCTCCACTCATTAAGCCAATCATCAAGTGCAATGCCCCATTTGGCATGTACCTCACTAGACACCTGCAACAACTGGAGAGGCCACAAAAGTACCTCACAAAGAGGATCCTATGCCTTACACACTTATCCTATATGGACAGACTCAAAAAACCCCAACTATTCTCGGTCTCATATTGCCTACTTAGAGGATATCTCTGCTTGACTTACAAAGGCATGTCAGACCCAGCTCTGTTAGAAATGCTACATTTAAATAAATCCCAATCCCGCCACACCACTCGCTCCAGAGACCTCAACCTCATTACCACAATCAACAGAACATGCTGTAGGGACAGGTTCATAACCCAGAGACTTACCATGCATATGGAATAGACTTTCTATACATGTCAAGCAAAGCACCGCACTTGCCCTCTTCAACAGAAATCTTGATGAGTGGATGGGAAATAGAAAATTTTCCCTGGGGTTCACCCCAGTGGCTCTACTCAACAGAGGCACTAGGAACTAAGGTCAGGTGGCACAATGTCAAGGTAATCATATGGGCTAGGCTTGTAAAGGCTCCAGGGCCATTAGCCTAGTACACACCTATGAACCTATATTCTAAGAATAGTAGACAGCAAATACATAGCAGACCGATTTTATTGATTTATTGTTAGAAACCCCAAGAGATCAGCCAGCCCTTCGATAATTGAGAAAGGTGCAAACATTATTTCCTAGTGTGTGGAAAAGAGGAAAGTATAAAAAGTGGAGGGAGATTATTTTGATATTGGGGAAGTCTCAGAAAGAGAAGGTAAATGAAGCAACATGGGGAAGGAAACAAAAGGAAGTAAAATACTGGTCACAGATGTTGCAGTGTTGAAAACTAAAGTAGTGAGAGCTGATAAAAGGAATATGGTCTAGATATACTGGAATAGGAATATCAAGGCATAAGGAATACGTGGAGACAATAGGAAGGGCAATTAGAGTGACGTTCAGAGAAATGAAGGATAACTGTAGAAGTGGAAGACAGAAGAGTAGAAGGGAAACTGACCAAGGGTTTAATAACAGTAGCTAAAGATTAGTTGGCGGGGTTCAATAAAAAAAATACAGAAAACAAGACTGGTTGGAAGAAACAGGAAGGGAGCAATGGAAAGAAATATTAAAGATTCCCTAGATGTGTGTCAACAGCAAGGAAAATTTAGAATAATCCAGTGAGATTGGCAAGAATGTTTCAAGCAGCCACAGAGGGATGTTGGAGATGTAAGAAAGAGAGGGGCCTGGGCTCATATGTCATGGGACTGAAAAATACTGTTTTTTTAGAAACTAAATGAATCACATACTGAAGAAGCTTTAACCAAATACAAGAAGGCAAGAAAAAAAAGCTTTTTGTGTTAGGATATGAGAAAGGGATACCAAAGGGGTTGCAGAAAGAATTAGGAAAGCTAATGACAGCAGGAAAGATGGTTGTGACAATAAATGGAAACTAGAAGAAAGACTAAAGAGATCAGAAGTAGAGACAGTGCTGAAACAATGGGAATCAGACATGCAGTAAGAGGTAGAAGGTAGTTTAAGCAATGAGTATGGAGACTGTGAAAATACTAAAACTCAAAAGGGGAGAGAGAGACCGAGAAGGATAGAGTGGATTTTATGTAATCCCAAAGAAGAGTGGTAGATTAAGAAGGAGACACGAAAATGTGTGATGGGTCTCCTTTCCAGATGTAAAGAAAAGTGGGATGGAGGGGAAAGGGGGTAGAAGAGGAGTGAATGTAAACAGATGAAATTAAATATATATATACACATACATACATACATATACATATACACACACACACACATATATATACATATATATATTAGATAGATAAGTGTGGTAAGGTTTGGTTTAGTTTAGTAAAAAAAAGGAAAGGCTAGAATTTAAAAACAGAAAAGCTAGTGATAAATGCAAAAGGACATATGGTGCAGATGGAAGGCACCCAAATGGCCTTGTATACTGTTAAGACATCTGATCCTTGGCAGGATACACTCCACACAGCTATATGCTATTTTAACAGTGGTCTAATTAATGTCTAACAAAGCAACAAAATAACCACAGATATCTTTCTCTGACCAGTAAATGATCATATTTTCCAAACAGATGAGTAAACATGATTACTGGTCTTCAGACAATGGACAATTTCAGGCCAATAAAGCCAAGCCTTTTTTTTTAACAGATTGTTTTAGTTTGTTAGCTGGGATATTTTGTGGACACCCTATGGTTACGGATATCAGATGGGTATGACAACCCTGTCCTATGTTAGTCAAACATTCAACTTATGCTGTGCTGATGATGCCATAAGAAGGCAGAAACATGCATGTCCACAGCTAGTGGGGTTTGGCTTTATTGGCCTGAAACTGTCCATAAATAGACTTAAAAGAAAAAGTCATGGACATTCAGAATTGCCATTTAGCTGAAACACCTGATGTCCTTAGGGGTAATTTGCATACATCCCATGTTGCCTCTAATACAAGAGGTTTAAGGAATCACACAGTGAAGAGTCTAGCTTTGCTAGATTTTTTTCTTTTTGTTTTTTTAACATAAAGCTTCAGAGAACAAAGCATCACCTAGATCACCAGAGATGCTATGAGAATGTATGCGATACAAAGACATCCACCATAGCCAGGTACTGCATCCAAAAGGACTGAACATTAATAGTCAGCAAGACCATAAACGTATGCATCACATGCACGTAAAGCTTAAATTCAATCAGAAGACAAAGGTGGAGTACGAGTATAAGGATTAGCCTCCTGAGATGCATGTAATTTAAGACAAAGGGAAAGCAGTGCGCTAGAAACAGAAGAGGTGAGTGAGAAAGTGACTAAGGTACCATTTTAACAAAAAAAAAAAAAAAACTCATCCAACATCTAGCTTATTCAGGAGATGGGAGCTTCACATGTAGGTTTGCTGGTGATGTCTGTAGCAGATGTCAAGTGCAGATGCAAATGAGCTATACCAAACAGTAGACTAGACAAAACTAGATAGGAAAAGGGTTGGAAGAACTCCTTAAAAAGCCCACAGTCAATAAAGACTAAAGCAAAATATTTTTGCTCACAATAAACAGGGTCTTGGAATATAAGGTTAATAAAAAAGGATGTCACATTGATGTATTAGTTTTACATCTGCTTTTACATTGCATGCCAAGTGCTATACACCTTACTAAGACTCTTATCCTGTTCCATCTTACTTTTGTTATCTTATACTTTAATATAGCTGTGTTTTATTTACTGACTTATTGTCAAGACTGGGTAACTGACTGTGCAGCACTGTGGTTACTTTGTAATAAAATCTGCTGCAGACTACAGAAAACATGGAGTCAGGAAGCAATTGGACAACTGCTCAGGATGCAGTAAACAGAAACACTGGATAAACTTAAATACAAATCCACTGAAGTAACTAAAGTAAAAACTACATACTTTAGAATAAGAAAGTAGACTTTGCAATATGAGGGTAAGAGTACAAAAAAAGAAATGTTTTTAAAAAATTTCCATTTGATCTTTAAATGTGAGTAACAAGAGGAAGCAACAGTTACCTCCAAAGGCTAATGGACATATAAAGTTCAGAAATATCAAGCATCACAAATTCACTGTGGATAAAGAACATAGCATAAAAAGCAAAAAACCCAGTACAGACACTAAAGAGAACAGTCCACATGAAAAATTAACATGGAAAGCTTTAGCAAGAAAAAAATGCAGCATGGAGTCAACTCTGATTTGTATGGGAGAGACTAACATATGAGGTTACAAATGGAACTACCCGATTAAAATATTGATCCAAGAATAAAACATAGTTTTAGAATAAGGTACACTGATAGGAAGTAGAAGATGATTTGCTCTGTGGAGGTATAAAAAGTCAAGACATCAGTGCATTAGACTATCAAGATGGCTGGACATTGAGCAACAGTGTAATTCTAGCTCTCCCAGTGTGAAAACAGAAACTTAGTAGAGAAAGCCAGTGGACCTAGAGTTCCGGGTAAATTTCAGTAACTGGCTAGTAAGTGCACTGCCTGGAAGCCAGGAAAAAAGAAATACAGTGGACCTAAAGAAAAATCACCTACAAAAGGCAACAAAAAAACACAGAATGGAAAAGTATTGTAGCTGTTCAGCAAAAAGCAGTGCAAGCTCCAGACATGATTTCCAGTAACCTTGAGGAGAGTATAATGCAACTGCACACAGACCTGACTAAAATAAATGAGAAACTGATGGAGTATATCAATTCAAACAATAAAAGTCTGGAAAAATGGAAGAAGCTTTAAACAGATACTCAGATAAGGTGATACAACTGCAAAACTCAGAGGTCAAAATGAAGAAAAGGCTGGCTGAATATGAAACTGCACAAGAAGAGATGTTTCAAAAAGGACAGAGCCTGAGATTTTCTACTTTACCCAAGAAGCTGAAAGGAACAGACTATTAATTTTCTGAAAGCACAAATAAGGAACTGGACTGGTATTCCACGACAGGAATTCTTGACTGAAAGGGCACATCGCATGTACGCTCCAACCTGGCTATGAGGAAACGGCCCTATATTTTTAATAGTAAAAATGCAGTCTTACTAGCAGAATGAGATAATTCTGACAAAACTGTGACAGAAGGACAAAATACTAAAAGTGGGAGACAGCAGAGTGTTTGTAGAGAATGACTACAGATTGTACACCAGGCAGAAGAGGAGTAAATTTATCCTATTATTCAGGGAATGTTAAGAAGCAGGCACGAGACTAAAACTTCTGTACCCAGCTATTTTCAAAATGTTTTTCCAGGAGGAACAAAATAATTTTTTAATAAAAGTACATGTTAAGGAAAAAAATACAAAAGTTTGTTCAACAAAAACTGAGCTGTGGAACAGAAGGAGATTCTGCTTTTTTTTCTTCTTGTAATAAAGTCCACAGAGACTGTGCCAGTGAAACCTTTTCCACTGTTTCAAAGGAAAATGCTTGAGAGAGGGGGAAAAGCACAAGAGTTGACTTGAAGAATTGAGAGGATATTGGAAATGAAGCAGAGACAGAGTTTGGGAGAAGAAAATGAACAGGAATAGAACAAGAAAATCTGGAAATATTGGACTTTCTTGGACTTTATTAAACTTGTAGGGGACCCTAAAGCATATGCCCTATTTCATGTCATCAATGTTTGGAAAAATACTCAGGAGAGGGGGAAGAGGTGAGAGAAAGCTAACCATTAGTAAAACATTTTTTCTAAATAGTACTATTTAAATAGTGCATGATTTTGTTTGCATGTCAAAGTAAAGTTTTTTTTTCAGTTATGTTTTAAGTGTAATTGAGATACTAATGTAAATAGGTGCTCCTGTTTTTTTTCCCTTTTTGTTTCTTTCTCCCTTCTCTCTTTCTCCTTGTTCAGTTTTAAGTAAAGTATGCACTGCAGTGTAAAAAGTATGTTTAAAAGAGCATGACAAAACAAAAATTAGTGTGTTTTTCTCATTCTTGCATAAGGGAATGACTGGGTTAAGGCCATTAGCTTAATCTAGTAACAAGTTTAAAGAGAAAGCAAGCACATGAAAAAGAATATTGAATATAAGGCTTTTTTCTAGTAAACAGTTTTGTGTCTAGTTCCCATGTCTCTAGCTGACAATCTGATAAAGAGAAATGGCTTAGAGAAAATGTTTTCTTGAAAATGTTTTTCAAGTGTTTTCCCAGCTGAGAGCTCTATAAAGATAAAACAAAAACAGACAGCATTTTATACCGTGCTTCATAGCATGGATAACCTTTATTTTAGGTTAGCTGGAGTGTGTGTGGCTGTCGGTTTGAAACATTTGTTCCTATTAGGAGGGTAAAACTTCAATATTTGAAGATGTACATAGTTTTGTGTGTTATTATTAAGTTAATAGGTTTTAGGGGGTATTGGGGTGTATGTGTATTTTTGTTTGAAGGTTTTCAATAAAACAAAAAGTTCTGTAAGATGTGACATAGGCTCAAATGGAGATGACAAGTAACTGTATAAAAGATTAACCTGTCAGACAGTACATGCATGCAAAATAAAACTGAAACTAGACATTTAAAAAAATGTTATACATAAAAGGTGGGAATAATGATCTCTCAAGAATATAATGCTTTCTATAATGTCTTTAAACATTAATGGTCTCAGATAAATACAAAAAAGAGTAGTGAACTATATTAAAAATGTATAGTGCAAATAGCTATGCTACAGGAGATGTACTTGGAACGGAATGAACTGAATTTGTGAATTTGATAAAGAAAATTTTTCAGGATGATTATTCAGTGGAATACCTGGGGCAAAGCAAGAGAGGAGTACTTATATTAATTCCAAGAGGAGCTCCAATAGCAACAGAAGAGGATTAAAAAAAAGACAGTAATGGTGGATTTGTAGTACTAAGGGACTACTAGCAAGGGAGGTGGATTACACTGGCATGTATTTATATTTCACCAAAAACTGCTTTAATGGAGCTTAAGAGAATTCTGGAAGAAATAATTAGCTTTCAGCAAGGAATATTATTTATAGGCAGGGACTGGAATTTCATTTGCAATAGGGAAGATGCGTCTTGGGGACCCAGAAGGGAAAATGTAACAAAGGAGGACATTTTTTTTTTTAAATATGAAAATATTTGGTGTGGAAGATGTGAATTCAGTAATAGGAGTTTGGAGTGAATTTACATATTATTCCCCAAGATACAAAAACTGGACTAAGCTAGACAGAATTTACATTTCACAGGAACATGTGCATTTAATTGAAGGTCTTGATACTCACCCAATAACTATTTCAGATCATGTGTCAATAATAAATAAAATAAAAACACAGGGTAATAAAATAAAGAGGAGACACTGGCACTTTCCCACTTATCTGTTGAAAAGGGAGGAATTTAAGGAATGTGTAGTGGAAATTACTCGAGAGCTGTTGGAGAAGATAGAAATATTTCCTGAAAATATAACTAGGGAGTGGGATAAAATTAAAGTGGAGTTTAAAAATAAGGTGGAAATTAAAGAAAGGGAGATATGGTTAAGAAGTAACAAGAATTATTTACAGGGACTGACATATGTTAAAGGGTCTATATTACATATTTGAATGCTTAAATGTTTGAATCGCTAAAGATCACACCTTAACATAAAAATTAAAAAAAAAAAGAAAAACAAAACACCCCCTGCTACTTAAATATACCAATACCAAGATCGTGCTACAGTGTAGGGAATGGGAAATATTCCATTTCCGCACTGTAGCGCACTGAAGTGCAAGCTCAGTGTTGGTATAATTAAGTAGTGGGAGGTGGGGGGGTGCAGGGGGGCTTGCCCCCTGCTTAAACCCTTTCCTTTTTTTTCATTTTAATATTTTTTTACATATTCAAACATTTAAATGTTCGATCACTACAGTTCGATCTTTAGTGAATCGAACATTTAAGCATTCAAATATGTAATATAGACACATGTTAAAGTATTGCAAAATAGAAGAAATCTCACAGAAGAAGAGTAGCAACTGCAGAATGCTAAACAGAAATAAGGGATTACCTCAACAATATGCATGGGTTTAGAAGGATTGCTGCTAAGCAACTGTTTTTGATAATAACTCTAGAGCACAAAAACTTTTAGCACAATGACTCAGGCCACAGAAAGTACAAAGGCCTGTCACCAAGCTTAGGGAGCCTATAACAAGAATGATAACAAGTCATCCTATAGAAGTATTAGAAATATTTCTGAAATTCTATGAAAGTCTGGATAAAGCAGAGAAATACGGAAATCAAGAAAAGGTACAATTGGAATGGTTTATGGAAAAATTAAATATGCAGAGGTTAGAGGTACAGGAGGCTCAATGACTAACAGGATAGGAGGAGATGAGATAAAAATGGTCATGTATAACCAATCTACAGGAAAGTCCCCAGGAATGTATGGTATTCCTGTGGAACTTGGATGCTAGGATGAGAAAAAACTGATAAAGATCTGGAAGTTTATGTTTTAACAGTATTTTAAGAGGAAGAGAAGTACCAACATCCTGGAAGAAAGAGGTGGTAGCTGTATTATATAAAGAGGGTAAAGAGCCATCAGATCCAGCTTCATACAGGCCCATTTCAATACTAAACCATGATTATAAAGTGTTTATGTCGATAATGGCTAAAAGAATGACAAACGTAAAGCCAAAATTGATAGATATGGATCAATGTGGTTTTGTGGAGGGGAGGTAAACACTTGACAACATTCTCAGACACTGATATCCAGAGGCAAGTAGAATGCAAGAAAATCCCACTGGTGTTGGTGGGTCCTGATGCAGAAAAAGCATCTGACAGAGTAAGCTGTGACTTTATGAGCAGAACAATTGCAGTCCCTGATACAATTGATTAGGAGGATATATGCGGGATTGGAAGTGACAATAAAAGTGGTTGTGATCCCTCTGATTTTCTCTGCTTTAGCAGAGGAACCAGGCAGGGATATTCTCTCTCCCGTTTGTTATTTGCATTATATTTAGAACCACTGGCAAAGAAATAAGGGACTCAGAAATTCAAGGATATAATTGGTATGGTAGTCAAGAAAAGTTGGCTCTGTTTACAGATGACTATTTTATAACTGCCAAACCCAGAAAGGGATATTACAGTGCTGTGTAACATACTGAGACCGTTTCAGATCCTTTTGGGATACAAAATTAATGCAGGTGAAACAAAGGCAATAGCTGTAAATTATGTACCCACATACAAATTGGTTCAGCAATATCCATACTTACGGGGACATGATAAAATGAAGCACTTAGAAGTATGGACTAAAAATTATTCTGGTGTGGCAGCAAAGGATATGTGGGAAGAGACTAAACAAAAGATAATACAAAAACTGAGAAAGTGAAAGCTCTGTTATATGGATATCAACAGTAAGAGACAAGCAGTTAAAATGTGTTTAGCCCCTTTAGTTTTATACATAGGTCAGGCATATTTTTAACAACCAGAGGAGAAGTTTTAGATAGCAATTAATTAAGGGCTGATGGAATTTACCTGGGAGGGGAAGACGGCAAGAGTCAAAGTGGGATAAGCCTATTCTTCAACAGAACAGGGCGGATTGGAATTACCCAATTTGGAGGAGTGTTTCAGAGCAACACAGTTAAGGATCCGCAAAAGTAAAACAAAACTATAACTCAAAGTGGAAAGAGATTATGACAACACAGGGGGGAAGCTCAACAAACAAGGAGAGACTGGGATTTTGGATGCAGATCTTTAAGAAGAATAACAATAATCATACAGCATATTATATTCATAAGTAGCAGAAAGTACACTAAGAACTAAGCAAACAAGGGAATGGAGAAAAGAGATTCTGCCAATAGGGATGACTGTAATTAGGGATATAGACAATAGCAAGAGGTGGCTGGAATTTATTGGAGAAAACTCACAAAGGAACCAAGGTATTCAGAGCAAATAACTAGAGAGGGAAGGTAATAGATTGGGAAGATGCCAATTACATATTTGGACTGCAGGTTAGAAAGATTGCCTTCCCCTATCAAGGGCTGATATCAGAGTATAGGCAAAGAGAAAGAAATAGGGAGTCCCTAAATGAAAGACCAGCACTGGTAGAGTTTTTAGTAGAATCTAGAA
This sequence comes from Protopterus annectens, assembly GCF_019279795.1. Classification (NCBI taxonomy): domain Eukaryota; kingdom Metazoa; phylum Chordata; order Ceratodontiformes; family Protopteridae; genus Protopterus; species Protopterus annectens. The sequence continues at coordinate 624,969,090 of NC_056734.1, forward strand.
CAAAAGTTGCCATTAAGAAAGAATTAATTAGTAGAACATATAAAATATTGTATGATAACTATATGAATCAATTAGTCGAGGTTAGGTAGGATTGGGAAGAGAGACTGGATAAGCAATTACAAAGAAACAATAGGGGAATATATGTATATCTCCTAAATATGCAACAAAGTCTAGAAAATCTAAGATATTTGCTTGGAAGTGTTTACATAGGTATTTTATACCCCAAGTAGACTCCTAAGAATTTTTCCACAGGTAGACAGCAACTGTTGCAGGTGTGATGGAGAAGAAAGAGATAAATGGGAACATATTTTATGGCAGTGTAATGAGTTGGCATACTTTAAAGATTCCCTGCAGACTCCTCTGTCATAGATGCTGGGTGAGCAAATTGGTGTAACTAAGGAAATTATTTTTTGAGCTATGATACAAAATTGGAATTGTCTAGACATAGTAAAACCTTGATGAGTCTAGATATGAAGACTGCCAAAAAAGAAATTAAAAGGAAATAGAAATCCAAGTCTAAACCAACTTTACTTGAAGTAGCGAAGACAGTAACAGTGGTAAAACAACTGGAATTGGGATCTTTAGAAAAGGGTAGGAGCAAATTACATAGGGAAAATAGGAAGCGTGGGATCAATATATGCAGAGGAGGAATGAAGTTTAAAAGAAGGCAGGAACTGTATGACCTATGTAATGGCTGACTGACAATGACTGGATACATTATAAGTGATGTATAATGTTTGCAGCTACAGTTGCGTTGGCATGGTTTGTAATGTATAATTTTTGCAACGGAGATGGTGACGGTATGGTTTATTTTAATTTATATAAATGTAAGATTGACTATGTCATACATTATAATTTAATAAAGATGTTTCTTGTTTAAAATAAAAAAAAGATATCAGTGCATTAGAAGAGAAGAAAAAAAAGACTGCAAACATTTATTACAGCAACATACAAAAAAACTGCAGAAGACAGCAAAACTCTACTCTGTAGAGAAAAATCTGTAAACTTTTCCCCCATAGTCACTTAATAACAAAATAAAACTTGCAGCAAGAGGCAGTTAGGGATGAGAAATTTCACTGATAAAGCAAAGAAAAAATAAACAGTTCTGAATAGTACAAAAAAGTAGCAGATGGGATGATGCAAACATCTGTTCTGACAGAAAAAGTGTTGCAAAAATGAAAAGGAACACTCTGGCCACAAACGTACATCTAGAAGAAAAAAAAAAAAGGACAACACTCACTACAGCTGAAGACAAATAACCAAATAGGCAGAGGTCATGTTTTAGATCTAACTGATCATTGCTAAAGAGATCAAGAGTTAGGTCCTCAGACATTTGCATTGTGGTTAAAGAGGAAGGAATATAGTGCCTTGGGATAGTTTATGAGATGGACTTACTAATTTCCCACTAGTCTTAAGTCCTGCAGGTGAAGGATGAAAAACTACTAATATTAGAGCAGACATTAAAACTAATGTTAGTGTTACATGCTCAGAATATCTAACCTTCAGAACAATTTAATAACTCACTGGCCATGCTAATGAACATCAAAAAGAATATACTAAAATAATCTACTTCCTAGCTACTGCTGAAGCACTGCATTACACATATATACACACACACACACACAAAATCATCCAATTATGAATTAACATGTAGCAGTGAATGGATAGTTTAGTTACTTTTGTCTGTGGAGTGTTCTATATCTGACAAGCATCCTGTCATTTCAGAAGACATCTTTGCAGTTAATGTCCTGCTTTCCCCCAAAGGAAAAAAAATCACTTTGTTTTTACCTTTATAATCAGTGACAGGATAACCGCTCACTTCCCTAATAAACATGACAAATAAATAAATATTTATTGGACAAGAAGAATGTGGGAGATTAATTTGGGTGCCTTAAACCTACCTGGCTTATATGAAATGCTTTAATGTTACTATTTTAAGTACTTAATGAGTGCAGTAGCATTATGTAATGCCTTACAGATTAAAAAAAAAAAGAATGTTAATTTGAACTTGTAAAGATGTAATTTAGTTTCTTAAGGTATCAGATGGGCACAAGTGTATGTAAACATAAAGAAAATCACTTTGCCTTGTGTGTGGGTGTATAAATATACTACGCACATACAAAAGATTTTATAAATCAGCTGTTTCTACTTGAGTATTTGCACAGTAGTATTCCATATCTTCAATTTCCAGAATTTTTGGATGACTACTTAGCATTCTATAATGTATTGAAGCATACATTTATTTGGCGTTGATCACCAGATTGACTTGTTGCACATCACTTAGGGAGTTTTGTGGCATTTGTTTATTTAATTTTTTTTTTTTTCATTGAGAACTGTTCATAATCAAGCAGATATTTTTTCTTTCAGATTCGTCATTTGCTGGGACCGGTCATAGGACCCAACACATTTGTTGCATAAGGAATGTAGGAATAAGGGTTGTTAGGCAGTGAAAAGCCTTTTTGGTTGAAACCAGATATGCTTAGAGTTTGGATGACTCTTCCAATAAAAATTTTGAAATTTCCAAGGATCACTGAATGGTTTGGTCTTTTTTGTGGTTGTTTGTATGACAGTTGACAAGCATCACATCTTGTTTCATCATGCATCATTTTTTGAAACCATATACAATATATATATATATATATGTATATATATATATATATATATATATATATATATATACATACATACATATGTGTGTGTGTGTATATATATATATATATATATATATATATATATATATATATATATATATATATATATATATATACATATATACACACACACACACACACACACACACACACACACACACATTATTAAAACCAAAATAAATTACAAAACGAAGAAATTAAAAACTTACAACCAAACTTCCAAGCTAGGAGGAAAAACAGAGGTAAAACCGGTATTTGAGCACTTTCGTTCTTTAATTTAATGCAACAAGAACTTCTTCAGAAATAAAGATACCTACACAAATACTTCAATATATAGAAAACCAGCAGCCAATAAAAAAAATCTTTATTTCATTAAGCAAATAATAAAAACTAGTCAACAACAGCCAAGGAACTGTAGCAGTAATCAAGGTAATGTAGCAGTAATAAAAATGCAATAAAAACAACTCAACCACTGCTTGGTAAGGATTCTGGATATTTCAAAGATATTTTGTTGATGATTAAAGCTGAATTACTAATGTGATATTTATCTAAGCTACCTAAGCATACATTTAACATCATTCAGACCAGAGAAAGATTCAGCATTAAGGAGCAGCTGCCACTTAAGTTCCCACACCTCCAACAGTGTGTCATAATCACCAAAGTAAATATCTACTTGTTCTAAAACAAAAAACCTAAACAATTCAAAGTAATTACTCTGCAAACTATGTTTCGCCAAGGCATTTTTAGTGTCCCTTTTCCTTATGGCAGCACACACATATAATATATACACATACATATATAAATTCAACTTGTACAGTATCCAATAAGAAAAAAAAAATAAAACTAAAGAGAACGGTCTTAATTAAATGAGCGCAGAGCACATTTCATGTTGTAATTTTCATTGATACCTGGGTTAGCGTCTGCATTGAGAAGCAGATGCCATTTAAGCTCTCTCACTTGCAACAGTCACACTCGCCAAAGAAAACATCCAAATGCTCTAATACTACGAATTTAAAACCAGTAAAATGCCTGCAAGACACACTACGTTCCCCTCAAGCATTACTGCTGTTCATAGACCTAATGGGCACATTATGTTTCTTAATGCGGTCCAACAATTTTCTGCAGGTTTTACCAACATAAACAGTCACAGTTATCACAGATACCTGTATACACTACATTTACACTTCCGCAATTAAGATGTCTCTTAAAATGCACTGTGACAAAAGCTTTGAATCGAGAATGGCAAGTCATTTCTCTCAAAAGAGCTTCTCAAAGTATTGGTCTTCTTAAAAGCAAAGCATGGATTTGCTCCTAGTGTGTCACACATCTCTGGTTACTAGCAATAATATTCCAGTTCTGGTTAACAATAGTTCTAATCGCATGCATCTCCTGCTAATAGGAAGAGGAAAACTAAGTGACCTGTCAGTATGAGAACAGTCTTTCTCTTCTGGCTGAAGCCCGAACTGGAGAATCAGCTTGAATTTGGAGTAGCAAGCCGCAGTTACTGCTGCAGTAATATTTACAATCAAATGTTGAGGATAATTTCTGTGAATGAAAAGTTGTTGTAGAAAAGTTGATCCTAAAGAAAAAGTGTTATCACTCACTATTCGGGGAAGTCTAATAAACTGTCCCCAAACTACATTTTTCTTCATGAATAGTGGATGCTGGCTTCTAAAAATCAAGAAAATTATTATGGTAAGTTTCCTTTCTGTAAACATTTGAGTGTAAAGCACCTGTTGAAGGATCCAGCATGATTAGTGTATCCAAAAAGGAAATTGTAGTTACATATCCTGAAACAAACTGGAGAAAACCTATGCTGGTAGAAAGTGACTGTACAAAAATGTCCAAGTCTTGTTTAGAGTCACCCCACAAAAAAACATATCATCAATATAATGATGATATAAGAGTACTCTAGAAGCCAGGTAAATGCACCAGTATTTCATATTACCAAGCACTTAAAACTAGATTAGCGTAAGCAGGGGCCATCTTCGACCCAATAGCAATGCCCTTCACCTGTTAGTAGATTTTCCCAAATGGAAAACGTTATTGCATAGAACCGTGGAAATCAGATCACAAATAGTATCTATTTTAGCCTGTGTAAAGCCAACATACTTCGAGAGGAACCAAATGAAGTTCGGATCCTCTTTATGCAGAATATTAGTGCACAGGGAAACAATATCCAAAGTGACAAGCAAACATTCAGAAATTTGTAGTTTAGCACTTAGAAAAGCCCATGAATCTCTTAAATAAAACTTAGTGGACTGCATGATAGGATTAAGCACAAAGTCAACATACTCAGAAATGTTTCAGTCTTTGTCCGTTTGTTCAAAATAATATGCCTAAATGGTGGGTTATGTGCATCCTTATGAATTTTAGGGATGCCATACAATTTGCCAAGACTAGGGTGTGGGACAACCTTAAACATATATTCATCAATAGTCAAACAGTAGGTTTGTTCCAGTTTCAACAAGAAACTGTCAATAGTTTTTAAATATTTCTTCACAAAGTTCAAAGTCCACCTGTTTGTAAAATTCATTGTCCACTAAAGCAGACTCAGTTCTCAAGATGTATTCCACCTGTTCCATGAGAACAATTCCTGTCCCTTTGTCTGCTTTCATAATTCACAAAAGCTTATACTGACAAAGGTTATGTAGAGCTTACAATTCACCTGAATTAAGGTTAAACCATTTATCCTGACACTGCGTGTTAAGAAGCTGTCTAAACTCATAGTCGCACACTCTAAGAAAGGTAAGTAAAGTACTATGCGAAGCTGGATTAAATGTACTTTTTTCTTAAAAGAGTTAACATATTTTGCAGTGAAGGACTGGAGTCAGACAGCTCATCATCTTCTTTATCAAGCAATACTTTCAGGTTAAGTTTTCCAAGAAACAATCTTAAGTCTAAAAACAAATCTGTAAGATTTGTCCTTTGCGAAGGAATAAAAGTAAAGCCCTTATTAAGAAGTTGCAAATGCTCTTGTGTGAAGTTCCTATTAGTAAGGTTAAAGGCAGCAATATTCATCTGAGAAGGATTATCAGCTTTAGAAACAGTGTTTACCTTTTCTTGCTGCTCCTGGTTTGCATAGGTCCCCCGTTACCCAAAATCTGCCTCTCTCTCTCTCTCCCGTGATTGTGTGGAGTTTTCCCCCTGTATTTCTGGTTCCAACAACTTGGGGTCAAAAAGGTTTGCTGTGGTTCCACTAGATGTTGCATTTCTGATTATGTATGGAGTCAGTGACTAAAGCTGATTGTGGGGGGGGGGGGTGAGGATGATTAACTGGATTCTGTTGGTCAGAAACAGCCGTAACAGAAACATTTAAAACAGGTAGCCGAAGAACAAAACCTTCTGCCCAACCCCCTCTCATTATTGAGGGGGGAAGCTGTTTGATTTTGATACTGTAATAGGTCTTGTTGCAATTTCTGTTTCTTTCTTTGCACCAGAGTTGCTACATGCCAAGTTGTCTTAGGGGATATCCCATCAAAAAAATACTGATATATGGTGAATTCCAGGTGTTGCAGAATAACTCTATGGAGCCCTGTGATTTCTCCTTTCAAGTTATCTATTTTCTCTTGATTATTTTTGAATGAGAACCTTCAGTGTTTGAAGCCCAGCTTGATTATAAACAGTAGTGAGCTCCCTATATAAAAGGGAGTCTCTGTTGGTCCTGTTTGGAAATTTGAAGCATCTCGATCATTGTGGCACAATCTTGTAATGCAAATAAGTAAGAAAAAGCATATCATATTCAACATTCTTAAACATTGTCAGCAACCTTTCAAGCTTAAAAATTAAAGTTTTGCAGTTATTATCAGAAGCCTGGTGCACAGTGTGAGTTGTAGCTGGTAGCGGAAACTGGTGTCCATCCCCATCCAAAAGAATAAGATTTCTGTTGCTGTCTGTGTTTAAGAAATCCAGAATTGAATTTGACCTTTGAGACCATCTATTAGGCTGCTGCATCTGCAAGTTCAGTTGGTTTGGTGTAAAATTGCATTGGCTACTGAAAATATTGTTACATCTGTTGAGCAGATCTTGCAGTCTATTAGTGGTATCGGCCAGCGTCTGAAACAGAAAGTCCGGCAGCACAGGATGTGTAGAGGTGTTGGCTATCAGAGCCTTGTTCAACCACTGAGCCATCCTCCATTCTAGCCAAATCGGAAAATAATCAAATACTATTAAAACCGAAAAAAAATAAAATAAAAAGAAGTAAAAACTTACAACTAACAAACTTCCAAAGCTTGGAGGAAAAACATAGAGGCAAAACCAGTATTTGAGTGCTTTCATTCTTTAATGTAACAAGAACGTCTTCAGAAATAAAGAGATCTACACAAATACTTCAATATATAGAAAACCAACAGCCAGTAAACAAATAATAAAAAACAGTCATCAATAGCCAAGGAAATGTAGTAGTAATCAAGGTAACTTAACTAATAAAAATGGAATAAAAACAACTCAACCACTACTTGTACATACATACATACATACAAATATTTCAAGCACAGACATTAATGCCCTTCTAGCGTGCCAACATACCAAAACACTTGTTTCCATAACAAATGTCCAGGCTGTTCTTAAAAATATCTAAACTAGTACTTGCTTTAATGCAATTTGGTAGTCTGTTCCAAGCATCAGCTGCTCTGTCAGAGAACCAGTTAGTACATTTCTCATTCCTATAGAATTTTCTACATAGGCTGTCTAATAATTCTCTAGTACTTTTTGATAACCCGAAACATTCCCAGAAGTAGTTGTCTCTGAATGCCCTATATATCTGAATAAGATCTCCTGTGTAAGAGACACTGTACAAGTTCAGATATTTTAGTCTCTCATAACTTAAATTTTCACATCCCTGGATGCACTTGGTATATTTCCGCTGTACTCTTTCCAGTTTACTCATGCTTGTTTTCTTATAGAGTTTCCATACTGTTACTCCTTAGTCAAGCTTGGATCTAAAGTAACAAACAATGACTTCATTATTTTTGATTTCCTAGACTTTATAAATCTTTTTATATAGCCTATATTTCTATAGCTATTATTAATCAATTGGTTGACATGATCAGGAAAAATTCATAGCTGAATTTACCCATATACCCAGATCCTTAAATGAGTCTACAGTTTCAATCATTGTGTGATTTATTAAATATTCACCTTTCAATTTATGTCTCCCAAATCTCATATGCTTAGTTTTTTATGTATTTATAGGCATATTATTTGCCTGTGCCCAAATGGTCAATTTAATCAAATTATTTTGTAGACATGCCTTATCTGTAACACATGTAATCAGCTTATCCAATTCCAGGTCATCTGCATATAGACTGCAGAACACCTAAGATGAAAAAGTTAGCTCTGAAAGATACAATCTACACAAGTAAGGGCCTAGGACAGAGCCTTGTGGGACACCCTGACTGTAACCGGGTCTATATTATATTATTGAAAAGACAGGTCAGCGAACAGCACTTGCATCAAAAATGCTGTTCAGCGAATTGTTCATAGTGAGACTGTGGTACAGTGAAGATTGGAAAATTTGCCCTTTCCTCACTCTAGTGCAATCTCAGAGCTGGTATATATAATTAGCGGTGGGTGTAGGGCGCAGCCCCCCATGAGAGCAAATTCACTGAATGGCATTTCCGATGTAAGTGCCGCTCGCTGACCTGTCTTTTTGATAATATAATACAGACCCACTGTAACCAAGATTTCACCTGTCCAGTTGCTTTATGATACTTGCCATGTCCTATTTGTAAGCCATGCAGCTTATCCATCTTATCAAGAGTACATCTATACCTATTTGTACTAATTTATTAATCAGGGTTTTGTGTATGACCCTGTCAAAAAGTCAAATCTATATCAATTACATCACAGCACAATTTTTCATTCATACCGGTTATTATATTGTTATAGAACATCATGTTACAGGTGATAACAGATCTGTTTTCAACATATGCATACTGATATATGGTTTCAAGTCTCAACCTTCTCCATTATTTCTCCACAACTTGAAAGTAGACTTAAGGGTCTATATGACTCATTTTAACAGTAAAGCTAAATAAATCACAAACCAAGATAGGATTGTTTAGATATGCTCAAGAGTTTCCTGTAGGCAGTCTGTGCAAATTTATAGCTGTCTAGGCCCCTTGGGGTAGTTTTCACTTGCCTGTCTAAAACCTATGCCGTTCTAACAACCAATAGTGAAATTAAAGGTAAAACAACAAAATATGAATCAAAGTAAGTCTTGTTAACAAGCAGCCCCTTCCTACCTACAAACAGTGAAAAACAGTGATAACAAATGCAAAATAAATTCAAATAAAACTTCTCTTACCAGTCAACTCCACAGTAAATCACAAACCAAGATAAGATTGTTTAGATATGCTTGTAAGGATTCTAGATGTTTCGAAGATATTTTGTTAATGATTAAAGCTGAATTACTAATGTGATATTTATTTATATTTATCTAACCAGGGAAAGATTCAGGATTGAGGAGTAGCTGCCACTTAAGTTCTTGCACCCCCAATTAAGCCACTCCTCCTTAGTTTTATTTTTTTTCTCATTGGATATTGTACTACTTGAGTTTTTATATATATATACATATATATTCTCTTGCGCCATAGCCAAATTTTGGAGCTCACTCCCACCCACAAGTACCTCCGTAACATCATGCACCCACTTCAAAACTTTACTAAAAGTGCAACTAAATACATGCTGGCTATGCCTTTGCAACTCCCACTCTAATATCATCCACCCCATCCAACCACTACCTTTCTTTCCACTCCACTAACTACCTTGATTATAGCAAGCTCAGATGCTCATAAGCCACTACTTATTATACAGCATGAACTTCTTCTTCTTGTAACATTTGTTAATGTCTGGTATGCACTTCACAGATAAAGATTCTAGTTGTCTACTGATGTACTATGTTCTTCATCTGTAAATATGTTGTAAGTAATTGCTATGTAAATTGTTATTCACTATGTAATCCAATGTATATACTGTCTGTTTATTTTAACTGTGGAGCTTTTCTCCCCAGGCCTCCGCTGAAAATGGACCTACGTCCAGTCGGACACTCCCGGTCAACAAATTTAAATAAATAAAAAATTATATATATATATATATATATATATATATATATATATATATATATATATATGCTGCCATAAGGAAAAGGGACACTAACAATGCCTTGGCCAAACATAGTTTGCATTGTAATTACTTTGAATTGTTTAGGTTTTTTGTTTTAGAACAAGTAGATATTTACTTTGGTGATTATGACACACTGTTGGAGGTGCGGGAAAGTGGCAGCTGCTTCTTAAAGCTGAATCTTTCCCCGGTCGGAATGAGTCCCTTAATATTAAATGTATGCTTAGGTAGCTTAGATAAATATCACATTAGTAATTCAGCTTTAATCATTAACAAAATATCTTTGAAACATTCAAAATTCTTACAAGTAGTGGCCGAGTTGTTTTTATTGCATTTTTTATTACTGCTACATTACCTCAATTACTGCTACATTTCCTTGGCTATTGTTGACTAGTTTTTATTATTAATCATTAACAAAATATCTTTGAAACATTCAAAATTCTTACAAGTAGTGGCCGAGTTGTTTTTATTGCATTTTTTATTACTGCTACATTACCTCAATTACTGCTACATTTCCTTGGCTATTGTTGACTAGTTTTTATTATTCGTTTACATGAAACAGATTTTTTTTTTTTTATTGGCTGCTGGTTTTCTATATACTGAAGTATTTGTGTAGATATCCTCATTTCTGAAAATGTTACATTAAAGAACAAAAGCGGTCAAATACCAGTTTTGAATCTATGTTTTTCCTCCTACCTTTGGAAGTTTGTTAGTTTTATATATAGAAATATATACATATACACACACAACACACACACAGTATTTCTATTACACATAAATGCATGACATACATACATAAATGCAAGAACAAACACAAAATGGCATATGGTACAACAGAGGAGGGCTAGCTACAATTGTAAGGCAGGCCTATCAGAACAAACAGTCCATCTCAATGGTTGTTTACTTGATCATTGCTTTAATATATATAACATGTAGACGAATAGAAGAAAATTTATGAAGACTCAAACTTCACTGTTAACATACAAAAATTACAGTATGACAGCTGCAAGTACTCAATCCACCACCGTAGTTCACAATTTATAAGGAAGGCTTGCAAACAAATACTGGAAAAGTACAGTTTTGTACCTACCATAAATGTAGATGTTCGAGGATTCCATTGCTGCAGTCCTTACTATTGGGTATAGTCCGCATCCAGTCGGCCCGAATACCAGAGTATAAGGCTGACGTCGGTCAGGGCGCATTAGACTGACGTCAGTACGTCAGGGTACTAATGCGCATGACCGGCGTCATATCCTCAGTCTTTTCTTGCCCCAGATGTCAGAAGAACCTAAAAAGACAAGGCCCAAAATACCTGCACCAAAACATGAACAATATATACAAAAATATAAGCAGGTAAATCACCTACACAACCACCCCTAAACACAGAGGGAAGGAGGGAGGTAAATTGGACTGCAGCAATGGAATCCTCGAACATCTACATTTATGGTAGGTACAAAACTGTACTATGTTCTTCGTCTTCCATTGCTGCAGTCCTTACTATTGGGTAGAATCCCAAAGCAGAGGTAAGGGAGGCTGGCAAATCATAAAGAAGCAGGAGCTGACAACATGCCTTGCAAAACAGCTGTGGCAAAACCAGCCCTAGACTTAGAGTAGATAGGAAGGTGATAATGCTTAGAGAAAGTATGCACTGAACTCCAAGTAGCTGCTTCCAAAATATCCTTAGTTGCCACCCCCCGTAGAAATGCTGTTGAAGTGGCAGTAGCCCTAGTGGAATGAGGCCTAATCCCAGCTGGAACTTCCTTGCCATGATGGGAATAACAAAATGCAATGCAAAAGCCAATCCACCTAGAAATAGTTTGTTTTGACACAGGCTTGCCCTGAACTCAAAGCAAAAGAAACAAACAACTGCTGAGACTGCCTAAAATCCTTAGTCCTGCTTAAGTAATAACGCAATTGCCTGTGTACATCTAAAGTATGCAGAATCTTTTCCCCTTTATTTTGGGGGTCTGCATAAAAGGTAGGCAAATGAATAGTTTGGTTTAAAGCCACACTAGAAACCACCTTAGGCATAAAGGAAGGATTAGTACGTAATGATACCCTATCCTTATGGAAAATCAAAAGGGCTCGACTGCCATAAGGGCCTGCAACTCAGACACCCTTCTTGCAGAAGTAATAGCCAACAAAAAGCAGTCTTCCATGACAAATATTTCAATTCAGCAGTAGCCGCAGGCTCAAAAGGTTGTAGAGTAAGTTTTTCCAACACAAAATTGAGATCCCAAGCAGGAGTAGGAGCTCTCGTGGGGTCTTATATTCTTAGCCCCTCTAAGAAACTGCTTGAACAAAGGATGCGAAAACAATGGTGGGTCACAATCATAGTGAGCTGAGATTGCTGCAGCATGAATCTTGATGGAAGAGAAGGACAGACCCTTGTCCAGTAACTCAGTAAGATATTGAAGAGCCATACTCAAATTAGGCTCAGAAATCTCCAAATTCTTTGCTTTACTCCAAAATAAAAATCTCTTCCATTTTGCTGCGTACACTTTCCTTGTACTAGGTCTTCTAGCTTCCATAATCACATTTAAAACTTGTTGAGGAAGTTGAGACCTGCTGTGTTTCAACACAGAATATGCCAGGCTGTCAGAGGAAGAGAGTGAAGCTTGACATTGAGCAGATGACCGTCCTGCTGGGATAACAGATGTGGAATCAAAGGTTAAGGCCATGGAGGCTTCTTTACCAGACTCCGTAGTAGAGGGTACCAGTGTTGCCGAGGCCAATCTGGAGCTATCAAAATCATCCTTGGCCTGTCCTGTCTGACCTTTAACAGTACCTTTGGAAGAAGAGGCAGAGGTGGAAAGGCATACAGATGAAGGTTTGTCCAACTGAAAGACAGAGCATCCACTTTCCAAGCTGTGTGATGAAACCCCTTTGTGCAAAACTGTGGCAGCTGGTGGTTTAGTGGAGAAGCGAACAGATCTATGTCTGGAGTTCCCCGTGACACTGTCAATTTCTGAAATACATGAAGATCCAGTTTCCACTTGTGGGGATCCATGATTTGTCTGCTTAACACATCTGCTAAGGAGTTCTGTGCTCCTGGCAGAAACCTTGCCTGAAGAGTTAGGTGCAAGCGTAGCGCAGTCTCCCATAAAATCATTGCATGCCTGCATAGAGGATAAGAATGTGTTCCCCTTGTTTGTTGAAGTACCACATGACAGTTGTGTTGTCTGTTAGAATCAACACCTGCCCTGGAAGAAGTAACTCCTTGAAAGCCAGCAATGCGAACTGGACTGCTAACATCTCCTTTATGTTGATATGTAGATGCTGTAGTCTGGCAGGCCACTTGTCTTGTATCCACTTTACATTTAGATGAGCTCCCCAAGCAATGTCTGAGGCATCTGTCGGTAAAATCTGACTCGCCTCTGGCCGGGTCACAGAGAGTCCCTTGTTTAGGTGACATTCCTGAGCCCACCACAAAAATACTCTTTGAAGGCAAGGTATTATTTGAATGACAGTGTCTAAATCCTGGCAGTGCTGTGTCCATACATTTTGAGATACCATTGTAACTTCCTCATATGCAGTTTGGCATTGGGAAGCACCAGAATATAAGATGCCATGAACCCTAATGCTTGAAGGACTGTCTCTGCAGTCAGCACGGACTGATGAGATAGTTGATGGAAGTAAAGTGACAGACTCTTTTGTTTGTCCGGGGTTAAAAAGGCTATCTGGGCTGCTGTATTCAGTCTCACACCCAGAAAGCACATGTCTTGAGAGGGTACTAGACTGGACTTTATTTCGTTCACAGAATACCCTAGGCATCTTAGCACTGCTATAAGATATTCCAGATGCTGTAGAAGGTCTTCCTTTTCTTGAGCCAGAATCAGGCAGTCGTCTAAATAAGGATAGATTTAAAGTCCTTGTAGCCTGAAGTAAGCTATCACTGGAGCCAGAACCTTTGTGAATACTCTGGGCGCAGTAGATAAGCCAAAGGGCAATGCAGAGAACTGATAATGAGAATCTCCAGCTTGAAACCGCAGATACTTCCTGTAACTTAGCCTGATATGCACATGAAGGTAAGCTTCCTTGAGATCTAAAGTTACCATCCAGTGATCTTTGCCCAGCAGGGGTAAAAGCTGGTGTAACGTCAACATCTTGAACTTGGGAATGTCCAGATAAGTGTTGAGGAGAGATAAATCCAAAAGCAGTCTCCACGTGTTCCCCTTCTCTGGTACTAGGAACATGCGAGAATAAAATCCTAGGCCCCTTTCTGACACAGGGACTGGTAGAATGATGTCCAACACCCATCTGTCTTGAGTAATTAAATCCCAATTTCCTTTGAAAAGAGACAGTTGTCCTTCCAAAGGAGCTGCCAGACGAGAATCTACTGGCAGTTGAAAAGGCAGGTCATTGGGTCTGTTTACGAAAGGACTGACCCCTGCCCTCACCAGAAGTCTGAGCAGGTGAACTCCCTGTTCTAGGCCTAAAAGAACCTTGAGCCCTGCCCCTACCACGTCTAGACCTACCCCTAGACTGGGAATCATAAGCAGGATATGTCCACCCCTTAGCAGGCCAATTTCTACTAAACTTGGTGGCTGTACCTGCAAAAATCTTTAACAGTTTGCATAGACTTAGCTTTGTCCTCCATTTTCTTTAAAACTGCTTCCACAGGTGAACCAAACAACACATCAGACTGTAAAGGAGCATCCAAAATCCTTGTCTTAACATGCTCAGCCAAATTTTGATCCCTCAACCAGGCATGCCTGCGAAGAACAGAACTAGTGGCAGCCACCCTCGAGGAGGCCTGCACAGCATCAAAACCACATTGCAAAGAATGCTTGCCCACTTGTTCAGACACATAAACTAAATCCAGCAAGTCTTTACAATCAATACCTTCCGCCAAAGCATCCACCTTAGATTTCAATTGTGAAAGGAGATAATTTTGATATTTCAGCATGTGAAACTGACAATTCAACGCTCTCATGGCTAGAGTGGAAGAAGTATACACTTTCTTACCCCACCTATCTAACGCCCTTGCCTCTTTGTCAGTGGGAACAGGATTTTTAACCACAGAGGCCTTAACACCTTTAGGCCCCTGAGAAACAGTTTCTGGGTCCGCCCTAGGACTCTTAAACAAATACTTATGAGCTTCGGGCACCCTATAGTACCTATCAGGTTTAACAGGAGCAGGAGGCAAAGAATCAGGGTTCAGGGAAGCCTCTGAAAAAACATCTTCCACCACATTCAACACAGGAGGTATAGCTAAGGGCCTATGCTGGGGTAAAAACAAGAATTCCCTAAGCCTCTTCCTGGAATCAGAGTAATCCTGGCCTTCCCATTTAAAGTGCTCCCAAATGGAATGCAGAGTCTCTGAAAATGAAAAATCCTCAGGAGGAGAAGCCGAAGGAGTGGCATCATCCACATCAGAATCAGAATAATGAGGATACTCCTGCAAATCTTCCGCAGAAGATTCAGAAGCCCCTGAACCCTGTTCAAAACTGTCAAACTCTGGTTCCACTCTAGGCCTCTTATCAGGAGGGCCCATAGAACCTCTAATCATAGTAATCAAATCTTCTGCCATTTTAAGCATATGTTTCTTAGGTACAGAACCCGAAAGGCTAGGAGAAGCCCCTACTGAAGCTGAAGTTGGCCTACCTCTAAAAGAAGTTTTGGCAACAGAAGGAGAGGCTCTAACTACTTTGGGAAGAGTAGTTACCTGAGAAGCCCCCTCAGCCTGGCCTGCCTCCTGAGAGGGTACATCCTGTAACAGTAAAGTTTCTGCCTGAGACTCTATAGAAACTCCCGGCAAAACCTCTGGCTCCACTGAGCCATCTAAAGAACCGACGTCTGGGACTGCCGGTTCATCAACCCTAGGCTTCGCTGTTTTGTCCTTGCGCTTCTTGGATGAAGCGGGTGTCGGAGCATCCGACGGCATTTTATAATTGCAACGCTTCCCAAACACTAATCTGGCACAGTCTAACCTCCTCTTAATAGTGCGTTTGTTAAACTTAGCACAAGAGCGGCAACCAACAACGTCGTGCTCAGGCCCTAAACAAGGTATACATAATGTATGGTAATCCCTATGAGGTATTTGTTTCCCACAAGAAATACAGTTATTCACTTTTTCTGACATCCGGTTAAATACTGAGGCAAGAAAAAACCAAAATGTTCCCCAACGGGGTACTTAGCCAACTCTGATTCGGTCTGAAACTCCGGTTTCGGAAATATTTCAGAACGCCAACCTGCACTCGCAAAACTGCTTCTGCATCGGATCACGCGGCAAAAAAGACTGAGGATATGACGCAGGTCATGCGCATTAGTACCCTGACGTACTGACGTCAGTCTAATGCGCCCTGACCGACGTCAGCCTTATACTCTGGTATTCGGGCCGACTGGATGCGGACTATACCCAATAGTAAGGACTGCAGCAATGGAAGACGAAGAACATCAGTTCTATGTTGCTCCAACACAACAAATGAAAACTTCACTTTCAGGACAGACAGACAACATCAGAAAATTAGAATGATTGAAAGTATGGCATGCTACAATAAATCACTTTGGAAATTGTTTTTAATACTCTGCAAGCACAATGACTGAAAGGGAAGGGCAAAACTAGAGTTGCCCAAACTGAAGGACAGCACATAATAAGCAAACACAGGAGGAAGAAGAAGCACTTAGCCAAAATGGGAGCAAGAGAATACAGGCAGTTAAACAGAAGAGACATCAAGGAGATGTACATGGAGAACATGGGGCAGAGAGGTACAGGGGGAAAGTAGGCAAAGGGAAACAAAGAACAGGTTGGCATAGCCTAGGAAATCTGAATGAGGGTATACGATTATTAGAGACTGCAGACTTGGAGAAAAAGAGGAAGGAGGACAGTTCACAATTTTGCAAAAAGGACAGGGGACAAACAGAAGTGGCCCATGTGGAAACTCATGACCATTTGGAAGCAACTGCAGATGAGGTAGCAGAAAGGAGCAAGATGGTGGTTAACAGTTTGCAGGACTTGAGGAGTGAACTGTTACATGTATTAAAAGCCAGCAGTACAAGGAAATGATTAAGCAGTCGCACAGAAGTGAGTTATGAGAAAGGAACAGCTAGAAAGATGACTTGTAAAGCAAGAACAGGTTTCATCTTATTCCCCTTTGAAATGCATTGCTGAAACAAAGGTTGGAACTGCACTTTAAGGATGTCACTTCCTTTAAAATGAGAAGGGGGGATTGAAATTTCTAAAGAAGGAATCAGAAGGAAAGAAGTACAAGAAGACATCAATCAGATTAGCAAAGGAACCTAGGGTGTGAGCAGGACAATAGATATAAAAAAAAACAAACAAGAAAAAGTATAAAGGATATGATGGGTGGGGTTTCCAAAAAGGTTGCCAAATGAGCAACAGGTCGAATACAGCTCGCTCATGACAAAAACACAAAAATTGTTAAATAAAGTCAGTAAAATGAATCAATTTGGGCAAAATCAGTCAACAGCTTGCAATTACACCACTACTCATTCAACAACCTTTTTGGAAAGTGAAGAAAAAATCTGGAAAAAAACAAAAAACAGAAAAGAGAAAGCTCTGTCTGAAAAGGACTTCACTACTATTCAGCAAAATACAGCTAAAGCTTCAGCTTCATTGCTGAACATGGCTTCCAGTAATTCAGAGGAAAACAAAAATCAAATGTAATCGGTGATGTTTGAAATATGTGAGACACTGGTGGAATATATAGTCAAATGACAAAAGGCTGGAAGAATAGAAGCTTTAAGTAGCTATTCAAATGAGCTGATGAAACTGTAGAAATTAGACAGCAAGATGAAGGAAAGGCTGGCTAAGCATAAGGCTTTTCAAAAAAAAAAAAAAGATTCAAACACAGTAGGGTTGCAGTACACAGTGAAAGCCTGATTTTTTTTCTATGTCAGAAAAATCAGAAGCAACAGACTGCATAAGTTGCATGAAAGCAGAAATAAGTAATTCAATTGTGTTCCAAAGCAGAATCTGGTAAATGTGTTTGCTTCAAACTGGATCACCAAAAAGCAGACAAGCCCTATACTAGTAAAAATATAAACACCAGCAACAGAAATAGCTTCTCTTAGAAAAACTGTGGCACAACTGAAAATTATTAAAAATTGGGGACAGCAGAGTGGTTGTGGAAAAAGTTTATTCAGGCAGATATGAAGCAAATCTATTCTGGCAATCGGGGTATATGGAGAAGTGGGTGTGAAACTCAAACTGCTATATTTAGCCATCTTGGAATATTTTTTTCTTCGATAGTCAAAAATGTTTTTGGATGCAGATCAGGCTATAGAGGAAAACAAAGTTCAGGCAACAAAGAGGGGGTGCAAGTGGAGGATTACGTTTCTCAAGCTTCTGACAATAAGAAACCTCAAAGAAATTTGTCACTGAAATCTCTTCCATTGTACTGGAGGAAAATACTTGAGTGCCAGAACAAAAAAAAGCCCAGGACTTGAGTAGAAGAATCAGAAGTACCTTGGACTTAAAAGCACAGGAAGGTTCTGGGAGACCAATAGCCACTAACAAAAAAAAAGAAATTACTAAATGAGTGGGAGAAATGTAAAGCATCAGTCCCACTATATGTAGTTTACACATATGAACTGCAGTTCTGCAAGAAGTGTATGAAAATACTAAAATTTACCTAGTGTGTTAAAATGGTGAGAAAACTGTAAAGAATAAATTTTATTTTATGTCAATGTTCAGAAGGATACTGTGTAGACTGAAAAATCAATTGTAAAGTACAACAGTTGCTGTTAAGATCTGTATAAAATTTTACTGATGTAAAAAAGTTATGTACATACCATAACATTCCATCTGTGTTGTCCATTCTCATTTATCCCTGACGTATAGGTTCAGTTCAGTTGTCAGATCCGAATCAGCCATTAATACAGCTCACAAAAGCTCAAAAGCTTCACCTCTACCTATAATCCCTCTCCCAAATACCTCAGATCGAGTTTGCAAATTAGAAAGTGATAAATAAAGAAGCCTCAATGGAAGCCATCTCTACTATGCCTTAAAGATTCCTTTAAGGCCTAAGCATATTATCCATGCCACCAAAAAGCCTTCAAAGGCTGGGGGTTGGAGGGAGGCTGAGTCAAGGATAAATGAAAATGGACAACACAGATGGAACATTATGGTAAGTACATAACTTCTTTCTCTGATGTTATCAATTTTCATTTTATCCTTGACGTATGGGACAGAGTGACCAGCTACCTTACACCTTGGATGGATTCACGGAAGGATATTCCTGAGCACCATTGAATGAAAAGATGCTCTTCCCCCTAGAGACCAAATCCAATTTGTAATGAGTAATAAATGTGGGGTGAAGCCCAAGTAGCTGCTGCACATATATCATCCACTGAAGCTCTAGATTGAAAAGCTGCTGAAGTAGAGACAGATCTTGTAGAATGTGCTTTAACAGGCCTGGGTAAGCTAATATTCCTTCTGTCACAGATAAAGGAAACATAATCCTTGAGCCATATGGCTAAAGTCATCTTGCTAACTGGTTTGCCAAAAATAATACTTGAAAATGAGACAAAAATAATACTTGAAAACGAGACAAATAGTTGGTCAGATTTTCTTATGTCTTTTGTCCTATGAAAGTAAAAATGTAATCGTCTGTGAGCATCTAACAAATGCAGACAGTATTCACCTCTGTTTGAAAAATTTGGAAAGAATACCATCAATTTAATTGTCTGACTGATACTAGAGTCTGATACCACTTTCGGTAGGAAGGTGGGATTTGTTCATAAGGAGAGACTATCCTTATGAAAGATCAGGTAAGGTGGTTTACATGATAAAGCCTGAATTTCAGCTATTCTTCTAGCAGAGGTTATTGTTACTAAAAACAAAAAACAATGTTTTCCATTACAAATATTTCAGATCACAGTCTGCAAAGGCTTGAAGGGAGAATGTACAATAGTTTGCAGCACCAGGTTCAAGTCCCAGGGTGTAGTAGAATCTTTGAAAGAAGGTTTCAGCAAAAGTGTCCCTTTTAGAAATGGCTTACAGAGTCTATGAGAAACCAATGAATGTTCTTCCAAACCATCATGGAAATTTAAAATTGCTGCTAGCTGTATTTTAATGGTAGATGGAAAAACTCCTGCATTGAAAAGAGAGGCTAAGAATTCTAAAATATTATCAACAGAAGCAGAAGCCAGATCAATATCCCTTTCATGAGCCCAAATAGTAAATCTTTTCCATTTACTATTGTATAATTTCTTTGTGGAAGGTTTTATAAAAAGCTAAGAGAATTTGGCCCACTGGGGATGAAAGATTGAAATGCCTGGCCACTTGTGGAACTGGAGGAACCATGCTGTCAGCCTGAGTTTCATAATGTCTGGGTAAACTAAGCCATCTGGATGGGACAGAAGGGCTGGAGCTGGGTCCAGAGTCCATGGTCATTGAATTAGATAAGGCCAAAGAAAGGAGCCATATCTGTCAAGGCCAAAATGGAGCAATGAGGATGACTTTGCTCTTCAACCTGAGTGCCTTCTGTAAGAATTTTGGGATTAGAGGTATTGGGGGAAAACATTTAGGAGTACAGAGGACCAAGTGTGGAGTGTGCGTCTCTTGGTGACCTCCCCGGAGGGAGAATCAGGGCAAAGCAGTTGCTGCACTTGTTGTTTAGGGGAGAGGCAAACAAGTCATATCAAGACTGGCCCTGCTGACAGAATATCTTTTTCATCATTTTTGGATTGAGAGACCACTCACGATGCTGAAGAATGTATCTGCTCAGTTTGTCTGCTATCACATTGGAACTCCATGGAATATGTATTGCTAACAGAAAGCAGCTGGAAGAGATCACCCACTGCCACACTCTGAATGTTTTTCGACAAAGGGGATAAGCCTTGGTTCCTCCATATTTGTTGATGTACCAAACCACTGACATGTCAGTTTGAATCACAATTGTTCCCACAGGAAGAACAGATTGAAAGGCTTACAACACTAACAGAACCACTTTTAGTTCAAAAACATTGATATGCAAGTTGGCCTCTGTAGGGGACCAAGTGTGTTGGATAGTCTTGCCCAGAAATGCCCGCCCACCCCATCTGGGAGGCACCTGTGGTCACTATGGCCTTGGGCTCTGGAAGGATGACAGGGTGACCCAGAAGAATTTCCTTGGAGTGGATGCACAAAGCTACATCCTTTCTGCAATGACTGGTGATCAGAATCTGATGTGACATGGGTTGATACAGTATTGACCATTAAGAAGCTAGTAGCCATTGTAGAATTCTCATGTGATTTCTGGCTAGAGGAAATAAAGTAATTGTCACTGTCATAGAACATAGGGCCTGAAAAACTAGGTGAGCAGGAACTTTCTTCTTGTGTTATTATTTTTTGGAGATGGGCTATGATTTTCTGAAGTCTCACTGTGGAGAGAGACACTATGGTTGTAGTCTTATTCAGCACTGCCCCTATAAACTCAACGCTACGAGTTGGAGCCAGTTGGGATTTTTCTTGATTGATAGCTATCCTAAGTAAGCACATGTCTGGAGAACATAGTCTCTTGCTTCTATTGGCCGATGCCTGGTTGGAGCAGTAATAAGCCCAGTTATCCAAGTACAGAAACACCCAGAATCCTTGCAGTCACAAGTGAGCTGCTATTGCTACCATACATTTGTTGAACACCCTGGGGGCTGTAGTGAGACCAAAGGGTAGTGCCCTGAATTGGTAATGACTGGCTCCCAGCCAGAATTGAAGGAACATTCTGGAGAGCTTGTCCATTTTTATGTGATAATACGCATCCTGAAGATCCATCGAGAACATCCAATTATCCTTTCCTAAAAAATGGAAGAATGGACTCTACCGTGACCATCCAGAATTTTGTTTGTCAAACTGATTTGTTCGACACACTGAGGTCTCCAGTCCCCTGTCTTTCTTGGCACTAAAAAGAATCTTGAGTAAACTCTGGATCCTCTCTGGTCTGGTGGGACTTCTTGAATGACTCTCTTGTCTAGCAGTTTTTTAATTTGTAGAACTGCTGGTTCCCACTGACTGGGTGGAGTATCGGGGATTTTCTTGCATACAGGGGGGAAGATGGGAAAAGGATATGGTATAACCTCTGGATATGATCTGTTGCACCCAAGAATCCATAGTTATATTTAGTCAGGCATTTAGGTGCAAGGATAAGCATCTCCCAACTGCCTCCAGAGGAAGACAATCAAGCCTTTTTTCAGGAACGCTGGAAGGGCTTACCCGGAAATTAATCCCTGAAGCCCTAGTTCTGTGGACCACTTCTGCCATGTGATGCCATCTTCCATTGTAGTTCCCTCTTTTGTCCCTAGGGGAACTGCCTCCATGTGTGTCCTGGAAAGGCCTTTGGGATTTTTTGAACCACATCTTTCCACCACTCCTCAGATTCCTAGAAAAGGATTTTTTTTGGGGGGGGGGTGTAAAAATGTATGCCCACAGTAGAAAGGATATTCCCAATCTTCTCACACCTGGATAATGTCTCTCTAACTTTTGAGCCAAACAAAGATGATCTGTCAAAAGGTGTAATGACAAATTAATACTTAAATGGTTCCACAAAGTCACATAGGCACATCAGGGCATGTCTCCTTATGCCTATGTCTGAACCTGCTGCTCTGGTTATCCCTTCAGCAGCATGCAAAATGAGGCTCATGGATGAGTTTGACACAGACTCCATGGTAGCCAACTGGGAAGCAACCTTATCTTAGACTTTCACAGTAACAGATCCTGTGAGAGTATCTGACAGCTCCTTGATCAGATCCCTTTGGAGTCTGATAAAATGTGCCAGAAAATTCAAAGACCTTAAAGCGAAGGTCAGTGAACCTTAAACTCACTACCCAAACCTATCCATCACCTGAGGCTTTCTGTTGGGAGGATGGATAGATGAACTTCCCTCTGCAAGTTCTTTTTGTGGCAGACACTATGACCATGTCATCTACCATTAAACCTTTAGCCCAAAATTCCTCATCTTCGGGAGCAGAAAAAAAAAGTTTGGCTGGTCTCTTGGGGATGTGTTCAATGGTATCTAGAGCCTTCCACACCTGCTGGAAAATCAACTGAATGAGTTAGTCAGTGGGTAGAATCACCAAAATCACAAAAGAGGTAGATGGGCGAGTGCCAAAAGCCTGCAGGTAAACTTATTCTTCTGAGGAAGAGTTTTGGAAGTTCCAGCCACACCTCTGTTTCAAGATTTCTAGGATGTCTCCAAAGGAGACATCATCAGGAGGTGACCTCTGGGACCCTTCCCAGTAATCAAAATCAGTGTCTTCCATGACAGATTCCTGAAGGGAATCTAAGTGCTTCCTCTTGCACTTCTTCTTCTGAGAAACCTCTTCAGGAGGATAGTCTGGAGTGGTATCAGAAGATGACAGAATTTGTATCGGAGATTCCTGAGGTTTCAGCACTCGCTGTCCCAATGGAGAGACCAGTCAAATAATTGGGCATGAGGTCTGTGTCTGCCCCAAGGGGGAAGAAGCCAACTGAGTCACTGTAAGAGACAAAGCCCTCTCCATTGCCTCAAAGGCTGCCCCCCCTCAAAGAGGGGAGAGAACCCAGAAGTGAGATAGATTACCTCAGAACCCCCCCCCCCACTCCAAGGAAACCACTCCAGAAACTGAAGCCAGAGCCAAACGAAACCATGCCGACATTCCAAGGTGTGTGTACACAGAGCTGACAGGGCAGATACGGCCCCAGGAGGACTCTGGTTCTGATATAACTGAAGTACTCAGAGTATTGACTGGTTCTGAAGAGACTGAAATCTCTGGAACTGACAGAGTCAGAGCCGGACCAGTTGAAACTTTAAACTCCAAAGCCTTGGTGGAAGTCACTGGAGGAGTGGTTAAAGGGATGAATGAATGCTCAGCTCCTGAACTCAAGGCAGTCAGAGCTGCAGGGAACCCTGTAAGACCTCTCACCCACAAAATTTTATTCACTAATCTCTCTACATCTAGCTCTGTAAGGCTTTTGGTAGAACGGACCGATGACACAGAGGGAGATTTTGGTCATTGAAGAAAGACTGCTGGAAGCTCACCAACAAAGGGGTCTATAGGTGGAGAGTAACTCATCCTAGGTAAAACTTCCTGCTGTGTAATATCTATAGTCTGCAGGATGTAGTCAGTGCTGATAAAGTGGAAGGTAAAGTCTCCTGTGCAGAAGCCTTCAGCATCAAGGTTTTGCCACAGTAAGGGTGGTAGGTACCAGGGATTTGCCCGGTACTGAAGTCTTTAAGCCGGAGTCCTTCAGATCTGATGAATTTTTCGGAACCAAGGATTTATTTTTCTTGGGTATCTGTTCCGATGGAGAAGTTGGTGCTGACAAACTCCTCTTTTTACCCTTCTCCAAGGAAGATGAGGAAGAAGGGGATGAAATATCCATTTTACTTTATCTATAGCAGATATAGCCTCTCCAAGGGTGGAAGGGATCAAACCTTTCAAAATCAGTTTGTTTCCTCTCTCAGTGAGTGCTCTATAGCTAAAACCATGACAGATACTGCAGTCCTCCTGTAAATGTACAGGGCCTAAACAATACGCACATAGTATATGTAAGTCGGATAAGGTTATCTAATCACACTTCTGGAATTTTTTAAAGCCAGAAGAGGCCTTAGCTTTCTCAGCCGTGATATCAAAAACTGGGCTGAAAGGCACATATACACAGCACACGTGTAAAAGGAGACATACACATAACAAAATAGAATGAAAAAACCTAAAGTATTTTTTTTTTAGGACAGGAGGGGGAAGAAAACTATCAGCAATGATAGTTAAAGAAATACACAAACGTACAAAAAAGGGCCATCAATGATGATAGCAAAGTGATCCACTAACATGTAATAGTTAACAATATAAGGGTAGAGGAACAGCGAACAGGGTACAACAGTGAAGAAGATTAGAGAGAATTGGAGAAATTAGAAGATTTTACCTCAGAAAAAACAACTAAGCTTGAGAGCTTTGTTGAATGTGTATGTCCGGAAAAGCAGCAAACGAGATCTGAGGTATTTGAGAGAGAGGGATTATGGGTAGAGGTGAAGCTCGAGAGTTTTTGGTTAACACAAGCTGTAGTAATGGCAGAGTCGGTTCCAATATCGGAACCAATCCCATACATCAAGGATAAAATGAAAATTGACAACATCAAATCTATATTTTATTTTGTAAAGTACTTTTGTATGATATGCACACTGTTTTCAGTGTGGTGTAGGGAATTTCAACAGTGATTGCTGCATATGCTAGTGCTATTAAAGAAAGAAAATACGCTTTCTTAGTTGTATTGCATCCAGACTTTATTATAACATGAGAAAACATGAAAATAAACAATTTGAAGTTAATGAACCGTGATCTTTGGCCGTTGGGAAATGTAAATGCTCTGATCATATTACATAAATAATTCCTGAGGTGGATGGCTATATTTAGAAGTTATGTACCTACCATAACATTCCATGTTAGTTGTCTTCTCTCACCTTCTTTCTTGCTGGATGGGTTCGGCTCTGACTCGGCACTTGCTTAGCTTGAGAACTCCTTTTACCAGCTCGAGGCAACCCTATATCCCATGATGCAAGGTGGGACTACCTCAGATCTCGTTTGGTAGCTAAAATACCCTGCTAAAGGACTAACCTAGTAGAACTAGGAAAAAACAAGTTCATAACAATAGACTCTTCTATTGAAGACTCAGGAGGGAACAACCTGAGAAGAGGAAACTCTTCAAGATCTGTCCAGGCCAGGGGGAAGGAGGGAGGGACGCAAGAAAGAAGGTGAGAGAAGACAACTAACATGGAACGTTATGGTAGGTACATAACTTCTAAATGTTAAGTTGTCAATCTCGCCTTCATTCTTGCTGGATGGGACCGCGTCCCTAGCACCTGTATCCCGGGTGGCTCAATGGAACAGACTCTTGAGAACTGCGGAACCAAAACTGGCCCTGTCCCTGGAGGCCAAATCTAATTTGTAATGAGAGGCAAAGGTATGAGGAGTGGCCCAAGTAGCTGCTGCACAAATGGTATCAATGGGTAGCCTATCCTGAAAGGCTGTAGAAGTGGATAGACTCTTGGTTGAGTGTGCTTTTGGTTTAGAGGGTAGTTGCTTGCCTCTGAGCGAATACACGTAAGAAATGGTGGAAGACAACCATCTGGATAAGGTCACTTTTGATACTGGGAGACCTTTCCTGTTTTCTGCATAGGAGACAAATAATTGGTCTGATTTCCTGAATTGTTTAGTTCTATGCAAATAGTACCTGAGCTGACGATGGACATCCAAAAAATGAAGCTTTTGTTCAGCTCTGTCAGAATAATTTGGGAAAAAAACTGGTAGATCGATGGATTGATTAATATTAGTTTGAGAAACAACTTTGGGGAGAAAGGACGGATTTGTTCTCAAGGATACCCTGTCCTTGTGAAAAACCAAGTAAGGGGAATGGATGCAGAGAGCTTGAATCTCGGAAACCCTTCTTGCTGAAGTGACAGCCAGTAAGAATATAGTTTTCCAGGACAATAACTTCAAGGAACATGAAGCAGACGGTTCGAAGGGTGGTAAAATCAAGGATGCTAACATTAAATTCAGATCCCATTGTGGAGGAGGATGTTTTATTGGCGGCTTCAGGAGAAAAACTCCTCTCAGAAAAGCTTTGCATAGTCTATGTGACATAATGTTATGATCTTGCAAGCCAACATGATATTTGGAAATAGCCGCCAGTTGAACTTTGACTGTTGAAGAAGAAGATCCTGACTGAAAAACTTCAGCTAGGAAATCTAAAACAGAATGCACAGGTGCAGTAAAGGGATCAATGTGCCTGGAGTTTGCCCAAAGGAAAACGCATTCGCCACTTGCTAGCATAAACGGTTCTGGTGGACGACTTCAAAGAAGCTACTAAGATATCTCTGACAGGATCAGAGATCATAGGAAGCCTGGCTAGGGAAGGAAGTGGAGCAACCAAGCAGTGAGGTTGAGAGAATGAATGGCCCGGTGCTGTTGACCCGATTGGTGGATCAAAAGATCCGGAACTGGGTCCAGATGCCAAGGCTGCACCAGGAGGTGACGATGCAGAGTCGGAAACCAAATTTGTCGAGGCCAGTAAGGAGCAATGAGAATCAACTTGTCCCTCCAAACGGTGGCTTTCTGAATGACTTGTGGAATCAAGGGAAAGGGAGGAAAAGCGTACAGAAGTCCCCGGGGCCAATCCTGGGTTAGAGAGTCTCTCAGGGGTTGGCCTGGTAGGGGAAAGAGGGTGAAGAAGTCGGGACACTTGTTGTTTGGGGTGTAGCAAAAAGATCGCAACAAGGTGTGCCCCACTTTAGAAAAATCTGGTCCACTATAGATTGATTGAGAGACCACTCGTGAGGCATGAGAATGGCTCTGCTCACCCTGTCCGCCAAGAGGTTGGACCTGCCGGGGATGTGCATTGCTATCAGAAACCGATGAGAGGAGATTGCCCATTGCCAAAGTCTGAGAGCTTCTCGACACAACGGATAGGACCTGGTCCCACCCTGTTTGTTGATGTACCAGACCACAGACATGTTGTCCGTTTGCACTGCAATAGTCCCCGCGGGAAGAAAGTCGTTGAGGGCTTGCAACGTTAAAAGCACCGCTCTCATCTCCAGGACATTTATGTGCAGATGGTATTCTATGGGTTGCCACGTCCCGTGGACCATCCTGCCCTGATAATGCCCCCCCCACCCGATCAGAGAGGCATCCGTAGTGACTGTGGCAACTGGAGGAGGGGGAACAAATGGTCGGCCCTGATGAAGAAGAGGGGAAGATATCCACCAGTTCAGATGAGTTCTGCACGATTGTGTGACTAAGATTTCGTGTCTCATCGGAAGACTGTGGAACGACCACTGAGTGAATAACATCCACTGCAGAAGACGCATGTGGAAGCGAGCCAGTGGTAGAAGAACAATGGCCGCAGCCATAAGACCTAGAACTTTCAGTATCAATCTGGCTTTGACTTTGCTGCTCTGCAATAAAATCCGAACGTATTTTTGGATGTCCAGAATTCTCTGATCTGTTAGTCTGGCTAACAACTTGACGGTGTTTAATTCTGCGCCTATAAAGGTGATAGATTGGCAAGGCCGCAGAGAAGGTTTTTCGAAATTCACTGAAATTCCCAAATTTTTGCAAAGCTGCAGAGTGTAGTCTCTGGTCTGAAGAAGCTGATGCCTGGTGGTGGCGGAGAGGAGCCAGTCGTCCAAATAAGGAAACACCTGGAATCCTTGGCGTCTCAGGTGAGCTGTGACCACTGCCATGCATTTGGTAAACACTCTGGGGGCTGAAGTGAGGCCAAAGGGCAGGGCTCTGAATTGATAATGACTGGTCCCTAGCGGCGGAGAAACCTCCTGGCGCCTGTGAATCTTTATGTGATAGTACGCGTCCTGAAGGTCTATCGAGCACATCCAGTTGTCCTTGCCCAGAAAGGGCAGAATGGACTGAAGCGTGACCATCCGGAATCTTGCCTTCTTGACAAATCTGTTTAGATTGCTTAGGTCTAATATCGGTCTTCAATCTCCCGTCCTTTTGGGGACCAAAAAGAATCTCGAGTAGACGCCGGATCCTACTTGGTCTGCCGGAACAGTCTGGACGGCTCTTTTTTCTAGGAGCTTTGTAACCTCCTGTTCTGCCAAATCCCTTTGACCAGGTGAGATGTCTGGAAGGGATTGGTGAGGTATGGGATACCTTTTGAAGGAGATTTTGTAACCCTCGGATATGATCGACTGTACCCACATATCTTGTGAAAGGGAATGCCAGGCTACTGGGTACAGCGAAATCCTTCCCCCGACTGCCTCCAAGGGTGGACAGTCGGGCAACACCTCAGGGATGCTGAAAGGGCTTCTCAGGAAGAGACTCCCTGTTGCCCTGGTTCTGAGGACCCCCTCTGCCCCTAGGGTGGCGTTTATTATTGTTACCCCCTCTGCCTCTGGGGGTAAACTGACCACGTGTGTCCGGTGCTGCTCCTTGGGCTTTGCGGAACCACATCTTCCCTCCTTTCTGACCCTTGGGATAGGGTCTAGAAGGGGTGGAAAAATGGACTCCAACGGCAGAAAAAGTTTTGCCGTCCTGCTCACACCTGGTCAAGGTTTCCTTCACCTGAGGTCCGAACAAAGCCGAACTGTCAAAGGGGGTATTGGTGAAGGATGCCTTAAAGGGGTCCGCAAAATTACAAAGCCGCATCCAGGCTTGACGTCTAAGAGCCACTCCTGTGCCTGCGGCTCTGCTCGCTCCATCAGCTGCATAGGATATGAGCCGCATGGAGGAGTTGGTTAAGGAATTCAGGATTGCTAGCTGTGAGACAATCTTTTCTTGAGCCCCAGCAGCAGAAGGATCCTGGACCACTTCACCTAGTTCCTTGAGAATATCTCTTTGAAGCCTGGTGAAGTGACAAAGGTAGTTCAGCGAACGCATAGCAAAGGTCGCTGAAGAAAACATCCGCTTTCCATACCTGTCCATGGTCCTAAAATCTTTGTTAGGAGGATGAACAGGTACTGAAGGATCCACAAGTTCCTTCTTGGTGGCCGCTGCCACCACCATAGCATCCACAGAAACGCCCTTAGAAAGAAACTGCTTGTCTGAAGGGGCCGTAATAAATTTGGATGGTCTCCTGGGGACCGGTTCCACAGAATCTGGAGCTACGCCTTCGAGCCACTACCTGCATAAGTGGGTCGAAAGGCGGAGACACCCAGGAGGTGGAGGGTCGGGATCCAAAAGCCTCCAGGTATACCGACTCATCCTCGGAGGGGTCAATGGAGGGCCAATTCCCCCTCTGTTTGAGGAGCTCAAGGATGTCTGAAAAGGAGACATCCTCAGAGGGGACCGTGGAACCCTCCGACTCATCTAAGTCGGTATCAGATGTTGTAGACTCAGGGAGTCTGTGTGTTTCCTCTTACATGTCCTCTTCTGAGGGGTTCCCCTGCAGGATCAGGAGAAACCTCGGAAGAGGAAGTTATTCCCAATAGAAACCTGGGCGATGGATCCCTGGGCCTGAGAGCAAGAGGCTGGCAAGAGGTCCACAGGCACCGAGAGGGAGGAGCTAAAGGATGGACCGTTGACCTGGCTCAGGTGCCAGGACACTCCTCATCACCTCAAAGGCTCCCTCCCGGGAGGCGGAATATTCCCGTTCGAGAAAATAGGAATTCCGGCTCCACTGAGAGGAAGGCTCAGCGGCGATGTCGGTGCCGAGCTTACCAAAGCCAAAGCCCGAGAGGAGGCGGGGTCGGACAAGGGTCCGATGCCACTAGCCCCTCGGAGCCGACAGGAAACTCGGCGACGGATCCCTCCAAGGAAGGTCTCATGGAAGAGATCGGGCCGAAGGCAGCGGAGCCGAAAGGGTGTATCGGCTCCGGCGCCGACAGTCGCTGTCCCGAAGCTCCGGCTCCGAACTCTGGAGAGTCGGAGGAGGAAGTTCAAGGGGTAAAGCAATAGCCGAAGTCTGCTGAGACGGGCTATGGAGCATTTGGGCTAATGCCTGTGACTTCAACAGCCTGCTTACCACCCTCTCTAAATCGTGGTCAGACAGCCTGGAAGATCTCGAAGATCGGCTCCGATGACTCTGCTCCGACAAAAGAGGAGACCCCAGAGCCGAGTGGATAAACTCCAAAGAAGGGGACCGAGATCTCTTCTTGGACGAAGCCATCGGAGCCGACGTCCTCTGGGTTCCAGATGGAGCCGAAGGCTTCTCGGCTCCGATACTGGATAATATGTCGGCTCCAGCCGGAGCCGACAAGGCAACAGCAGATTGAGTGTTGGAACCGATCGGAACAGACACTACCTCAGAAGAAGAAAGATCGGCTCTGGCCAGAGCTGATCTCGACTCCGAAGGAGTCGGAGCCACCGGGGAAGGCTTAGAAGCTGTAGCCTGAACCTTAGGTGGCTTAGAAGGTTTACTAGACCCAGTTTTAGTGGGTGAACCTTCTGGCTTTAGTAAGCCACGGAGGATCAACTTATTCCTCCTCTCCTGCAGGACTCTCTGGCTAAAAGAGTGACATATGGCACAGGAGTCCTGCAGGTGTAAAGGCCCCAGGCAGTAAACACAAGAAGTGTGACCGTCTGTCAGAGACATTTTCTGACAGCACGAGTCACACTTCTTGAAGCCTGAGACCTTTCCTTCCTCAGACATAGTTCAAGAAAAAAATAACACTCACACACCCCAAACAGTCACACAATTAATCCCAACAAACACAGACACACAGATAGGGATTAAGAAAAGAGGCCTAGGCCTAACTGAAAATTTAAACTTTTTATAAAACTAGAAGTTTTTACCTACATGGGGAAATAGGGTGGGCTGTAGAAACACTACACACTATAAAAAGGAACAAGGGAGAGACAAAACCCTGACTAAACTGTTTGAAAAATTCAAACTTACCTGAGCTGGCAAAAAAGAGACCTCTTCGCAAGCGGCAAACGAGATCTGAGGTAGTCCCGCCTTGCATCATGGGATATAGGGTTGCCTCGAGCTGGTAAAAGGAGTTCTCAAGCTAAGCAAGTGCCGAGTTGGAGCCGAGGATCGGCTCCGAACCCATCCAGCAAGAATGAAAGCGAGATTGACAACTTAACATTCT
The DNA here is from genome assembly GCF_019279795.1 of Protopterus annectens. Classification (NCBI taxonomy): domain Eukaryota; kingdom Metazoa; phylum Chordata; order Ceratodontiformes; family Protopteridae; genus Protopterus; species Protopterus annectens. The sequence continues at coordinate 625,000,324 of NC_056734.1, forward strand.
TAGTTTACACTACAGACAATGTGTTTAAGCAAAAAGACAAATGAGAAATGATGAAAAACATGAAAAACATGAACAATTGTAGTTCTTTCTTGCATCTGCAAAATAAATATCTAGGTTTTTCTCATCAGCACCTGCTTCTGGCTGAAGACAAGTAGCTTCCAAGTGCAGGCAATAAACAATGAAAGATCTAAACAGTGCATGTTTTGCATGAAGTCTACAAGATATAATGCAATTAACTTTTAAAGGAATACAGGAAAGCAGTCCTGAGAAAATAAAATGCAAACTAATAAATTAAGTCCGAAATTGTGGAAGTCTAGTCACTGCCCTTACAAGAAATCTAAAAACACAAAATACAACTACCACAACACATATAACCATGTCACAAGTTGTCTCAGCCTTTGAGCCCTTTAGGTGTACCACTGCAATCCAATATTTTGGTCATAGGAGACTAGTGCAAGATACATAGATGTTCAACTCACCCAGCTAAGAAAGGAGAGTGTCACGGTCAATTACTTATCAGGTGCCAGGATCTGTCAGATCACACAAGCATTCAAGTTGTTGAATCATTGGTACTAGTATGACAATCATAGTGCATGTGGGTGTAAATATCCTGAGAAGTATCTCCTTGGACTCATAACTCTCAACCAATCAGGGACAACAACAGAATCAGAGACAAATCTAGAAAAAAATCAGGGACAAATCCAGAAAAAAATCAGGGACACAAAATATCAGTTCTATTAACTTGAGGCATTAACATAATTAGAGAATATGAATTAATATACATTTCCTGAAGTAAAATAAGTATTCAGCTCTTAATTATTGTCATTATTTATTAAGTATAGATCACCACCTTTTGTCCAAATGGCACTAGTGTTAAGAGGGATTAAGAGGGACAGAGCTAAAATTTGAGTCAAAATCAGGGACAGTTGAGAGGCATGCTTGGACTATATGAAGAGACAAATAATGGAGCACTTAAACTATGTGTACCAGGCCTATATGAGCTTAGCACTGAGCAGCATTATATCTTCTCTGAGGAAGATGCCAAAATATGAACATAAGATGATGGTCTAATAATTGGCTTAGTTTCTGGTATCAGTTAAAGTGACATATTTACCTGCCTGCGAGGATATCTAGACAAAGAGACCAGTTGGCATAATGATTAAGGTCTTCACCTCCCATACACAAGGTACAAGGTAGAGCCTGACCTCCAGCCAGTGCTTGCTTGGAGTTTGCATGTTCTCTCTCTGTCTCTGTGGGGTTCCTCCCTCCTCCAAAAAACAAACTGAGTTGTTTCCACCTCAAACTCACCAATGAATGGTACTGTGGGCTGCAGCACAGACTCTACATGTCTCTACATGATGCCCTATAGGGGGAAGTGTTATACAGACCAATGGTTTTGAGCATCTACTGTGGTGAGCAGTGTACTCAAGATAGGAGAACACTGATCACAGACTGTGCGCTGTGGCAGGGCTAGCCACATGGTGAAAATATGGCTCTGTTTGATTTGGTCATGTTTACTAATGTTGCAAAAATGGGCATGGGTAGTTAACGGTGAAAAGTGGGTTGAGGACCTAGCCTACTCCGACCTACACCAGGGACCCATGCCAACAGTGGGAGGGGTGCATGTGCCTGCCCCTGTTGGCCATTGTCAGAAAGCTGGGTCAATAAGTTTCTGGCAGGCTGATGTCTAGTTGCCAGCCTAGGTTACCTGGACCAGCTCTGTTGAGCGAAAGCTGGATGTAGAACCAAATGTACTCCCAAACATGAACCGAGAATTACTGCACTTCATGTAGGTTTACTGACAGGATGCAGCTTGGAAGTGAATGACATGATGATATGGAGGAGGCTGAACATCCCTTGTATCCGGGGGACAAGATGGAAGGGCATTGCAGCAAAGCTACTAAGCTTGGGATCCAGAGTCTACTACTCAGGACAGGCTAGAAATGGTGTGGGAATTGTGGTGAGAGACAGGAATCAGAAGGCAGTGAGTGATATCATCAGAACTAGTGACAGACTGATGGCAAACACTCTCCAGTATAATGAGAGGGCAGTATTCATAATCTCAGCCTATGCCCCACAGCAGGGTTGTGATAGTTAGGAAAAGAGTGCATTCAGACAGGAGTTGCAGGACATACTAGATAAAGCAGGACAACATGAATTGGTGTTGATAATGGGTGACTTGAATGCACATATCGGGAAGGACGGAACAGGGTAGGAGGACTGCTTGGGTCCATATGAGTGGGGAAACAGGAATAAAGAAGCAGAGGCCATTCCACACTTCTGTCTGGCAAATGGCTTGACAGTAGCCAACACATGGGTTAGAAAGAGAGACAGTCAAGATCGCATACAAGAGTAGCCAACATGCAACTCAGGTAGACTTTCTCCTAGTAAGGAAAGGACACTGGGGAGGAACCAATGATTGCCAAGTCATTCCCAGCAAAACAGTAGGCCAACAGCATAAACCACTGGTTGCCACAATCAGCTGCAAGCAGTGGTAGGAGAAGCCTCTAAGATCAACAGAGACCAGGCTGAAGACCTGGAAGTTGACTGGAAACAAAGTACAGTTCAAGAAATTAATTACTCAGGGCTCTAGCACCGCAAGAAGAGGAGGAAATAGGTGGAGATTAAGAAGAATTGCATCACCTCAAAACAGTATGTGTGAGGACTACAGAACTATGTGGCCAAACCAGGTATGGAAATAAGGTAGCATAAGGAAAGCTGGTGGTCGAATGCATAAGTCCAGGAAGTCATCAAAAGAAAGGAGGAGTGCAGGAAAAGGTGCAAGACAGAAAAGACCAACAAAGTTAGGAAGGAATACTGGTTGGCTAAGAAAGGAGTTGCAGTAGCAAAGAACAGGGCATCAGAGGCACTCTACCAGCTTCTGGAAAGTGATTCAGTAGGTGGCACAAAGAAACTATATCAGATTGCAAGGCAAAGACAGAAAGATAAAGAAGACAGTCAGACACCCTTCATAAGGAATGTCAGCAACAGCCTGCTCACCAGTCCACAGGACATCAAAAGATGGAAAGAATATTTCCAGCAGCTTCTAAATGAAAAAAAAAAAAAAAAAGCAGAAGCTGTATTACTCCAGAAACAGCCTACGATGAGAAAGGAGAGGAGCCCACCCTACAAGAAGTAAGAATAGCACTAAGGAAAATGAAGGTAAGGGAAAGCAGCAGGCTCAGATGAGGTCACAGCAGATATGATAAGGACGCTGGGTGAGATAAGGGAGAAACGGATCTTGTGAGTACTCCTACCAGTCTGGAGAGAAAAGTGTTTCCCAGATAACTGGAAAGTAAGCATACTTGTGCCAGTGTATAAGAACAAATGGGACATCCACAACTGTGGGCAGTACAGAGGCATCAAATTCCTGTCATACTGCATGAAAGTTCTGGAGGGGGTGATAGATAAACAGATAGAGTAGTAGAAAGTAATATGGGAGATGATCAGTTCAGATTCAGATCAGGGTGCAGCACAACTGACCCAATGTTTGCAGTGAGACATATAGTTAAGAAGAAGCTAGAGATGAGGAAAGACTACAACTGGGCATTCCTACACTTAGAGAAAGCATATGACAAGGTCCCAAGAAAGTTGTGGGCAGCACTGTGGTGGTTCAAAGTCCCAGATACACTGGTAGAATTAGTGCAAGCTATGAACAAGGACCCAATGACTCAAGTACGAACCGTGTTCGGTCTCGCAGAGGGGTTCCCAGTGGGAGTGGGTATGCACCAGGATTCAGCTCTGAGCCCATTGCTGTTCATACTGTCATGGACAACATCAGCAAACAGGTCAGAGGGGACAGATCAACAAAGTTGCTATATGCAGACAATGTGGCATTACAGGCAGACTCTGAACAAAATCTTCAGCAAAGAATAGGAGAATGGAATGCAAAACTGAAGGCACATGGGATGAAACTAAGCACAGATAAGACAGTGGTAATGGCAGCAAACTGGCGAAATCAGAAGAAGAGAATTGAGATAGAAGGGAAGATAGTGGAGCAGGTAAATAGCTTCAAGTATCTGGGAAGGGTGGTTGAAGAGAAGGGAAGTCTGAATGAAGAGATCAAAGCTAGAATCAGAGGCAATGCAGCCAACTGGCATAGAGTCTCAGGTGCAGTCCTATGAAAGAAGAATGCCAAAGAAGCTGACGCTGAAGCTGGTGGTGTGACCAGTACAGCTGTATGGTACAGAAACCTGGGCAGTAAAGGCAGATCAGATGAAGAAGCTAGAGGTGATGGAAATTAAGTGCCTGAAAATGGTGGTAGGATGTACACTGTGGGACAGGCAATGGAACGAGGACATACCAGAAGCCAAAGTAGCTCCAATTGCAGAAAAGATCAAAGAGAACAGATTATGGAGGTTCAGACACATGAGCAGAAAAGCAGAAGACAATCTGGTGAAGAAATTTGGGGCAGACATTAAGAAGAGGAAACAAAGACGTACAGCAAAGAGGTGGAGGATTGCGTGAAAGAAGATCTGTGATAGTTAGGCAAGAGTGTCAAAGAAGGCAGGAGTGTGGCATTGAATCAAGAGAGATGGCAACAGTTAACATGATACCCTGACCCCATGTAGAAAAATTGGGGAAAAAGGGAACCAATGAGGAGGAGGAGGATTTAGGCACTGCCAGCCCGATAAACCTTCCGACATTCCTAAACCCACCCAGGATAAGCTAAAGGTGTTACTGCTAAATGAGACTCCACTCCAGTCAAGTTCTCCTCACCTTGGAGGATATAGAAGTCAGTCTGTGCAGTTACTGAGACATGGCTGATGCACATCACTCAACCACTTAGAGCAACAAGTCTGGACAAAGCCATAAATAATGGAGGGACAAGGGCCCAAAATAGGGACAATTTTTAAATATTGCTCTTACAACCTTAGAAATTTGCTAGTATAGCAAGTCTTGTGTTAGCATGAATTTTCTGAATGGAATGAAGTCTGAAACTCAAATGTCTGTCATTATTTGCTGGCTTCAATCTTTAATGATTTGCCAATGATTTGTCAGAAATCCATAATTTTATGGAAAAAAGAGCCAAAGGTATGAGGCAAAAATCTGTACAGTTAAGAGGTATGGTTAAAGCCAGAGAGAGCACTCCAGCAGTACAGGGTTATAATACCGTACAGAGAGACCATCTACTGCACAGACAGATAAAATTTGGAGGAATCCCAGTTTAGATCAACACAAGCTCACTTCAAGGTTGGTCAAACAGTACAATGCACTTGATGTTCTCTATGTCCGACTTACCATTAGCAAAGTCCAATACCATATCTTTGCAAGATATAGATCTCCCTTTATGACCCATTCTTAAACATACCAGGGACTCTCCCCAGTCAACTCAATACCTTATTCATGGGTGACTTTTACCAACCCTAACATAAACTGGGAATCATACACTAGCGCAAACATGCAGGCCCAGAGATTCCTAGAGTTTTTCCAACACAAACACCCTGGTTCAACTGTTCTATACTCCCACTAGGGATGCTAACATCCTTGACCTGGTCTCACAAACATAGGGGACAGTTGCATCCTACCTAGTGTAATGTCCCCTGTAGTCAGATTGGACCATAAAGTTGTCTCCTTTGAAATAAAAATTAAACCTGGGACCCCGGCTAACCCTGGTACTTTGAAGAGCTATTCTAAGGCTAATTTCCTATTATTAAGCAACACCCTAGCAAAACTCCAAGACCCCATCATCACCGCCACCACCACAAACTCGAGCCGCATAGAGCTTGTACCCACCCAAAATAAAATATTAGGCCAATCCCAAAACACAATTCACACTAACTGCAATCCCATCATCAATAGGTCGTATAACAAAAGAAAGAAAATCATGGCCAAAAGTTAGAATGACAATGCCCAGCAAGGCAATAATTCCCTCAATCTAAACAAGCAATTCAGGGGATTAATCAAGTCTAACAAGGCCAAATTTGAGGTAAAAATAGCCTACCAGGCAAACCACCACCACAATGCTTTTGTCAGCTGTGCCAGCACCTCTAAAGGCAACACAGAGCAATGTGACAAACTAATTTTGAACATAGCCACCTATACTGAGCCAGAGGACAGAGCAAATCTATCTGCCAGCAAATTTTGCTCCACTTTTTCCACCCCAGTCTCCCCCTCAGAAATATCCTCAACAATAACTCCCCCCCAGCTATCACTAGAGAACTCTAAGGCCAGGAATGCAACACTGATAGCCCTATAGAATAACCCTGTATGCCTCATAAAAAACATGAAACATGACCTATCATTCCCACTAGAATCTTTTTAATTGTCGCTTGTCATGAAGCTTGTCTAGAGGTTATCAAATAACTACAACTGACGAGCAAACAAAGAACTGCAATGGTTATCACTATACACAAGGGTGGCTGCCATCTATGGATGCAGGCAACTATAGACCCTTAAATCTGACTAGTCTTATATGCACAGCCATGGAAATGAAACAATGACATAGGAAACCTACAGTCACTTAACCTACCCGGTTTGGTTTTGACAAGGGAAGATCATGACTGCTCAACCTGGTGGACTTCATGAAGGTTACTAAAATAATGGACAAGAGCAAAAATGGTGCACGCTGCCTACCCTGACCTGGCCAAAGTATTTGACACAATATCCCACTCGGGCATTGTAGATAAACTCACTAAATTAGTCATAAACCCACATGTCACCCTATGGATATAGCTGGCAGCCTCACAAATAGGATCCAAGATGATGGAATAGGGGAGACTACAAACAAAGAGGCCAGTTACTAGCAGAAACCCCCAGGGCTCTGTATTTGGGTATCTACTTCTCTGAAGGCAAGGCTAATGTCAAGGACCTTAGGCTGACCAAATTCACAGATGACCAAACTATATAAAGTCATCAAATTCCCCAAATACACAAATACCCTTCAAGAAGGCCTGACACAGATAAATAACTGGTGCCAGAGCCATGGTCTAAAACTCAATGCAAATAAATGCATAATAGTATTCATTAGAAAGACATCCACCCCTGGAAATTACCACTCTAATAATGCTCTCCTAAGAGTAGACTTAGTGGTCAGGGATTTGAATATATGTAAGTAGTAACCTGGCCTTTGGCCATCACTTGTCTACAGTGTTGAGAAAATTATTCAACACTGCACAACTTCTATGCAAAAATATGGCATCTAGGGCCAAGGATGTCATTGTTCCACTGTACATGGTCCTCAGACCAATCAGAGTGTACAACTTACCCTTCAGTATGTATCTGGCCAGGCATTTACAACAACTGGAGTGTCCACATTGGTTCCTCACAAAGAATACAATGTGTAAACATGTCCTATTGTAGACAGCCTCAAAGCCATATCCCTGTACTCAGTCTCCTAAAGACTGCTGCAATGCAATCTATGCCTGGCCACAAAGCATCATCTGATCCTGCTTTGATGAACCTACTGCACATCTGCAAAATAAATAGCATCAGAAGTACCTAATCTAGGGACTCAACTCCAATAAAAACAGGACATGTTGGAGAGCAGATATATATAATCAGAGAATACACCTCCTCCGGAACAGACTTCCATCCACATGAAATCCAGTTCCTCTGTAACCATATTCAAGTGTAACTTGGACCAGTATATGGGGAATCTGAAATTTACCCCCTGGTCTGGCACTTATGCCTGTTATGGACAGAGGCAGCCAGCAAATACTTGACCACCTGTTGTCCAAGCCTATATCCAAACCTTAAAACTACTCTGGGGTATCAAATCATGCAGAGGCATTTGGGAAAGCGTGGCTAGGTTTAAAAAGGCCCCTACAGCTGTTAGCTTAGTAATCACCATAAACCTATAAGCGAAAATAGTTATACACTAAGTTACCTCCCAGCCCCTTAACATTTTGATACATTAAATATAACTGTGCACAATTCATGTTGTTTAAGGGATGGTTGTGTATTTTTCTTAAGGATAAAAACAAATGTTTACTGAAGGCATGCACATTTTTTCATATCTAGGGGGCAGATATATGACAAGAACAGACAGCAATCTGTGTAGGTAGGAACAGATGTTCTAACATGTATGTTTGCATAGCTAACCTTCACTTTAAGATATATAATACCTGTGGCTGCAGATATCAACAGGGGACAATTGCTCCTATTTAGAGTGGTATGCTTCCATTTTGGACACTACACACTTTCCTGTGTCTGCTCTCTTAAGAGAGTTTTTTTTTTTTTGAAAATGTATCGAGTCTTATTCCTGGAGTGTTTTATTCGACTGAAGTGAAAAGTGTGAGAAAATCTGATGTGGGTTTAGAGATGAGAAGAAGCAACTGCTAACAAGATCAACCTGCAAGTCATTAGTGTAAGGCCCTAATAGTAATGAGGGAGAAAAACAAATAATGACAGATTTGTGGTAGCAAGGCAGGGGAGGGTGATTGTGCTAGCATATTTATAGTCCTCCTAAAACTACTCTTCTGAAACTTAGGAGAACTGGGGAGAAATAATACACTTTTAGCAAGGAATGTTGTTTATGGGTGGGGACTGGAACCTGATGTGCAATGGTGAGAATATATTAGGGAACCTATAATAAAACATTTAACAAAACAGGGTAGATTTGTAAAACATGAGAATGTTTGGTTAGGATTAAGAAGGTTCAATAACAGAAAACCTGAATTTACGCATTACTCCCCAAAGATACAATAACTATGCTAGACTGGGCTTTTTTTTTCCACAGGAGCACATCTAATTAACTGAAAGCTTTGAGACCCCTCCAATAACTAGACCAGATTATGAGCCAAGGATAATGATGCAAAAATGAGACACTGGTCCTGATAAAAAGAAGGAAGTTAAGAAATAGTGGGTATAATTTGACAGTTACTATGAAAGATAGAAATTACTTCAGAAAGAATAGCCAACAAGTGGGATAAAACAAAAATGTTTTAAATGCATGGCAGAACAAGAGGAGAAACAAATGTAGAATACTAAAGGGAAAATACATGAGGATTTGAGCAACAGGCAAAAGTTTAGAAAGGTTATAGTTAAGAAACCTTTTTTGCAAGCAATTTTAAAGTGCAAAAAATATTTCACACAACAACCTGGGCAACATAAAATATGGAGGAGTTGTATTCACACTTAGGCAGCCTGTGACAAGAAAAACAATAACATAAGATCTTACAGAGATAATAGAGATTTCAGAAAGTTTATGAAAATATGGATAAAGCAGACAAATGGAGAAACCAAGAAAAATCACAACTGGAAATACATATGCAAGACTTATTTATGCAAAGTTTGTTGAAGATGAGGCAAAATTATTAAGATAAGAGATGAAATAAAAACAGTGATGTAATAAAAACAATGATATATAATCAATCGACTGGTTAGTCTCCAGAACATATGGTATTTCTCAATTCCAGAACCTGCCCTTGCCATGACCCTACCTAGTCTTCCTTCCCTTTATGTACCCTCAAAAGGACCATACTTAGTACCTCATTACACTTCTCTCCAATGTGTCTACTATGCACTTGCACAATTTTATACAAACAAAAAAATGTTCATTGTTGACCTATTGAACTATATCAATGTAAAATTGTTACTTAGCTTCTTTTTAATGCAACTTTAACTTTATGCATGTATCCCAACATATGTGAATCATTTTGCTATAACTGCTATTATATCAATATTGTTTAAAATTGTACTTGTTTTAAAATGTATTACTGGAGTTTTCTCCTCGGGTCTCCACTGAAAATGGGCCACAAGCCCAGTTGGACAAACCCGGTTAACAAATGTCAATAAATAAATAAATATATTCCTTTGGAAATATGGAAGTTACGGGTGAATACAGTGATAAAAAAGCATTTGAGATTTGAGATCTTAGATCCTTCAAAAATAAGTTATGTATTTGTCAACAATAGTTGTAGCACTAAGAATAAATAGTTCTCCCAAAATCAAGGATTATATCCAAAAGAAAACATAAAAGTGAAGTAAGCAATGAGGCAATATATAAACTTTTATTAAATTTACCACATAAGCGCTTTCACAGTTGAGACACTGCTTCATCAGCAGATGTTCAAAGGTTTTGAGTCATACATATGCTTTAAATAATACAAAGCATTAGACCAACAACCAATCAGAAAAATTCCCTCGGAATACATAATTCTCTCCATTGGCATTTAAAGTAATAGCACAAGATATTTTATATATATATATATATATATATATATATATATATATATATATATATATATATTAGTGTCAAGTCATATAATCTTATTTATACAAAGGTCTATCTTTCAAGAGGGGTTTAAGTGGTACCTTATCAGAGATCAAAATCGGCATCAGTATGCACTCTGATTATCCATTTTTCTTCAGATACCTTGATTTTATTCTGTATACCCCCCCCCCTATAAACAGTTGTTGCTCTTTCCATAACTAAAACTTGAATGTATGTGTATGCCCAGAGATGTGTGCATGCTTGGCTAATGCATTACGATGTCCTTTCTTTATATTATATATATGCTCTCTTATTCTGTCTCTAAATGTCTGTTGGTCTTGCTTGCATAAAACATTCTGAAAGAGCAAACCATTAAATAAACCACATCAGATGTGTCACAACTAGCTTCTGCATTAAATTAAAAAACTTTATTAAAACCTGGGTGTATAAACTCCCCAGTGGAATCAATATATCTGCAAAAGCTCCATTTCATGCAAGGAACTGTACCCCCCCCCCCCCATCTGTTGATCTGTGTTCAAATCTTTAAAGTAAAAGTTTCAAATTTCTCTTGTTCTTAAGAGACTTTAGGTTTTCCTCCTACAATATTTTGAATGGTCAAGTCACTAGTTAGTATAGGCCAGTTCTTCTTCACATCTGTTATAATGTTAGTCTTGTTCCCAAAAAAACATAGGCATGCATACCGTATCACAAGTGGGCTTAACAGAAATGTTTGTGGGCAGCACTTCTTGGGAGAAGTATGGTCTTGTTGTAGTATGTCTGTGGACAATAATATCTGAATGTGACCCTTCGGTATCTTGGTTCTTATAACCCCTTTCCCTCAATCTAACTTTTAAGTAATTTAAATCAACCTCAAATTTTCTATCATCAGGATTAAGCCTCGACATCCTGAACCCTTGCACTTTCACTATGTTCCTGAAGATGCAAAATAGGCTCCTCAAATAAGAGACCACAGAACGTCACAATATTTTTATTAAACATTAAAACGTTAAGCACTTTCAACCAGGAATCTCCCAAGCTTCTTCAGAACAAAGTACATAAAAAAAACATCAACCAACTCTTTCAAAAAAAAGAAAAAATACCCATTTAACCATACAAATTCTTTCCATGACATCCTTTCCTATAAATTGTAGTGCAAACAGTGTTATCAGCTTTCTTGTAAACTTTTACATCAAAATTAATTTCACTCCATGAGATATTCATATCAAACCTCAGGATATACTTCCATTTAGATGGTCAAAAAATAAAGATACTTCATGTTCAGAGCCATCCCATAATAGAAATGAGTCATCTATAAAGTGCCTGTAAAAAAAATAACTTGTTTACATCTACACGTCCCTAAAAACTTATTTTCCCATTTAGTCATCACTAAATTTGCATAACTATTCGCTGTGGGTGTACCCATCACTACACCTTCCTTTTGCAAATATAATTCCTGATCAAATAAAAACACACTGTTTAAAAGTATTAGTTCCATCAACAAACATACTAAATCTATAGAACTGTGAGGTAAAGTTCCTTGCTCTACTAAATAACATCTCAGCATATCAATGCCCTTCACATTAGGTATCGTAGTGAACAGGGACTGTACGTCAAGTATGACAAATAACAAATTTCTAGAATCCAGAGATATCTCATTTAAGAATTTATATAAATCATTTAAGAACAGCTATACTCTGTCGCATATCGCCTACTCCGAGGCGATCTCTGCTTAACATACAAGGCCATGTCAAACCCAGAGCTGTTGGACATGCTACACTTAAAGAAATCCCAATCCCTCAGAGCCACACACTCCAGGGATCTAAACCTTGTCATCACAATAAATAAAACATGCTGGAGGGCTAGGTTCCTGACCCAGAGACTCCCCAGACTCTGGAATAGACTGCCCATACATGTCAAGCATAGCACCTCTTGGGCCCTCTTCAAAAGGAACCTTGATGACTGGATGGGAGAAAGGAAATTCACCCCAGGGGTCATGTCAGTCGCCCTGCTAGACAGGGGTCCAGAGAAGTAAACAGTGTGGGAAGAAATAGCCAGGGAATTGTTATGGCGAGGCTTGTATAGGCCCTAGGGCCGACAGCCTAGTACCAACCTATGAACCTATGTCCCTTAGAATATATTCATTCTTGTCTACTATCGGTCTTAACATTTTCTCTATATAGATAGTTGTTCAGTGCACCATCCCTGGCCTGAATGGTGGACATAATACATCTTTGTGTATTTTGGGAAGCCAATTAATCACCGTAATGATGGAGTCATCTACCAAAAAATACCTGAACATATCATAATCAATACATCTGCAAAGTAAACATTCATGTAATACATTATAAATCCTAGATGAGAACATTTATACAAGATTCAGGTACCTTTTCATATATCTTATCACTTAACACATGTTTCATAAAAATCAAAATAATATGGTCCATAATAACCACTAGACCACCCTTGTCAGCAGCTTTAATAACAATGGATAGAGCACTCAAGATGCTGCAGAGCCTCCCATTCACTGCTGCTTAAATTCACATATTTCTTATTCTTTTGATTCATTATGGTATGCAACTCAGATTTGCATATCTTACTAAATGTCTCTAAAATTGGGTGACTGATAGGAATGAAAGTGCTAGGTTTTCTAAAGTTACTTGCTGAATTACTATTACCAAACAGTAACTTTAAACTAACAGTCCTGACAAACATTTTTAAGTCCATAATGGCTTCAGTTAGCCCGACTGCTTGTGAGGGTACAAACAAGCCTTTATTTAATAAAGAACACTCACTGTAATTAAGTGGTTTTGATGAAATTTTCCATACTAATGCTTTGTTAAATCTTGCCACATCATCTTTATAGTCCGCCGCTTTCTGCTCTTGTTGTATCATCCTTTTCACTCTCCCCTGGTTTATTGTACAGTCTCTTGGAATTTGAGAAAGACGATTTGCATCTGTGTTGAGACTTAGGAAAAACCTGGTAATTCAAGTCATATTTAGATACACGTTACACTGGAATAGGCATCAGATGATATGCTAGTCTCTCTGACAGCTTCTCTGCTCTCATTGTGTTGTACTATAGCAACCTCTATTGCTGGAGGTGCATTGTCTTTCCTTTTGGCTCCACTGTTCTTTCCCGATAATGAGCGAGCTTCACTAGTGACACTAGTGCTAGATAAGCTCAAACAGTTCATACCGGCCCTGACATCTTGATTAGTTTTCTGGATGCCGGTAAATACAGGTGTAATGGTCATTTTGGTGGTATTCAAAGATGGGACTGATGCATTATTCATGCATTCATTAGTTCTCGGCCATACAAACACATGCCCTTTCTTGAAATCTGTTTTATCCCTTTCCAGTTTACCAAACTAGGACTGAAGCAGTTTCTTTTCAAAGTCACAGAATCGATTAAGGCATTTAATCTCTCATTGACAAATTAATCAGGAAACTGCTCATATAAAACACATTGTGCTTTCTCTATTTTTTCCACTATTTGTCTCTCTTCATCAATAGAGAAATCAATGAGCAAATGTATGTATTTAAAGCTTAACTCAAGGTTAAGCTTCTGCCACTTAAACAATAATAGTGGAAGTTTCTCTTCATACGTGGGCATTTTCAATATTCTGTGGCCACAAAGAACATTAAACTCAAGATAGGCTTCCAAGTGATATTGCTGAGTTTTTGTTTCAGCATATACATCTCATTCTCAATAGAATGAATTTCTACATAAAGTATGGATAGAGAACTATCACACGACAGAGAGCAGATTGAACCAGGAGCTCAAAAAGAACAGCAGTTCCTAGAACACCTCCACAAATCTTTCCTGAAGGGACAGGGGGATGGAGGGGGGAGGTTGAGGAAAAATGAAAATGGACAACACAGATGGAACATTATGCTAAGTACATAACTTCTTTATCGGATGTTGTCATTTTCATTTGTTCCTCAACCTGTAGGACACAGACCCCAGCTACAGTAACTTTGAGTGGCCTTCATGTAAGGATATTTCAGAGCACTGCAGAGCCAAAAGCATCTCTACTTCTATGCATAATATTTAATTTGTAATGTGTGACAAAGGTATGGGAGTTCGACCAAGTAGCAGCCGTAGAAATGTCTTCTACTGGAACCTGGACCAGAAGGCCTGAGATGTAGACATGGATCTAGTAGAACAAGCTTTAACATGACCAGGTAGAAGGATTTCTTTAGCAGAATATATATGAGAGATGCAATTTGATCCATTTAGACAAAGTGACTTTGAACACTGGCCTTCCCTTTCTAGTAGTGGGGGAGACAAACAGCTGATCAGTTTTTTGAAAAGATTTTGTTCTGTTCAAATAGAAACGCAGCTGTCTATGGACATATAGCAGATGAAGAGTGTATTCACCCTTTTTCTGGAAATTGGGGAAGAAAACTGGTAGGTTAATGACCGGATTCATATTGTTTTTGAAGGCAACTTTAGGCAAAAAATAAGGATTAGTATGCAAGATCACCTTACCTTTATGAAAATCAAATAGGAGGGGTTGGCTCACAATGCTTGTAATTCAGATATCTTTTTGGCTGAAGTGATGGCCACCAAAAAGACACTTTCCCGGAAAGAAATTTCAACTCTACCTTGGCTGAAGGTTCAAAAGGAGGTAGAACAAGAGCTTGCAACATCATGGACAAGTCCCAAAGGAGGAGTGGGGTCCTTTATAGGCGGCCTAAGTAAAAAGCTTCCACTGAGGGAGGTCTTACACAGTTTAGATGAAGCCAGAGAAAGAGTGGTAATTTGAGATGGCTGCCAGTTGCACCTTAATAGTAGAAAAACTTACCCCGCCTTGGAAAATTGGAAGCAAGAAAATCCAAAACTGCAGGAATACCGGCTGTAAAAGTATCCAAATGTTTCTGATGAGCCCATATAGAAAATGTCTTCCATTTACTTTTATAAATCTTTCTAGTAAAGGCTTTATGTGAGGATATTAAAATCCTTTGAACTGGTGAAGAAAGCCTGGTATTTCCAGCCATCATTGGAACTGAAGTAACATGTAGTCAGTTTCAATGCTGGAAGATCTGGGGGAATATGCCCTGATGGGTAGGACAGAAGATCTGGATGTGGTCTCAGCATCTATGGAGGGCATAGGAAATGAGACGATATTAGGAAAGGGGAACCAAATCTGTCAAGGCCAGAAGGGAGCAATGAAGATCACTTTGCTCTTCAACCTCTGAGATTTCTGAAAAAATTTGGGTATGAGGGGTAGGGAAGGGTAAGCATAAAGAAGACCAGAGGGTTAAACATGGAATAGAGCATCTCTTGGTGACTGTCCCTGAGGAAGGATCAGGTCAAACAACCTACTGCATTTGTTGTTGAGGGGCAAAGTAAATAGATTGCAGCAAGGTTGAACCCACTTGTGGAAAATAATGTTTGCCACTGATTGATTTAGAGACCACTCATAAGCCATCAAAATAACTCTGCAGAGCCTGTTCGCCAGAATATTGGATTTTCCCAGAATGTGAATTGCAACCAGGAAGCGGTTGGAAGAGGTCACCCATTGTCAAACCTTTACGCTTCTTGACAAAGGGGGTTAAGATCTGATTCCACCCTCCTTGTTGATGTACCATACCACACACACACTGTACATTTGTATCACAATTGTCCTAGAGATAGAAGGCTCCAAAATGCTTGCAATTCTATAGAAGCACCGCGATCATCTCTAGGACACTGATATTCAAACTGGTCTCCGGGGTCAATCATGTGCCTTGGACCATCTAACCCAGGTAATGCCCCTCCAACTGGGAAGCGTCCGTGGTCAATGTGGCATTGGGGGGGCAAAAGGATGTCCCTGTTTGACTTCTTCCAAGTGGAGCCACCACAGGAGCAAGTCCTTGCACACTCGGGGCAATTTGATTGGATGGTTTAGTGGATACAAATATAAAGACCATTGAACCATCAAGGTCCACTGAAGGATTCATATATGTAAGTATGCTGTTGGAATCAAGGTTATTGTGGCAGCCATCAAGCCAAATACTCTAAGAACTAGACTTGTTGGTGGATTGGTAATGGCCAGGATTTGTTTGATATGCAATTTTAAGGTGTATAGCCTTGTCTGGGGGCAGATAGGCTATGCAATTGGCTGTGTCAAGGCATGCTCCTATAAAAAGTCTGTCAGCTGTACTGGATGAAGCTGTGATTTCTGCATGTTAATCATGATGCCCTGGATAGGGACTATGTAAAGTAAATATTCCGTGGCTTGTAGTAGTAGATGTTTGGTTGATACAGTCAGGAGCCAGTTGTCTAGATAAGGAAACACGTTGAATCCATGCAGTCTCAAGTGAGCTGCTAAGTCTGCCATGCATTTAGTGAACACCCTGAGGGCTGTGGTGAGACCAAAGGGAAGTACTCTGAATTTAGAGTGACTGGTCCCCAGACAGAAGTGGAGAAACTTTCTGGAGTGCTTGTTAATTTTGATATGATAGTACTTATCCTGAAGGTTGATCAAGCATATCCAGTCATCCTTTTGTAACACTGGTAGAATGGACTGAACTGTAACCATTCAAAACTTCACATTGTCAACTGATTTGTTTAGTAAGGTTAGGTCCAAGATTGGACTTTGGTCCCCTTGTCTTCTTTGGCACTAAAAAGAACCTTGAGAAAAATTTGGATCCAAATTGGTCTGGTGGGACTTCCTGGATTACTTTTTTTCTAGCAGCTTTGCAATTTGTAACACTGCTTCCTCCCTCTGATTGGGTGGAACCTCAGGGAGATTTTTCCTTAATTTTGGTCATTAGTTTAAGAACACAATGATTTTGCAGAAATTACCCCCTGAAGCTCTCCTTGCTTGGGTTCCGGTGGACGGGCTAAAGTCAAACACAATAAATTCAACTGATTCTGTGGAGGAATCAATGTAGCTTGGATGAGCACCAAATATCATCCATCGGAACCAAATGCTCAGATAAAAGTAGACAGTTTTTTAGGTCAGTAAATACATTCATGAACTGCAAGCATATTCATGAAAATAACTTCTAGGCAAAAATTGTGGAGATTAACTCAGATTCTTTTGAAAAATCTTTATTTCATAAACTTGGTTGGTGAGCACTGTAAGTTTTAATCAAACACACTTAGGTTTCGTGTATTTATTCATACAATCATATCCATTGTAAAACTGACTCACGCCAATCTAACAATCATGAAGCTGACAGCTTGGTTTCTCCACTTCTAATGATTGCCAGGCAAGATAACCTCTTGTCCCTGGTGTGCAATATTCTTATCACATCTCATAAATTGTCCACCAGACTAATCTATCTCAGTAAATGGAAAAGGTTTTCTTTATGGGCAGCGAACAAACAAATTGACCACTTGCCAGCCCCAGTTTTGGTGGTTCTGGATTACTTATCACATATTTTCCACTCTGGGGTGTCTTCCTCTACTACTCATGTTCATTTAGCTGCCATTTCAAATTTCCACATTGGTTTTTAGGATTCTTCACTCATGTCACAGACTCTGTAAAACTTTCTTGAAGGGGGGGGTTCTTCACCTAAAACCTCCCTTTAGAGAACCAGTATGACCTTGGGATTTGGCCTTGGTCCTAGAAGCCCTAACAGCTCCCACCTTTGAACCTGGGTCTTCATGTGATTTAAAGTACCTCTCTTGGAAAACTTTGTTTCTGGTTGAAATCACATCGGCCAGACGTTTGTCAGAACTTCAAGCCTTATGCATCAAACGCCCCTACCTTATCTTCCATAAGGATAGAGTATCACTGAGAAATAATTTTTCCTTTTTACTGAAAATGATGTCAGAGTGGTCCATCAACCAGTCTACTGACCTTCCAGTATTTTTTCCTAATCATTCTAACAAGGGAGGGTATTGCCTGCACTCCCTGGGATGTTCACAGGCAAATATGATTCTATCTGGACAGAACAAAAATCTACCCATAAATCAGGCCAACTATTCCTGGCCTTTTCTGGACCAAGACTAGGTCATCCTGTCTCAAAAGGTACATTGGCATCATGGTTGAGAAACTGCATTACCTTTATCTACAACAAGAACGATATCACCTTGCCTCACAGAGTCAAAGCCCATTCTACAAGATCTATGGCAACTTCAGCAGCTTTCCATGCTAGGGCTTCCCTCAATGATATTTGCTCAGCTGCAACTTGGGCCAAACGTCATGCTTGTATCCTTCATTACAAATTGGATTTGGCCTCCAGAGGTAGAGCTTCTTTTGGTTCCATAGTGCTCAGGAATGTCCCTCCATGAGGGCCACCCAGGGATACAGGTAGCTGGGGACTCTGTCCCATCAGCAAGGAATGAACAAAGATTAACAACATCAGATAAAGAAGTTATGTCTTACCATACTCTATCTGAGGTAACAGGGAGCAGAGCACTTTGGGTAGGATGTTGGCTCAAGAGATTTTGGCTGATGTGAGCTTGATACAAGGCCGGCTCGGTTCAGAGGACGGAAACGATAACCCATCAGTAAGGAATTAACAAAGATTAACAACATCATATTAAAGATTTTTCAAAAGAATCTGGGCTAATCTCATCATTTTTACCTAGAAGTTGTTTTCATGAATATGCTTACAGTTAGTGAATGTATTTACTGACCTAAAAAAAACTGTCTACTTTTATCTGAGCATTCGGCTCCGATGGATAATATTTGGTACTCATCCGAGCAAATATTGATTCTTCCACAGAATCAATTGAATGTATTGTGTTTAATTTTGATCTTTGGAAAAATGGAATGGAATATCCTCTGGATATGATCCTTTGCACCTAATGATCATTCTTGATGGCTAACCAGGTGACTAGGTGCAAGGATAAGTTCCCCCTCCAACTGCCTCCAGAGAAGGACATTCTGGCAACCTCTAAGGAGTGCTAAAAGGACCTATCCAAGAAAGAATATCGTGATCCTTGATTTTGCGGACCTCCTCTGTCCCAAGGACAGAGTCTACCATTATAGTTATTTCCCCCTCTGCCTCTGTGGGAAAAAAAATCTCCCTGAGATTCCTGAAAAGGACCTTGCAACTTTTTGAACCACAAGTTTTTACCACCACGCTGGTTCCTGGAGAAAGCTCTTTGTTGAGTAGAAGAATGAATTCTGATGGCAGACCAGGTCTTTCCGTTCTTCTCACTACAGGAGAGCATCTCTTTAACAGTGAGGCCAAACAATGATGATCCATCAAAAGAAGCATTGATGAAGGATGCCTTGAAAGGTTCTGCAAGGTCACAGAGCCACATCCAGGCATGATGCTTTATAGCAATGACTGAACTGGCTGCTCCTGAGATACCCTCTGCAGCATGCAAGATTAGCCTCATGGACGCATTAGAGATAGACTGTAGGTTGGCCAATCTGGGGGAAAAAAAGAGTTTCTGCTCCTTTGCAGACAAGGACCCTGGGGCATAGCTGGAGAGTTCCTTAATTAAGTCTCTCTGTAGTCTG
Organism: Protopterus annectens; assembly: GCF_019279795.1. Taxonomy (NCBI): domain Eukaryota; kingdom Metazoa; phylum Chordata; order Ceratodontiformes; family Protopteridae; genus Protopterus; species Protopterus annectens. Next base: position 625,019,893 of record NC_056734.1, read on the forward strand.
ATGAAGTGTGCCAGGTAATTCAGTGATCGCAATGCATAAGTCACTGAGCCATACACCCACTTCCCAAATCTGTCCAAAGCTCTAGACTTCCTGTTAGGGGGGATGGATAGAGGAACTCTGTTTGGCCAGCTCCTTTTTAGTGGCTGCCACAACCATAGCATCTACTGGGGAACCTTTTGTTTAGTGCTGCATGACGGGACACTAAGGATCTTATCAGCTCTCCTTGGAATGCACTCCACAATGTCCGGCTCCTTCCATGCCCTGCAGAAGACAAGGTCAATAAGGTCATATGTAGGGGGGACACCCAAGATGGAGATGGGCCAGACCCATAGGCCTCCAAAAAAACACCAACCCCTGTGAGGAAGGACTTTGGGAAGACCATCCACCTCTTTGGCACAGGACTTAAAGGATGTCTCTAAAGGAGACATCATCCTGTGGAGATCTTGGGGACCCTTCCCCCATCATCAAAATCCATGTCTTCTATCAGTGATTCCAGAGGGGAATCCAAGTGCCTCCTCTTTCACAGTCTCTTGCAAGGGGCCTCCTTGGTGGGATGTTTCAGGGAGGTGTCAGAAGAAATAGGGTGCTCAGCAGGGGGAACAGTTCAGAAGCTCTTGGTGTCTGGCTGTCCCCGAGATGGAGGATGAGCAGACTCAGGGGCAGAAGTCAGAACAGAAATAGGCTCCAGAGGAGATACAGTCAAAGTAATTCTCTCTGGGAGAATACCCTCTCCACCACTTTGAATGCATAAAGACCCGGAGAGGCAAGTTGTCAAAACCGAGGAAGGGAGGGCCATCAGGTCCAATGTATAGACTCTGGTTACCTCTGGATCCGAAATGAAAAGTTCAATCAGAGAAGGAGCAGTCAAAGACACAAAGGTGAGATGGTGGCTCATGGATCTGGTGGGGGATAGAGCAGGCAAAACCCCGATCTGCATCTGCATCCTGAAGAATCTCTTCATCATCCTGTTCACCTCCATTTCAGAAAGGCTCTGGGAAGATCTGATAGAGGATGACATGGAGGGAGGTCTGGAAGACTTCTTCAGAGTTCTTTAAAGAAAGGGAGACCTCATAGTAGGCAATATGACCTCCAGGAAGGAACTACGAGTTCGGCACTGAGGAGGTGATAATGTTTGTGTCAGATTCAAAGGCATAGGATCCAGCATTTTCAGAGTCTTGGCTGGTGGCTCAGAAGTAGGTCTTTTCTGCAGAGACCGGGCAGGGAAGCATTTTCTGTGCTCCCTGGGCTCTTTATGCTTTCTTGCAGGGGTTTGAGTCCCTGATTCTCTAGATGGACCAGCAACAGAGGCAGGCTGAGGAAGAAGACCCTTAATAATTAACTTGTTGTGACATTCCACAAGAGCACAGACATTGAAACCTGAACAAATATCACAAGTCACATCAAAATAACTAGGCACTAGACAGTAAACACACTCCCTGTGGGCATCAGACTGAGGAATCTTGTGCACACAGGAAGTGCATTTCTTTAACCCAATAGGCTTGTCTGGTTTATCCACCATTTAACAAACAAAAATCAAAGATTTAAGGGAGAAAGAGTCTTATTTGGTATAAAATAAATACAGGAAAGAGAACTACCAACAATGGTAAGGAAAGATGTACCAAAAAGTATAAAAGGATCTAATTAGCTAAACTGAGAAACCTGAAAATAATAAAAAAGATTCTAGAAGAGTAAGGAAGGGCAATGGACAACAAATAAGTGCTAGAAAAAGATAATAAAATTTGTTTTAAATCACTCACGACCCACAAGGATCTACTAAAGAAAAAACTCCCAGCTTGCTAGAAGCACTTCAAATGAGATCTGAGGTAATTTGGAGGACAGGGACGTGATGGGTAAGGGAGGAGTTCAACAGTTGGATCCTAAGCTATAAAAAAGCGGCTAAGTCAGATCATAGGTTCGGATCTGAACCCACTGGTTGAGGAACTAATGAAAATGAGCACATCAGATCAATATTTAAAAGGTGGGGGTGGAGTATCAGTACATTGGAAGAAAGGTGTTATAGCCATTAGCAAAAGAGGATAAAGACCCTTCAAAATGAGTCTATATGAAGCCAGATTTGATTTTAAAATGTTATTATGAAGTGTTCAAGTCCATACTAGCTAAGAGAATGGGCAAAGATTTTACCAAAATTGATAGATGTAGATCACTGTGGTTTTAATAGAGCAAAGGAAAAAATTTGGCAACAGTAACAGAACAATCATCATCATCATTCTCTTTCAGCTTTTCCCGTTAGGGGTCGCCACAGCGGATCATCTCTTTCCATTTCTTCCTATCATCTGCATCTTGCTCTGTCACACCAACCGCCTGCATGTCCTCTCTCACCACGTCCATAAACCTTATCTTATGCCTTCCTCTATTCCTCTTACCTGGCAGCTCCATCCTTAGCATCTTTTTCCCAATATACCCATCATCCCTCCTCAGCACATGTCCAAACCAACGCAATCTTGTTTCTCTTGCTTTGTCTCCAAACTGTCCAACATGAGCTGACCCTCTAATATACTGATTCCTAATCCTATCCATCCTAGTCACACCGAGTACAAATCTTAACATCTTTAACTCTGCTACATCCAGCTCTGACTCCTGCCTTTTTGTCAATGCCACTGTCTCCAACCCATATAACATAGCTGGTCTCACTACCCTCTTGTAGACCTTCCCTTTCACTCTTACTGGTACCAGTCTGTCACAAATCACTCCTGACACTCTTCTCCACCCATTCCACCCTGCCTGTACTCTCTTCTTCACCTCTCTTCCACATTCCCAAAATCAGAAGAGGATGATACTCCACAACAAACGAAGCAAAACCAGATGAATGAAAAGACAAGTCCTTTATTCGAATAAGTAAGCGCTTTCACGTTGCTTGGAATGCTTCATCAGACTTCAACAAACCATAACATTTAAATCAACTTATATACAAGTAAAACACCAATGAAAAACACATTAGCAAGTCACATGTAAGTTACAAAAATACATAATTTCCTTTCCATAAAAATTATATAAATATATCATAAAGATCTCATGTTAATAAATGAATAGTAGAAGTAAAATGTTAAAACATACTAAAACACATATTGCATAGTGAGACTTATGTTTAATGTTTCAAAGGTTTATCTAATAAAAATGGTCTCAATGAAAATTTATCATTGAGACCATGACCTTTATTCACAGATAGCTTAATAATCCATTTTGCCTCAGTTTTTTCTGTCTTATTGCCAATATTACCAAGTCTTTCAGTCTCTGTTAACTGTCCTATTACTAAAAATCTAAAGGCATGTGTGGTATCATTTTGTAGTACATGCTTGGCTAGGGCATTCCCTTCATTCTCTCTATGTATAGCATACAAATGCTTTCGTATCCTTTCTCTTAAGGTTCTATTAGTCTTTCCTATATAGAAACAATAACATTTTATGCAGGATGCTAGATAAATCACATTTCTTGACTTACAATCAGCGTATTCATTAAACTCATATTTAACACCAGTATCTGGATGTATAAAAACATTAGATTTCATTATATATATATATATATATATATATATATATATATATATATATATATATACACTGGTTGCAAGAGCGACATGCAAATGTACCCTTTCTCTCAGAGAAAATCTTATTTTTAGGCACTCTCTCATAACAAAGCATACGTTTTAAAGATTTAGTATTCTTATAGCTAAAGGATGGTTTTTCACCCACTAAGTCTTTTATACCATCATCTAACTGTAAAATGTTCCAATGTCTCTTAATAATGTTGACAATAGAAGTATTATTATTAGTAAAGGGTATCACTAGTCTCCTCTTATCATTATTCCTCACTATAGGTCTCTCATCTATGCTGCCTTGTTTTTTAATAAAAGGACGTCCTAGATGTGTACGTTCAAAAGTGTCCAATGAACGCATATCTCTATTGCAATAGCCTCTATGCCTAAAATCACTTTCTATAGTTTTTAATGCATCAGAGAAAACCAAATCATCACTAGTTATATTAGAAAAACGTTTCACTTGATTACTCACAATGTTTCTGTGCATATGGGGGGGGGTGCATGCTACTTCTGTGAAGAATAGTATTCTTCCTACATACCTTCCTAAATAGTTCTGTTTCTAGAGTATTGTCTTTCTTCCTCAATGTCACATCTAAAAAATCAATTGTATTTTGTGAATACATTTCAGTCAACCTTAGAAATGGGGTAGTTCCATTGATATACAGAACAAACTCTTTTAGAAGCTCTAGTGTGCCTACCCAAATTAAAAAAAGATCATCAACAAAACGTTTGTAATATCTTATAGAAGTGGAGTAAGCCAAATGTTCTAAAACATACGTATTCTTCCAGTATGCTAACACAAGGTTAGCATAAGAGTTTGCACAAGATGTGCCCATAGCTACTCCTTTAATTTGAAGGAAGTATTCATTGTTAAAGGTAAAAACATTGTGACAAAGAACCATTTCTAACAGCATTGTGAGTTTAATAACTTGATTGTTGCTAAGTCCTTTGTTTAACAAATATAACCGTAAGAAATCTATCCCTATATCACTGGGTATATGCAGGTGAAAAGAGAAACAACGTCTAGTGTTACCATATAATCTGTAGTTCCTAGAATATCTCTTCCACATTCACCATTACTCTGAACTGTTGATCCCAAGTACTTAAACTCGTCCATCTTTACCAACTCTACTCCCTGCATCCTCACCATTCCTCTACCCTCCCTCTCATTTACACACATATATTCTGTCTTAGCCCTGCTGACCTTCATTCCTCTGCTCTCTAGAGCATATCTCCACCTCTCCAGAGTCTCCTTAACCTGATTCCTACTCTCACTACAGATCACAATGTCATCTGCAAACATCATAGTCCACGGGGCCTCCTGTCTGATCTCATCTGTCAACCTGTCCATCACCACTGCAAATAAGAAAGGACTCAGAGCTGATCCTTGATGTAATCCCACCTCCACCTTAAACGGATCTGTCACTCCCACTGCAGTCCTCACCACTGTCACACTACCCTCGTACATATCCTGTACCACTCTTACATACTTCTCTGCCACTCTCGACTTCCTCATACAATACCACAACTCTTCTCTAGGCACCATGTCATATGCTTTCTCCAAGTCTACAAAGACACAATGCAACTCCATCTGACCTTCTTCTGATGTTGAATGATGATGAACAGAACAATGATGATTCAGGTACAATTGATGTGTTAGGAAAACACCACTATTGGCAGAAAGTCTTGATATAGGGAAACCATTCATTGAGTCAGCAAGGATTTTATAAATAGGGCAAGGGTAGTATTTGTATTCCAGGAAAGAATAATAGGGTTAATAAAGATACTACACAAAGAGTTAGAGGCAAGATTTAAGGTGGGAGGGCTACTCTCAGACAAGTTGTGTCTGAACAGTAAAACCAGGCAGGGATACACTCATGTTATTTATTGAATATTTAGAGCTGTTGGTAAAGAAAGTAAAGGATTCACAAATTCAAGGATAGAAATGGTGTGGTAATCATGAAGTTAGCCTATTTGCAGATAATATAATTCTATACTTGATAAATTCAGAAAAGGACAATTCACTCTTGTGGAACACTTTCAGTTAGTTTCAGGTCTTTTCAGGATATAAAATAAATGAAGATAAAACAAAAGTTTTAATGTTAAACTATGCACCCGCACATGAATTGGTGAAACAATACCCACACGTATGGTGACATAAGATGAAGTATTTAAGTGTATGGATTAAACAGGATTCTCTTCTGCCAGCTGAGGATACATGGGAAGAGACTAAACAGAAACTAATATGGAGGGGGGGGGACAAAACTGCAAACACTTGATTATGTACATGGATAGTAAGATAAAAGTAGTAACAATGTTTTAGTCATTTTAGTTTTACTTACAGGCCAGTCATGTTTTTAGCAACCACAGAAACTGTGGATGACAGTGACAAGTTGGAGGAATTAATTTGGGAGGAAAAGACATCAGGACTTAAGTTGGTTAAAGCTGATTCTCCACATAGAACATGGTAGTTTATGGTTTGGAGAGGTACTTTACATAACTTAAGCAAAAGGTTAGCAAAGTGAAAAAGGATAACAACAAAACATGTAAATTTGAGAGATAAAGAGAAACTAGGATTTTTGGTTGCAAGTCCTTAAAGAAAAAATAGTAACAACTATATAGATTATCCCCGGGATTCATGAACCTTGCGCCAGGCACACGCACAGCGTAGGCGTTACAATGCCAAATATGGCCGCCAAGCGATTCAGGTACGATCCAATCCCACATTAACTACCGGCGTGCCGGATCAGCGCTGCCACCGGCGTAGGTATGCTAAACACCCCATGTGTGGTGTTGCACCATGCAAATGAAGGCATATAGCAATCCACGAAGTGGCGCAGGCGTAGCATAAGGCCACGGCAATGTAAACCAAAAAAAAAACGGTTTACATTTTCCCAAACATAACATAGGAGTAACGGAAGGCTGTCAGCGTCAGGTATCACACAGTTGCCATATGCCAATGGCGAAAGACACAGAGAATGTCAAAAGAAAACATGCACAACATGTAAATAATAACATAAATGGTATGTCCACAGAAACTCACAGCAGAACCCCAGGACATGTCTGCGGAAGGTGCAAAACAATGAAATAATATGACAATGTTATAAAACAGCAGCGTAATACACATCAGCTTCACAGCCACAATACACTATGGTATGCATGGAAAGCCACAACCATGGTGCAAGGGTTGCCAAGGACTCACGGCAGTGTTCGGCGTGGTAACTATGAATTAGTAGTCAATGCCATGCAAATGAGGCAGATAATACTGAATCGCAAAACCCCCGCTGGCGTAAGGCTGTACCAAACGGCGCAGCGGTAATACACTGAGGAGTGGCTCAGAGGGAATACATGTCACCTGCAGAGGGGTGTGCCACTGTAGGAGGAAGCACATTGGAACTCAGCAAACCTGGGCTGTACATTGCACATCACAGCTGCAGGACCGGCGTGTGGGGAAATAGTTGAGCTGAGAGCACACAATGCGTGCAGAGGTGCATGTGCACGAGGATGACTACGTTCCCTTAACCCAGTCATGTGACGCCCATCCCACAAATAACATCGGAAACAGGAAGGTGATGTTGAGAATATGAGGAAATGTGGAAGCAGTGTAATTGGAGTAGTAATGAGCAATCAACACTAATCAACCCACGAAGGCCAATCGGCGGCAGCTGACAACTCTGCATGCAGAAACCTGCAAAACGGGATAGGGGAGGCATATGAATGCAAAGAAAGTAGGGGAGGGAGCAGAGTGCAAAGAGTGAAGACCTGACACAGCAGAGCCAAGCAGACAGGCAGCATAACGGTGGTGGCACACAAAACGCACAATATGCCATGTCCCAGAAACGACACATGACAGGGCTCTGCAGGATGCATGCCAGGAAATAGTAGGTGCAACGTGCAGAAACAGTAAGGGAAGGTCGAAAGGTAATCCATTGCAGGCAAGAGTAATGCAACACCAAAGGCAACAGCGTTGCAGTGCCAACGGTAAAACACGGAAGATAATCCCCAGATACGGCCGCACAGACACACCCTATGACATCACCGGGTGTACAGCACAACAGTATAAAGTGTGAATGCACACAACACACAGCCGTGTATTCCCAAACGCCGCACCACAGGTGTAAACACACGGGGAACTTTTAAAATGTACATGTTGGGTGCTGCCGTGGCCATAATCCATCAGCATGTGTTAGAGACAGACGGAGTTGTGGAGGAAGATGCCGACAACTACCGTAGGCCTCAGAGGAGAAAGAGAGTGTTCAGACCAAGGGTAACCTACCAGGGGCTACAAGACCTGGAGATAGTAGAGCATTACAGGGTGGATAGGGACACGTTACAGCAAATAGTGGAGCTGTGCCGGCCATGCGTGAGAACAAGAAACAACAGAGGGGAGCCCATCTCAGTGGACACAAAGGTATGTGTAAGCTTGCGAATACTGGCCACAGGTACCTTTCAAAGGCCAACTGGGGATAAAATGGGCATCTCACAGGCATCAGCATCTAGGGTACTACACCAGTTTCTGGATGCCATGTTACCACATGCCAATGAGCATATATACTTCCCCAGATCTCAGGAGGAGTTGGCTAGCAATATGTGCCACTTCCACCGTGTCGCACAATACCCGGAGGTACTAGGTGCGATAGACTGTACGCACATACAAATCAAGTCACCACCTGGGGAGCAGGGTAGACGCTACATAAACCGCAAGGGATTCCCCTCCATCAATTGCCAGGTCGTGTGCAATGTGCAGGGCATTATCATGGATGAGTGTGCTGGCAGCCCTGGAAGCTACCACGACTCCCATATCTGGCATGCCTCACAGCTGTACCAGGTATTCACCAGGGGGGACATCCCACAAGGCCACCTTGTGGGAGATGCTGACTATGCACTGGAGCCATGGATGATGACTCCCATCAGAAATGCACACACACACATGCAAGAACGCCATAATGAGGCACAAGCACAAACCAGAATAATCATAGAGCGTGTGTTTGGGATGCTGAAATCACGGTTCAGGTGCTTGGATACATCTGGTGGAGCCCTGCAGTACTCTCCAGGCACATGTGCCCACATATTCATAGTATGTGCCATGCTACATAATATGATCCTGCGGAAGCAGCTGCTGCAGGGACATAATGGCGAAGGGCCACAAAGCCCACCACAACTGCCAAGGCCAGTCCAGGCACAGAGGGTTCAGGACCATGAACACACTGTGCCAGCCCCAGTAGGCAGACGGAGGCGTACCCAATATGCCTATGCCCTGGCAAAGAGGGAACGTATAGCACATACTCTAACAGAGTAGGCCCCATGGACTGACACCTCCCTACCTGCACACACAGTGAAATGGACGGCACACAAACATGACCACCCATAAAGTGTACCGTATGGGTGGCCCCATGTGTGACTCCAACATAGGCAGCACCCAAACACTGTACACCCAACAGCCAGCGGAGCATGGAACGGCAACACCTGAACCATACGCGGGTCCTACAGCAGACGGCGTTGCCGTATGCTGCCACGTTCGCCGCAAGGTGTATACATATAAACATGTATATATGTGCATATACATATATGTACATAGATATCATTACATATATAGAAATATATGTACACATATACATAGAAGTACTACAGGTAAGACAGGGAATCAGAGGGATGTAAGGTGACAGAGATGTAACACGCAATATCTGTACATGGTATACATAGGGAAATGACAACCTGACCATCCGGGAGGTTTAACAGAAGAGGATACCGCCAACCATGGAAAGGTCAACATACCGAAATGCATAACCGCGAGTCGGAATGATCGCCAGGCCACAGTACAGTAACAGTACATGCGCGGGTAATACTATGATGATATGAGGGGGGAGGTAGACACCGCCGCCGGTGATGCGGCCCACGCAGGTACTGTGTGCAAACGTCCCCGTGACTGCCGTAGTATGTGTATGTGTGCGGAGAGGGTGCCGTGTGTGTCGCTGTGCGAGTGTAATGTGTGTGTCTCTGTAATATGTGTATGTTGGTGCCATGTTAGAGGCAGAGTGGAATAATATGTGTAGGCATACAGTACACTAGCCACAGGCATATGTACACCAGTAGTCCCAAAGTAGTAGTGAGAGCCCCACCCTGGCTAGGCGTGTGGTGACGTATAACGATGTAAAGTGACAATGTCCCAGAACGTAGCACAGGAATATACCCCACTGGAAATGGAAAGGACGTATGTACTAATCATGACCGTATTTATGACACCGATATGCTAATTTCAAAACGATACGTCGGCAAAGTCACACAGCAATAGGTATGTACCGCGGAAATACGTATGTGCTACCTCGCTACTGACCGTGGCCACGTATCGGCCCGTAAACACCGCTGTGTGTTCTACAAGTGTCAAACAAGCAATCCCCACCTGAATAGGTGGCAACCACTGGCAAACAGGCCATCACAAGTACAGGACCACAATCACTGTAAATATCTGGGACAGAACGACAAGGGATAGTCGTCACGTACAAACAACCGCTGATATACCACAGATGTGACGGAGGAATACATGCATGAAGCACATACACAGGCGATACCACACCACATGACAACAACATAACCTACACTCCCAGACCAACAGACAATTAACTGTCAACTCCCCAGGCAGGGATGGAGCACACAGACAACCAAACCGTGTATGTAGAGATGCAAGGCCCACAACCCGTAACCGTCACCTACAACCTCCGATATTCCCCATCGTACATATTAAAGGGATACAAGCCATAATAGCAGCACAAACATACAGGCAGTCAATGACATCTGCATAACCGATACATCTCGCGTGGGAAACACAATCAACAGCGGATGCATACTTGCATGCGTTGTTCAAAGGAATACAACAGCTATGTTACACATCCGAATGCAAAACGCCATCAACAGACGCCGTCAGGACAGGGACACCCACATGTCAAACCTAATACCATACCCAACACACACAATCCACGGCCAACACCACTGCGAAATGTACCTGTCGTCACACATAGCGGCTGCAGTTACACATAACATAACACAATACAGACCATCTCCACGAAGGTAGGGCAACGCCCAGGTGAGGAATCCAACCATACCCCAGTTACGACGCGTAATGTCCGAATGGAGTAGATGCACAGGTGATATGCGCACAATTACACACTGAGGAACAGCAATTGGTGGGATGAACCCACATGTTGCAGGTATCGACGGATATAAGGATGACTCCCAGGATATTCAAACCATATGCTCATACCGAACCAGCAGTGTACAACGAAAAGAGTGATAAATAGGAATAACGATACACGGAACGAAAAACGGAACGAAACACCGACAAGGTATGTAGAACACACGATATGTACGGGTGTGTAACGCATGATGTGTACGACGAAGCAGTACTGTATGGGAATGGTGTTTGTAAGTAATGATACTTGTCCATAATGCAGAGAGTGTTGAAAGGTGGTTATGTAGTGCTATCCTGCTGAGCATACCAACGACTGTGGACACCGTGTACACAGCAGTGGGACATCATGTACACAGCAGAGACACCACAAGGGCTGCCACAGGGGGGCATAAGAGAGAACAATGCCAGACCACACGCTGATGCTGGCAGTGGATGTCCAACAAGGAAATGCCATAGCAGGGGATAGGACATGTATGCATACTGTCACAGCACACATGTGTATGGGCATATACCGTCGATGTCATACATAATGTGCGCCCGACGTGCACGTATGCCTTGCAGTAGGGGATACTATGTCAACTATGTGTAATGTAAAGCTGTCATGGTGGATATGACAGACATTATACACAGTATCACAGGCATATCATGCATAATGGAGGTATTGCCTATTGGTATGTACAATAACAGGATACATATGGCCTGTAGGTATGGGACAGAGTAGTAGCATCATAGCCATCCGAAATGGAAGGAACACCAGGTAACCATGCCCAAACGATCTGTAGCAGGTGCATTGTGGGCAACAATGAGGTCTGGCAGGTCCATGTGTAAACACATGTGCAGTGTACACAGTAGTGTCACCTCCCCATGGTAGTGTCCAGTGAACAGCAGAGGCGGGTGTCAACTGCATGTTTACACAGTACTGCTGCTGTGGTGGTACCATGACTACGTGTCACTCAAACAGCAAGGGAGCTATCACATGAACAGTGCCACTGTGTGTCCCTGTGGGATGTGCACAGGACCTATGTTCCACAGCATGGTGTGTGTTGTGTCTGTGGAAGTAACACAGAAGCCCAGCCCATGCAGTGTGGCATGTGTGCACATATCCATGAGCAGTCCGTTCACACTGCCCACTGCAATTGTCATGTATGAGGAGTATATGCATCAGTAATGCGGAGGACATGGTCCGTGTCAGAGCAAAAGACACCCCTGTGTATGTGGTATGCAGATGTGTACAGATGTGTTTTCTGTCTGTCAGCCGCATATGTAAACCGTCCGAACCTGGTACACATCGTGGCATGACAATGCTGTGCCATGTAAAGTCGTAGCCGTTGTGGAAGGTACACCATGAATGTGGTATTGTACCCTTGACCGTGTGTAGATGTGTGAATGCCACAGGTACAATGGCTACCTATGTACCAGCATCACACACAGAACAGATAGGTGTGGCCCTGCAGAAGGGTATCCATGCCACAGTGGAATACGGTAACCACAGGACCATGTGGGGCATTTGTGTGTACAGCAACCATGTACAATGTGATATGCATGTATGGGGCCAGTATCCATGTGATAGTCACTGGGTGAATGTTGCTATGCAAAAGTGATGTGCATGCACCATGTGTCATGCATCCTGATGCCATGACACCCACATGATGTATGTGCCACACTGACACCCGTATGGTTGTTATTGGTATGAGCTGGTGGAGCTATAATGGCGCCAGGTATGTAGATGTGGGATATCTAGGCAGGGACAGTACTCTGTGACAGCATGTTGTGTATGTAAGCCAATAGTGAACATGAGGGGCCCCATGAGTGAGGACTGTGTAATGCCATATGTACCTGACATGTAGTAGGTAGTATGATATGCTTGCACCACTGTGTGTCCTGTCCAGGAGTCATATAGCCTAACATCCCGAGACACAGGGTATGATGTGCAGGTGGATGTGTACGTTGCCAATACCAGAACGTGGAATGGTGCTGAAGGGCAATGTGAGGACAACGTCTGATTTGTTGCCCTCTGTACCACCCCAACCCCCCATGCAATGGTACGCCAGGTGGCCAGCATGTGTACATGGCGTGCAGTGGCACACAGAAGCCCAACAAGGGTGCCAGGAAAGGCATGTAGGCCATTAATGTGTGCGTGAAGCACGTTTGTGAGGATGTGCCCCAGTGCCATACAGAACAGTCCAGTCATGGGTGTACAAATGCAGTGCCACACATGCAATGCAGTGACACCCATGGGTAGTGCGATAGATGCGGCTGTGCGGTGGTCAAGGTACACAATGTCTGACAACAGGCTAGCAGTGAATATAGTGGGCTGGTGTGGAGACACATACCAAACAGGTTGGCGGGACATAACAGCTAGGGACATTGGAAGGTGACATTGGGCCAGTGTCCCAGGACATAAAGTGTGCATGTCAGTACCATGTATGTGTCCACAGGGACACTACGATATCCATGTATGGATTGCAACCCTGTAGTGAGTGAGAGTGTGTATTGTTGGTAAGTACACCATCACCTGGCACGTTGCCAACATTATCACGGTCTGCAATGCCTGGGTGACAATTGTATGTGACATTGAATGTGGATGTAGCCAAACAACACAGACATACCACCACACTGCCTGAGGCCCCACACTGCAATGTGCGGCAGTCATGTGTAGGTAGCTAGCCTTGGAGCATGTGATGGACCAAGAGGACCCACCATGGCTGACAAGTGATGCACCCCACACATGTGAATATACACCACCGTGCAACAGCCTGCACATGTGCCCATACATCAGATGTGCATGGAACATGACCACCACCGTGGCGTCTGTGAAAAGGTCAGTACCGCCACGTCTCTGTGTGGAATAGCATGGTCCCCACCATTGTGTACATGCTACGGAAGTGCACTGTGGTGTGTCAGCATATGTATGTACACTGTCCATCTGCCGGGGTGTCATGCCATCAACAACTGCTGTCAGCAGACGTCAGCAGTACTGGCTGTAGTACACATGTCCTGTGTATGCTGTGATGGGTGTGTGTCCAGGGTGTGGCTAGCAGGGCCGTGAAGCATATGTGTTCATCCACCAAAGGGGGGATAACCCCAGGTTAACCACACCAGACACATGGAGGTATTGTGCATGCTGAGGGTAGTGTAGGTATGGTATGTGTTGTGTAATGTGTCATCCAGCTGGGTGGAGTGCATGCCTCAAGCATGTGTAGGTACATGGGTGTCCATTCTAGGGAAGTGTGGGTTGCTGTCAGCACATGGCAGTGGCAGCTGTCCGAGGCCCAATGTACAGTATAACAACACAGACAGCATGTAACCTGTGGTGTACAATGTAAACTCTGTTGCGTGTTACAATGTGTCTAGCAGTCACAAACATGGGTATCTGCAAATTGAGCACCTATGATGCATTGTGTTTGGCAAATATCCAGGATGTGTGCAGAACACTGTGTGATGTGTGATCCCTCACCTGTGTGTGTTACAGTCCAGGTATGTGCCTGGGAGGTGCGATCTGTGTACAATCTGTACTTGCAGGCATGCTCAGAGCATGGAGGCATGTCCCAGTCACTGCAGATAAATATGAGTGGTGCACTAGTGTGTGTGCCTTGCTTGTGTGCAGCACAGTAGAAGGTGCAAGCATTGTCCCACATGACCCCATGCCGTGCCTGCCTGTTACAGCACTGCTGGAGACAGTCATGTGACACCGCCACAGGCAGTATAGCATGTGAAGATGTACATGTGTGCTCCACACCCCAGGCAGATGGCCGCAGGTCATGTGTGCCACAGCAGTGTGGTCGACCAGGACTGTCATAGTGGTCAGATACCACATGCCTGTATAAGTACAGTATGAGCATAGGCAACAGTTGCAGTGACACAGTAGGTCAATGTACAGTGTCCCTGTGTGCAGACCACTGCCTACTGTACACTTGGCTAGACACACACCCAGAGGGTGAATATACTGTTGAGCCATCACATGTCCCAGTACACGTAGCCTGTGTAATGCCATCACAGGGTGGTCACAATAACACGATGTATGAGGGATATGTTGTACCAGGTGATGTGTCATGTGTGCATATGTTGAGTTGCACAGCTGTTCACACGTCCGCAACATATCAGTGCATGATGCATACTGTAACATGATGTGTGGAACTGCACTGTGATCCACAACAGGGTCATCTGAGACAGGTGTGTTGTGAATGGTGTAACCCATGGTTCCACAGGATATACACCGGTGCTGTTGGTTGCCATGCTGGGGGCCACCAGTGGTGCCTACGGTGGTCATACAGACATACTGCACACATTGTTCTGGCAGGAATGTCCATTGTTGTAGATGATGTGTTACTACATGAAGGTAGGTGTGTGTTGTGAATGTTACCCATCCAGATGTGACCATCAGGTGCAGTCACAGTTGTTGACAGCATCACACCCATCCACAGCTGTCAGCACCCTGTCCCCAGAATGGGTGTCAGCTGCCCTGGTACTGTGTGACCTATGTGCAGATGGCGGAACACCTACTACTGGCTAGCTAACAGTGTCATCTAGGAAGGCTATGTGATGGCTGGAATATGCTGTTATAATGTATAATGATGGTATCCCAATGAAGTACATGGAATCACATACAGTAAGCCATGGCTGGCATGTAAACCATGTACAACAATGACTGTGTGACAGACACAAACAATGCGGAGCCATGTTGAACATGCACCCATGAGAATACCAAATGAGGTATGTTGCACATATCGATGTACAACTGTCAGCTATGGGCACAGCATGGATGCAGACGCATATCCCCCACAGGCAGTACCCATGCCATGCAGGTAGGGGGCATTGCACACTACATGTGACAGTTGCTGTACCGCCACATGTACTGCATATCCGTCATATAGGGTAGCAGTGGTACGTGACTGTTGGACATGCCTGTACATATGACCATGTCCCACAGGATATGTGTTATGTGTGTACAACACCTGTTGTACCGTCATCAAGCTGTGAAGTGTATGGCTGCCAGTGTACCTGTGTGACATGTTGTGCAATGGGTGCAAGGTACGCGTAGTGCATTGCATGCCCACATGTCCCACACAGGTGCATAGCCCGAACATACAATACAAACAGTGTGTTGGATCATAGTAACCCACAAGAGGAGATGGGTACGGGTGGCAACCCACTACCACCTGTCCGGGTAAGGTGTGCATGTCCATGACACATTAGCACCTGAGATGTTAGCAGTACAGCTGTACAGGGCGGCTTGCATATTTGATCACTAATACCCCTGTGTGTTCCACCACTGGCCTGTTGACAGACAGACACCAACACAATGTGCAGCATTGACATGTGCACAGCACATCACCGCTGGCTACTGTAGAACAGGTTTACCGTGTAGACACGTGCACAGAACATCTGCGCCAGCCACACTCAAACACGTTATGTGTTGAACCCCACCATCATTGTAGCCTATGCCACAGACAGATGTTCATGCATCTGTGTATGTACGGCTGGGAATGTCCCTGGCCTAGCAGTATAGCTGTGTCAGTGTTGCGAACAACATACTGAATGGGCTGGGTGTGTGAGGTGTGTCATACGTGTATGGTCCGATGGATGATACCATCAGTGCCCCCGCTATGTGAACATCCCTGTCCCCATACATGGATATCTATGCTGTGCCCAACACCACAGTCCCTGTGGGAGGGATGGTGCTGTGTGGTGCACCTGCTGACATGGCGGTGGCAGCAGGCACTGGATGTAGACATATGTGGTACCCATATCAGGCCAGGCTACCATCCAGGTGCACGGGATATCAGTGTGTGGGCACATACAGCACTGTGTTGAACAATACCACAGCACATAGCACCTGTCAGGGGTAATGTGTATGCATGGATGTGCGATACCAGCATGCACCATACACACCCCCACCAAGCAGCATGCTGCCTACCTTGCAGAAGGCCATTGTCCACACCATGATGATAGACATGTGTAATGTCCATATACACATAGCAATGACATATGGAATGGACAGCCACCCTTCCAATATCAGTACCCCCCAGGTGGGACACATCCCTGTGCCATGTATGTGACATAGCCTGTCATACCATGCAGCCCTGTCCAGCATTATGGTGACATAAGATGAAGTATTTAAGTGTATGGATTAAACAGGATTCTCTTCTGCCAGCTGAGGATACATGGGAAGAGACTAAACAGAAACTAATATGGAGGACAAACTGCAAACACTTGATTATGTACATGGATAGTAAGATAAAAGTAGTAACAATGTTTTAGTCATTTTAGTTTTACTTACAGGCCAGTCATGTTTTAGCAACCACAGAAACTGTGGATGACAGTGACAAGTTGGAGGAATTAATTTGGGAGGAAAAGACATCAGGACTTAAGTTGGTTAAAGCTGATTCTCCACATAGAACATGGTAGTTTATGGTTTGGAGAGGTACTTTACATAACTTAAGCAAAAGGTTAGCAAAGTGAAAAAGGATAACAACAAAACATGTAAATTTGAGAGATAAAGAGAAACTAGGATTTTTGGTTGCAAGTCCTTAAAGAAAAAATAGTAACAACTATATAGATTATCCCGGGATTCATGAACCTTGCCAGGCACACGACAGCGTAAGTTACAATGCCAAATATGGCCAAGCGATTCAGGTGCGATCCAATCCCACATTAACTACCGGCGTGTGCGGATCAGCGCTACCGGCGTAGGTATGCTAAACACCCCATGTGTGGTGTTGCACCATGCAAATGAAGGCATATAGCAATCCAAGTGGCAAGCGTAGCATAAGGCCACGGCAATGTAAACCAAAAAAAAAACGGTTTACATTTTCCCAAACATAACATAGGAGTAACGGAAGGCTGTCAGCGTCAGGTATCACACAGTTGCCATATGCCAATGGCGAAAGACACAGAGAATGTCAAAGAAAACATGCACAACATGTAAATAATAACATAAATGGTATGTCCACAGAAACTCACAGCAGAACCCCAGGACATGTCTGCGGAAGGTGCAAAACAATGAAATAATATGACAATGTTATAAAACAGCAGCGTAATACACATCAGCTTCACAGCCACAATACACTATGGTATGCATGGAAAGCCACAACCATGGTGCAAGGGTTGCCAAGGACTCACGGCAGTGTTCGGCGTGGTAACTATGAATTAGTAGTCAATGCCATGCAAATGAGGCAGATAATACTGAATCGCAAAACCCGCTGGCGTAAGGCTGTACCAAACGGCGCAGCGGTAATACACTGAGGAGTGGCTCAGAGGGAATACATGTCACCTGCAGAGGGGTGTGCCACTGTAGGAGGAAGCACATTGGAACTCAGCAAACCTGGGCTGTACATTGCACATCACAGCTGCAGGACCGGTGTGGGGAAATAGTTGAGCTGAGAGCACACAATGCGTGCAGAGGTGCATGTGCACGAGGATGACTACGTTCCCTTAACCCAGTCATGTGGCCTTTCGCCCTGCAAATAACATCGGAAACAGGAAGGTGATGTCGAGAATATGAGGAAATGTGGAAGCAGTGTAATTGGAGTAGTAATGAGCAATCAACACTAATCAACCCACGAAGGCCAATCGGTGACAGCTGACAACTCTGCATGCAGAAACCTGCAAAACGGGATAGGGAGGCATATGAATGCAAAGAAAGTAGGGGAGGGAGCAGAGTGCAAAGAGTGAAGACCTGACACAGCAGAGCCAAGCAGACAGGCAGCATAACGGTGGTGGCACACAAAGCGCACAATATGCCATGTCCCAGAAGCGACACATGACAGGGCTCTGCAGGATGCATGCCAGGAAATAGTAGGTGCAACGTGCAGAAACAGTAAGGGAAGCTCGGAAGGTAATCCATTGCAGGCAAGAGTAATGCAACACCAAAGCCAATAGCGTTGCAGTGCCAACGGTAAAACACGGAAGATAATCCCCAGATACGGCCGCTGACACACCCTATGACATCACCGGTGTACAGCACAACAGTATAAAGTGTGAATGCACACAACACACAGCCGTGTATTCCCAAGCGCCGCACACAGGTGTAAACACACGGGAACTTTTAAAATGTACATGTTGGGTGCTGCCGTGGCCGTAATCCATCAGCATGTGTTAGAGACAGACGGAGTTGTGGAGGAAGATGCCGACAACTACCGTAGGCCTCAGAGGAGAAAGAGAGTGTTCAGACCAAGGGTAACCTACCAGGGCTACAAGACCTGGAGATAGTAGAGCATTACAGGGTGGATAGGGACACGTTACAGCAAATAGTGGAGCTGTGCCGGCCATGCGTGAGAACAAGAAACAACAGAGGGGAGCCCATCTCAGTGGACACAAAGGTATGTGTAAGCTTGTGAATACTGGCCACAGGTACCTTTCAAAGGCCAACTGGGGATAAAATGGGCATCTCACAGGCATCAGCATCTAGGGTACTACACCAGTTTCTGGATGCCATGTTACCACATGCCAATGAGCATATATACTTCCCAGATCTCAGGAGGAGTTGGCTAGCAATATGTGCCACTTCCACCGTGTCGCACAATACCGGAGGTACTAGGTGCGATAGACTATGCACATACAAATCAAGTCACCACCTGGGGAGCAGGGTAGACGCTACATAAACCGCAAGGGATTCCCCTCCATCAATTGCCAGGTCGTGTGCAATGTGCAGGGCATTATCATGGATGAGTGTGCTGGCAGCCCTGGAAGCTACCACGACTCCCATATCTGGCATGCCTCACAGCTGTACCAGGTATTCACCAGGGGGGACATCCCACAAGGCCACCTTGTGGGAGATGCTGACTATGCACTGGAGCCATGGATGATGACTCCCATCAGAAATGCACACACACACATGCAAGAACGCCATAATGAGGCACAAGCACAAACCAGAATAATCATAGAGCGTGTGTTTGGGATGCTGAAATCACGGTTCCGGTGCTTGGATACATCTGGTGGAGCCCTGCAGTACTCTCCAGGCACATGTGCCCACATATTCATAGTATGTGCCATGCTACATAATATGATCCTGCGGAAGCAGCTGCTGCAGGGACATAATGGCGAAGGGCCACAAAGCCCACCACAACTGCCAAGGCCAGTCCAGGCACAGAGGGTTCAGGACCATGAACACACTGTGCCAGCCCCAGTAGGCAGACGGAGGCGTACCCAATATGCCTATGCCCTGGCAAAGAGGGAACGTATAGCACATACTCTAACAGAGTAGGCCCCATGGACTGACACCTCCCTACCTGCACACACAGTGAAATGGACGGCACACAAACATGACCACCCATAAAGTGTACCGTATGGGTGGCCCCATGTGTGACTCCAACATAGGCAGCACCCAAACACTGTACACCCAACAGCCAGCGGAGCATGGAACGGCAACACCTGAACCATACGCGGGTCCTACAGCAGACGGCGTTGCCGTATGCTGCCACGTTCGCAAGGTGTATACATATAAACATGTATATATGTGCATATACATATATGTACATAGATATCATTACATATATAGAAATATATGTACACATATACATAGAAGTACTACAGGTAAGACAGGGAATCAGAGGGATGTAAGGTGACAGAGATGTAACACGCAATATCTGTACATGGTATACATAGGGAAATGACAACCTGACCATCTGGGAGGTTTAACAGAAGAGGATACCGCCAACCATGGAAAGGTCAACATACCGAAATGCATAACCGCGTCGGAATGATCGCCAGGCCACAGTACAGTAACAGTACATGCGTGGGTAATACTATGATGATATGAGGGGTGGCAGGTAGACACCAGCGCCGGTGATGTGGCCCACGCAGGTACTGTGTGGAAATGTCCTCGTGACTGCCGTAGTATGTGTATGTGTGCGGAGAGGGTGCCGTGTGTGTTGCTGTCGAGTGTAATGTGTGTGTCTGTAATATGTGTATGTTGGTGCCATGTTAGAGGCAGAGTGGAATAATATGTGTAGGCATACAGTACACTAGCCACAGGCATATGTGCACCAGTAGTCCCAAAGTAGTAGTGAGAGCCCACCCTGGCTAGTGTGGTGGCGTATAACGATGTAAAGTGACAATGTCCCAGAGCGTAGCACAGGAATATACCCCACTGGAAATGGAAAGGGCGTATGTACTAATCATGACCGTATTTATGACACCGATATGCTAATTTCAAAGCGATCGTCGGCAAAGTCACACAGCAATAGGTATGTACCGCGGAAATACGTATGTGCTACCTCGCTGACCGTGGCCCGCGTATCGGCCCGTAAACACCGCTGTGTGTTCTACAAGTGTCAAACAAGCAATCCCCACCTGAATAGGTGGCAACCACTAACAAACAGGCCATCACAAGTACAGGACCACAATCACTGTAAATATCTGGGACAGAACGACAAGGGATAGTCGTCGCATTACAAACAACGCTGATATACCACAGATGTGACGGAGGAATACATGCATGAAGCACATACACAGGCAATACCACACCACATGACAACAACATAACCTACACTCCCAGACCAACAGACAATTAACTGTCAACTCCCCATGCAGGGATGGAGCACACAGACAACCATACCATGTATGTAGAGATGCAAAGCCCACAACCCGTAACCGTCACCTACAGCCTCCGATTTTCCCCATCGTACATATTAAAGGGATACAAGCCATAATAGCCACACAAACATACAGGCAGTCAATGACATCTGCATAACCGATACATCTCGCGTGGGAAACACAATCAACAGCGGATGCATACTTGCATGCGTTGTTCAAAGGAATACAACAGCTATGTTACACATCTGAATGCAAAACGCCATCAACAGACGCCGTCAGGACAGGGACACCCACATGTCAAACCTAATACCATACCCAACACACACAATCCACGGCCAACACCACTGCGAAATGTACCTGTCGTCACACATAGCGGCTGCAGTTACACATAACATAACACAATACAGACCATCTCCACGAAGGTAGGGCAAATAGGCAACGCCCAGGTGAGGAATCCAACCATACCCCAGTTACGGCGTAATGTCGAATGGAGTAGATGCACAGGTGATATGCGCACAATTACACACTGAGGAACAGCAATTGGTGGGATGAACCCACATGTTGCAGGTATCGACGGATATAAGGATGACTCCCAGGATATTCAAACCATATGCTCATACCGAACCAGCAGTGTACAGCGAAAGAGTGATAAATAGGAATAACGATACGGGCGAAAACGGAGCGAAACACCGACAAGGTATGTAGAACACCACGATATGTGCGGGTGTGTAGCATGATGTGTGACGAAGCAGTACTGTATGGGAATGGTGTTTGTAAGTAATGATACTTGTCCATAATGCAGAGAGTGTTGAAGGTGGTTATGTAGTGCTATCCTGCTGAGCATACCAACGACTGTGGACACCGTGTACACAGCAGTGGGACATCATGTACACAGCAGAGACACCACAAGGGCTGCCACAGGGGGGCATAAGAGAGAACAATGCCAGACCACACGCTGATGCTGGCAGTGGATGTCCAACAAGGAAATGCCATAGCAGGATAGGACATGTATGCATACTGTCACAGCACACATGTGTATGGGCATATACCGTCGATGTCATACATAATGTCGCCCGGCGTTATGCGTATGCCTTGCAGTAGGGGATACTATGTCAACTATGTGTAATGTAAAGCTGTCATGGTGGATATGACAGACATTATACACAGTATCACAGGCATATCATGCATAATGGAGGTATTGCCTATTGGTATGTACAATAACAGGATACATATGGCCTGTAGGTATGGGACAGAGTAGTAGCATCATAGCCATCGAAATGGAAGGAACACCAGGTAACCATGCCCAAACGATCTGTAGCAGGTGCATTGTGGGCAACAATGAGGTCTGGCAGGTCCATGTGTAAACACATGTGCAGTGTACACAGTAGTGTCACCTCCCCATGGTAGTGTCCAGTGAACAGCAGAGGCGGGTGTCAACTGCATGTTTACACAGTACTGCTGCTGTGGTGGTACCATGACTACGTGTCACTCAAACAGCAAGGGAGCTATCACATGAACAGTGCCACTGTGTGTCCCTGTGGGATGTGCACAGGACCTATGTTCCACAGCATGGTGTGTGTTGTGTCTGTGGAAGTAACACAGAAGCCCAGCCCATGCAGTGTGGCATGTGTGCACATATCCATGAGCAGTCCGTTCACACTGCCCACTGCAATTGTCATGTATGAGGAGTATATGCATCAGTAATGTCGGAGGACATGGTCCGTGTCAGAGCAAAAGACACCCCTGTGTATGTGGTATGCAGATGTGTACAGATGTGTTTTCTGTCTGTCAGCCGCATATGTAAACCGTCCGAACCTGGTACACATCGTGGCATGACAATGCTGTGCCATGTAAAGTCGTAGCCGTTGTGGAAGGTACACCATGAATGTGGTATTGTACCCTTGACCGTGTGTAGATGTGTGAATGCCACAGGTACAATGGCTACCTATGTACCAGCATCACACACAGAACAGATAGGTGTGGCCCTGCAGAAGGGTATCCATGCCACAGTGGAATACGGTAACCACAGGACCATGTGGGGCATTTGTGTGTACAGCAACCATGTACAATGTGATATGCATGTATGGGGCCAGTATCCATGTGATAGTCACTGGGTGAATGTTGCTATGCAAAAGTGATGTGCATGCACCATGTGTCATGCATCCTGATGCCATGACACCCACATGATGTATGTGCCACACTGACACCCGTATGGTTGTTATTGGTATGAGCTGGTGGAGCTATAATGGCGCCAGGTATGTAGATGTGGGATATCTAGGCAGGGACAGTACTCTGTGACAGCATGTTGTGTATGTAAGCCAATAGTGAACATGAGGGGCCCCATGAGTGAGGACTGTGTAATGCCATATGTACCTGACATGTAGTAGGTAGTATGATATGCTTGCACCACTGTGTGTCCTGTCCAGGAGTCATATAGCCTAACATCCCGAGACACAGGGTATGATGTGCAGGTGGATGTGTACGTTGCCAATACCAGAGCGTGGAATGGTGCTGAAGGGCAATGTGAGGACAACGCCTGATTTGTTGCCCTCTGTACCACCCCAACCCCCCATGCAATGGTACGCCAGGTGGCCAGCATGTGTACATGGCGTGCAGTGGCACACAGAAGCCCAACAAGGGTGCCAGGAAAGGCATGTAGGCCATTAATGTGTCGTGAAGCACGTTTGTGAGGATGTGCCCCAGTGCCATACAGAACAGTCCAGTCATGGGTGTACAAATGCAGTGCCACACATGCAATGCAGTGACACCCATGGGTAGTGCGATAGATGCGGCTGTGCGGTGGTCAAGGTACACAATGTCTGACAACAGGCTAGCAGTGAATATAGTGGGCTGGTGTGGAGACACATACCAAACAGGTTGGCGGGACATAACAGCTAGGGACATTGGAAGGTGACATTGGGCCAGTGTCCCAGGACATAAAGTGTGCATGTCAGTACCATGTATGTGTCCACAGGGACACTACGATATCCATGTATGGATTGCAACCCTGTAGTGAGTGAGAGTGTGTATTGTTGGTAAGTACACCATCACCTGGCACGTTGCCAACATTATCACGGTCTGCAATGCCTGGGTGACAATTGTATGTGACATTGAATGTGGATGTAGCCAAACAACACAGACATACCACCACACTGCCTGAGGCCCCACACTGCAATGTCGGCAGTCATGTGTAGGTAGCTAGCCTTGGAGCATGTGATGGACCTCGAGGACCCACCATGGCTGACAAGTGATGCATCCCACACATGTGAATATACACCACCGTGCAACAGCCTGCACATGTGCCCATACATCAGATGTGCATGGAACATGACCACCACCGTGGCGTCTGTGAAAAGGTCAGTACCGCCACGTCTCTGTGTGGAATAGCATGGTCCCCACCATTGTGTACATGCTACGGAAGTGCACTGTGGTGTGTCAGCATATGTATGTACACTGTCCATCTGCCGGGTGTCATGCCATCAACAACTGCTGTCAGCAGACGTCAGCAGTACTGGCTGTAGTACACATGTCCTGTGTATGCTGTGATGGGTGTGTGTCCAGGGTGTGGCTAGCAGGGCCGTGAAGCATATGTGTTCATCCACCAAAGGGGATAACCCCAGGTTAACCACACCAGACACATGGAGGTATTGTGCATGCTGAGGGTAGTGTAGGTATGGTATGTGTTGTGTAATGTGTCATCCAGCTGGGTGGAGTGCATGCCTCAAGCATGTGTAGGTACATGGGTGTCCATTCTAGGGAAGTGTGGGTTGCTGTCAGCACATGGCAGTGGCAGCTGTCCGAGGCCCAATGTACAGTATAACAACACAGACAGCATGTAACCTGTGGTGTACAATGTAAACTCTGTTGCGTGTTACAATGTGTCTAGCAGTCACAAACATGGGTATCTGCAAATTGAGCACCTATGATGCATTGTGTTTGGCAAATATCCAGGATGTGTGCAGAACACTGTGTGATGTGTGATCCCCTCACCTGTGTGTGTTACAGTCCAGGTATGTGCCTGGGAGGTACGATCTGTGTACAATCTGTACTTGCAGGCATGCTGCGCAGAGCATGGAGGCATGTCCCAGTCACTGCAGATAAATATGAGTGGTGCACTAGTGTGTGTGCCTTGCTTGTGTGCAGCACAGTAGAAGGTGCAAGCATTGTCCCACATGACCCCATGCCGTGCCTGCCTGTTACAGCACTGCTGGAGACAGTCATGTGACACCGCCACACAGGCAGTATAGCATGTGAAGATGTACATGTGTGCTCCACACCCCAGGCAGATGGCCGCAGGTCATGTGTGCCACAGCAGTGTGGTCGACCAGGACTGTCATAGTGGTCAGATACCACATGCCTGTATAAGTACAGTATGAGCATAGGCAACAGTTGCAGTGACACAGTAGGTCAATGTACAGTGTCCCTGTGTGCAGACCACTGCCTACTGTACACTTGGCTAGACACACACCCAGAGGGTGAATATACTGTTGAGCCATCACATGTCCCAGTACACGTAGCCTGTGTAATGCCATCACAGGGCGGTCACAATAACACGTTGTATGAGGGATATGTTGTACCAGGTGATGTGTCATGTGTGCATATGTTGAGTTGCACAGCTGTTCACACGTCCGCAACATATCAGTGCATGATGCATACTGTAACATGATGTGTGGAACTGCACTGTGATCCACAACAGGGTCATCTGAGACAGGTGTGTTGTGAATGGTGTAACCCATGGTTCCACGGGATATACACCGGTGCTGTTGGTTGCCATGCTGGGGGCCACCAGTGGTGCCTACGGTGGTCATACAGACATACTGCACACATTGTTCTGGCAGGAATGTCCATTGTTGTAGATGATGTGTTACTACATGAAGGTAGGTGTGTGTTGTGAATGTTACCCATCCAGATGTGACCATCAGGTGCAGTCACAGTTGTTGACAGCATCACACCCATCCACAGCTGTCAGCACCCTGTCCCCAGAATGGGTGTCAGCTGCCCTGGTACTGTGTGACCTATGTGCAGATGGCGGAACACCTACTACTGGCTAGCTAACAGTGTCATCTAGGAAGGCTATGTGATGGCTGGAATATGCTGTTATAATGTATAATGATGGTATCCCAATGAAGTACATGGAATCACATACAGTAAGCCATGGCTGGCATGTAACCATGTACAACAATGACTGTGTGACAGACATGCACCCATGAGAATACCAAATGAGGTATGTTGCACATATCGATGTACAACTGTCAGCTATGGGCACAGCATGGATGCAGACGATATCCCCACAGGCAGTACCATGCCATGCAGGTAGGGGGCATTGCGACTACATGTGACAGTTGCTGTACCGCCACATGTACTGCATATCCGTCATATAGGGGTAGCAGTGGTACGTGACTGTTGGACATGCCTGTACATATGACCATGTCCCACAGGATATGTGTTATGTGTACAACACCTGTTGTACCATCATCAAGCTGTGAAGTGTATGGCTGCCAGTGTACCTGTGTGACATGTTGTGCAATGGGTGCAAAGGTGCAGTAGTGCATTGCATGCCCACATGTCCCACACAGGTGCATAGCCTGAACATACAATACAAACAGTGTGTTGGATCATAGTAACCCACAAGAGGAGATGGGTACGGGTGGCAACCCACTACCACCTGTCGGGTAAGGTGTGCATGTCCATGACACATTCGCACCTGAGATGTTAGCAGTACAGCTGTACAGGGCGGCTTGCATATTTGATCAGTAATACCCTGTGTGTTCCACCACTGGCCTGTTGACAGACAGACACCAACACAATGTGCAGCATTGACATGTGCACAGCACATCACCGCTGGCTACTGTAGAACAGGTTTACCGTGTAGACACGTGCACAGAACATCTGGCGCCAGCCACACTCAAACACGTTATGTGTTGAACCCCACCATCATTGTAGCCTATGCCACAGACAGATGTTCATGCATCTGTGTATGTCTGACTGGGAATGTCCCTGGCCTAGCAGTATAGCTGTGTCAGTGTTGCGAACAACATACTGAATGGGCTGGGTGTGTGAGGTGTGTGTCATACGTGTATGGTCCGATGGATGATACCATCAGTGCCCCCGCTATGTGAACATCCCTGTCCCCATACATGGATACCTATGCTGTGCCCAACACCACAGTCCCTGTGGGAGGGATGGTGCTGTGTGGTGCACCTGCTGACATGGCGGTGGCAGCAGGCACTGGATGTAGACATATGTGGTACCCATATCAGGCCAGGCTACCATCCAGGTGCACGGGATATCAGTGTGTGGGCACATACAGCACTGTGTTGAACAATACCACAGCACATAGCACCTGTCAGGGGTAATGTGTATGCATGGATGTGCGATACCAGCATGCACCATACACACCCCCACCAAGCAGCATGCTGCCTACCTTGCAGAAGGCCATTGTCCACACCATGATGATAGACATGTGTAATGTCCATATACACATAGCAATGACATATGGAATGGACAGCCACCCTCCCAATATCAGTACCCCCCAGGTGGGACACATCCCTGTGCCATGTATGTGACATACCCTGTCATACCATGCAGCCCTGTCCAGCAAGGCTGCACGTGCTATCACAGTCATACATGGTGCGATGGCCAAATGGCACTTGCACTATCAACCGTCCAGAGCAGTAATGTGGCACTGATGCACCTTGTGGTGTCACAGGTGCTGTGTGTTGGCATGTACAACGTGTGCGCACATGCTATGTATGACCATCCCTGCTAATGTCATATGATTACACAATGTCCCATGTGTATCACATGTGCAATACAGGTGAGCCGTGGCAGGTTGTCCAACACCTGTACAGTGCTGTGTAGATGTACATGGCACAACACATGCATGTACAGGTGTCCACGTGTATGTGTGCAGTGCCACCGCTGACATCCATAATGTCTGCGTCCGTGATGCCTAGTGACATATACACAGCATCCAGGTGAACAGTAGAACTGTGTGCACATTGGGACATGTGCCAACTGGTATCAACACAGGTGCGGGCAGGTACACATGTCCACAGCAGGTTACCATCAACATGGTGTGTGTACAGTGTGATGAGTTGGCACACAGATATGATAAGATACCTGCTGCTCAACGGTGTGACAGCAACACATCAGCTGTGTTAGTGCCATGATGCATCACAGAGATTACTGTGCAGATATCGTACATGTCATAGCAATGTATGTCCAGCGGTATGCCAGTACATCAGTGTAAATGTGACCTGTCACCATCATTATGTCTTACAGATAATGCCACATTCACGGCTGCCAGCCTTCAGCCGCCAGGAGGATGATGTAATCATACCGTTGCTCCATGACAACCATGACCTGCTATTCAGCCATGTTCCACAGCAAGCACAGCAGCGGGATGACGTGTGGCAGGATATGCGCAGGAGGGTGAACGACGTGGCAACAACCGCACCTACCAGCAGATACGCCGACACTGCACGGACCTAGTACGGCACGCGAAACAGCGTGCTGCCGCAATCGCCAGAGAACAAGGTGGAACAGGTGGTGGGCCACCAACCCAGCACCCACTCACACACACGGAGGAGCTCCTGGCCAGTCTGGGGACACCCAGGGAACATCATGCAGAAACACTCGCTGCCATCGTGGAGGTGGGTGTCTCCCAACCAACGAGCCTGGAGCTGCCTGGTAAGTCAGTCTTGCATATGTGTATGATAACTGCCGTAGGTGTGGGTGTCACAGTACACCACATAATGTACCAACACATGCCAGGTATATGGCCACACAAGCCGCATACTACAGTATGCTACATTGTGTTTGCAGACATGTGCATAACACATGCTACCACACAGGTACATGATGTGACATGCACAGTGCTTACTGTGGCTACAGTCATGGATAATGTTTATACTGTTGTGTTGCCCCTATACAGGTACCTCTGGCGTGTCGCACAGCCATGGGTCCGGCGCAGGTGAGACTGTTGTTAGTAACAGGCATGTTACGGTGTATAGATATTCGCCATGTGGCCAGGTATGACATGCACACCTGGGTTCCGCTCCAGTCACGGTATACAGGTTGCACCACCTGACATACACGCCACCCATGTACAGTAGAGACAACCGTTAGTATACACCGTCATGAAACCACAGAACCCATCGGTGTGATATGTGCAGTCAGCTATGCATACAATGGTGGAGGTGTTCTACAATGGCTGCATATGTAGTATGCATTGGAATGCCATTTGTGGTACGCACACAGTACCACATAGTGAGCTGTGATCTGGCCAGCACACAGGTGTTACCAATGTGACATATGCCCCTGCATTGTGTGCACACATTGTGACATGGCACATGACATGTCCCACGCACGTGGTGTTCTGTCTGCAATATTGTCACACCATGACATGACCTGCGCCCGACATAGCAGACATCCACACTGTCTGCATAGGCCTCTGGATTGTGACACCTCAGACTTGTATGGGTGTATGTCACATGGGCCACCACAGGGATGGGTACACGATGCCCATCACACACAATTGTCCATGACCCAGCCAAACATGGCCATGGGTGATACCTACAGGCATGTTGCCACACAGTACATCTAGAGTGGATAGACACCATTGCACATTGTCCACACACAGTGTGATCATAGCTGTAGTGGACCACCTGTACATTTGATGTGGTACACCAGACAACCGGAATGCCTGTCAGCAGCCACTGGAGGTGCCACCAATGTCTACCATATACGTGCTGTGGAACAGCATGACTGTGTTGCAGACATGGCAATGCAATGTGTCCATGGTATGCATCGCACAGAAACATACCTGTGTCCTGCTGCCATGCAGTGGCACAGTGCCTGTACTCCCCACTGTATAGCTATGTACACAGCTCACACCAACCACACCTGCACAGACATCTTTCTTACACATGCATTCTATCTGTAGCCTGTACACATAACACTGCACTGTGACATCCTGTATGATGCGGTGCATGTGGTGGGACACCATTGTCACATGTCCACATGTTATCGCACATGTTGGCTGAGTACATGTCAAAGTGACACCAGCCATGTGTACTGTTAACCTGCCTGTGGCCACACGGTGTATCACGGTGATGCATGCAAACTACCATGAATGTGTGTACTGCATGCCTGCTGAAATGACACCTGCTTGATGTAGTGTGCACCCCAGGGCAGTATGCATACTACCACTATTAATGTCTGGCCTGCATTCACTGAGCTGTGGTGTGGAAATGCTGCATGCCATCTGCAATATCACATGCATGATGTGTCTGCATGTGTGTTTCTGCATGTGTGTGTCAGCGTGTGTGTGTGTCTGTGTGCGTGTGTGTGTCTGTGTTTGTGTGTGTGTGTGTGTGTGTGTGTGTGTGTGTGTGTGTCTGCGTGTGTGTCTGTGTGTGTGTAATGTATCTTACAGTATGTCTTTGTATTCACAGGTGGTGTAGGTGCATTCCCCTCCTGCGGTCCATCTGATGCTAGTGTCCCCACAGATACTAGCGGTGATGACCATATGCATGAGGCACAGGCAGGGTTGTCAGGGGCAGAAGCTGTGCCATTGGTTACCATCCCACCTATGTCCCCTTCATCTCCGTACACGGTTCTGATGCCGACACATACCACATCACCGTTGCCCATAGAGGAAGGACAGTCAGTGTCTGTTGGCATTGAGCAGGAATGTGTGGTGGCTACAGAAGGTGCGGGTACACACCATGTTGCCAGTGTAATGTCTGGTGATGTGCCACACAGGCATGTGGCTGGTGCTGCTCGTAGGAGGACCTCTGGCAGACATGCACCTGCTGTACAGGGTGCAGCAGCTGGCATCACCAGACGCATGTTCCAGACTGTAATGGCGGCACAGGCACGTGCTGAACGGCAGAACCAAGAAGGGCAGAGGCTGCAGAGGGCCGCAATCCATTCCCTAAATGAGAACATCCAGTCATTGGCGAATGCTCAACAGCAGATTGCTAATGTTCTGGATAGGCGATTAGGTGAGATGGTTGGAATCCTCGACCGAGGCATGTCAATCCGCGAGCGTGAGCTGTCTGTGCTGGAACACCTGGTAGGGGTGAGGCATAGGACATGTGGCTGTAGGCCAGCAACACCACCTAGTGTAGGTCGACGTGTGCGTGCCACCTCTCATGCCCACTCGCACAGTGCTGGTAGCAGCAGCAGTGCAGCTGGTGCTACACCAACCACAGCAGGCCACATGGACGTGGCCCTGGCCAGTCCCAGCGTGGACATGGTTCCAGCGGACATGTGTCATCGGAGAGTGGCCACTCCACACCTCTACTCGGTAGTGCCCGTGCGACCCCAGGCAGGCACGGGTCATGTGGCCGCAGATGGACACAGTGAGCCGTACAACCTGCACTGTACAGTCTGGGGCTGCCAAGTATACCCCGTGTAGGCATCACAGATGGCTGAACTGTGTACACACATACCCACACACAGCAGACACAACTGTAGGGCTCCACCACATTCACATGCATTCTGCACAGTCATGCTCAGTAAATACACCGGCCCTTACACACACACATGATGTCATCCATTGGTACAGCCTATGCCCCTGGCACACATATCACCCTGTGCATATGATGAAGCCTCTGCCGCATCACTGTCATCCACACCATCGGTGCACAGTTATGCAAATATATTCTGATGCACAGGGTGGACAAGTTAGTGAGAGGTGTATGTGATACCTGTGTACACATAGTGTGTGATGTGTATGTTGCAGTGGTTGTGTATGACAAGTGACAGGTGTGTATGTGACGTGGGTTGTGTACTGTCGTCATGCAGCAGACATACAATGTAGTGCAGGTGCAGCATACATTGAGCTGTGTACAGGGTATGTGTGACGGTTACATGTGTAGCACCATGTTGGTTCTGTTAACCTGTACGCCTCATATGGTGTACTTGCATGTGCCTACTGGGAGCACTGTTATCAGTCCCCCACATGTAGCTGTGGGTTACCCACAGGCACATCTGGCAATATCAGCATACCACAGGTACCCACAACCTGCCTGGACACCTACATAGGTACATAGGTACATACCAGGCTATGTGCCCTACGGCATGTGTAAGCCTAGCCAGAGTGTGTGTGGCCTTCACCACCCCTTAGGATGAGGATACTATATCCATTGGTCTGCTGTCCCTCTGTCCAGCAGTGACACAGAGATGATGCCTGGGGCATACCTACGAACTCCCATCCACACGTCAGGATTACTCTTGGACAGAGTCAGTGAGGGGCTCTGCTTCACAAGGGCTGGGAATCTGTTCCATGGTGTAGGGAGTCTCTGGGTGATGAACCTGTCCCTCCAGCACATCCTATTTATGTCCGTGTTGAGGTTTCTGTCAGTTGCTCATGTGCCCGTGGTTGTTTGGATCCTAGGAGGTGGAACATGTCCATGACACCCAGGTCGGACATGGCCGTGTATGTCAGGCACAGATCACCTCGGAGCAGATGGTATGAGAAGGTATACAGCCGGAGTCTCCTCAGTCGGGCAGCGTGTGACATATGTCTCAGCACCTTTATCCCTGTGTTGTGGAACGTTTGAGGTCCTTCCAAGTGCTGCAGGTGTCAGGTTAGGTACATTCCAAATGTGGCGTTGTACCCAATCATTGGTCTGATGCGTGAAGAGTACATGGGTACAATGACCTCCCCTGATGTGGATGTGAATCCCTTCATGACCAGGTGGGCACAGTGGAATGTCTTCCCAACCACATTGGCAATGTGAGTGTCAAGAGAGGTTACCGACAGGTTTGGTACCCTTGTCCATGATCACGTCCACCATGTTTAATGGATTACCACCTATGTGGTAATTTGGGGTGAACATGTCTTTCCCAAAGGGTAGGTCTATACCGTCCCTGGCATGTAGCTTCAGGCCATGGCTCTGGCACCAGGTATCCATTTCTATGAGACCTCAGGTGGATGTCCGCGTCTGATGGGGTGTTGAGTATGGTGGCTGGTTTGCAGTCATCTGCATACCTTGTCTGCCACAATCCCCCTATGTTTGCATGCACATCAGAAAGTTGAATGCCGAACAGGAGGGGGCCCAGGACAGAGCCCTGCGGGCCACCACTTGGGACCAGCTTGGAGTCTGACATGGCACCAGGAACACTAACCCTGTGGGTTATGACCCCAATCCGGTTGGCAAACCATCGTGTGACATATGTCTCTACATCTACACTGGTGAGCCTTTCTATGATGCCCATGTGGAGTGTGGTTCAAACGCTCTTGCCAGGTCACGGTAGTCTGTGCAAACCGACATACCCCCATCAATGGCCTTAGTGACTCCTCCAAACAGGTCGACCAGGTTCGGGAGGCAGGATCTGCCCTTGACTAAGCCGATGTGGGTATGTTCCAGTATTTGTCGTTCCCCAATGTCTTTCTTTATGGGCTCCATTATGGACCCCTCCATAGCTTTGCAGACAAGGCTTGTCAAGCTTATAGGGCAGGGATGGACAGAGTCCATAGGATCACTACCTTGGTGGAGTGGGACCACAGTTGCCGTATGCCATCCATCGGGTACGTAGCCTGTAGTAAGGCTATGATTAAACAGCATCCTTATGTGCAGGGTGAGGCCCTCATTGAGGTTGTGTAGCACACAGCCGGGGACACCATCTGGTCCCATTGATGCTGTGTTCACTGCTTTACAGATATCAGCTCTCACCTGGGCATTTGAGATGTTTGGGAGGCTAGACTCTGGTGGGATAGATACGTCCCTCTTGGGGGGTGGAGGGAGGGTAGATGTATGCACGGAACCTGTCTGCCAGTTTGTTGGCAATGTCTGTGGGTTCAGTGATCATTGTACCATTCTGGACTAATTCCGAGCATAACTGTGTGCTTCCACCCATGTTCCTACCATAGCTAAGGAAGGCCTTATGGTTGTCTTATGTGTCCTTTGCAAGTCCAGTCCCACAGGCGGCCTTGGATGATTGTATGAGTGATCGTATGTTAATGCCAGTATTAATCAGTGATGCCTTCCCTGGTAGTGATATTGCACTGTCATGTAGTAGCTTTCACCTCTTGTTGTACGGTTTGTTAATGGCTGGGGTCCAACAGACCATGTGCCTGCCTTTGGTGGACAAGGTCCTGATGTTATCAGGGATCGCTTGATCCAGACATTCCTGGGGGTGCTCATAGAAGGCATTTGTAAGGGTTTCAGCAGCGTGGCCTGTGTTTACCACTGGCATGGAGGCCTTGTAGGGTACCACACCAGTCGTATGACATGTGGAGTTCGCTGTAGAGAGGTCTTCACTGTGGTCTCCCTTGCCGGTGGTGGGTGCAGGATGCGGATCTCCAGTGAGTTCACTATATGGTCTGACCTCACCGTTGAGGGATGTACATCCTGTGTGGAGCATGTCGACCCATGTGTGATGATCAGGACTAGTATAGTTCCTCCCCTTGTGGGTATGGTACATGGTTGTTCCACAGCATTCGGGTGTATGAACACCTGGAACCTTTGGTGTAGGGTGTTGTGTCCTGGGTAATGTTCCCGGTCTATGTATGGGTGGTTGATGTCACCCAATATGATGATGTTGTGAGAACATTCATACTCCCCAGTGTCTTCAGGAAGGCTGTGCGGGTATCCTGGGTTTGGGAGGGTGGTCTGTAGCATGCAACAAACTGTATGGCAGTCCTACCCATGGTTAATTGCACCTGGATGGTCCCTGCTGCTACGTGCATTTCTGCCAACCTGGAGGTGTGAGTATCCGTCACGGAAATGGAGACTCCCCCTCCTTCTGTGTTCGGTCCGGGTTATGGTCCTGAACGCATGATATGAGGTATGAACTGATAGTGCTGGGGTGCTCTCAGGAGCCCTGAACAATGTTTCAGTCACAGCACTGACATCGATGTCCTCCATACTGAGGAGGGCATTTGATGGCGTGCAGCTTGGGCGTAGACTACTGGCACTGAGCAGTATTACCCTTTCTTCTCTCCAGGTTTGTAGTCTAGGGTGGTAGGTTTATCATTCCAGCCTTGCCTGCAGTGGGCACTGTGGGGGTGGCAGGAGCCTTAGCCGAACTCTTGAGGACCAGGGGAGACAGGTGCGGGCCATCCCTTGTGAAGGGGCGTGGTGTGCCAAGCATGTCAACCCAGGCAAGAGGAACCTGGATCCCCTCAGACTGACACTGGTAACCAGGCACATTATCAAGGGTGATCATTTGGAGCCAGTATAGTGGCATCATACATGATGAGGGTGGGATACTGCCCAGGGTCAGGGACATGCTGGCCTGGGCTACACAATCTGAGAGCCCCTCTATGTCTCCTTTCATGTATCCCAGGGTGGTATGTCTCTGGTCGTTGACACCGGCATGGACAATGACCCTGTCATACTTGTACATGCTGTGGAGTGACCTGTGTGTGTGTTATGTGGCGGATTCCAGCGCCCGACAGGCAGCCTACTGTGATCATTCCCTTGTTCAGTCTGGTGGGTGGAACGTCGGTGTGTCTGACTGTGACGTCACCCATTACAAGTGTGTCCGGCATTGTGTGTGGCCTTTGGGGCTGTGACTGTTTAGCACAGTGGCGTTGAGAACTATGTGTTGCATGTCCTATGTCTTGTGGAGGCAGTTGCTTGGGTGTCTGCTTCAGAGGCCTCGTTAGGTTCGTTACATGTTTTAACAGTGCCTCCACATATGTCTTAGTGTGTTCATGTGTTTGTTTAGCATTTGTGATAGTTACATGTGACACTGGGTTTGTGGTGTGCATGGTGTCCTTCCCCTCCCGTTTTGTCTTGCCGGTCATGGTTTGAGAGAGCTCAGCCCCCTGTCTGGCTATATAGTTGCATCTCTCACATATATTATGTTTAGTGGGGGAGGTGCGGCTTGTCCGTGTCCATGAGGCACCTGTAACATTGCCCCGGACGCCCAGATTCACCATCTGAACAGGGGAGGTCGCTAGCAATTGACCCTTCGACATGCCAGAGAACGTGAATGCATTTGCTATGTAACTGGGTCAGAAGGCACCTATAGGGAAGTGGGTACTCAAGGGGATTCTAGGCTAGTGTAGTACTCCATCTAGTATACATGTACTTTACCTATGTAGGAATACTATGGGAGCAGATGCAGAGCTTTTGTGATAGAGAACAGACAGTTTAGATTGCAAGAAGAGAGGTTCTACATGTAAACCTGTGGAGCACGGAGCCAGATATTGTGTAACGTTGCTTACATGGTACATGACGCACATGTCCACACATATACTGCACCTGACGCCTGTGGTCGGTGCCACAGGCTACGGTGGACAGAGACATCACATACATGGCATGACACAGTACAGGTATGGTGACATTCTGCAGGTGCCGTACACAGTGTGCTGGCAACTGACCGCAGGTGTCACCTGTCAGCTGTGGTGCATGGTGTGCAGCAGTTGGATGCTGTACCGGTACAGGAATATGTCCGCAATCACGGGGCGTACACCACTATGGCACATACACCACTATGGCACACACCCCATTGTGTGCAGATGGGGACACCTGCCTGTGTGGCCAGCACCCTCACAATACAATGCACCCACGCGCCATGTCACAGGGGGCGGTCTTGCACAGGTGGCCAGTAAGGCTCACAAGTATGGCATTGACAGGGCTGTACAATGCAGCACCAGTACGGGATGGTCACCCTGTGTGGTTAGTGTCCAGTCACAACACTATATCTGCATACACGCTCACAACAGGCAGCAGACATACACACATGTTGACACACTGACATGGTGGTGACCACACATGTCTACATGGAGGGACGACGTGTTGCATGTACTGCACCATCCGCATCCGTGCACCCCACACTGAGGTATGTACAGATCTCTACCATGGTGTACAGTGATGTGTGGCACATGGCACATAGTCCCCCCAATCTGTGGCATACATGGGCACACATTCCTGCACACATGTTGGTGCTAGGAATGCCACACCCGCTATATGGGATATGTGCAGGAGTGCAGCGGTATGTAGTGCATCCTGCGTACCACCACTGTATCTGGCAGCTGTGCCAATATATGCACTTGGGAGGTGTTAGGGGTTACAGTGGCCATGTGACATATGGTCGATGACACATGGCCGATGGGTATGCATTATGGCAGCGCTGTCATGTAAAGGCGACATAGCAGACTGTATGCACATGGCAGGGTAGGATGGTGTGTGACACACCTGTGACCAGTACCTGCACACATGCATGTGGACAGGTGTTTAAACACATGGTGTACACACATACCGCCATGTGTGCTGTTACTATGCCATCATATGATGGCCCCCATGATGGGTATGCATGTGGTAGGGGGTTGCAACTGTGTTATGTACACTGGACACAGCTCATGCATGGCTGCACCATGCACAGTACACGTGTCACATGTATCCCCTGTTGCCTTGTGTGTATGCATTGCTACGTTGTGACGTGTGTCGACATACATGGAACATGGACTGTGGTATGGTATCACAGCTGTCACAGGCAAACTGTACAAGGGTATGTGTCCCAGTCAACCCCGCTACACCCTGTAGGGGGTGCATACCACAGACATGTGTCCACCTTCCATTCGTGTGTGTATTACCGCGTATGCCAGTGTTATGCATGTGGTACATCACAGGCTTCGTATGTGTCCTGTGTGCAGTCCATGCACACAGCCAGGCAATCACATATATGACATATCCAGACTTTGTTTCACTGTGGTACAGCTGCAGTCATGTATCATATCTGTGTTAGGCCTGTGGTATGTGTGGATCATGCCTGTCCATGTATACCGATATGGGTGGACTACATCACACCTGTGGGATCATTGATAGTACATGTGTACTCTGCATGACAGATGTACACCACCACATACACTTGTGGACATATGTCACATGCTGTTGCTGGACCGTGAGGCATACTGCTGCACCAATGACATGGTGCTGGCATGGCAGCTACGGTGTTCACTGCAGTGTGTACATCTTCAGCCTGCACCCGTGATGCCTGTGCTGTCATCTGTGTGTGTACGTGTAACTGCATGTGTGTCCACCCTGTGCATGTGTACGGGTATACCTGGCCGTGACTTGCAGTGTGCACACTCCATCTGCATGCCGGACGGCGCGTAGCACATACTAAGTGTGTGAGCATGGCCGGGTTGCTGTTGTGTGGGTGGACACACACGATGGTCCACATTCTGCCTTCCATGATTTCACCCCATGTGTATGCATGTCCGCACTGTGCAGATTCTAAGTGTCTGCGCATGCCCAGTAAGCAGCTGTGTAGATGGACACACAGTACAGTGCAC
The DNA here is from genome assembly GCF_019279795.1 of Protopterus annectens. Lineage (NCBI taxonomy): Eukaryota > Metazoa > Chordata > Ceratodontiformes > Protopteridae > Protopterus > Protopterus annectens. The sequence continues at coordinate 625,058,434 of NC_056734.1, forward strand.
ACCGCGCCCGTCTGCATTGATACCCCGTGTGCATGTCTGTTTCCCCTTCACAACCGCCACGTCTGTGGCATGGCCGGGTTGCTGTTGTGTGGGTGGACACACACGACGGTCCACATTCTGCCTTCCATGATTTCACCCCATGTGTATGCATGCCCGCACTGTGCAGATTCTAAGTGTCTGAGCATGCCCAGTAAGCAGCTGTGTAGATGGACACACAGTACAGTGCACACCGTGCCCGTCTGCGTTGATACCCCATGTGCATGTCTGTTTCCCCTTCGCAACCGCCACGTCTGTGGCATGGCCGGGTTGCTGTTGTGTGGGTGGACACACACGACGGTCCACAATCTGCCTTCCAAGATTTCACCCCATGTGTATGCATGTCTGAACTGTGCAGATTGTAAGTGTCTGAGCATGCCCAGTAAGCAGCTGTGTAGATGGGCACACAGTACAGTGCACACCGCGCCCGTCTGTGATGATACCCCGTGTGCATGTATGTTACCCCTTCGTGACCGCTAGGTGTGAGGGCATGGCCAGTACACCATTCGGGGGTACACACTACAGTCGGCACCGATGTCTGCTACTAGGCGTGTAGCCATGGCCAATGACATCCTGCATAGCCATGGTGACCGTCCAGGTGAGTCATATGTGGTTGGTATGCCACAATGGCTGCCTACATCGCACGCCGGATGCCCTCTCATAGGGTATACTGTCTGTGGTGCATCCCGTATCCATGTCGTGATGTTGTGCTCCGTAGTTAGTTGGTATTCCCGAGTGCAGCACTACCGTGTTACTGTACGCCCACCTTGGGATGGTAACATGCTGTGTGACTGCGCACTCTGTCTTCATTCCCTATCGGCTGCCTTGCCTCTGCAGATGATATCACCCACCTAGGGGTATGCCTCCTGACAGTGCTGTGCTCAGTAATCTCGGTGGCGCATTCTATAAATGCATCATGCTGTAGTGTGTTCATGTAGGTAGGCGTAGGTTCAACTCCAGGCTCTTCCCCATGTGTGTGTGAGGTGTGTGTGTCTGTGTGTGTGCGTGTGTGCGTGTGTGTGTGTGTGTGTGTGTGTGTGTGTGCGTGTGTGTGTGTGTGTGTGTGTGTGTGTGTGTGTGTGTGTGTGTGTGTGTGTGTGTTTCCAGCTGCCTCTGCAGATGGTCATGCTAGGCAGCCGCAACACACACCTTGGCTATTGTCAGCTATTCCTTTATGGATGATGTCACCCGCCTAGAAGTATGCCTCCGACAGCACTGTGCTCAGTAATCTCGGTAGCGCGTTCTGTAAATGCATCATGCTGTAGTGTGTTCATGTAGGTAGGCGTAGGTTCAACTCCAGGCCCTTCCCCGTGTGTGTGTGATGTGTGTGTCAGGTGTGTGTTTCTGTGTGTGTGTGTGTGTGTGTGTGTGTTTCCAGCTGCCTCTGCAGATGGTCATGCTTTTAGATGCTTCGCAACACACACCTTGGCTATTGTCAGCTATTCCTTTACGGATGATGTCACCCGCCTAGAAGTATGCCTCTGACAGCGCTGTGCTCAGTAATCCCGGTAGCGCGTTCTGTAAATGCATCATGCTGTAGTGTGTTCATGTAGGTAGGCGTAGGTTCGACTCCCGGCCCTTCCCTGTGTGTGTGTGTGTGTGTTTCCAGATGCCCTTGGTGAGAGTAGTTCCTTTAGTCGCTTCTCAACACATACCTTGGCTATTGGCATCTATTCCTTTACGGATGATGTCACCCGCCTAGAAGTATGCCTCTGACAGCGCTGTGCTCAGTAATCCCGGTAGCGCATTCTGTAAATGCATCATGCTGTAGTGTGTTCATGTAGGTAGGTGTAAGTTCAACTCCCGGCCCTTCCCCGTGTGTGTGTGAGGTGTGTGTGTTTCCAGATGCCCTTGGTGAGAGTAGTTCCTTTAATCGCTTCTCAACACATACCTTGGCTATTGGCATCTATTCCTTTACGGATGATGTCACCCGCCTAGAAGTATGCCTCTGACAGCGCTGTGCTCAGTAATCCCGGTAGCGCGTTCTGTAAATGCATCATGCTGTAGTGTGTTCATGTAGGTAGGTATAAGTTCAACTCCCGGCCCTTCCCCATGTGTGTGTGAGGTGTGTGTGTGTGTGTGTGTGTGTGTGTGTGTGTGTGTGTGTGTGTGTGTGTGTGTTTCCAGCTGCCTCTGCAGATGGTCATGCTTTTAGACGCTTCACAACACACACCTTGGCTATTGTCAGCTATTCCTTTACAGATGATGTCACCCGCCTAGATGTATGCCTCTGACAGCACTGTGCTCAGTAATCTCGGTAGCGCGTTCTGTAAATGCATCATGCTGTAGTGTGTTCATGTAGGTGGGCGTAGGTTCGACTCCCGGCCCTTCCCCGTGTGTGTGTGAGGTGTGTGTGTGTGTGTGTGTGTTTCCAGATGCCCTTGGTGAGAGTAGTTCCTTTAGTCGCTTCTCAACACATACCTTGGCTATTGGCATCTATTCCTTTACGGATGATGTCACCCGCCTAGAAGTATGCCTCTGACAGCGCTGTGCTCAGTAATCCCAGTAGCACGTTCTGTGAATGCATCATGCTGTAGTGTGTTCATGTAGGTAGGCGTAGGTTCGACTGCCGTCCCTTCCCCGTGTGTGTGTGGAGTGTGTGTGTGTGTGTTGACAGCTGCCCCTGTAGAGAGTAGTTATTTTAGACGCTTCGCAACACATACCTTGGCTATCGGCGTCTATTCCTTTACGGATGTTGTCACCCACCTAGACGTGTGCCTCTGACGGTGCTGTGTTCAGTGGTCCACATAGCGCGTTCCATACCTGTGTCATACGGTTCGGTAGGTGGGGGTAAGGTCAATCCCCATGCCTGCCAGCTGTGTGTGTGTGTCTATGCTCACAGCTGCATGGGTTCATAGGTTTTGGCTTTAGAGTTTCCGCTGAACACATATATCCTGCCACCATCTCTGTGTTTGTGGATGGTGAGACGCAGCTCGTGGACTGCCTGTGTGCCTGCTGTGGTTGGCGACCTCCGTAGCGTGTTCACCATGTGCGCCCTGCTGTGGTGTGGTGGGGTGGTGCTGTGTACGTTACACTCCCGGCCTTGCCACATGTGTCCGTCTGTATCTCTCTCTTGATGTATATATACATACTTATGTTGTGCCCATAGCGCTGCTCTTGCATGGACAGCTGTCTGCCCCATGTATCGCATATTTGCACGGCTGACACATAGAACTGTGGTACGATGCATATCCACTCATTGTCCATGCAACGTCCGTATTCCAGCACGCCCTAGAGACATCTGCTGGATATCGTGGCAGACAGCTATCCTTGCTGTACTGACACTGTACCCGTACACGCCATAAACCTTGTCTGTAATTGCCTGTTTATGGTGTGTGTATGTCTATCTGAGCTGTATGCATTGTCGTGTGTATGTCCCGCTATAGCCGTCTGTGCAGGTGTCGCCACTATGGGTAATCCTTGTAGACCGCTGTTTCATGTGCACTTCAGCATATACCTGCAGACCGTACTACCCCTCCTACGGCAGCGGCCTTAGATCAACCTCTGCCCTAGGCGATAGGGCTCCATGGCGCCCACCACCACAACACATGGTGCCCCCATCCTGGTGTACCTACATGACATACCTACTAGAAAGGTGGCCCTGCTAGTGTGGCGCCCTAGGCAGCCGCCGGATTGGCCTATGCCTACGGCCGGCTATGAGCACATCACGAGGCATACGTTTACATTCAGTGTTTTACAAAGGCTAGATTTTAATACCAGAGGGGGGGCCTTATCAACTATACTTTATAATGCGGATTGAGATGGATTATTAGGTGGAGAGTTGACCACACACCAGGGCTGAATGATGTAGCACAGATTGAGCCTCTTTTGGGAAGCAGGTGGCTTAAACCCAAATAACAGGAATGAAGTTTAGGTACAACTATACATTTAACACCCATTAGTCCACTCTTTCCGTTGTTTACCACTGTATTACATTGATATAATATACATATTTTCGATATATATTGTTAGATTTTTGATTGATGAGTATTAGGCATAGTACAATATCATATAATACATGTTTTAATGGGATGTTTTTGAAGATGTTAATATATGTGTGTGTAGTTAACATTGCGTCTGCGCTTTATATGCTGGGGTTAATTGTTCATTGTTTGATGAGAAATTGACCAATGAAAAGTGTAAGGAGGGATATTTAAAGCCTGGATGCCTTTATGTTATGTGTAAGTCTGACGGAGCCTACGGGTGAAAGCGCTTACTTGTCTATAAAGGAACCTTTTTATACCATTTGGGCACTGTCCTGGACAATTTCTACGTTGACTGTTTCATCTACCTATGTGTTTTTTGGATTGTGTGCCATAAGGTGCCAGCGGTTATTTTATGTTGATTAGGTGTATTCCATGGTCAATTGACATTAATTAGAAGTTATGTACCTACCATAACGTTCCATGTTAGTTGTCTTCTCTCGCCTTCTTTCTTGCTGGATGGATTCGGAGCCGGTCCTCGGCTCCGACCTACTGCTAAGCTTGAGAACTCCTTTTACCAGCTCGAGGCAACCCTATATCCCATGATGCAAGGCAAGACTACCTCAGATCTCGTTTGGTAGCTATAAAACCCTGCTAAATAATACTATTCCCAAAGGAAGAGCAAAGACTAACCTAGAAGAACTAGGCAAAAAAGTTCTTAAGATAGACTCTTTCTACTGAAGACTCAGGAGAGTGAAACCTGAGAGAAGCCCTTCAAGATCTGTCCAGGCCAGGGGCAGGAGGGAGGGGCCTTAAGAAAGAAGGCGAGAAGACAACTAACATGGAGCGTTATGGTAGGTACATAACTTCTAAATGTTAAGTTGTCAATCTACTTCATTCTGCTGGATGGACAGCGTCCCTAGCACCTGTATCCCGGTGGCTCAATGGAACAGACTCTTGAGTACTGTGGAACCAAAACTGGCTCTGTCCCTGGAGGCCAAATCTAATTTATAATGAGAGACAAAGGTATGAGGAGTGGCCCAAGTAGCTGCTGCACAAATGGTATCAATGGGTAGCCTATCCTGAAAAGCTGTAGATGTGGACAGGCTCCTGGTTGAATGTGCTTTCGGTTTTGAGGGTAGTTGCTTGCCTCTGGCGAATACACATAAGAAATGGTAGAAGACAACCATCTGGATAAGGTCACTTTCGACACTGGGAGACCTTTCCTGTTTTCTGCATAGGAAACAAATAATTGATCAGATTTCCTGAATTGTTTAGTTCTATGCAAATAATATCTGAGTTGACGATGGACATCCAAAAATGAAGTTTTGTTCAGCTCTGTCGGAATAATTAGGGAAAAAACTGGTAGATCGATGGATTGATTAATATTAGTCTGAGAAACAACTTTGGGCAGAAAAGATGGATTAGTTCTCAAGGATACCCTGTCCTTGTGAAAAACTAAGTATGGGGAACGGATGCAGAGAGCTTGAAGTTCAGATACCCTCCTTGCTGAAGTGACAGCCACTAAGAATATTGTTTTCCAGGTCAGCAACTTTAAGGAGCATGAAGCAGACGGTTTGAAGGGGGGTAAAATCAAGGATGCTAACATCAAATTCAGATCCCATTGTGGAGGAGGATGTTTTACTGGAGGCTTTAGGAGAAAAACACCTCTCAGAAAAGCTTTGCATAGTCTATGTGACATTATGTTATGATCTTGCAAGCCAACATGATATTTAGAAATTGCTGCCAGTTGAACTTTAACTGTCGATGAAGAAGATCCTGACTGAAAAACTTCAGCCAGAAAATCTAAAATTGAATGCACTGGTGCAGTAAAAGGATCAATGCGCCTGGAGTTTGCCCATAGGGAAAAACGTCGCCACTTGCTAGCATAAACCGTTCTGGTGGACGACTTTAAGGAAGCTATTAAGATATCTCTGACAGGATCAGAGACCATAGGAAGCCTGGCTAGGGAAGGAAGTGGAGCAACCAAGCAGTGAGGTTGAGAGAACAAATGGCCCGGTGCTGTTGACCCGTTTGGTGGATCAGAAGATCCGGAACTGGGTCCAGATGCCAAGGCTGCACCAGGAGATGACGATGTAGGGACGGAAACCAAATTTGTCGAGGCCAGTAAGGGGCAATGAGAATCAACTTGGCTCTCAAAACGGTAGCTTTCTGAATGACCTGTGGAATTAAGGGGAATGGGGGAAAGGCGTACAGAAGTCCCCGGGGCCAATCCTGGGTTAGAGAGTCTCTCAGGGGATGGCCTGGTAGGGGAAAGAGGGTGAAGAAGTCCGGGCATTTGCTGTTTTGGGGTGTAGCAAAAAGGTCACAACAAGGGGTGCCCCACTTCTGAAAAATCTCGTCCACTACCGATTGTTTGAGAGACCACTCGTGAGGCATGAGAATAGCTCTGCTCAGCCTGTCCGCTAAGAGGTTGGACCTGCCGGGGATGTGCGTTGCTATCAGAAACCGATAAGAGGAGATTGCCCATTGCCAAAGTCTGAGAGCTTCTCGACATAAAGGATAGGACCTGGTCCCGCCCTGTTTGTTGATGTACCAGACTACAGACATGTTGTCCGTTTGAACTGCAATAGTCCCCGAGGGAAGAAAGTCGCTGAGGGCTTGCAACGTTAAAAGCACCGCTCTCATCTCCAGGACATTTATGTGCAGATGGTATTCTGTGGGTTGTCAAGTCCCGTGGACCATCCTGCCCTGATAATGTCCCCCCCCCACCCGATCAGAGAGGCATCCGAAGTGACTGTGGCAACCGGAGTTGGGGGAACAAATGGTCGGCCCTGATGGAGCAGAGGGGAAGATATCCACCAGGTTAGATGAGTCCTGCACGATTGTGTAACCAAAATTTCATGCCTCATGGGTAGGTTCTGGAACGACCACTGAGTGAATAACATCCACTGCAGAAGGCATGTGGAGGCGAGCTAATGGTAGAAGTACAATGGCTGCAGCCATAAGACCTAGAACCTTCAGAACCAATCTGGCTCTGACTTTGTTGCTCAGTAATATGATCCGAACGTATTTTTGGATGTCCAGAATTCTCTGATCTGTTAGTCTGGCTAACATACTGACAGTGTTTAGTTCTGCGCCTATAAAGGTGATAGATTGGCAAGGCAGCAGAGAAGATTTTTCGAAATTCACTGAGATTCCCAACTTTTTGCAAATCTGCAGAGTGTAGTCTCTGCTTTGAAGAAGCTGATGCTTGGTGGTGGCGGAGAGGAGCCAGTCGTCCAAATAAGGAAACACCTGGAATCCTTGACGTCTCAGATGAGCTGTAACCACTGCCATGCATTTGGTAAACACTCTGGGGGCTGAAGTGAGGCCAAAGGGCAGGGCTCTGAATTGATAATGACTGGTCCCTAGCCGAAAGCGGAGAAACCTCCTGGAGCGTCTGTGTATCTGTATGTGATAGTACGCGTCCTGAAGGTCTATCAAGCACATCCAGTTGTCCTTGCCCAAAAAGGGCAGAATGGACTGAAGCATGACCATCCGGAATCTTGCCTTTTTGACAAATCTGTTTAGATTGCTCAGGTCTAAAATTGGTCTCCAATCTCCCGTCCTTTTGGGGACCAAAAAGAATCTTGAGTAGATGCCGGATCCTACTTGGTCTGCTGGAACAGTTTGGACGGCTCTTTTTTCTAGGAGCTTTGAGACCTCCTGTTTTGCCAAATCCCTTTGACCGGGTGAGATGTCTGGAAGGGATTGGTGAGTCTGGATACCTTCGAAGGGGATTTTGTAACCCTCGGATATGATCGACTGTACCCACATGTCTTGTGAGAGGGAACGCCAGGCTACTGGGTACAGCGATATCCTTCCCCCGACTGCCTCCAAGGGTGGACAGTCGGGCAACACCTCAGGGATGCTGAAAGGGTTTGTCAGGAAGAGGCTCCCTGCTACCCTGATTCTGGGGACCCCCCCCCGCCTCTAGGGCGGCGTCTATTATTGTTACCCCCTCTGCCTCTGGGGGTAAACTGACCACGTGTGTCCAGCGTTACTCCTTGGGCTTTACGGAACCACATCTTTCCTCCTTTCTGACCTTTAGGATAGGGTCTTGAAGGAGTGGAAAAATGGACTCCAACAGCAGAAAGGGTTTTGCCGTCTTGTTCACACCTGGTCAAGGTTTCCTTCACCTGAGGTCCGAACAAAGTCGAACCGTCAAAGGGGGTATTGGTGAAGGACGCCTTAAAGGGGTCTGCGAAATTACAAAGCCGCATCCAGGCCTGACGCCTAAGTGCCACTCCTGTGCCTGCGGCTCTGCTCGCTCCATCGGCCGCATAGGATATGAGCCGCATGGAGGAGTTGGTTAAAGAATTTGGGATTTCTAGCTGTGAGGCAATCTTGTCTTGAGCCCCAGCAGCTGAAGGATCCTGAACCACTTCACCTAGTTCCTTGAGAATATCTCTCTGAAGTCTGGTGAAATGACAAAGGTAGTTCAGCGAACGCATAGCAAAGGTCGCTGAAGAAAACATCCGCTTGCCATACCTATCCATGGTCCTAGAGTCTTTGTTAGGAGGATGGACAGGCACGGAAGGATCCGCAAGTTCCTTCTTGGTGGCCGCCGCCACCACCATAGCATCCACAGAGATGTCCTTAGAAAGAAACTGCTTGTCTGAAGGGGCCGTAAAAAATTTGGATGGCCTCCTGGGGACAGGATCCACAGAATCCGGGGCTGCCCACACCTTCCGAGCCACTACCTGCATGAGTGGGTCGAAAGGCGGAGACACCCAGGAGGTGGAGGGTCGGGATCCAAAAGCCTCCAGGTATACCGACTCATCCTCGGAGGGGTCAATGGAAGGCCAGTTCCCCCTCTGTTTGAGGAGTTCCAGGATGTCTGAAAAGGAGACATCCTCAGAGGGGGACCGGGGGGAACCCTCCGACTCATCTAAGTCGGTATCTGATGTTGTAGACTCAGGGGAGTCTGTGTGTTTCCTCTTACACGTCCTCTTGCGGGGGTTCTCCTGCGGGATCAGGAGAAACCTCGGAAGAGGAAGTTATTCCCAATGGGGAAACCTGGGGCGATGGATCCCTGGGCCTGGGAGCAAGAGGCTGGCAAGAGACATCAACAGGCACCGAAGAGGGAGGAGCTAAAGGAATGGACCGTTGACCTGGCTCAGGTGTCAGGACAATCCTCATCACCTCAAAGGCTCCTCTCCCAGGGAGACCAGAATACTCCTGTTCCGAAGAGACAGGAATTCCCGGCTCCACTGAGACAGAAGGCTCCAAGGCCGATGGTGCAGAGCTCACCAAAGCCAAAGCCCCGAGAGGGAGAGCGGGGTCGGACAAGGGTCCGATGCCACTAGCCCCCTCGGAGCCGACAAGGGAAACTCGACGACCGGATCCCTCCAAGGAAGGTCTCATGGAGGAGATAAGAGCCGAAGATGACGGAGCCGAAAGGGGATGTATCGGCTCCGGCACCGACACGGTCACTGTCCCGAAAAGCTCCGTCTCCGAACTCTGGAGGAGAGTCGGAGGAGGAAGTTCAAGGGGAAGAGCAATAGCCAAAGTCTGTTGAGACGGGCTATGGAGCATTTGGGCTAGTGCCTGTGACTTCAACAGCCTGCTTACCACCCTCTCTAAATCGTGGTCTGACAGCCTGGAAGATCTCGAAGATCGGATCCGATGACTCCGTTCCGATAAAAGAGGAGACCTCGGAGCCGAGCGAATCGACTCCAGAGAAGGGGACCGAGATCTCTTCTTGAACGAAGCCATCAGAGCAGACGTCCTCTCGGTTCCAGATGGAGCCGAAGATTTTTCGGCTCTGATACTGGATAACACCTCGGCACCAGCCGGTGCCGACAAGGCAACTGGAGACTGTGTGTCGGAGCCGGAAGGAACCGACACTACCATCTCAGTGGAAGAAAGATCGGCTCCAGCCGGAGCCGATTTCGACTCCGAAGGAGTCGGAGCCACCGGGGAAGGCTTAACAACTGTAGCCTGAACCTTAGGTGGCTTAGAAGGTTTACCCAACCCAGCCTTAGTCGGTGAACCTTCTGGCTTTAATAAGCCATGGAGGATCAATTTGTTCCTCCTCTCCTGCAGGACTCTCTGGCTAAAAGAGTGGCATATAGCACAGGAGTCCTGCAGGTGTAAAGGCCCCAGGCAGTACACACAAGAAGTGTGACCGTCTGTCAGAGACATCTTCTGACAGCACAAGTCACACTTCTTGAAGCCTGAGACCTTTCCTTCCCTAGACATAGTCTAAGAAAAACAATAAAACACACACTCAACAATTCACACAATTAACCCCAAAACACACACAAACTGACAGGGATTAAAGAACTGGGAGGCTTAGGCCTAACTGAGAATTTTAACTTTTACCCAAAAGGAGGAATATAGGGTGGGCACTAGTATAGTTATACACACTATAAATAAACTAACAAAAAATAAGAAAAAGGGAGGGAAAACCCTTGAAAAATTCTGTTGAATTAGAAAACTCACCTGAGCTGGCAAAAAAGAGACCTCTTCGCGAAGCGGCAAACGAGATCTGAGGTAGTCTCGCCTTGCATCATGGGATATAGGGTTGCCTCGAGCTGGTAAAAGGAGTTCTCAAGCTTAGCAAGTGCCGAGTCGGAGCCGAGGATCGGCTCCGAACCCATCCAGCAAGAATGAAGGCAAGATTGACAACTTAACATTCATATTAACTCATTAAGGGATCTTCTTTATAAGTGGGAACGCCATAGTTTAACCATCCTATGACCTTCCTAGTTGAAATTGTTAGTGTGCCATTAGTATGTGTTCCACAGGTCGCCCATTTGTTCCGCATTATGGAAGCGAGTGATCCCCATTTTGGTGATGACAGATTGAGAGCTGTGTACGCCGGTATTCGCACGGCGGTCGTACTTTGTATGGGGAATGTCTAATGTAGTCCCTATCTGTATTTCCTGTGCTATGCCTTACTGCAGCTGTGTAATTCCACCAGGTTTCCAGTTATGGGTGCCATCTTGGTATGCGCTTGTCCATCCATGGGACTTGCCTACTGGACACTGATATAGGGCTGTACACATTTCACACCTGCTTTTAGCATTATCCGGTGGATGCTTTGCATCATTAGTGGGGAGTAAGGCATGTGCTATACCCACATCCCTCCCACGGGGCAGGACAATGGATTATCTGCCAAACAACACTGAGCCCCATTTCTGCATACCCAGGATCCCATGGCTGAAACCCTCGACGGTACACATTACACATCCTTCATGTGTGCGGGACTGGGATGTGGACGCACTTCTATGGACTCGACAATCTGGGGATTTCTGCTCATATGTCCTGCATTTCATGGACACTTGTCATCAACCTTAAACACGCTGGTGGTGCATACGTCTAGCTGTGCCGTAGTCATGGCTGTCATTTCTTCTGGGTCGATCGCAGCTGGTTGATATTGTGAACGGATCAATTTTTGGAGTCCTACAATGGACACCAATGTGCATATGTAAAGTGTAGAACTTGTTGGACTGTCACCATCTGGCCAGTGGTTTGGACTGCTGCTGTATGTTCCCCAATCGCGGATGTCTGTTTGACTACCCATATTATGTATTACTTGGCCTATCTATATCCATGTGCCAGTAAGCGGAAATACAGCAAACCTTGAGTCCTGGTCATCTTCATAAAAGACATTGTTGAACATAAACCATGCCAAGACAGACGATGACAAAAACGATACACTCCACAGTCAAGCGATGCTGAGCTCTTTCACCCACTAACATGGGGCATCGTCGGAGTACGAAATACATTAGATAGTCGTCCCTTATATACTTCCTTCAGAGTCAGTTTAAAGTCAACTAATTAATAAACTTGCTCATAGTTAAGTGGACAGTACTCCAAGTCTTGATGATAAAGTGACATATACAAATCGGTGTTGCATACATCACTTAATGGAAACGATACAAGAACAATGTGTTAATATAAATACAATATTAGTCAATACAATCAGTATATTGAAACATAGTTGACAATTGTTGTGAGTAAACCTTAGAATGTAGTGTGTTGATAATGATATTTGTATATCAATGTGTATAATTGTTGCATTAAGATTCCAAATCATGGAATAAATAAGTACTATTAAATGCATATTTTGTATAACTATGAATGTAAATAAGGGTCACGATGTTAAATATGAATATGACTATTATAGCTATATCAATATGATATGGAATAAACTGTAGTTGTTTACATCTTGTTTTCAGGTGACAAATCTATGTCCATGCGTCATATATACGGGCCGTCGGACTGCTGTGTGTAGATATATACATGTGAACCCCTCCTTTCATACCTTGCTTTGTTACTGTCTGTGGATTACCTGTGTACACACATCAATTACCATGCCATACCTTTCCACTGTACAGGTTCTGGCATGGTGTACGGCTGGTTGGCCCTTAATCTTGCTGTGTGTTACATTGACCTGTGTCTATCTGGCATTTCGTTGGCGTGTCATGTGAGACCTTCTTGCTTCTATAGGGACCTGATCCCGTGATTGTGACGTGCTTCCACTGGCCATATATTTCTCTGTCATCTGGGATCTGTGTGTAACCAGTCCTTTCAGGACACTTTCTATTGTTGTACTTTTTTGGTTACATATATGAGTACTTTGGTATGTTGTGCTATTATTGTGTGTGGAGCATTTCTCCATGGGCCTCTGCTGACACTGGACATATATCCAGCTAGCCTAGCCCGGTCAACAGGTGTGAGCCAACTGAACACATTTCGTACGGGGGCACCTTCTGACGAGTGGGTCGGGTTACAGATGCATAACCATCGTCAATCCATACTAACACACACGTTATTCTATCCACATTCTATGTTTGTCATCACATAGCGTGTGTTTCTCACTATTTCTAACGGTACTTTACATGCCATTGCCCGATTCCATACTTTCAGAGGCTGACAGTTTTGAGACATGTATGATTGACGTGGAGGACACAGCCTTAACATTCCCTGCTGTGAGCGGATCACACACGCTGCAGCACTTGCATTTCCTAATTGTGGGTTACGCGCAGGCGCACATGCATATCCGTATTCCGGTTACATATGTTTACTGGTTCTGTGTGGTTACGTGGTCTGTGTTAGTTGTGACTATTCCGGTAACATATCTGTGATCAGGTTGACGGACGTGTGCGGAACGCACTTTCACCTTTACACATGTAACAGTCTTTGCGGCATGGACGCATTACGTACATGTTCACATTTATATGTTCTATAGTCGTAATTCAAACAGGACTGCATTCACGTTTGCCGGTTACTGTGACCACTACGTTAGCTGTTCAGTCTCATTTATATGCATACCCATTGTACTTAGCTAAATTTACATATCCCCCCACCCCACCCACCCCACCCACACGTACATCACAGGCATCCATTCGCCTGCTGGGAAAGGTGCGGTACTACATGTTAAACATTCCTTATTCCCTCCCGCTCATGGCCCAGGATGCATATGTCGTGACCGCAAGGATATTCAGATCACAGGGGCTTATATCCCCTACGCATACAGGCCTTCGATTGTCAGGGTGTTCCTGTGGTGCTTTGGGTTTGGTCTTGTCCACCTAGTCTACGGAACTGCCCTGACCATGTACGAATGTCAGAGTCACATGGGCACGGTTTGTCCGTGTCTATGGTACCATATCCCCCCCCATTATTCTTAACCGTGTGCGCTGTTTGGCCGGCATGCCCGTTGTAGATCTTGTTATAGTAATTGCACACGGTCTGGTCGAATGGACCTATTTCCGTTAGTAAACCTCGGTATTTATAACCTGTCTCACTATATTACATGGGTCTAACATTGCGTGACGACTTTCACTGAGCCACGGACATGTCCGTTGCTTAGTTTGGGGCAGTCCCGCTCTGCTACACACATTTAACATGGCGGAACAGGTTGTACAGCTCAGCAACGGGGACATCGGGCTCTCCGTCGCTGTTTAGTATTGAATCGCTATGTTGACTTTGTTTCACATAGCGAGACAGTGCCGACATTGGTAACGGACATCTTGCACAATGCGTCCGCGCACGCGGGTGCCATATGTCTGCTTTGGGCGGCGGACAGGCATTATGCTGTGCCATTATGTCTGGGAATATATGGTTTCTTTCCATAGATGATATGGCATACTAGCATTGACCCGCGTCTGGGTGTGGGTACTGCTGTAAGAGTGGCCTTAGGTCAAGTGGTGCCCTAGGCACAAGGACTCCATGGTGCCCCCACCACATCACCCGCTACCCCCATCCTGGTCTACATACACCAAATGAGGGCTGGACAGGTGCCCCTAGTGGAGAGGCGCCCTAGGCGGCTGCCTAGTTGGCCTATGCCTAAGGCCGGCTATGTGTGTGGTCCCTCTGGCGTCGGCCTCGGGAACGCACCACGTCTGCCGTGGATATATCTAGCATTACCCACATCCAGGCGTGGTTTACTGCTATGATGTTCCATGTGTACGGACACATGTGTTTGGACAACATACAATAGCTTCTGCTATTGGCATACAATGCTGTGGGTGGTGCTGGTTACCATACATATGCCTTTCTCAGAAGCCGACTTCACACTTCTAAACACTAGTGTGGTCTCCTTTATGGCCTCTGAGCCAGTGGTAAACATTACTCAAACCACTGCATCACTTACATATGCCTTCTACCAGCACCTACAGGACTGCATGGATCAAGGCAATCCCATACAAATCTAAGACTCTTTGCACCAAAGACAAGCATCCAGTCTGGTGGACCCCGGCCATAAACAAGCTCTACAACGAAAGGAGGTAGCTACTACAAGATAGAGCAGAATCCTTGTAGGGGAATACACCCTTGCTCATTATGTGTGAAGAACTACAAGCTCTCATGAAATCATCCAGGGCAAATTCGACAGATAAATCACCAAGGACTCAACAGACAATCATAAGGCCTTCTTTACCTATGTTGGACACCTGGGAGGACACTCCCAGATATGCTCAGACTGGGTTCAGACTGATGTGAGGATTACTGAACCTACACACATTGCCAACATACTGGCTGACAGGTTCGGTGCAGACTTCTCCCCCCTCCCCCCCACATGGAGAGATATCTGTACCAGAGGATTGTGGCCCCCGGAACATCTGTAACACACACGTGGGAAATGCTCTCTCCAAGGCAGTAAACACAGCATCCATGGGACCAGATGGTGTCCCAACTGTGTACTCCACGAACTCAATGAGGAATTACACCCACAGTTACGACAGCTGTTTAATCTTAGCCTCACCTCAGGTAACGTACCCAAGTAGTGGCGCGAAGCGACTGTAGTCCCACTTCACAAGGGCGGTGCCTCCGCTAACCCTGGTAATTACCGTCCCATTAGCTTGACAAGCCTTATCTGCATAGCCATGGAGAAGGATCATAATGGAACTCATAGATAAAGACATAGGGGACTTGCATACTTTGTATCCAACACAGTTTGGCTTGGTCGAAGGCAGATCATGCCTTTTAAACTTGGTTGACATTTTAGGAACAGTCACCAAGGCCATTGATGAGGGTCAAGCAGTCCATACAGCCTACCTCGACCTGGCAAAGGCCTTAGACACAATACCCCCCTCAGGTATCATTGATAAACTCATCGGCTTGAATGTAAACCCATACATCACAAGATGGGTTGCAAACTGGCTAAGTGACAGAACCCACACGGCCATAGTTGCTGGCACCATGTCAGACTCACAGCCGGTCACAGGTAGTGTCCCACGGGGCTCAGTCCTGGGTCCACTCTTGTTCGGCATCTACATTTACATAGTACAAGCAAACACAGGGGGGTTATGGCTGACAATGTTTGCAGATGACTGCGAACTGGGTGCCATAGTCGGACACACATCTGACACAGATATCCTTCTGAAGGGCCTCAGAGGTATGGATATCTGGTGCCAGACACATGGCCTACAGCTAAATGCCAGGAAATGCATAGTCATACCCTTCAGGAAGAACAAGGTTACCCCTAGCTGCCATATAGGTGGCAATCCACTGAGCACAGGGGGAGTTACCAAGGATCTGGGGACCCAGGTTGTCAGTAACCGTTCGTTCGACACACACGTTGCTAACGTAGTTAGGTAGACCTTCTACATTGCCCACCTGATCATGCAGGGATTCACATGTAGATCAGGGGAGGTCATCGTCCCCTTGTACTCATCACTCATTAGACCTATGATTGAGTACAATGCCCTGTTCGGACTGTATGTGGCCCAACACCTGCTGCAGCTGGGAAGGCCCCAACAGTTCATCGACAAACGGATGCAGGGTCTCAGGGATATGTGTTATGCTGCCCGACTGACAGGACTCCTGCTCTATTCAGTCACATACCA
Organism: Protopterus annectens; assembly: GCF_019279795.1. Lineage (NCBI taxonomy): Eukaryota > Metazoa > Chordata > Ceratodontiformes > Protopteridae > Protopterus > Protopterus annectens. The sequence continues at coordinate 625,074,695 of NC_056734.1, forward strand.
CTTGCTCAGAGGTGACCTGTGCCTGACATACAAGGCCATGTCGAACCCAGATTTGATGACTATGCTTCACCTAATGAATCTAGATCCCTTGGAACCACAAGGGCAGGTCCTTGAACCACAACCTTGACACGGTCATTAATAGAATGTGCTGGAGGGACAGATTCATCACCCAGGCACTATGCTGCTGTGGAACAACATCCCAGTACATGTGAGGCAGAGCACCTCACTGGCCTTGTTCGAGGGGAATCTTGACCAATGGATGGGAGATTGCGGTTATACCCCAGGGATTACTTCAGTGTCACTGCTTGACAGAGGTACAGCAATATTATAGGCATAGTTTTCTTCAAACTGAAGGGGTGGCAAAGGCAACATAACTATGGGCTAGGCTTATAGCTGCCCTTGGGCGGATAGCCTACTATGAACCTATGTTCATAGTCTGTCCCATTCACACTTGTCTATCCCCTGTCCTCATTCGTATGTGGATATTTCTGTGGCACATGATTGAACTATGTATTACCTGCAGGTATGCTGTGTACAGTGCACATATGTCACGGTTGATTACAGTGTATCTGTGTACCTACCTCTGTGATACTGAGGACTACCACACATCCTTCACAGCATTACATGCATATGTCCATACTATTATTCGTTGGCCTGTGGGGGGTTGTCAGGGAAACAGTTACACATATCCCTGTTTGTGCACGCATCATGGTGGTCTTTGACCAGCCTCCATTGCTATCGTGGGATGGACGGTGGTGTTGGTGTGTGTTTGGGTTGTGTTTCCACTGCCGATATATGTGTGGGGGGTGGGGTTGGCACATGTTCCTCTTTGCATGGAGCCCCATCCTGGACATTTGTGTCATGCGTCAACACTTGGCACATGCCATATGTCCTGTGATATTCCCACAGTCGTGTATGCCTTCCTGCATTACTACTGCATGTTACTGGCAGTTTGTATCTGGTACGCATGGCTATTATGTTGGATAGCTTCGCCTATTCCCATGATATGAAATACCCATTCATCCAGGCATATACATGTTATTCCATCCTTTGCATTTGGCCGTGGGTGTTTGGCCATCCGGCACCACTATTCTCTACGTGTGGTGTCCCACCTTCACCTTCTGTGCATGTGGCACCCTGTTGGGGTGTCCTGCTTGGTGGGCAGATATTCCGCTCTATGTGTTGTGTTTGACATGTCTGCATTGCTAATCATCAGTACGGTGGCTGAACATACTGCTTTGTCCAGATGTGTACAGTTATGGACACCGTGGCGTGTGAACGCCTATGGGGTTTCGACAGGTCCATACCACATGCGTGATGTACACATTCTGCCGACACATTCACATGCAGCCATTTGGATATCAGTACCTGAGCTGGGATGTTCACATGTGGGGTACATATTTGCCCGTGTGGCACTGCCTAGGACAATACTTCATACTACATTTGAGGTATACCCACTGTGTGTAGGTGTGCAGCTGCGCGGAGCTGCTAGCTGGGTTGGGTGCACGGTCGTACATGGGTGCGGGTTACATGCTATGACGGGGCTGTTGTGTATTACATTTGCATGCATGGGTTCTGCTTCTGGATATTACACTTCGGCATATGCCGTCCTATGTGTATGCGACGGGCACGTTGCTGGGTGTAGTACATGTTGCTATGCACATGTTTGTCTGTGTTTAGGGTATCTGATTTCCTTCTGGTTGTTATATAGACACGGCTGCCCGGCTGTGTACTCTCACTACTGCTGGTGACCATGCCCATGGGGCTACTTGTGTGTAGGTGCGGCGCTCTGACATGCTGCGGTACACCTTCACTGGGTATGCCCACTGACAGTGCATTGCGTGACGGACATGGTATTATGCGTATCCTTTGTTCCTTGGACAGGTACAATTTGGACTTCGTGGGTTAATGTTTGGTTCTCCGTTTTGTGTGAACGGGTACTATGTTGCATACTCTGCGTACATTTCATTATCCACGGACACTGGCTGGTGCGGTTACTATTGCAGGCGGACTGTGACAGTCAGCACTTTAGGTTGCTCCTCGCTTGCCGGCTTGGCCACGCCTACGGGCGCATCCTACTTGGGCTTGCGCACGTGCCCTCTGCACGTTTGTGGTTGGTGGCGCACTCATTACTATGCATGTGGCGCTGCTACGCCGATTATACACTGCACTGCCGGCGCAAGCCTTACACCGGCCTTGCGCCGAGCTTCATGAATCCGGGGGTATATCTATAAAGTAATGGAAAGTATTCTAAGAACTAAGCCAGCATAGAAATGGATAGAGAAAGATTTTACAACAGGGATTGCTATAAGTAGGCATACAAAAACAGACACAAAAGGATAGTATTTACTGGAGGAAGTTAAAGGAACAAGGTACTAGAGCAAATAACTCTAAAGCTAAAAGAGTAAAATAAGGCTAAGCAAGAGCTTAGAGTGAGAGAATATAAGCACAGAGAAAGGGATACAGGAGAGCCAAGTGAAACACTAGCTCTAACAGATTTTGTAGTAAAATCTAGAACAGAAGATGGTGTTAAAAAGGGATACTTAGTAGGGTGTATAAAGTAATGCATGATAAATGAAAGTTATGTACCCATCATAATGATAGGTCTGTGTTGTCCTGTTTTCATCTGGTACTACTGTTTTGATTCTCATCTCTGGTCTTGGCACCTTTAAACTTTTGGATTCAGAGCTACGAGTCCTCCTCTACCTATAATTCCCTTTCCTTCATTAAATTACCTTAGATCAAGTGTTGCTAACATAAGGTTATATGCTTCCAATATTGAGAGTTAACTAAAGATTATGTTTCAATACAGCCAAAAAAAAAAAGGTGGGGGTCACATGTAAATAAAAAGGAACCAACCCATTGAGGTTTACATTAGCAAGACTCCTCTAGACAATTTGGTGGGGGAAAGGAGGGACAGATGTTGAAACTGACAAAAGCAAGACAACAGATGTATCATTATGGTACGTACATAACTTTTATAACCGATGTTGTCCATTTCATCTGATTCAACTCTTAGGACAGATTCCCTAGCTGCTAATTTGTCTGGGTGGCATCCAGGAAGGCTAATCCTGAGAATAGCAGAGCCAAAGGTGGTGTGAGATCCGGACTGCACATCCATCTTATAGCAAGACACAAAAGTACAGATGGTAGACCAAGTGGCAGTGGTACAAATCTCACCAATTGGAAAATTATGCTGAAAAACTGTGGAAATTGCCGCTGCCCTTGTTGAATGATCAAGATGTTGGTTTCTTGGTTAATGATATACCCAATTTGTCATAAACACAATTTGTCAGCCATCTTGAGAGTATGACCTTGGAAACACCATATCCTAATTTAGCTTTAGATAATGCAAGAAAAATTGGACCAACTTCCTGAAATCTTTAGTTTTATATAGGCAGGACTTAAGCAGTATATGAATATCAAGTAAATGGAATGTGTATTCCTCTTTAGTTTAAATCTTCAGAAAGAAAACTGGTATAGATTACTGCACTGGTTTATGTTGGATTCAGATGCCACCTGTGGAATAAAGGAGGACAGTTTTAGAAAAACCCTGTCTTTATGAAAAATGAGATATGGCAGTTTGCATGAAAGGGCCAGCAACTCAGATTCTCTTTGCAAAAGTAACTGTCACCAAAAAGATAGTCTTCCATGTTAAGAACTTTAAGATAACTTTAAAGAGGCTATATATATGAATCTCAAAGTTTCCTATGTGAAAATTAGAAATGGTTGTGAGCTGTACTTTGACTGTTGAAAAGCTAGAACCTTTCTGGAAAATTCAAACTACTCTACAATAGAAGAAAGGGAAGCTGAAAAAGGATCTAAACCCTTCCTATATTCCAAAAGGAAAATTGTTTGCATTTGCTTCAGTATACTCTCCTGGTGCTAGACTTCTGTGAGGCTGTAAGCATATGTACTACATTGTTCAAAAACCGGGTGTCTCTGGCCATAGTTAGAATTGGAGGAACCAACAGTTTATTTCAAGGCTTCTGGGTCCAGGAGAGGATGTCTGGATGGATGGGATAGGAGATCTCAGATATAAATCAGTATCCAGGGAGGATGTAGAAGGGGAGACCAAAGATACAGGAACTAGACTTGTTGAGTCCACTACGGAGGAATGAGGAATACTTTGCCTTGCACCTTCTGGCTTTCTGAATGAATTTCATAATCAGTGGAAAAGGGGGCGGTAAAGAAATCCCTGGGGCCAACTATGGTTTACAGCATCCCTCTGTGATTGATCCTGAGGGGGGAGGAGGGTGAAGTAACCACTGCACTTGTTGCTTAAGTAGAATGCAAACAAGTAACAAGAATGGCCCCAGTGGCAGAAGCTTTAGTAAACCACTGCCTGATTGAGGGACCAGTCATGAGGCAGAAAAATGCACCTGCTTAATCTGCCCACTAGAACACTGGAGGGCCCCGGAATATGCATTGCTAGAAGAAAGCAATGGGAAGACCTCGCCCAATGCCACAATCTCGTGGCTTATTGACATAAAGGATAAGATCTGGTTCCTCTCAGTTTGATATACCAGACTACTGACATGCTGTCTGTCTGAAATGAAATTCCATCCACTGGCAGACAGTCTTGAAATGTCTGCAATGTAAATAAGACTGCTCTCATTTCAAGGACATTGATGTGATGGTTGGTCTCTAATGGAAGCATTTCTTGGAGAAGAGACCACACATGCAGCATTTGGGCAGCCCTTCAGGAGATTTCTCGGAGAAGGGGCCATAAAATCCTTGGTTTTGCAGACTGCCTCTACCCCTAGGAAGACATCCATTAAAACTACTCCCTCCTCTGCCCATGGAGGGGGTCGACTGAGTAATCATCTTGTTTAAAACCCTGTGATTTTCTGAACCACATCATCTTTCCTCCTCATTGATTCCTGGAAATGGTTCTTTGAGGAGTAGAGAAGTGGATTTCCATGGCAAAGGGGATCCAACCATCCTTTCAGTTTTGGTGAGTGTCTCCTTAACCTTAGTCCAAACAAAGTGAAACCATCAAAGGGGGCATTAAGGAAGGACATCTTAAAGCCTTCTGCAAAATCACATAACTTAAGTGCGGCTATAGCCATTCCATCAGCTGCTTTGGAAAGCAGGTGCATGGAAATGTTAGAAGGAATTTAAGGCATATAGCTGGGACACCACATTCTTCTGGAAACCCGCTGGCAAATTATCTAAAAGAGAATTGCTGGTCTCCTTGGTCAATTCTCTCTGGAAACATGTAATATGGGCAAGATAGTTCAGCTCTCTCAAAGAAAAGGTTGCTGAAGTGCTAGTCCATTTTCCAAGTCTGTTCAGAGCCCTAGATTCTCTATGGGGAGGTGTACAAATGTACTCTCTTTGGAGAGGTTTTTCTTCGTAGCTGCTGCTACTACTATAGCATTCACAAGGGACCTTTACTCCAGACAGTTCTATTCTTTGGTGCTGCCAAAACTTTGTCCAGTTTCCAGGGATTTGTTTCTACTGTATCAGGCTCCTTCCAGGCCCCCTGAACCACCAAACCAATGAGGGCATCAGGAGGGGAGACCACCCAGGCAGTAGAAAAGTCACCTCAAAAAGCCTCCTGAAATACAGATTCTTCCAGGGAAGGTACATTGGTGGACCATCCCACTTTTTGCTTCATAAGTTCTAGGTTTCTGCCAAATGAGACATTTTCAAAGGGGGATCTAGGAGAACCTTCCCAATCATCCAAATCATCTGCTGATGAATCTAAGTGCTTCCATTTGCAAGTCTGTTTCCCATGGACCTGTCTGGCAACAGCTTGAATCAGATTGGGAATTCAGTTAGTGAACATCAACAGGGACAGTCAGTGGCCAAAAGCCTCTAAGTGAAGGAGCAGAGTCTGAAGCAGTATACATAGGAGATCAGGTTGGATCCGAATAAGGTGGAGGCACCTCTTCTCTTGGCTTGGAAAGAACTGACTGAAAAGTGTCAAAAGCCAAAGTAGACATCAAAGTCAAGAAGATCTTTTTAAAAGGGGGAAGAGAGCTCCAGAGGCTCCAATCTGCCCTGGTTCCGACATCAGTACAGGGCTGTCAGGAGTTGATGCTTCAAGAGAGAGAGAGAGAGAGAAGGATCTGAAAGTTTCAGTGTTGACCCGCCCCCTCAGGTGCCAGCCCCAACACTTCAGCTCCAACAATTTCAGAGTTGGGAGAGACTGGGGGATATGCCAGGGCTGAAGTGGAAGGCATTATTGGCTTCAATGTAGACGCTCTGGGAATGTTCAGATACAAAGGCTTTGATTCAGATCAGACCTGCATTGGAGTCACTGGTGAAGGGTTCACTGTCACTATTCATGGCTCCACATGCAGGAATAGAGCCAAGAGGACTCCCAGCTGTAACTGCATTCATAGGACCCTCCGCATCATTTTGGTTGACATCTGCTTTGGTAAGGCTCCTTGAAGAACAGGAATACCTTGAGGATAAGGCAATCAAGGAAGCCCTGGACTGATGGAGTAATGGTGAATGCATTCAGGCACTAACCAGCTCCAGAGGAAACAGTAACAGGGAGATGAATAGATCAATGTAGACTTTAGATCTGAAGATTTTGGTACTTTTGGTGCTGGACCCACAGAAACTGCTGGGTCAAGAGACAATTTTTTGGCTTTCTTAAGCCCTTTCTCTGGAGACCTTCTTTCCAAAGTTGACTCTTTCTCTTTGGAGATTTCTTCTTCATTCTTTTTAGATGTTGAAGGAGAAGTCACTTTTACTAGACTGAGCTAGGAGAAAACACTTTAAAATTAACTTATTCCTTTTATTTTCACAACAAATATTACAGTTCCAATAGGGCAGTATGCAGAGCAGATTGTAACTGCTGATGTATCACTAAAAAAGCGTTCACCAGTCCAACAGGTAGCAGAAAAAACTTTTTAATAAAAGCCAGTTAAAAAACAAGTTGAGCGCTTTCATCTATGACTAATAGACTTCACCAGAACACTTTACAATTACAAAATACAGCTTATATACTCTCACACATTCATCTAATTATATAATTAGATTCAATTATCTAAAATATTTTAACCCTTTGACTGCTACCTCTGGACACGGACCAGTGTGTTGTGGATACATAAAACTAATTAAAATGTGTTTTACGAATACATAACTATGATTGTAATTCTAAGGACATAATGGATGTTTAGAACAAGTCTGCTATGCATTTGAAAGGGTATTTGGCACAATATGATGGAAATTGAGCTGTAATAACCACAAACCATGTTAGTCATATTACTAAAATAATGCAAAATGCAGAGGGATGGCAACAAACATCCTAGTTGGATGCACTAAATTCTCTTGTCATCCAACATAGGTTTTATGGAAATATAATCATTTAAGCCGGGAAAGACAGTGGCATTTAATTTAATTTGCCACCATACCTCTCTCTCGCCTATTTTTTTCTTTAAGTTGCCCCCTCTGACATTGATATGTACAATTTCTAAGATTCCAAATAAGAACTTGTCACAAGTCTTACTAATCTTCAAATGTTTGCATAATGCATTTTTTTCATCTCCCTTTCTAATGCAATAGTAATGATCGTAGATTCTATTGCGGAGACATCTCCGTTTGCCTACATAGTAACAATTGCATTTCGTGCAAGTTGCCAAATACACTAAACAAGATGTTCTGCAATTTCCTTTCCTGAATTTTATATTTGTGGAATTAATATCCTGTAATACTAATGAGGTTCTACGATCAATATATGTACACTGGTTGCAGTTGCCACACTTTGCTGTGCCTTTTATGCCATCCTGGGTAACTGCTCTATCTTTTTTCCTTTCAAATTCCATCTTTAAATTACTTGCATTGCTATACACAAACCTTGGCCTGTCCCCCATTATTTTTGAGATATTCGTATCCACCCTAAAAATATTCCAGTGTCTTTCCATAATTGCCTTGATGTCATTAGAGTTGTACCCGTATTGAAGGATACATGCCCCTGTATATTCATTCTCTACAACCTGATTCACATTGGTCTGGCCTGTAAGGACCTCCTCATTTATGCCTAAAATGGCCTGATATCTGATGTTTCTATTACTATTAACATATTGTTTTAATTCAGTAATCAAACTGTCAGGATACCCTCTCCCTCTAAACATATTTCCTATCAGATCTAGTTCAGTTTCCAAATCTGATGTCTCGGAGGTCATTCTTGCCGCTCTTATAAATTGACCTTTTACTATACTTTTCTTCTGTTTGTATGAGTGGCAACTGTTGTAGTGTAGATATGAGTTGCTGAATGTCTCCTTTCTGTGTATTTTGGATGTAAATCTCTTGTTCCTTATATTTATCTCAGTGTCAAGGTATGATATAGATTTTTTACTTGTGTTGATTGTAAATTGCAGGTACTCACACCTGCTATTTAGATATACTATAAACTCTGATAATTTTCCAACACCCCCATTCCAGATCAGGAACAAGTCGTCCAAAAATCTGGTGTATAGGTCTATATATTTCCACCAGTCACTGTTGAATATATATTCTTTGTCCCAGTCAAGCAAGAATAAATTGGCAAATATGGGGGCGCACGCCGCCCCCATAGCTACCCCTTTGCATTGTCTGTAATACTCCCCTTCAAAATATACGTAATTGTATTTTAATACAATGTCTACAAATTCCATAATTAGGTCTTTTTTTGCGTTGTCAACAACTCTTAAATCATCTATACTACTACTGAATCTATGTAAGCCCTCTTCGATAGGTATGCTAGAGAACAAATCTACCACATCAATAGTCACCATAATGATGTCAAATTTACATAAATTAGGTGTCAATCTTCTCAAAAAGTCCCAAGAGTCTTTTAGTAGATGCTGGACCTTATCATAACTAGGTTTTAACCATTTGTCCACTACTTTCCCAAATACAAAAGTTTTGGATTTGTTCCCTGATATTATTGGACGGAACGGAGGGTCCAGAACATTTTTATGCACTTTCGGAATACCAACTATAGTGGCAATAATGATGATTTAAGAGTTGTTGACAACACAAAAAAAGACCTAATTATGGAATTTGTAGACATTGTATTAAAATACAATTACGTATATTTTGAAGGGGAGTATTACAGACAATGCAAAGGGGTCGCTATGGGGCGTCTTCCATATTTGCCAATTTATTCTTGCTTGACTGGGAGAAAGAATATATATTCAACAGTGACTGGTGGAAATATATAGACCTATACACCAGATTTTTGGATGACTTGTTCCTGATCTGGAATGGGGGTGTTGGAAAATTATCAGAGTTTATAGTATATCTAAATAGCAGGTGTGAGTACCTGCAATTTACAATCAACACAAGTAAAAAATCTATATCATACCTTGACACTGAGATAAATATAAGGAACAAGAGATTTACATCCAAAATACACAGAAAGGAGACATTCAGCAACTCATATCTACACTACAACAGTTGCCACTCATACAAACAGAAGAAAAGTATAGTAAAAGGTCAATTTATAAGAGCGGCAAGAATGACCTCCGAGACATCAGATTTGGAAACTGAACTAGATCTGATAGGAAATATGTTTAGAGGGAGAGGGTATCCTGACAGTTTGATTACTGAATTAAAACAATATGTTAATAGTAATAGAAACATCAGATATCAGGCCATTTTAGGCATAAATGAGGAGGTCCTCACAGGCCAGACCAATGTGAATCAGGTTGTAGAGAATGAATATACAGGGGCATGTATCCTTCAATACGGGTACAACTCTAATGACATCAAGGCAATTATGGAAAGACACTGGAATATTTTTAGGGTGGATACGAATATCTCAAAAATAATGGGGGACAGGCCAAGGTTTGTGTATAGCAATGCAAGTAATTTAAAGATGGAATTTGAAAGGAAAAAAGATAGAGCAGTTACCCAGGATGGCATAAAAGGCACAGCAAAGTGTGGCAACTGCAACCAGTGTACATATATTGATCGTAGAACCTCATTAGTATTACAGGATATTAATTCCACAAATATAAAATTCAGGAAAGGAAATTGCAGAACATCTTGTTTAGTGTATTTGGCAACTTGCACGAAATGCAATTGTTACTATGTAGGCAAAACGGAGAGATGTCTCCGCAATAGAATCTACGATCATTACTATTGCATTAGAAAGGGAGATGAAAAAAATGCATTATGCAAACATTTGAAGATTAGTAAGACTTGTGACAAGTTCTTATTTGGAATCTTAGAAATTGTACATATCAATGTCAGAGGGGGCAACTTAAAGAAAAAAATAGGCGAGAGAGAGGTATGGTGGAAAATTAAATTAAATGCCACTGTCTTTCCCGGCTTAAATTATTATATTTCCATAAAACCTATGTTGGATGACAAGAGAATTTAGTGCATCCAACTAGGATGTTTGTTGCCATCCCTCTGCATTTTGCATTATTTTAGTAATATGACTAACATGGTTTGTGGTTATTACAGCTCAATTTCCATCATATTGTGCCAAATACCCTTTCAAATGCATAGCAGACTTGTTCTAAATATCCATTATGTCCTTAGAATTACAATCATAGTTATGTATTCGTAAAACACATTTTAATTAGTTTTATGTATCCACAACACACTGGTCCGTGTCCAGAGGTAGCAGTCAAAGGGTTAAAATATTTTAGATAATTGAATCTAATTATATAATTAGATGAATGTGTGAGAGTATATAAGCTGTATTTTGTAATTGTAAAGTGTTCTGGTGAAGTCTATTAGTCATAGATGAAAGCGCTCAACTTGTTTTTTAACTGGCCTTTATTAAAAAGTTTTTTCTGCTACCTGGTGGACTGGTGAACGCTTTTTTAGTGATACATCAGCAGTTACAATCTGCTCTGCATACTGCCCTATTGGAACTGTAATATTTGTTGTGGAATTTTGTGTTGCGGTTCCAGTATCGGTTTTTTTTTTTCTTATTATTCCTTTTATTTTGAAGGGCTTTGAGGCCAAAAGAAGCACAAGCTTCGCAGTCGGTGTCCAAATGTACATGCCTACATAGCAGACACAGAGTGGGGGGCCTTGAGGAATTTTGTGGCCACATTTAAACATATTTTAAAAATTTTATCAGCCATGCTGGTAGGGTAAGAAATGTCAAACACACATGCACAACACACTAATCTTTAAATTTTAATGAAAATAGGAAAAACTTATTAATAACTCTAATGGTAAATTTATATTCTAAAACTAATAACAATCCAACACTATATATAAAACTGTAAATATCTAATTAGGCAATTAAATATAACTATTATCTAAACGTTATAAGAAATAAAGTTGTCAAAAGGACAATGGGTAGGGAGGGAATAGTGCAAAGCACCAGCTAAAGTTAGAAGAAAAAGACTAACTGAACATTTTTGGAAAAGACTTATCCTAAAAGGAAATTAGAACCACTGCGGCATTTAGTTCAGATAGCAAACGAGATCTGGGTTAATCTGATGAAGGAATGGGAATTATGGGTACAGGAGGACTCAGAGCCCTGGATCTGAAGGTTAAAGCTACAGAGACAGGATAACAGTTGGATCAGAGTCCCAACAGTTGAACGAAAATGGATACCACTGAATCTATAAGAATCGGATTTGAAAAGACTGAAAAAAAAAAAGAATAGAAAGGCAAATGACAAAGGGAACAATGGAAAGAAAGCTGTAGGGCTTCCAGTTGTTCAGTCACAGTGGTTTGGGTTGTTTGCATAGAAGTGTTTGTACAGGTATTTTTACACCCCAGGCAGACTTCAAAGGATTTTCCTGTAGATAGGTAGCAAATGCTGAAGATGTAGAGGGCAAGATAGAAGAAACATGGAATATATATTTTTTGGAATATAATAGATTAATGGATTCCAAAAAAATCTCTAAAGAGTACCATAATTGAAATGTTGGGAGAACAAATGGTAAAGGAAATGAAGACCTAGGATATAAGATATGAACTGCTTAGACAAAATTAGGCCTTACTAAGTTTAATGCTACCAGCTGCCAAAAAATCAAAATCTAAAATCAGCCATGATGGAAGTTTTAAAATGAATACTGAAAATGAGGTAAAAGAACTGAAGTCAGACATTTAGAAAAAATGTGGAAATATATTTCACAAAAATAAATGGAATTTGTTGGAACTATACCTACAGAATAAAGCTCAGAAGGTTTAACAGAAGGTGCAAACTGAGTAATGTTGAAGTGAATGAAGATAGTTAAAAAGAAACCATATTGTATGACGGTAATGGAAATTTATTTTTATCTATTTGTGTGTTAAGTACAGTTGGATAAAATTTTGCCATAACAGTAGATATCCAACTTTTCACCATTCCAGTATTCATCATATGTGGGATCTCCTACCAAAAATAGTCCAATGTTTGGCCAGCATACCAAAGCCTTTACATCCTCCCAGCATCATACATCTGATGTATGCTCCCCTCACAGGTGTAGGGCACGATGTGATGGATGCATGTTCAGTCCTCAAAACTGAAGTGCCCCAGGAGAACTAAAACAACCTCAGGAAAAATAAGGATATTTGCATCCAAGAAGAATGCAGATAGAGAGAGAAAAAATAGGGCAAGAAAGGAAAAGACCCCAAGGGCAGCAAAGTGCTCTCAACCAAAAGGAGAGAAAGGGAAGGCAGTCAGGAGGGACTGAATACTGCAACACTGAAAAGCAGGACATCTACCATTATGGTAAGATACTACACAACTGTACTGTCTCCTTCCTTATCAAACTGTTGCACTATTCATTATATATGTGGGAGATTACCAAAGAAGCTATTGTAAAGGAGGAACCCTCCACAGACCCATGAATAATAGTCCTGGGAAACCTTGCCCTGGTTCTGAAATGACATCTAACTTGTAATGTTTAGTAAAAGCTTGAACAGAGGCCCAAGTAGCAGTTTCTAGAATGGATCCAGTGTCCAGAACCTTGAAGAAAGCTCCAGAAGAGGCTACTACTCTTGTAGAATGAGCTTGAACTGAAGTGGAAAGCTGTTTACCATGAAAGGAACAAAAAGAAGTGGCCTCAGAAATCAAGAGGCGAGAGTTTGCTTAGAAACCACCAAAACAAATGTCCTGGTATGAAAAGAAGCAGAAACATGCTGTAATGTTCAGGCAGCCTTTGTCTTACTGAAATAACATCTGAGCAAAATCTAAAGTGTGAAGCACCTTTTCACTAGCAGACTGTGAAGAAGGAAAAAAGGAAGGAAGTTGGATAGACTGATTCACGGGCAAATCATTAACCACCTTGGGCATAAAAAGATTAGTACACAGAGACCCCTATTCTCCATGAAAAATCAAAAAAGTGAGGACCTACCATCAAAGCCTAAACTTCAGAAACTCTCTTGGCTAAAGTAAGAGCCACAACAAAAAACAGTCTTCATGGTGTAATGTTGCAAGGAAGAAGAATTGAGCTGAAAAGGAGACGGAGTTAATTTTTCAAGGACAAAATTAAGGTCCCAAGAGGGAGGAATAGGTTTTTTGGGGGGTCTGATATGAAGGATGCCTTTAAGGAACTGTTTGACCTTGAAACGAGAAGCCAAAGTAGGTTCAAGAGCAGACAAGAAGAGATTGCTGACAGGTGAACTTTAACAGAAGAATATGCTAGACCAAAACTGAGCAGTAAGAAAGCACCAAAGGGACCCCTACTGAAAAGGGATCCTGGTCACGTTTGAGACACCAAACAGAAAAAACTCTTCCATTTAGCCAAATGGGAGTTTATGGTAGTGGGGTTCCTGGCCTCCTGCAGAACCCTAAGTATTTTGTCAGAAACATGGTGTCTAAAGGGAATCAAAATCCTATTACCCAAAGTGTCAAATGAAGAGTTGACATTTGAAGTTGAATTAATGACCCCTGGTTTTGTGTGAAAAGATCCATCCTGAGAGGTTACTTGGGATAATTGCCTCTGGGTTAGTGTGAGAGAGAAGGGGGAACCAGTGCTGTCTGGGACAAAAGGGAGTCACCAGCAAGATTATTAGGGAGTCCTTCATGATCCTGTGCAGGACCCTGGGAAGCAGAGGAAGTGGAGGAAAAGCATATAGGAACATTCCTTTCAAGAAAAAGGAATGGTGTCCACCTTCTAAGTCAGAGGACTTGGGACTATGAAACAGAACTGAGTAAGTTGTCTGTTCAAAGGAAGGCAAAAATATCCACTTGAGGAATACCCCAGTGATGTACAATGTCCTGTAACACTTCCCTGTGAAGCTTCTATGCATGGGGTTGTGCCCTGGACCTGTTCAGATAGTTTGCCACAAGGTTTTCTCTGAAAAGCTGTAGACTGCCTGAAGGGTTATCTGATAGTGGATAGCAAAGTCCCAAGCCTGAAGAGCTAGTCTGCAAGAAGATAAGACTCTGTGCCTCCCAGTTTCTTGATGTACCACACAACTATGATATAGCTTGTAAAGACCTTTAGAGGGCCTGGAGCCAAAAAGGAATGGAATGCCTGCAGACAAGAATGAGCACCCTGATCTCTCCTTAATGTTAATATGGTCTGATCTCTGATGAAGGGCCAGAGACCCTGAACACTCAGATTGCTGGAAGAAGCTCCCTATCCCTGATGTGAAGCATCTGTGGAAAGCTCTTGAGTAGGGGTAGGAGTCTGAAAAGGTAGGCCTGGATTGAGGGATATCTTCCAAATCCACCAATGAAACTCATGTTTGAGACAAGTTAATAAGGGAATTGGAAACTCAGAGGGTAGCAATGCTGAAGTCAAACTGAAAGAGATACCATTGAATCTTTCTCATATAAAGCTTGGCAAAAGGAATCATGGGGTTGGTAGATGTGCCATCTGGGGTGATATAATCTGTGGCCGGCACAGTGGTTCAGCGGATAGCATTGTTGCCTCACAGCAAGAGGTTTCCCAGTTTGATTAGTGGCTGGGGCACCTTCTGTATGGAGTCTGCATGTCTTCCATGTATTCGCATGGGTTTCCTCACACATTCCAAAGACATGTAGTAGGTGAATTAAACACGTTAAATTGGCTATAGCAGCAAGCGAGTTTTGGAAGAACAACCACTGCAAGGCTAGCCACCTGGCAGTGTAAACCATGGCTCTACATGATTGTCGCTGTTTAAGCGACACGCTGACCCCATGTGCAAAAATTGGGAAAATGGTTTGTGGATGGATGGGTAGATGTCATGAACCCCAAGACTCTGAGAAATTCCCTTGCTGAAAAAGAGGGAAAGGGGGAAGACAGACTGGAAGTAGGCTGTTATAGACAGAACATTGGGAGACTGAAGAGAGGCCAGCACTGAAATGGTCTGGATTCTGCAACCCTGAAAACTGTCATTTTGGGAAGCACTGCACAGGAGGAGCATGGTAAAGTGCAGATCTTGAAGTATCTGGAATTGGGAGGGAGCCTAAAATAGTAATTCATCCATATATGGGAATATCTGGATTCCCTGAAAAAAGCAAAAGACTATCACAGGGGCCATACATTTGGTGAATACCCCTGGGGCTGTAGAAAGGCTAAAGGGTAAAGCAGAGAACTGAAATGAGAGGAAGAAACAGAGAAACATAAATAACTTCCTGAAGAGAGAGTGAAAGAGGATAAGAAGACCGGCAGAAATGCCTGGGAGCAAGAAGGAAAGAGTCTGGAGGGAAAGTAACCTAAAAGAAGGACCCTTTAGAAAGGTGTTGAGAAAGGATAGGTCTGGGATAGTTCTCATGACCCCTCTTTTCTGTGAACTAGAAGCATCCTGGAATAAAATCCTGTTCCCCATTGAGCTTCTGGAACATATTGGATAGTCCCACGATATTGTAGATCTTGCAGGACAACAGAAAAGTGAGGAAGTTTGTCTGGAGGAGGTAGAGGAAGACCTGAAAAGTGGGGAAAGGATTTCCATATCATAAACTAACCATGAAGAATAATGGAAAGGACCCAGAAGTCTGAGGTAATCTGTTGCCTGACAGGAAAGGCCTGAAAGACAAGGGAACATGACAGAGGGGAGAGGGAGAAAAATGTCAAATGGTGGCAGATTTGTCCAAAAAAAGAGATTTTGATTCCTGGAAGTCTTGAGTGGGTTTATCAAAATATGTGCTTAGAAACATTTTTCCTCTTTGAGGCTGACAAGGTTGTCTATGAATAAAGGCAGATTTAGAAGGCTAGTTTCTCTGAAATGTGGGTATAAGTGAAAAAAAAATTGTTTAAGGTCTTGCATAACTTTACCTTTGTCTTGTAGAATCTTAAACATATCAGCAGCAGTACCAAAAATATTTTGGTAATCCAAAACAGCATCTAGGAGCTTGGCCTTCATACAATCAGGTAAAGCCTGTATGCACAGCCAAGAGTACTTCCTCATAACTGAACCTGAAATTAGCAGCTCGAGGATGCATCAAAACTACATTTGATAGAATGATGAGACACATGCAAAGTGAAACCCAGTAAGGAAAGGGCAGTAGTCTTGCATTCAGAATCAGGTGGGTCTGACAAGATCCCCACCCTCCAGTTGAGACAAAACAGACCGAACATACCTGGTCATATGGGTCAGATAATTTATGTCTCTAAAGGCCAACGTAGCAGAAGTATAAAAACATTTCCCCCAGCCTCTACATAGCCTGACTGTCTTTGCCAGAAGGGAGAAGTATGGAAGATAAAAACTTGTCAGGCTTATCCACAGATACAGATACTACAGCAGGGTCTGCAGGAGGATACTTGTAAAAGGTACTTAAAGGCCTCAGGTACCTTATAAAAGAGGTTAGGCTTCTTGGAGGAGCAGAGGCTGGGAATCAGGAGCCAAAGAAGCAGCTGCAAACGTATCTAACAAAGTAGCCGGTACAGTGGGAACATTTGAAGGTTTAGGAGATTACATTTGTATCAGCTCGTAATACCTCTTTTGGATGTTGGAGATCTGGCAACAACCCCATTTAAAATGCTCCATCATGAAAACCACGGTGTGCACAAAAGGCAGCTCCTCAATGTGAGTAATCAGGGCTCAAATAAATCTGTGTCCTCTAACCCATATTCTAGGGGTGAAGTGATTTGCAAGGAATGGGCCAAGGATTCATCTCCTGAATCCATTTCCTAACCTGAAGAATTAGATTCCCTAGTTCTTTTGGCTGAGGTAGAAGCTGGGGGGGGGGGGGGGCACAGATAATCCCTGATGGGGCTTCAAGGTTATAAAGGAGGTGAACAATCCCTAGGTAAAATCCAGCCATTCCATGAGGATAGTTGGCAATGGGTTGTATGAGTTTAGTTGTCTGCTTCATTTTCATTGGAACATCAGCTTTGTCCAACCTAGGAGGCTCACAGCTATGCCTAGACTCGAAGGGTACCAATAACCTCTTCTCTAACTAGGATTTGGGGACCCCCCCAGGCCTTTTGGAAATTATCAGCAGGGGGTTCACCCTCATCGTTAGTGATGGATGTTTGCACAGACTCAGAGGCCATGCGAGAAGCCGGCCTTATGCGGGCCTCCAACAGGGTTGCAGCAGAGGAACTGCATGGTCTTTGGGGTCTTCATCCATCTCAAGAGAGATGTCCAGTAGAGGCTGGACAGCAGCATAATCAGAATGAGACTTTTTAGTCCTTAAGAAATGGCTGTACCTCTGTGTGGGCAGATTTAGCCATGGTACTCTGGGTGAGAAGCTTAAGATGTTGGTTCTCCAGGTAGACGGACAATGAAGATAGATGGCTGCAAAGAGCTTTCAGAACAAAAACCTGACAAATGCTACACTGGGTATGATCATGCAAAGCACCTAAGCAGAAGATGCTCTTGCTGTGTCTATCTTTATGGGGAATCTGCCTCCCACACTAAAATTTTCCCTTCCTGAATGACAAACTCACGGTTAACACAGAGAAAAAAGGACCAATGGGGCACTTAAATGTAAATGGCTTGGTAGGAACCAGGCCAGTGAAAGACATTCAGACAGACATTCAACCATGGCATTCAGACTGGCAGTAAAGAAGTTCTAAGGATCGAGCATGTGTATGTTGCCTTTATGCCCTATGTCTACATGGGAAGCATAAATCTCATATATGATGCTGAGAGGATATAAAGGCTTTGGTATGCTGGACAGATGGGCTACGCTTGTCAGGAGATCCCACATGTAATGAATACTGCAACAGTGATAAGGAAGGACATCTTTATGCTGCAACTTAAAAATACAGGATTTAATAAAGGTGTTAAAAAGGACAAGATGGGCAAAGGAAAAGGAATGGGAGACAGAACTTTAGTATTAATACCGGTCTTTTGCAATAGGAAAGTGCCGGATGAAAGAAAGAACAAATTGGATGGTAGCTGTTAAGCAGATAATGCAGAAAAGCAGTTGCAAGAAGAATATACCAAAGGAATGGCTTGGGGAGGAAGAAATTTAAGTGCATTACGAAAAAGGTCAAAGGAGTGCAACAGGTCAAAAATGAAGGAAAAGCCAATAGTAGAATGAAAAATGGGATAGTGAAATGGAGAGAAGGGGGTGAAGTCAGGGTGATTTCAATGATTTGAAAAATCTAAGAAAGAAGGAAGATGTCAAAACAGGAAGTACTAAGGACAGGCATTCTGACAGTACCAATAACAGAAACATGGGACAGTGAAAAGGATGGATGAGACGCAGTGGCACAAAGATAGTGTTCATAAAGGAGGTCATGAGGGAGACAATATACCCAAGGGGAGTAGAGGAGGGAAAATGTTATCATATATAGAAATACTACAAATACTACAAATAAGTGTCAGAATAAAATTTCTCTAGTAGAATTACTTCAGACATTATCTCTATGCAACCTAGGCCAGAAAATATGCTTGGGTTCTATGAAAATTATTTCTGAATAAGTTAGACAAGTCCGTTTCTGTTTTGTAAAACATTATGTTATAGCTGAATGTGGCATTGTTTAGATAAGAGATTATAGCTTTCTTTTGTTCCAGACAAAAATAATATGGAACATTACCTGCCTTGGAAAATCTGCCACTATATTCTTCCTTGCTTTTATTACAAGTTCTGTAATAAATGAAGTGTTATTTGTATAAAGGGAAAGCGTGAGATAATGGAAAACCAGCAGAGTTACATTTCAAAATGTTCTCAAAAACGTCACTATATGATGACTGCAAGCTGTTGCTGTCAGTTTAAGAATATGAATTATGATTGGCTAAAGTATTCCAGAAGGGACCACCTAAGGTTGAATGGTTTGTTTCATGTATATAATACAGTCTTTGTAGAATGTCATGATAGATTTGTTTCTCAAGTAATGACAATAAGCTGTCACTTCTATTCTGGAACAATAAACTTATTGCCACAAAATGATTTTATGTCTTATTGGAGTTACTAATGGACAGTGTCACAGAACTCTTAACAAAACAATGGAAGATAAGGAGGAACAAAGACTAGATGAACTGGAAGTGTGTAGATGATGACATTGAAGAAGAGAGGGAACCAGAAGTAAGGATACTTGAAATAAAGCTGGGCAGAGAAAGGGGGAAAACTGTACTCTACCATTCTCCACATGTCATCTAACATCACATTTAAGGTATGATAAGCTAATCAAGAAATGAAAAAAAAAACAGATGTGCTGGAAAGAAAAAGATAGCTATCATGGAATACCTTATTTGTCAGACCCATCATAGAGTATATCATCATACAGTCTTGGTACAGAATCCAGACAGACTGACTGAAGTGCTTAGCCTGGAAGGGTTCAAGCTACAGTTAGTAGATAAAACCAGTAAAGGAACTCTTTCCTGTTCTCTATAGGGAGATGAAGCAAGAAATTTAGAAGTCAGGGCTCTACCAGCTGGTAATGACCATGTTAACAGTATGGTTAATGCTACCTTGGGTCTGGAGCCAAGAAGAGCCACAAAGTCCAGGGTCTGAGGCTACAGAGGAAATGGCTAATGCACTGGGTTGTTCAGAAACACAGATCTGAGAAGATTACAATACAGTAAAGGAGTGCAGGAACCATGAAAAAAATGCAAAAGGGCAAATTGAGGAGGGATGGCAAAAAGGTTGCCAAAGTCATCAAGCAGAAAAAAATAACACAGGGATTGGAGAAACAAGGAGAAGCATCTCAGGAAAGGATGAATGAAGTCCAGAAATGGAAACCACTGGGGCAAAGGGGGAATTAAAGGGATCTTAGAGGCCTGGTTCACAAAATAAGTAAAATAAAATAAATGAGAAAAATTTTGTCACACATTAATAAAAACAATAAGGTTTTGTTCTGATATATAGATGAAAGAAAGACATTAAAGAATTCAATTAGGAAATTAGCTTGGGAAGGAAAATATATGATGGCTAATGAAGTGAAAATTCTACACCCATATTCTGTATCACTGTTTAACAAAAAAGCAGAACAGACATCACCAGCCTGGGAAGGCAGGATAGAGGCAGTCAGAGAAAGGACAGATGACAAAATAACAGAGGAGATGGAAAGGGGACCGAGGGGTCTTGAGGAAAACAAGGCAAGGGGATCAAACAGTCTTCTGATAAGTATAGTTTTGGTAAGATTTCTGACACAGTTGATGTTGCTATAATGAAGTACATTTTTTTTAAACAAAGGGTGGCTGACAGGTGAAATCAAATACAGAAATGGATGGCAGAAGCTGAGAAAATTGAGGTCTACAGTTTCTAAATTAATCAAGCATGAATTGATCATTACTAACAGCTCTAAGCTTTAAATGGAAAACCAGGTCCCTATCATTAAACATTTCTAGTATATCTAATAATCATTGTTCTGTTGACATTGCTTTAAGTGAAGAGTTAACCTAACATCTGTAATGCAAACAAAGCATGAGCAGTCACACTAAAAAGAAAGAAAAAGCAGCAATATCCAAGTAAATCCTGCAAAGAAAACACAGTTATGCAAAGAATATTTCAAAGGTATACAGTCTCATGTGGGCACTGTGACCTGCCAGAACTCCCAAAAATCAATGAAAACACAAATAAATAAATAAAACTACTGACTGAAGACAAGTTCTTTAACAAAACACTGAAAAACAAGCATTTTTTCTTTAAAACTATATGCCACAAACACAAGACGCTACACTTCAATATCTCCCTTCTTTTATTTTTCACTAAAAGTACAAATGCATATATTCAAAAAAAATAAAAAAAACTCACCTTTTTACATTAGAGTCTACGTCAGCAGACTCCTCTCCAATATATGGCAAAATTGGTATTCCCTTGTTTCCTAAACACAAGTGGAGAGTAAAAACAAATTCAGAAAAACTTCTACCCTAAATAGTAATTAACACTGACTTAATATGCCTCTCGTGCTTTTTTTTTCAAATGTTATGTACTACTTCTGCAGGAACCCAAACACATCTTCGGCAATGTGAAATCATGCTCAAATACAAGAAATCCAGTTCTATTCACAGGAACAATACTGGGCAAGTGATCACAGGTACCAAGACAGGCCTTGTCATGTACACCTTTATGTACACAGTTAAAAGCTATTGCCACCCATTTGGTATACTTAATAGTACCCACATCCCCGATAACCCTGGTATATGTCTACTCACCCAGTCATCAAGACTAGTCTAAAAGGCAGACAAAGTAGTACTTTGCATGACCTATAGTGTTAACTGGCTGCATAGGCTGGAAATACATTCAGTTAGGAACATATCCTTTCAGCAAGTCTTACTTAATACATTTATTAACTTCAAATTACACAGTGACATGAGTACACATACATTTATAAAAAGAAAAAACACTGAATAATTTTTTTTTCTTTTGCATGCATTGCACTTATATGGGTTATTTTTTAATGTTTCAATTTAACATTACTTAGAATTCTCAAGTCCTGCACTCCTCCTGAACATTACTCTGCATATATTGTTCCCACAGATCCCATTCATTTCTGAATAGTTTGCCCCTTCCATAAAGATTCCACCTCCAGTTCTTTTACCACCTTTCCAGCAGTCAGTAAATCTGCTACAGTTGGTTTAGTTTATTTCCCTTTTCTAGTAACTTCTTTTTTGGTGGCCAATCTCATTAAACTTAATAGGGTCTTACTGTGTCTAGACAATCCTGTTTCTATATCCCAGCTCAAAAGAGTCAGTTCCTTAATTACAATAATTCGTTCCTCACAACATTTCTGACAAAGCAAGTAATCTACCAACTCGATTAATTCTCAAAATGTCCCCAAGTACCCCTTCTCTTTCCCATCATTACTCCAACTTCTGCAGTCTATTTGTAGAAAAATTATCTGAAGCCTATTTTGAGTATAAAAATACCTCTACAAACACTCCCATGCAAAAATCCTAAACCTTCCAGATTTTGTTGTTTAATTGGGAATAGTAATAATCTTCCCACTTATCCCAATACCTTAGTTCCTTTGCTGATTTTCTCCAATGAATTCCAGATTCCTCTTGCCCATTTTCTATGCCCCTACTTGCTCTCATCCATTAAGCTAAATACTTCCCCACTCCTGCATTTGCTTAGTTCTCAAAATAGTTTCTGCTACTTTGTAAATATAATATTCTGTGGTTGTAAATGTTCTCTTTAAGGGCCTGCATTCAAAATCCTACTCTCGCCTTATTTTTTTGGCAGCCCTCTTCAGCATTATTTCTTTCCACTTTGATTTGCAGACTTGTGTTTGTACTATGTATATCAGCCTTAATTATGTAGTTCTAAAAATATCCCCCATAACCGGTAATCTTAAACCACAATCTTCTGTGGTACAAAACAACCTATCCCACTTATCTCTTACCCTCTTTTACACCCAAATAAATTCCTTTACTTCTTTTATTAAGGTCGACAGCTCCTCCTCGGGTTGGTAAAAATATGCCAAACGTGTATACTATTAAAGGGACTAGAAATGTTTTCCTACTTGTACCTTACTATCAATATCCATAGTCAAGAGCATCCAACTTCTGAATTTTATGATCTTTCATTTAGTTTCTTCTCAAATATGCTTAGCTGCCATTATGAAATCCTTTTTAGTCCAAACACCTAATTACTTATCTTGTATTGCCATAAATATGTGTACTGCTGAAACAATTCATTTGTGGGGACAAAGTTGCCCTCTATAGCCTTTGTTTTATTTTCATTTGTTTTATATACTAAAACATTCTGAAACTGCCTGAAAATGTTCCACAACACTGAATTATTCTTTTCTGGGTTTACCAAATACAAAATATCAGCAAATAAAGCAATTTTTTTTTGTATCATACCAGCTATACCCTTGAATTTTTGAGACCCCCATTTTCTTTGCTAAAGTCTCCAAGTATAAAACACAAAGGAGAAAGACAACACGCCTACCCTGTTCCTGTATTAAACTTGTCAGACAAGAATTCTTGATACTTCTGACCCTTCATATATCACTCTAATTAAACTCATTATTCTATAAGGAAAGTGGAGTTTCTGTCATTGCCCTACTCATGAAAATCTACCAGTCAACAAATGTGGGGGCCTTGCACTCTGCTTCCCTTTAGATCAACATTTTCTGTTAATGTTGTCAAATGTTTAGA
The DNA here is from genome assembly GCF_019279795.1 of Protopterus annectens. NCBI lineage: Eukaryota > Metazoa > Chordata > Ceratodontiformes > Protopteridae > Protopterus > Protopterus annectens. The sequence continues at coordinate 625,098,026 of NC_056734.1, forward strand.
TACTCTCCAGAAACACACTGATCCAGGTTTGGCAGCTCCTTAGCCATTCTCTTAGCTAATAGACAAACACTTTATAATTATGAACAATAAATTGCAAAGCGGTAACTGATAAAACAAAAAAGCGATATCCTGGGTAATCCAGTAACGTTTATTGCACACACTTCTTGAAGAAATACAATTAAAAAACCAACGATAAAAATAATTTATACGTTCCGTGTACTGAGCGCTTTCACCCACAAATGAAATAGGGTTTCTTCAGAGTACAAAAATACAGTCAAGGTTGTAACAATTTATAGGTAGCTAAATTGATTAATAAGTTAATTGATAAAAGCAACGCCTACTGATTAACATTTGGTAGTCAGTTTACTCCTTAGTTTTTGAATAATAATGTTGACGCAAATTTAATGGTGTCTGTAATAATATTAATAAATAGTAATGTATAAAAATTCACTGTAGTTCAATACAAGAGGGTGTAATACTATATTATTTATTGTGTATTTAAAGAGCAGCATGTATAAGGTGTTGTAAACTAATAATATATACAAATTCAATGATAAAAAAGCTTAATAATATATTTAGAAGGACATATAATTTCTTGTTTTGTTTTTGTTTTTTACTCAAAGAATTTTGTTTAAAGTATGTTTACAGAAATGAATATGTATGTAATTATGTTTAAGGTGTCAATGTAATAAATAATATATATAAATATAAATATAAGTATAAATATAAATATTTATATAGAGGATGTAATTATAAATATTAACGTAAATATAAATATATTTCATAACTGACCTTTACAATTCTTTGAAAATTCTATAAAAACTGCATAAATAATGTTAAAAACAGATAAAATACATTTTGTACATATTTTGTATATATAAACATAATTAAATACACACAGATTTATATTTCAGAACACTGGCAATACTAATGTGTCCATTTAGCCCTGGTGTTACACTGGCATTAAGTCTGAGTTGCCACAAACATTCCTTTGTCAATAATAAATTTTTAAGATCAACTTCCTTTTCCCAAGGGTAGTAAATTCCATCTATAATGAAGAATATAAATCTTTTAAAATTACTACATGTAGTACTGTGAACATAGAGAGCATTTGTTTCTTTTTTATGTTTAATGTCTCTAATATGTTCCATAATTCGCTCTCTTAATTTTCTCTTAGTTTTTCCAACATAGAATCCGGGACATGATATACAATTAGCTAAATAAATAACCATTTTGGTGTTACAGTTACAATGTCCCGGACATTGTAATGTTCTCCCATATCCATTTACCATAGAATATGGTCCATCATTAATGAATTTACAACTTTTACAAAACCCACATTTTGTCATTTTTGATGTATTGTATCTATGAATGCTACTGCTGCTTTCCAAAATTTCTTTCAAATTGGTCCCCCTACTATAGGTAATCAGAGGATATGGGCCTAATATGTCTTTAAATTCTTTTTTGTTATTAAAAACACAATTCCATGTGTCATTTAAAATTCTAACTATTGTCTTTGAATTTTCATTGTAAGGTATGATAAATGCTTCTCTTTTACTTGTGGAATTCAATTCTATTGATTTTTTATCTAAACCATTGTGAAGAATTGGTTTAAATTTAGTGTCCCTCTTACTCACCACCTCTTTATGTACATTATCTAGTTCTTTCTGTGGGTAACCCCTTTCTAAAAACATTTCTTTAACTATTCTTATCTCTTCCAAAAAATTAATGTCCTCACTGATGATACGTGAAAGTCTAACCATCTTTCTTTTGAAAATGTGGATGAGTACTTTCACAGTGCAAGTAGGTATTAGAATATGTTTTTTTACGAAATATGTTAGACTCTATTTTACCATTCTTGATGTACATCCTTATGTCCAGATAGTCACAATAATCTTTATATATTTGGAATGTAAATTTTAAAAAAGAGGTACTAGTGTCTAGATAGTGAACAAAATCAATAATGTCCTTTTCTTCCCCTTTCCAAAAAATTAAAGTATCATCTAAAAATCTTACATAGAAGGATATATTGTTCCAGAAGCTGGATGTAAAAACTTTTTCTGTTTCCCATTGTGCTAGGACTAAGTTGGCATAAATGGGGGTGCATCTCGCCCCCATTGCCACTCCTGTGCATTGTTTGTAATATTCTCCTTCTATGTATACATAATTGTTATTTAAAATCATCTAAAATCATGTCCATAAATTCTACTAAAAGTTTCCTTCTTACTGTATGAAATCCACTGTATTTGTCCATAATCTTCTCAAAATATTCTAAACCTTCATTGTGTGGTATAGTACTAAATAAATTAATAACGTCTGTTGTAAGCATAATATATTTTTCACCTGTGTGATTGTGATTAAATTCCTTTAATTTTTCTAAGCAGTCCCATGAGTCTTTAATAATATGTGGGAAATGCAAAATAATATCTTTATAATGGTGGTCTACAAATTTAGCTATGGGTTCCAATTTCGACTTTTTGCTTACACAATCGGTCTAAATGGTGGGTTATGTATACTTTTATGTATTTTGGGGATGCCAAAAATCGTAGGTGTGATGGGGTGTTCTACCACTAAGAAATCATGTTCTTGTGAATTGATCATGCTTTCCATAAAGTAATCGTACAATAACCAATCAATCTTGGTGTACGCTCTGTTCACTTCAAATTTGGAAACTTTAGTATATGTATCTTCGTCTTCTAACATAATTGTCATTTTATTAATATAATCTGTCTTTGTCATTATAACAACCCCACCACCCTTATCTGGCTTCATAATCCTGTAGTTGTTGTTTCTACTAAATTCTGTTAAACAAATTATGTCTGTGTCAGTTAAATTATCGTCTCTCAAGTGTTGTCTTTTCAACTCTCTACGTATTTGTGACTCACAAAGCGATTCAAAGACATGTATGACTGGATTGTTAGGTGGTATAAATGTACTGGATCTTTTCAGTATTAATATACCTTTGTCGTAGTCAACTAATGTCTTATCTTTTCCAAAAAACATTTTTAAACTTAATAATCTACTGTATATTTTCAAACTAATCAATGTTTTACCTATGTCACTTCTGAAATGAGGGACAAAGGTGAAACCTCTTTTAAGCAAGGCTATGTGGCCAGTGTTTAAATTCAATTCACTGTAATTATATATATTGAAACCTCCGTTCTTGATCACTTAACAAACTTCTTGGTTGTATATCCCACTATTTTCCCGTGTATTATCATAGTCTCTTAAAAATTCAGAATTCACCGTGTTTTCAAACAATATGTCAAATGTGAGTTCGTAGTTTTGGTTCACTTCATTAATATTTGAATGTCCTTCTAAAGTGAATGGGTCTATTGTAGTCACTAGTGGGTTGTTGTTTGTTTCTTTTAGTAATGGGAATTTGTCCTGTATTGAACTGTCTCCCCCTGATTCAAGTATTGGTTCTGTCTTTCTCGATACCTGTCTCTTATCCTTTCGGACCTCCTCAGTGGGGGTTGTTCTAAAAAAACTTCATTATCCCTATATGTATCCCTCTGTGTTGCATTCCCATTGTAGTGTCTGTAGTTGTTTCCATTGCTGTTTGAGTTAAAAGCTCTGAGATCCCTATTCAAGTCTGTGTCTGTATCAATATTGGAAGTGAACCTTCCTTTCTCGTTTTTGTTTGCAAAAAGTTTAGAATCCTTAAAATGATGGTATGCCCATTTGTTAGCGTAATCATTACTGTCTCTGAATAATTTCTTATTTTTGTATTCTAACCCTCTCATAACAAAATTATCCATGTATTTTAATACATTATCAATCCTATGCTTGTTGAATTCAAACAATATATCATTGCGTATGCTATTATCCAGTTCTAATAATATTCCATTTAATCTTAAATTATTGTTCTTAATTATCAACTTTAGTAAATCAAGACCTGTTCGGTCAAACAATGCTGTTAGTTCATCAAACGTTTCACTGTCACTGTAAAAACCAAAGGGTAATTTGAATATACGCAAACCTTTAGGTACTTGTTCCAGTTCCAATGACCTTTCAAGGAAAGCGTTATCCATTTGTAGGGTCTTGAACTGTTTTAGAGTTTTTTCAAACTCCGTAATTTGTTGATTAAGAGTTCCCATGTCTTTCATGCTGCCTCTTGGTAGTTTGTTAAAACTCGGCGCTTGAAGTATATCCTTGATGTTTCCCCATCTCCTGTGACAGTCACTACTTGCTCTCCCGTCTCCAGCGTTCAAAGTTGTACTCAGAGGTATCCCGTTCCTAGTATTTCCTTCCTTCTTCCTTATGTCCCCTCCTATTGAGTTCGTTGAACCATTGCTAGCCGACGGAGATTTTGGACTGCTACCAGGTGTCGAATGCAGCGTAAAAAGTTGTTCCTGCGATTCTGTCAAAGTTACATTGAGTTCATCATTGTTAGGAACACAGTTCCCTTGAATTAATTGAATGAGGCGTTGCGTTGCTTCTAAATGCTGTTTCAACAATGACTCCATAGTGTTGAAACAGAAGATGTTGGTCACACAATTTGTGTATTACCTAGTGCACGTTTGAACACCAGTTCCTTTTAGGGATGTGCGAGTCAACCACACCACCTGAAAACCCTGGAATCGTGACCAAAACTGGAAACAATAAATTGCAAAGCGGTAACTGATAAAACAAAAAAGCGATATCCTGGGTAATCCAGTAACGTTCATTGCACACACTTCTTGAAGAAATACAATTAAAAAAACAACGATAAAAATAATTTATACGTTCCGTGTACTGAGCGCTTTCACCCACAAATGAAATAGGGTTTCTTCAGAGTACAAAAATACAGTCAAGGTTGTAAAAATTTATAGGTAGCTAAATTGATTAATAAGTTAATTGATAAAAGCAACGCCTACTGATTAACATTTGGTAGTCAGTTTACTCCTTAGTTTTTGAATAATAATGTTGACGCAAATTTAATGGTGTCTGTAATAATAGTAATAAATAGTAATGTATAAAAATTCACTGTAGTTCAATACAAGAGGGTGTAATACTATATTGTTTATTGTGTATTTAAAGAGCAGCATGTATAAGGTGTTGTAAACTAATAATATATACAAATTCAATGATAAAAAAGCTTAATATATTTAGAAGGACATATAATTTCTTGTTTTGTTTTGTTTTATAATTAAATTACCCTATAAACCCAATTCCATAGGTTCATAGGTTCATACTAGGCTATCTGCCCTAGGGCATTTATAAGCCTAGCCAGAATGTGTTTGGCTTTCGCCACCCATTTTAAATTAATTTTGCTATTCCCTTTTTCGAGGTTAGTATACTGTGCCTCTGTCTAACAGTGACACAGAAGTGATACCCGGGGTAAACCTACGATCTCCCATCCACTCATCAAGATTCCTCTTGAAGAGAGTCAATGAGGGACTCTGCCTAACCTGGACTGGGATTTTATTCCAGAGTGAAGGGAGCCTCTGGGTTATGAATCTGTCCCTCCAGCATGTCCTATTTATTTCAGTGCTGAGGTTCAAGTCTCTCGAGTGCGTAGCTCAATGGGATCTGGATTTTCTGAGGTGCAGCATGTCCATTAATTCCGGGTTGGACATGGCTTTATACGTCAGGCACAGATCGCCTCTGAACAGGCGGTATGCCACTGAGTAGAGCTGGAGTTTCTTTAACCGGGCAGCATATGGCATCTGTTTGAGCCCTTTGATCCTCTTAGTGAGGTACTTTTGGGGTCTTTCCAGTTGCTGCAGGTGTCTGGTAAGGTACATCCCAAAAGGGGCATTGTACTCAATTATGGGCCTGATGAGGGATGAGTAAAGAGGCACGATAACCTTCCCTGATCTAGATGTGAATCCCTTCATGATTAGGTGGGCTATATAAAATGTTTTTCTAACCACTTTGGCCACGTGGTTGTCAAATGAGAGATTGCTATCAACTTGGGTCCCCAGGTCCCTAATTACTTCTTCTGTACTTAATGGATTACCACCTATGTGGTAATTTGTGGGCACTTTGTTTTTGCCAAAGGGGATGACTCACTTTTTGGCATTTAGCTTGAGGCCATGCCTCTGGCACCAGTTGTCTGTTTCTATGAGGCCCTTTTGGAGGATGCTTGTGTCGGCTGGAGAGTTGATTATGGCGCCCAGTTTGCAGTCATCTGCGAACTTGGTCAGCCACAGTCCTTCCGTGTTGGCCTGTACCTCTGAGAAATATATACCGAACAAGAGAGGTCCCAAGACTGAGCCTTGTGGGACGCCACTTGTAACTGGTTTGGAGCCTGACATGGCTCCAGCAATTCTAACCATATGGGTTCTGTCCTTGAGCCAGTTTGCAACCCATCTAGTGACATAGGGGTTTATATTTAAGCTGGTGAGCTTATCTATAATGCCCGAGTGGGGTATTGTATCGAAGGCTTTTGCGAGGTCCAGGTAGGCTGTGTGGACCACCTTCCCCTCGTCACTGGCCTTGGTGACTGTTTCAAAGAAATCAACCAGGTTTAAGAGGCAGGATCTGCCCTTAACAAAGCCGAACTGGGTAGGATCCAGTGTCTGTAGGTACCCAATATCTTTATTTATGAGGTCCATGATGATCCTTTCCATAGCTTTGCAGACCAAGCTAGTCAGGCTTATGGGGCGATAGTTTCCAGGATCCGTTGAGGCACCACCTTTGTGGAGAGGGACCACTGTTGCTGTACGCCACTCTTTGGGTACATATCCTGTAGTAAGGCTGAGATTGAACAGTAGTTTTATGTTTGGGTTTAGCTCTTCTTGGAGTTCATGTAGGACACAGCCCGGGACACCGTCTGGTCCCATTGATGCTGTGTTTTTTGCTTTGGAGAGGGCGGCTCTTACCTGAGCATCTGAGATGTCAGGGGGGCAGCACTCTGCTGGGTTAGATATTTGCCCTTTTGGTGGGAGGGGGGAGAAGTTTGCGCTGAACCTGTCAGCTAGGATGTTGGCAATGTCTGTGGGTTTGGTGTATTTTTTGTCATTTTGGACTAATTCTGAGCATATCTGGGAATTACCACCCAGGTTCCTAACATAACTAAAGAAAGCCTTGTGATTATCCTTAGTGTCCTGTGCAATTTTTCTCTCGAAGCTGGCCTTAGACGATTTTATGAGTGCCTGTAGTTTTTTGCTAATATTGATCAGAGATGCCTTCCCTTTTTGGGATTTTGCTCTATCATTTAGTAGCTTCCTCCTTCTGTTGTATAGTTCGTTTATGGCTGGGGTCCACCAGACAGGACGTCTGTCTTTGGAGGATTGGGTCTTGGTTTTATTTGGGATCGCATGATCCATGCATTCCTGAAGGTGTTCATAGAATGCGTTTATAAAGGATTCTGTGGTCTGGGCCATATTTTCCACAGGCCCAGGGGCTTTGAAGGATTCCACCTCGGTTTTGAGGAGTGTGAAATTTGCTTTAGAGAAGTTTTTCACTGTGGTTTTCTGGGCAGGGGTGGGGTCGGGATGTGAATATCCAGTGAGATTAGTTTATGGTCTGATCTTACCAGTGAGGGATACACTTCTAGTCTGGAGCATAGAGTCCCCATGTTGGTGATGATCAGGTCCAGTATGTTTTCCCCTCTTGTGGGAGTGGTAACAAGTTGTTCCATAGCATTTGAGTTTATAAATTCTAGGAACCTTTGGGCTAGGGTGTTGGAGCTAGAGTAATGCTCCCAGTCTATGTTTGGGTAGTTGAAGTCGCCCAATATAATGGTGTTTGGAGAGACCTTCATATTTTCCAGTGTTCTCAGGAAGGCCGAGTGCGGTTCCTGGGTTTGGGAGGGTGGTCTGTAGCAGGCTATAAACTGGAAGGCAGTTTTACCCACTGTTAGTTGCACATGGATAGTCTCTGAAGCTTTGTGCTGTGCCACCAATCTGGAGGTGTGGGTATCTTTGACGAATATTGATACTCCCCCTCCTTTTGTGGGTCAGTCCAAGTTTTGGGGCCGAAAAGCATGGTATGAGGTATAACCTGGTAGTGCTGGGGTGCTCTCGGGAGCCTTGAACCAGGTTTCTGTTACTGCACAGATATTGATGTTCTCCATGCTAAGGAGAGTTTCAAGTGCGTGCACCTTGAGGTTTAGACTTCTGGCATTGAGTAGCATTACTCTTAGTTTGTTATCCCTTGTGATACCTATGGAGGTGGGTTTGTCTTTTGAGCCTTGCCTAAAAAAGGCACTATGGGGGTAGCAAGAGCCTTTGCCAATATCCAAAAGCCCAGGGGTGACAGGTGCAAGCCGTCCCTAGCGAAGCATCGTGGCTTGTCGAGCATGTCATCCCAGGCTGACAGGCATTGGATCCCCTTTGAATGACACCAATACTTAAGCCAACTGTTGAAATTGATCATCTTGTCTTCATATTGTGGCATCATTCTCGGTGAGGGTAAGATGCTACTCAAGGTCAGGGTCATACCGGCCTGGGCCACATGCTCAGAGAGCTCCTCTATGTCTCTTTTCATGTAGTCCAGGGAGGTACGTCTCAGGTCATTCACACCAGCATGGACAATGACGGAGTCATATTTGTACTTGCCTTGGAGTGACCTGAGTGCTTGTGTTATGTGGCGGGTCCTAGCGCCCGACAGGCAGCTCACCGTGACCTTCTCCTTGTTCAGCCTGGTGAGCGAGACGTCAGTGTGCCTGACGATAGAGTCACCTATTACAAGTGTATCAGGTGTGTTGTTTAGCCTTAAGGGCTGTGACTGTTCGGCACACTGGCTTTTTGAGCTATGTGTTGCACGTGTTTTGTTTTGGGGTAGTGGTTGCTTGGGTGTCTGCTTTGGAGGTCTCTGCTGCTTAGGCATATTTTTATTTAGAGCCTCTGAGTATGTTTTTGTGTATTTATGTGTTTGGTTTGCTGTCATGGTAGGTCTATGTGAGACTGGAATTGTAGTGAGTGTGGTTTCCTTCTCCTCCTGACTGGTTACGCCAGTACTGAGTTGAGAGAGCTTAGCCTCCAGTTTGGCTATATGGATGCATCTCTCACATGTGTTGGAATTTGTTGGGAAGAGGAGAGGGTTGTCTGTGTACATGAGGCAGTTGTAACATTGCCTCAAGATTCCCAGATTCACCAGCTGGACTGGAGAGGAGATTGACAACTGACCTTTGGACATGCTAGAATAGTATTGGGAATTCCTTTATAATTGAAAAAAGGGCCAATGGGGAACAAGGTACTCAAGGGGAGTTTGTGAGGGTGTAGTGCTTTTAATTTTTTAGTGCTGACTTATATAATTGCTTTAGTGAGCAAGTGCCAGGTAACTTAAATGCAATGTGTTACAGGTAACTTAAATGCAAAAACGACAAACAGTAACTTTCTTTTAAGTGAAACAAGGAAATAAGTACAGTAAGCAATGCAGATATCACTAGGGATCCACAGAAGCACTGAAAAGCCGTGTTTTAGGTGGTATTAGCATTTCAGGGAAATAACAAGCAAACAAACAACAAGCATACAAACAAAGCTAGATTCAGCAGGCCTGGGTCTAGTCTATGCTACAGCAAACAAGGTGTACCAATTTCAGTAAGAAACAGTTGAAATATGCAGGCACTATAAGCCTTTAACCAGAAATTCCCAGCTCAGAAGGGCAGAGTCCAGCCTCTCCTCCCACAAGAGTGCAGACCACGAACCCTTTTAATGTAAAATAACTGGCCAGAAGCCCAAGTGCTTAAACCAGAATTAATGCACTTTTAGAATAACAGACACTGAGCCCTCAATCAGCAGTTCCCAACTTAAAAGGATGTAAGCTACCTGTTCTGCCACTACAGTGCAGACCACAAACCTTCTTAATGTAAAACAACTGGTCTGAAGCCCAAGTGCTTAAACTAAAAGGCTTAGAATGAGTTACACCAAGCAGTAATAAATACAACTGACTACTTTTAAGCTGACGCAAAAACAAAATAAAGTAGGAAGAAACACAAATACAGTAAAAGCAGATAATTTTTTTTTTCAGAAAAGTAGCAAAAACAGTAGTAAAAACAATTCACATGCAGTGCAAGCTGGCACACGAGTATGTAGCAATATTAGTCCACACACAGTTTGAAAAAATGTAATTAAATTAAAAAGGACTAAAAGCAAGTGCAGAAAGGGTTGATTAGGTAGAATGCGGTAAAGAGATGGGACTGGGGGAGTGTCCTAGATCAAATCTACAGTGGGGCGGGCACTGTAAAAGCCACCAAATTTAAACTACAACCAAAAACAGGGAGGTGGGGAAGAACAGTTTTACGCTAGATATGAGGAATCACAGTGCAAATTATAAAACCACAAAATATATATACTGATATCTGTATATTTGCAGAACAGTAAGACAACAGATATCTAAGCAACAATTTAGCTCTATAATACATAATAATACAGAAAAATATACTCAGCTCTATATAATTGCAGATAGTCTTGTAAGGCTGTCTCTCAACAATCCACTTTAAATGCAGGCTGCTATTAACAGCAAATTAAGGGAACCTCTCATATAGCATTTGCTGTCTTTGGGTAGTACAGCCACTACAGCTTTCTTGCAGGACGCTGGTGCTGGTCCTCCTTTCAAAACATCATTGAAGCATAACAATTCAGATCTTTACCACTTTTATCCCACCTAAATTTCAACCTTTCACAGGACTACCATCTGTTCCAGGAGATTTTCCTACTGATCGTTTACACACCGCCATTTTTTTCTCTCGTACCTTCCCAGCTTAGCTATTAGATATTGAGTTTCATCTTCTTCTAGCATTGTCATTTTAAGTCTTCCATAAATATTTCTCATTTGTGTCTTAGTTTCCCCATTCCTCAACTTTATACAGATTTTCATAGAATTTCTGAAATATCTCTAATACCTCTTTAGGATTTCTGGTTATTTTTAGTCACGAGCTCCCTAAGTTTGCCAGCATCCTTTTCTATTTTATGTTGCCCAAGTCATTGTGCTAATAGCTTTTGTGCTCCGAAGCTATCAAAACATATTAGCTTATCAGCAGCCTTTCTAACCTCATACATCAGTATCCAAATTTATTTTCCCTTTAATACTCAGCAACTGCTCTTCTTCTTTAAGATTTCCCTTCATCTGCAATACTTAAATCTGTGATTATCCATTTAATCTATTTATTCATTTTTATTTATTTTTTTATTGACTGGGAAAGTCTGACTGGGCAGACCCCACTTTTAGAGGCAGCCTGGGGAGAAAAGCTCTATCCATGGTACATTTATATTAACACAGACAGTTTTCAGAAAAACTGTTGCATTTCATGTTAAAAAAAAGTTACAAAACAGATATATACAGTAAAGTATTTATGTCTATAAGAAGTTATACAGTTCTTGTAGTGTATTGTGAAAAGTAAATGAACTGATCTTATAAGAAGGTGAAAATGTTGTAAAGTTTAGTGTTCTTACATTTCAGTAAAGAAAGGTTGGCAAAGAGGTTAAGATATGTAATCCAATTATAAAATGATGTAGGAAGGGAGATTTTGGTGTTTTATAGGTTTGTAAAGAGTTCAAAAGATATAATGAAATTATAAAATTATGTAGCAGGGGAGGGGAGATAGCAGTAGTGTTTAGGAGGACAGTGGTAATCGCACATGACTGAGAGCATGGTATAGATTAGTCCTGTTTAAGCTGCCTGTTCCAAATTGGTGTATCTACAAGGTTAATAACATTGGTATACAGGGGATGCATGAGAAGGGTAGAGTTTTGGATGGGGGCAGTTAGAAAGAGAGAGATGAGAAGGGTTGTTTAAGTGGGGCTGAAAAGGATTGCACTGACTCCACTGCAAGTTCGGAAAGTTGTTAGGGGTGTAGTGATTCTTATGTCTTTCCCCGTTCTCTCTTATTTGCACCATATTTTCAAATTAAATTCCATTTTCAATTTATCCCACTCCTCAGGTATCCCTTCTGAAGAAATTTGCATCTTCCATAACAACTTTGGAATAGTTTCCATTACCCATTCTTTAAACTCTTCTCTTTTAAATAGTTAAAAATACCAATGTCTCATTTTTACTTCATTACCCTGCATCTTTATCTTAGTCTTTATTGGCACATGGTCTGAAATGGTTATTGGATGCATTTCAAAGCTTTCAATTAAATAACCATGCTCCTGTGAAACAACATAATTTCTGCCCAGATTAACAAAGTTATTGTACCTTGAGGAATATGTAAATTCGGTTTGGGTTCCTGCTAGTAATTCCTTATCTTCCATTCCAAATATTGTAATACTTTCTAGAAATCTACCCTCTTGTTATATTTCCCTTCTAGCCACCCCTGATACATCTTCTTCTTCAATACTGTGTATCATATTCCAGTCTACACCCAATAACAGCATTCCCTGCTGGAAGCTAATTACATCTCCTATAATTCTCTCAATCTCCTTAACAGTAGATTTAGGTGGAATATAAACATGTCACTGCAATCCTTCTGCCGTATTGATAAACCCCTTATTACCACAAATTTACCATTGTTTTTCTCCTCCTCTATCATTACTGGAGCCTCTCTCACAATCCTCATTTTCCTTTAACCCTGATACTCTGCTGAATAACCATTAAGAATTTCTTTCTTCGCCAATGTCATGTGCTCATTTCTATCCAAGTATGTCTCCTGTTAACATTGCTATTCAAACCAATTTCTTAATAAAATTCAGTACTCTTTGCTTCTTGTCCCTCCTTACCACATCATTCACATATCCATGTGAATGATTGATAAGGCAGTCATTCTGATAGGGTACTATTACTTTACAGTTTTGATTATATAGGTTTCCAACTTGCAACTTACATGCACACATTAATGTTTTGCACTCTGATCTACTGATTAAGTCCCTAGTACATGTGTATAGAACCACTGGTTTTCAAGAGAAATAGGTCAAATAGGCGGGTCTTCTATGGCTCAAAAAATTAAATACAAGTCACCTTGCAGCAGCATACAGACTACCAAGTATTAGATGAGTTGAGCTAATCTAGTAAGATACTTGAAGGATAAAAAAAAATAAAAATTTGAGTCGGGTAAACTGGGATAGGCATATTTATGATGATTTTAGGCCTAGATCTGTAGAATACATGGAGTAAGCCCTGACTCTGGCCTAAAATGATCCTGCTTGAGAACAACTCAAACTGGAACAGCTGGGTGGTGGCGATTGGAGTAAGTTAATGTTGGGTCACCCATTACACAAAGATGATGAGATGGTTCCCAATCAGCCAGGGCAAGTAGTTGCCTTTGTGAAATCTGAGGGAACATGGGCATACCATCCTGAGGGGGTGAAAGAAGCTAAAATTGTGTGTGTATCAGAGTGCGCACATTTCATGGGGAGGGTACCAGATGGCCTGTGGTGATTGCAGTGCCTCTTTGAAACACCAGAGGCTGGTTATGGCAAAATGGAAAATGCCTTCATAGCATGTGCAGAGAATTATGTAAGATAATGACTAGAGAAGGGAGCCCATCAGATGCTGGTACATATGTATGGACACCTTCAGGTCCCAGTCTGGGTGGGATAATCTGATTTACCTGGTTGATGGAATCAGTAGCTTAGCTAGGGTAGGATGAAAGGGGCAACTGTGCAAGGCACATAATGTTGGGTGGGCGCAAAAGGTTGATCCAAATTGTTCTTACATGCATACTGGCTTTCAAAAGCCAGTATTGCAATTGTGGTCAAACCTCTAGCACTCTATGTAGGCAGGGTATAACTGTAGCAACTATTTTTTTTTCCCACTACTAAAGTGTGAGAAAGGAAGGTCGGGGGGGGGCAGGAAACAGGACTGGGACCTAAATGGCTGAGTGGGAGGGGGTTGTTCATTCATCCACCTGGTTGGTACAGAAGGAATGTACTTTTTTTGCTCTTGATGATGATCTGGGGTGGGAGACTGTGTGTGGTAATGTCTGCAAGAAGAATCCTGTAAGTCTTGGAAGTCTTTTTTTTTCTCTAAGATGGTTGGGCACAAGTCTGTGAGACTATCATAGGGCACGGGTTGAGCCACCTACGCTTCAGAATGGAATGAAGTGGTCCTAACCACAACCAGAGAGAAACATGTAGGATTGTCGGGTCTATATTACACCATCAAATGCTCAAAAAAGCGAACAATATTTAAATCGACCCCATGTAAGCGAAAGCTTACAATGTTGAAACCTCAGAACAGCGATTTTTTTCCAAGGAACAGAAAGCGTCTGTGATCACGTAATAGGAACCCGGATTGTCATGGTCCCCATTCTTTGGGGTATGCTAAATTAGCCTGGCTATGTTGAAGGGCACCTACTTCTATGATGTGCTGGTAGATGATAGGACATTGGAGGAGGCACAAAGCACCATCATGACTGCCAAGATAACAGTCCCTCTGCATGACTTCTGCCTCCACACTGGGGATACTTGGCACAGCAGAATGAACAGGCTCAAGTCCCATTGCAGAGGCATGATGGTTGGCAAGCACAAGAGGTGATAAGAGCTTAGAAAAAGTTCTATGTTGCTTGCCATGGACAACAACATTTTGACTTAAAATAGCTGTCTCAGGGCCAAACAGCATACACTGAGAAAAAGGGAATGCCCTTATCAAATGGCCCAGGCTACAGCCATGAAAATAATGCACCATAAACAGCATGCATGATTAAGTCAAAAATAAAACTATCAAGAACCTAAAGAAACTATATTCTGTAATCCATTCTTCAGGAACTGTTTCACATAATGAAGATGCTCAGTATCGCAACAGAAATGGATTATACGCTTTCAGGTTGACAAGCCCCCAGGCCTGAATAGTAAAATTTTGTTGAAACCATTTCTTAAAGCTAGAGTTCTCAAACATTGATTTGCTCTAGATGTTAGTGTCATTTTTTATATATAGATTCTCATGAATAAGTCCTGCATTACTTATTACAACATGCCTATTTTGGCCACTTTTGTCCATATATGTGACACATGGAGTTTTATTTGTTTTTAACAGGTTGTAAAAAAAATTATGTACTACTACTTTTATAATATTGTAATACTGTTTTTTTATTTTCTTTATATGTTTTTACATATAGGTAAGCTGTTTACTGACAGTATGGTATGAATGGGTTAATTTGCTTGTCAGCTAATACTATTTTCATGGCTATTTAGTATTTAAATAGTTATATCCTTATGTTGTTTTAATATTGTATGGTCTGATGAAGCGGAGGACATCCGTGAAAGCACTTACCCTGTTTTGGTGTTATTAAAGGTGTGCTGTGTTGGAACCATTGTGCTTTTTTACTTATCAGCATGCATGATTAAGTCAAAAACAAAACTATCAAGAACCTAAAGAAACTATATGCTGTAATGCATTCTTCAGGAACTGTTTCACATAATGAAGACGCTGAGTATCGGAACTATGATCAAAGATCAGAACAGCTTAAGATAAACTGAAATGGTCAAGTGACAGTGTACAGCTGCAGGAGTGTCCCTTAAATGAACACTAAATATTCTGGCCTGCCCTTTTTTTTTTTTTTTTTTTTTTACCACCACCATTAATATTTAAGACTAGGTGGATAGTCAACATTTATATAAATGAAAACAAACCATATCAACGTAGTTTTAGTTGCAAACATTATACATCACTTATAATCTATCTAGTCACTGTCAGTCAAACATTACATAATTCATTCAAATCCTACCTTCTTTCAAGCTTCATTCCTCGTCTGCATGTATTGTTCCCAAAATTTTCATTTTATTCTGTGTAATTTGTTCCTACCCTTTTCCAACGATCCAATTTCCAGTCGTTTTATCTGTTACTATATTCACTACTTCTAGTACAGTTGGTTTAGACTTTGCTTTCCATTTCCTAGTAAATGCTTTTTCAGGTAGCCACCATAATTACACTCAGCAAGGCCTTACTATCTCTAGGCAATTCAGATTCTGTTTCACATCTCAGGAGACAGACAGTTTGTGGAAAATAATTATTCACTGTACCCAGACTGAAGAGAAGCAAAATTTATCCCAGCAATCAGGGAGTGTCGACAGACAGGTGAGATTCAAGTTGCTGTATCCAGCTGTCTTCAGAATTTATTTCCCTAGGGGATCAAATATATTTTTTGATGAAAGGGGCTCAACATTTGACAATATAATTGGCTTTATTTGCAGATGATATTAAAACCAGAAGAAAAAGGCCATCTTGGGTATTGTGGAATATTCTGAGACAGTTTCAAATCTTTTGGGGATACAAAAGTACTGAAAAAAATAAAACAATGGCTATAGCTGTAAACTATGAACTCACACAAGAATTGGTTCAGCAATACCCATATTTATGGGGATAAGATAAAATTAAATATTTAGGAGTATGGATTAAAAGGGATTCTATCATGGCAGATAAGGATATGTGGGAAGAAACATCACCAAGATGATACAAAAACTGAGAAACTGGATGCTGTTTATGGATATGGATAGCAAGATACAAACCGTGAAAATGTCTTTAATCCCTTGAGTTTTAAGCACATCAGACAGACATGCTGTAGGTGGATTGGACAGTCTAAATTGGCCCTAGGCATGAGTGTGTGCGTGCATGTGTGTGTCTTCCGTGGAAGGTTGGGCTGGCAACTCGACACTGTAAAACTCTGCTGTCAATCATGAGTGGACAGGTGATCTGCTGTGGCGACCCCTAAGCGGGCAAAGCCGAAAGAAGAAGACGACATATTTTTATCAACCAGAGGAGAAATTGTGGATAGTAATTAAAGAGCTGAAGGATTTTATCTGGGAGTGGAAGAGGGCAAGGGTCAAGTGGGATAACCTGATCCTTCCAATCAAACAAGATGGTTTAGAATTACCTGAGTTGAAGGGTATTTTAGAACTAGAGTTAAAGCTCATACACATAACACAGGCAGAAAGCAACAATTCAAAGTGGAAAGGGATGATAATGAAGCAGTGGGAAATTCAAGAAATAAGGATAATGCAGGATTTTGGATGCAGATCTTAAGGAGAAAAACAACTAAAGAGAATATTATATTGATAAGGTAGCAGAAATTGTTCTAAGAACTAAACCAACATGAGAATAGAGAAAGGAGATTCTACAATAGGGCTGACTGCAAATATGGGTACAAAGAATAGACAAGGGCAGGGATTTACTGGAGAAAACTGGCAAAGGAACTAAGGTACTGGGAGTAAATAACTAGAGAGGGAAATGTAATAAAATGGGAAGAGGCCAAGAAGGCATTTGTAGTGTAGGTTAGAGATTACCTTCCCTACCAGGAGTTGATATAAGAATATACGCAAAGAGAAAGGGATTGGGGTATCCTAAGTGAATGACTTGCTCTGATAGACTTTTTAGTTGAATCAAGAACAGAAGCTGCTGTTAAAAAGGGATAATTAGTAGTGCATAGTAAACACTACACAATAACTATAGGAATAGGAGCAGGTTAGACAAGATTGGGAAGAGATACTGGCTAGATTCACAAGAAAACAGTGGGAAGACAAATGTATGGCTCCCAAATATGTAACAAAGTCTAGAAGATTTAGGACTTTTGTTTGGAAATGTTTGCATTTTTTATACTCCCAGCAGACTTCAAAGAATTTTTTCCTCAGGAAGAGGACAAATGTTGGAAGTGTGATGAGGAAGAAAGAGGTAATTGAGAGCATATTGTGTAAGGAGTTGGCAGGTTTGAAAAATTCCCTATATAATACACTTTCAGAAATATTGGATTTGCAAATTGGTGTCATTAAGGATTTTTTTTGAGCTGGAATACAGGATATGAACTGCATAGAGAGTGTAAAAGCATTATTAAGTTTAATTTTGGTGGCTGCTAAAAAAGCAATTACTAAAAAATGGAAATCAAAGTCTAAACCACCATTTTTGAAGTAGTGAATGCTGTAACAGAGAAAAAAATAACTGGAAGTGGAATCTTTAGAAAAGGGTAAGAGAATTTACCTAAAAAAATGGAAATTGTAGGAACAGTACATGCAGAATAATGTTGAGGAGGAATGAGGTTTAAGGGAAGTCAGTAATTAAGCAATTTATGTAATGTTGGACTGATGATACTTATAATGTAGCAATGGCTCTACACACAGTATCTGAACAACCATACATACTATTGAAAGCAAGTTTGGATATCTGGGGCAAGGGATAAACAACTAGATTCAGAAATGCACTAAATTCTGCAGAAAGTGTGGTAGAAAATTCCCTCAAACTGTCCATATAACATGTCCGTGTGGCTATCAACTTAGAACTTTTATTCTTATTAGGAAGCAAAAACTTCAATATTTGAAGATGCACATATCTTTGTGTGTTGTTATCAAGTTAATAGGTTTTAGGGAGGTTTGTTTGTGGTCTGAGGGATTTAAAAAAAAAAGTTATGTAAGATGTGGCATAGCCTCAAAGGGATATGACAAGAAACAACTGTATAAAGACCAACCTATCGAACAGTATATGCATAGAACATAAAAGCTAGAACTAGAAATTTAACAAAAAAGCAGTTATACATAAAGGTGGTAATAACTATACAAGAAAATGATGCTTTCTGTAATGTCTTTCAATCTGAATGGTCTTAGAAATAAATATAAAAAAGAAAGAGTGGTTGTTCTTCTTCTTTCGGCTTTTCCCGGTTAGGGGTCACCACAGTGGAACTCCGGTCCGCTAATGACTGGCAGTTGATTTTTACAGTGCAGAGGTGCCAGCCTGACACCCAACCTTCAACGAAGGCACGCCCATTCACGCATATCTTTCGAACTCTACTTGACCATGGGGAGGACATGCAGACTCCACACAGAAGGTGCTCCAGCCAAGAATGGAATGGGAGAACCTCTTGCTGTGAGGCGACAATGCTACCTCTGCACCACCACGGCTACCATAAAAAGAAAGAGTAGTGAACTATATTAAAAATTATGTAGAGTGCAAATAGCTATGCTACAGGAGACACCTGGAAAGAACGGAACTTGTGAATTTGATAAAGGAAGGTTTTCAGGATGGTTATTCAGTGGAATATCTGGGGCAAATGAAAAGAGGAGTACTTATATTAATTGCAAGAGGAGTTGCAACAGTGATAGAAGAGGGAAAAAAGATAATAATGGAAGATCTGCAGTACTAAGGGGCTACTGGCAAAGGAGGAGGATTACACTGGCATGCATTTACATTCCATCTAAAACTGCTATAATGGAGCTTAAGAAAATTATGGGAGAAATAATCAGCTTTCAGCAGGGAATATTACTTATAGGTGGAGACTGGAATTTGGTTTGCAGCAGCGAAGATGGGGGCCTAGAAGGGAAAATATAACAAAGGAGGGTCAATTTTTGAAGAAAGTTATGAAAATATTTGGCATGGAAGATTTAAATAGAGTGCTAGGAGTCTGGAGTGAATTTACATATTATTCTCCAAGATACAAAAACTGTGCTAGGCTAGATCGAATTTATATCTCACAAGAACATGTGCATTTAAATTGAAGGTCTTGAAACATACCCAATAACTATTTCAGATCATGCTCCAATGATAACTAAAATAAAAACAGAATGTAATATAATAAAAATGAGACACTGGCACTTTCCCACCTATCGGCTGAAAAGAAAGGAATTTAATGAATGGGTTTTGGAATTAATTCAGGAGCTACCAGAAAAGATAGACATTTCTTCTGAAAATATAGCTAGGGAGTGGGATAAAATTAAAGTGTAGTTTAAAACTAGGGTGGAAATCAAGAAAAAGGGACATCTGATTAAGAAGTAACAAGAATTATTTAGAGGGACTGACAAATGTTAAAGTATTGCAAAATAGGGGGAATCTCTCAGAACAAGAAAAGGAGCAACTGCAGAATGCTAAACAGAAAATACGGGATTAACTTGATAATATGCACGAGTCAAGAAAGATTGCTGTTAAGCAACTGTTTTTTTGATAATAATTCTAGAGCACAAAAACTTTTAGCATAACAACTCAGGCAATACGTCTGTCACCAAGCTTAGGGCATCTATAACAAGGAAGATAACGAGATCCTGCAGAAGTATTAGAAATATTTCAGAAATGTAATCAAAATTTTGTATAAAGCAGGAAAATATGGAAATCAAGAAAAGGCACAAATGGAAATGTTTATGGAAGAATTAAATATGCCAAACTTAGAGGTAGATGAGGTTTAATTACTAACAGGATTGGAAGAGATGAGACAAAAATGGCTATGTATAACCAATCTACAGGAAAGTCCCTGGGAATAGATTGTATTCCTGTGGACATTTGAAAGCTATGGGAAAAAAAACAGAGATCTGGAAGGTTTTGTTCAACAGCATTTTAAAAGGAGGAGAAGTGCCAGCATCCTGGAAAAAGATTGTGGTAATGGTAATAACTAAAGAGGGTAAAGATCCATCGGATCCAGCTTCATACAGGCCCATTTCAATACTACACCATGATTATAAAGTGTTTATGTCTATAATGGCTAAAAGAATGGCAAATGTGATACCAATATGGATCAGTGTGGGTTTGTGGAGGGGAGGCAAACATTTGACAATAGTAACAGAACACTGATGATCCAGAGGGAAGCAGAATGTATGAAAATACCACTGTTATTAGTGGGTCTTGATGCAGAAAAGCATTTGACAGAGGAGACTGGGACGTCATGAGCAGGACAATGGAAGCATTTGCTTTCCCTTATACAATTATAAGATTGATTAGGAGTATATAGGAGTGATCAGAAATGAAAATTAAAGTGGGTGGGGTCCACTCTGATAACTTCTGCTTGAGTAGAGGAACCAGGCAGGGTTGTCCACTTTTCCCTTTGTTGTTTGCATTATATTTAGAACCATTGGCAAAGAAAATAAGGGACTCAAATTCAAATATATAATTGGTATTGTACTCAGGGAAAGCTGGCTCTATTTGCAGATGATATTATTTTATACATGACAAAACCAGAAAGAGATGTTACAGTGTTGTGACAGTTTTAGATCTTCTCGGGATACAAAATTAATGAAGCTGAAACAAAGACAATAGCAGTAAATTATGTTCCCACACACAAATTGGTCCGCCAATATCCATATTTATGGGAACATGATAAAATGAAGTATTTAGGAGTATGGATTAGAAATGACTCTGTTGTGGCAGCTAAGAATATGTGGGAAGAGACTAAACAGAAGATAATACAAGAATTGAGAAACTAGAAGCTTAATTATATGGATATGGATACTAATATACAAGCAATTAAAATGTTTTTAATCCCTTTAGTCTTATATATACAGGCTAGGCATATTTTTATCAATCAGAGAAGAAGCTGTGGATAACAATTTAAAAAAGAGCTGAAGGATTTTATTTGGGAAGGGAAGACAGCATGGTCAAGTGGGATAAGGTGATTCTTCCAATAGAACAAGGCAGACTAGGATTACCCAAATTAAGGGGGTATTTTAGAGCAACACAGATAAGGCTCTTACAGCACAAGCAGAAAACTATCATTCAAAGTGGAAAAGAATGATGATAATAAAGGGGGAAGCTCAAGAAATAAGGAGAGATTAGGATTTTGGATGCAGACTCTTAAGGAGGATAACAAAAATCATATGGAGTATTATATTCATAAAATAGTAGGGAGTACTAAATAACTAGAAAGGGAAAGGTAATAGAATGGGAAGAGGCCAAGAATTTATTTGGACTGCAGGTTAGAGATTTCCTTCCTTATCGAGGATTGATATCAGAGTATAGGCAAAGAGAAAGAAATAGGGGGTTCGAATTGAAAGACCAGGACTGGTGGAGTTTTAAAAGAATCTAGAAATGAAGCTGCCATTAAAAAGGAATAATTAGTAGAGCATATACATTATTGCATTAAGAAGGAGCTTAGAAAGGATTGAGAAGAGAGATTGGATAAGCAGTTCACAGACAGACAATGGAGGAGATTTTATATATATATATATATATATATATATATATATATATATATATATATATATATATATATATATATATATATATACACACACACACACACACACACACACACACACACACACACACACACACACACACACACACACACACACACACACACACACACACACACACCTCCCAAATATGCAACGAAGTCTAGAAGATTTAGGATCTTTGCCTGGAAGTGTATACATGGGTATTTTTATACCCTTAGTAGACTCCAAAGAATTTTTCCTCAGGTGGATAGCAAATATTGGTGGTGTGATTGGCAAGAAAGAGGTGGCTGGGAACATATTTTTTGGGAGTGTAATGATCTGTCAGACTTTAAGGATTTCCTGTGGACCTCAATGTTGGAGATGCTGGGTGAGCAGATTGGACTGACTGGGGAGATGATTTATTTTCAGCTATGATACAGAATCTGAATTGCCTAGATATAGTAAAGCCTTGTTAAGTCTAATTATGGTGGCGGTCAAAAAAGCAATTACTAGAAAAGGGAAATCAAAGTCTAGATAGACCAACTTTACTAGAAGTAGTGAATATAGTAACAACAGATAAAACAACTAGAATTGGGATCTTTAGAAAAGGGAAGGTGCAAACTACATAGGAAAAATGGAAGTTGTCAGAATAATATATGCAGAGAAGAAACAAGGTTTAAGAGACAGGATGTGAATGAGCCATCTAATGCTTAACTGACAATGACTGGACAGATTATAAGTGATGTATAATGTTTGCAACTGCAGTAGTTTCAATGGTGTCTGTGATATCTAATGTTTACAACTAAAATTGTGTCAATGTTGTTTGTTTTTCATTTATATAAATGTAAGATTGCCTATGTCATACATGATAATTTAATAAAGATGTTTATTGGGAAAAAAACTGTCCGTATAACAGATCATAATCTTCCACATGTAAGACTGATACATGAGAAGTTAGACACTCCCTTACATAGGCAGTCCAACACTTTGCCTTCTTTTTCTCCAGGAGAATGATTAACGTTTGGGATCAACCTATTGCCAGCACATCAAGCCGTAGATTTGGCTGTTGTATTTAATCTAAGGTGAAAAGAAATGTATTAGTCTGAGGCACTTAAATCATTATCTGTCTTTTTAGGGACTGGAAGCTGGGTATCAGGATGATTACTGGCAATATTCAACACATCCTCCAAGGAACTGGTGAGGAATGAGGAATATCCATTTATAAACAAATCATAATATCTGCTCAGTTCAGTGTGAACATCTATTTTGTTCCCACCAAAATACCTCATTCATCCTGGCTGTGGTGTGATTAAAAGTTAATTCCATCACAGGAGGGTATGAATTAATATTTTCCTCACAATTTGAGAGTGGAGATTGTTAGTCTTTAGGAGAAGACCCTGTTTCTGTCATCATTAGAATCAAGCACTGTTTTCTCAAACATTTCTTTACAACTGATCCCTACCTGTAATGGCTTCTGGACACCAGGATTCACAGCCTGTAACACATGCTTAACTAAGGTAAGAAATATCATCATTCCTGTTAGTACTTCTTGTGGTAAACAATGTTTATTGTATTTTACATGAGTCCCTATGAAAGACAACACACTCGAAAGAAGGATGTGTGACAGGCCTCGATCTCTTGCCTCTGTTACCCCTTGAAGAATCTTCCAGTGTGACTTCCGTTCATAGAAAAGATGGTTCTCTAGTGCATGGATCAGACACTGGAATAGTCAAAGAGGACATGGCTGACCCTGGCTGAAAGGATTACACCAGTGGTAGCTGGTGAGGAAAGTGAATGGTATGAGGAACAATCAATGGCTCCTGAGTAAAGGGTATCCAAGGGGGTATTCATCTTTAGATTGCAGGTTAAGCATTTGGATGCCTCAAATCTGCAAAGATATTACCCTGAAGGAAGATGGCTGCACACTGAGTAATGGCTTAATTTTAACTCTCCAGTGTGAAAACAAATTCGGAAAATAAAGCCAGTGAATTTTTCTTTTGGGGTACATTTCAATTACTGGCTACTAAGTGTACTGCCAGCAAAGAAGGATTTAGAGAGCCTAAAAATAATAAACACAAAAAATGAGGAGAAAACTGTCTGGGAATAATCCTGCAACTGCTCAGCAAAAAGCAGTCCAAGTTCCAGTTTTAGTGAAGACATGACTTCCAGTAACCTAGAGGAAAAATAAGTCAAATATGTTCAGGACTGATTAAAATACTGAAGGAATATATCAAATAAAATAACAAAAGGCCAGAAAAATGGAAGAAGCTTTAAAAGAAATATTCAGATGAGCTGATAAAACTGCAAAAATCAGAGGTCAAAATGAAGTAAGGCTGGCTGAGTATGACACTACGCAAGAAGAGACATTTCAAAAAACAGTAGAATTCGAGGGCAGAGCATGTAGGGAAAATGTACGATTTACCGATATGTACAGAGAAACTGGAAAGAACAGACTGCATTAATTTTATGAAAGCACAAATAAGCAGCTGGACTAGTGTTCCACAGTGTGAGTTGTTAATTGAAAGGCACATTGTGTGTATGCTCCAAACCTGGTCATGAGAAAGCGGCCAAGACCACTGATAGTAAAGATGCAATCCTACCAGATGAAAGAGTTGATTCTGACAAAAATATGGCAGAAGGACTAAATACTAAAAGTTGGAGACAGTACAGTGATTGTAGAAAATTATTACTCACTGTATACCAGACAGGAGAGGAGGAAATTTATTCTAGCAATCATGGAATGTTGAAAAGCAGGTGTGATATTCAAGCTGCTGTATCCAGCTTTCTTGGGAATATTTTTTCCTGAAGGATCAAAGTTATTTTTTGATTGAGAACATACTAAGGAGGAAATACAAAAGTCTCTCAACAAAAAGTGAGCTATCAAACAGAAGGGAATTCTGCTTTGAAAGAATATTAGTACTCTGTTTTGCTAGCATGATTATAAGTTTGAATATATTTCATATAATTCTTGCAGCTTTTTAAAGGGTTAATTTAGAAATAGTATAATATGCTAAAAAATAGTAATTGTGCTGGCATAGCTAAATTAGATATTGGCATCCATGTAAAGGAGTATGTTATTGAGAAACGAAGTCTAAAAATAACTGCGCAGATAGTAGCTGGAAGGACATCAATGAAGTAAAGAGATGTAAATCAAGCAAGATAAAGTTAGAACATCAAGTTTCAGATAGTGCTGGAACACCACGTTTCAGATAATGTAAGACTTGAGTTTCCTTGGACCACTGAACTTGAAAGAATCAAGGGCAAATCATAAATTAGAAGAACAAAGAAAAGTGTTATACAAAGGAAGATTGTAATACATCAGATTGAGAAAAAATATCAGACTTTTTGGTATAAATATGAGTGTGTATAAACAAGCTTTGGGAATTTGCCATAGAGAGCTGACAGCATCTGTGCTGCATGCTTGTAGGTTCGAAAGGAAAATGTAATAGGAAATGCGTATTAACTGAAGCAGTTTGTCTGTTTATTTATTGTACTTAGTACAATACAGTAATAAGACTAGTTGGTCACAATAAATAGTTAAATATACTTTGGTATGCATGCATGTAAATGCAAGTAACAGCAAGAAACCAACAGAAGGTAATATATAATTTTTCATGCTTTTTATTCTTCTGATAATAAAACTTGTACAGAGATTATGCCAGTGAAACCTTTTCCAATGTTCCAAAGGAAATTACTCGACAGAAAAAAAAGCACAGGAGTTGACTAGAAAAAGCACAAATAAACTGGAAATGAACCAGAGACTGGAGATGGAGAACAAACAGGAAGAAAATCAGCAACTCAGAAGTTAGTGAATAAATGTGGGATTGCAAACCATCACATTTGTGAAATATGGTGGAATGAGAAAACCTGGAAATACTGGACTATTTTTGACTCTGTTAAACTTGTCAGGGACTCCAAAGCATATGTCTTACTTCATGTCATTCATGTTTGAAGAACATTAATGAGATGGGAAAAAGAAGTAAAGATGTAACTAAGTAAAACAATTTTTGTTCTTAACAGTACACCTGCAAAACATGACATACTGCATGATATCTAGTAAAGCTTTTCCCAGTTATTTGTGTGTGTAAAAGTGATACTAAAGTAAACAGATGCTCTTTTTTCCTGTTTTTATTTCTTCTTCAATTTTAAGAAATATAGGCATTGCAATTTAGAAAGAGAAGAAAGCCTGGACAAAAGAATATGATACAAGTAAAACCGTTATGCTTTTTCTTACTTTTGAATACGGGAATGACTGGATTAAGGCCACTGGCTTTAACTACCACCAATTTTTAAAGTGGAAGCAAGTAAATAAACGAACACCAAATGTAATGAAAAGTTTTCCTTTAGTAAATAAACATTCACAGTGCAACATGAGAAGCTTGTAGCTGAAAGCAACTGTGCATCTGATTCTCATGTTTCTATGGAGACAAGCTGATAAGGGTAATAAAAATAGAATTTTTCTTTCAATGGCTAAAAGAAGGTTTTTGAAAGCATTCAAGTTGTTTTCTACATCTGGAAGAGGAATAAAATGAGAGAAAAACAGACAACACTTATTGTAAGTAGAAACACATGCCGTACCATTCATCTTAGCATAGATAACTTTCATTATAGACCAATTAAAGCCTGCAAATGCAGCAGTCAATCTGGGACAACTGTTGCTATTAGGAGGGTTAAACTTCATTATTTGAAAATGTACATAGTTTTC
Source organism: Protopterus annectens (assembly GCF_019279795.1). Lineage (NCBI taxonomy): Eukaryota > Metazoa > Chordata > Ceratodontiformes > Protopteridae > Protopterus > Protopterus annectens. Next base: position 625,124,441 of record NC_056734.1, read on the forward strand.
TGTGTTTATATCAAGTTAAAAGTTTATGGAAGTGTCCTGGGATGTTTTTGTCTTGATGAAAACCCTCAAGCAAAAAAATAAAAAAAACAAAAAAAAAAAAAGCCTTTCTAGATGTGACACAAGTTCAAATGGATATAGATGTGACATAAGTTCAAATGGATATGGCAAGAAACAACTGTCTAAAACATCAAACTGCCGAACACTGTATGCATGTAGCACAAAAGCATAAACTAGACATTTTAAAAAGCTGTTATATGCAACATTTGGGAATAATAATTTCTTATAATGGCAACATTTTCCATATTATCTTTTAATGTGAATGGTTTTACAGGTGCATACAAAAAAGAAATGGTGAACTATATTAAAAATGTAGAGTGCAAATAGTTATGCTACAGGAGACCCAATTTAAAGAACTGAGCATGTGAATTTGATAAAGGATTTCAGGATGGTTACTCAGGAGAATATCTAGGGCAAAGGAAAAGGAAGTACTCATATTAATTGCAAGAGGATCTCAGATAGTGATAGAAGAGGAGGGGAATACAATAATGGTAGATTTGTAGTAGTAAGGGACTGCCAGCAAAGAATGAGGATTATTTTGGCATGCATTTATATTCTACCTAAAGCTGCTACAATGGAGTTTAAGAAAATTCTGGAAGAAATCAGCTTTCAAAAGGGAATATTACTTACAGATGGGGACTGGAATTTAATTTGCAACAGTGAGGATGTATCTGGGGGACCTAGAAGGGAAAATATAACAAAAAAGGATAGTTGTTTTTTTTTTTTTTTTTTTTTTTAAAGAAATGTAAGCAAATATTTGGTATGGAGGATGTGAATTCAGTATTAGGAGCTTAAAGAGAATTTACATATTCCCCGCAGTACAAAAAGTCAGTTAGGCTAGACAAAAATTATATTTTACAGGCACATGTGCATTACCATTGAACGTTTTGATACACATCCAATAACTATTTCAGATCACATGCCAGTAATAACCAAAACAAAAATACAGGGTAATGAAATAAAAGCAAGACATTGGCACTTTCCTATCTATCTGTTAAACAGAGAGGAATTTAAGGAACCTATAGTGGAAACTATTCTGGTGTTGTTAGGGAAGATATAATTTTTTTTTCAGAAAATATAGCTAGGGAGTGGGATAAAATGAAAGTAAAGTTTAAACATAGGGTAGAAATAAAACAGAGATGTGGTTAAGTAAAAAAAAATATTTAGAGGGACTGACAACTGTTAAAGTATTGCAGAATGGGGGAATCTCACCGAATAAGTAGAGGTGCAACTGCAGAGTCCTAGAGAAAATAAGGGATTGCATCTGTGATGATGTGAGGTATTGACATCTATCCTAGGAGAAGTAGGGCAGTGGATGTGTAACATATGCCAGCATAGCTAGCTGGAGCTTTGTAAAGAATTATATGTCATTTGTATATCAAAATGATTTGTACAGGTGATTGTGTTAAAAATGTATTTGTAAAGCTGCTTGTGTTAAAAATGTAACAGTGGGTCCTGCTCAGCAGAAATGAAATATACCTGTATGTCAGACTGTATTGTAACTGTTGAAATGAATATATTGTAACAAACAAAAGTGGAAGAGAAGAGATTGCTATCAGTCCAGCTAACTTTGAAAAATAGTCTGAAATTAAATTACCTGGTTTAAGCCATAAAGATTGAATCTTACAGTTCTGATTGCAGCCAGAGACAAAAATGTCTGCAAAAACCAGGACTAGGAATCCTACTATATTGTCATTAGAGGTAAACTAATTGCTAACCTGGAAGGTGGAAGTTTTGAAATGGTTTTATAGCTTCCAGATACTATAACACATCTCAGCAAAGCTGTGTTTGCATGGTAAAACCTATGTGCTAGATTCTGGTTCAGTTTCTGTAAAGGGGTAGTGTGAGAACCAGAGTCAGATGACAAAATATATGTGATATTCTGTAATCCAGCACTGAAATAATGTTTTAATACTAGAGGAGACAGAAGTCTCAGGGTAGTCTATTTTTGAAACCTGACAAAGAAGGAAGACCACTCACCCACTTCATCTTGCCTTGCTCTAGAAAGTGAACTAAAAACGTCTTTTGACTTTTCCTGGTTAGGGGTCACCACAGCGAAACTCCAGTCCGCTAATGATTGGCAGTTGATTTTTACAGTGCCGAGTTGCCAGCTCGATGCCAAACCTTCAAAGAAGGCACACCCATTCCCACACGCACCTACCTGCATGTCTTTAAACATCACTCAACAGTGAGGAGGATATGCAGACTCCACAAAGAAGGTGTTCTAGTCGAGAATCAAATGGGAGAACATCTTGCTATGAGGCGACAACGCTAACCACTGCATCACCACTGCCTCTGCTCTAGAAAGTGAACTAGAGAACAGTAATTCTTTAGATCAGTCAGAAAAATATAGGTAGATTAGTTAAGCACTGTTTTGCTGCATCTGAATGCATCTAGCCATCTGTGTTATTTTTAATATTTCCTGTGATTGAAACTCTGGTGTTTATTGTAAATAGATATTTAGTATTTTCATGTTATTTTATTATTTATTATTAAATATATTTAATACTTCAATTGTGGATGGTCTTTAGAGAGCATTTTAACCTTTGAGAGTACTTGGATTTATTTGGTGATACTGTGACCACTCCTTGCTACATTGTTCAAACACTACCATTTGTATTAGTATTAATTTTACTCAGTATAACTGGGTACCCTTGTAAGAGTCTTAAGAGTAGCTGGCTTTAGAGTGTTCTTGTGGCAGTACCTACTTTTAGTCTGGGCAGAGGGGGCATAGCTAGTAAATCTGTCCCAGCCTTTCCCAGGTATGTGTGTGTGTGTATGTGTGTGTGTGTGTGTGTGTGTGTGTGTGTGTGTGTGTGTGTGTGTGTGTGTGTGTGTGTGTGTGTGTGAGAAAATCAAATGTCAAAGTGTGTGTGTCAGCTACTTTAGCAGGTTTCACAGGGAGTGTGGTGGAGGACTTGGCTTGGAACACTAGGCTGAAGACTCAACTCTACAGCTGTGTCAGTGGGGAGTCTTATTTGGGGGTCTGCAGAGAGTGGGAAATCCAGCCCAAAGACTGAGTTTGTTCCCTGTATGCCCATAAGGGAAATTGTGTTTGGTGCAGAGAGATGCATCTGAAAATACTGTGTGTATCTCTTTTTGTGAACATCCCTCACTGGTGTCCATGATTGAGACTCCTTGATTACTGGCCCAGAGCAGGGACATCACAACATTGATAATATGCAGGAGTTTAGACAGATTGCTGTTAAGCAACTTTTTTTTTATAGTAACTCCAGAGCAGAATAGCTTTTAGCACAATGGCTCAAGCAGCAGAAAGTAGAAAGGGTTCCTACCAAGCTTAGGGAGGCTACAGAGGTATTAGAAATATAGTTTGGAAGTTTAAAAAAATATGTAATATAGCAGAAAAATGTGGAAATGAAGAAAACAAAATACATATGGAAATGTTTATGAAAAAAATTAAATATGCCATAGTTAGAGGTAGAGGAGAGTCAATTACTAGCAGGAAGGAGGAAATGAGATAGCCAATCTACAGGAAAGTCCCCAGGAATAGATGGCATTCCTGTGGAAGACTGGAAGGTAGGATGGAAGAAAGTGAAAGATCTGGAAGGTTTTGTTTAACAGCATTTTAAAAGCAGAAGAAGCACCAACATCCTAAAAGAAAGCTGTGGTGGGTGTAATACCTAAAGATAATAAAGATCCATCAGATCCATGATGAGACATATAGCTCATGCTAGGAACTTTAATAAATTAGACCAAAAAACCAGCTGCAAAACGTGGAGCAAGTAACACAAACTTGTAGGAAAAACCACCTTTAATAACAAAGCAAAGCTTTCGGGCAGAACCCTTCTTCAATACTAATACAATCAAGTCTGCATACTAGAAGCTTATATACAGGTCTAGAAGTCACATGATTAGCAGCCAAGAATCATGTGATGAACAAGTCTTAAAGTGCAAACAACATAATAAAACTTTAAAAAAATCAATTAATAATATTACGTAATCTAGTTAAAATTAGTTTTAAACTGACTTTGCTGTTAATTCCTGGATGTGAATCAGCAGCTAGTCTTAAAATCCATTCAAATTCCTTAGTCTCAAAGCGATTATTCAAATCTCCACCTCTGGCACTAGGACAATTAAAATCAATAACTCTAAACTTAAAAGAATGTTCAGAGCCATGTATATTGATATGTTTATATAGTGCATTATTTTCACAACACCGTCTGATTTCCGAATTATGATCAATAACACGATCTTTCAGCTTACGAATAGTTTTTCCTACATAGAACGAGGTGCAGGATTTACATGTAGCCAAATAGATAACACCTGAAGTGTTACAAGTAGCTGAAATTTTAAAATTGAATACTTGACCAGTGCTAGGGTGTGTGAAAATGTCACTACCATTACCAAACATCTGTGCACAGGCAATACAGTTAAAACATTGAAAAGTTCCATGCTTAATAGCAAACGTCATAGGCTTAGGTTTATAAAAATCTTTATAACACAATAAGCTTTTGATAGTCTTCATATTTCTATAAGAGAAGCATGGCTTATCACCTACAATAGCTTTCATTTCATCTGAAGCTAATAAAATTATCCAATTTCTTGAGATAATTTGTTTAACCAGATGACTTCTTCTATTAAAAGTAGTCATGTATCTTACTGAAGTCATCTCTTTATTCCTGTTATTATTTTTCTGGGATGTAGTTAATGAAATATCCTGCCCTTGATTAAAGCTGATAGGTTTCAAATAAGTCTTCCTAGCCTCTAAAATATCAATTCTTGACTTAAGTAGGTGGGCATCATAACCACTTGAGGTAAATTCCACTATCAAATCATCCAGTTGTAACTTGAATACATCATCATCTGTGTTGAGCCTACTTGTCCTAATAAATTGTGATTTTGCCACACTTCTAAAAATATGTGGAGCGTGCATACTACTGTAATGTAAATATTTGCAACAGCTAAATTCCTTCTTATATACAGAAGTATTAAGAATTCCATCATTCAGCTGGATTTTTAAATCTAAGTAACACATAGTATTTTCAGAAACTTGCATTTTAAATTTCAAATAATCAGTTGTGGAGTTCAAATAGTCAACAAAAACATCCAGATCATGAAGTGTACCATTCCAAACAATTAAACAGTCATCAACAAATCTTTGATAAAAACTAATATAGGTAGAAAGATTCCTATTACTATACAGATGTTTATGTTCCCATTAGTAAAGGACTAGGTTAGCATATGTGTTAGCCACTGAGGTACCCATAGCTATTCCTGTTAACTGTAAATATAAAGTTTCGTTAAACATAAAAATATTATTTTTCAAAACAACATCCATAAGACAGCAAATGTTGTCAATGGATTTGAAATCAGGGTTAGGTTGTGTTATTAAAAATTCCCTCAGAAGCTCAAGTCCGGCATCATTAGGAATGACGGTAAATAAGGATACGATATCCAAGCTAACTAAATAATGTCTTTTAGTTTTTATATCAGGCTCATTTCTAGTATACCATTGCTGTAACTTAGATAACAAATCATGTGTATCTTTCAGGATTGTATTACAATTAAGTAGATGTGGTTGTAACTGTTTGTGCAAGTAAACTGAAACCGGTTCTGTAATCCAGCCTCCACCTGAGACGATAGGTCTCATTGGTGGGTTATCCATAGACTTATGTATTTTTGGGATACCATACAAATGAGGTATCAAAGGACAAGGTGCAGTTAGAAAATGAAACAAATCAAGGTCGATGTCACCATTAAGCTGAAGTTCAAATATTACCATGTTGACATAACTCACACATTTCTTTACATCTGCATGTGTAACTATTTTAAATGCATTCTCATCATTCAAAAGTAGAGAAACAGCTGAAAAATACTTGTCTCGGTCCACAATAACAGGCATACCACCTTTGTCCGCTTGCTTTATTACAATGTCATTATTATTTTGTAGACTTTTTAATGCTTCATACTCTGCAAAAGTCAGATTAAAGTTCTTATTCCTCATGGGCCGTAGGTATAGTTCTCTTATTTGTAGTTCACACACATCATGAAATGCATTCAATATGGGTGCATTAAGTGGAATAAAAGTACTTCGTCGTTTTAGACGGTCTCCCATTGAGTTAGATTTACCAAACATTAGTTTTAAACTCAAGTTACGAACAAACAACTTTAAATCAGTTAAAGCAGACACAACATTATCACTAAAGGATGGTATAAATTTAAATCCTTTGTCTAAAAGAGAGAGATGAGCAGGATTTAACTCAAAAGATGATAAATTTAATGCCACAACTACTTGCGACTTACTTTGTTGAGTCCTAAAGGGCTCTCATTTTTACGTTTGTTTGCTATGGTTGCCTGTGTTGCATACGACCTTGCAGGTGAACCTCTAGACCTGGGTGATCTATTCATGACAGTTTCAGCGTGCTCCAGTTGGAATCGTTTATTAGTTAAATTTAAAGTTAGTTGTTGTGTCTTTTTAATAGCCATAGCATTCGTATTCACATTCAGGTTGCCATCACGCTTGTTCTTACTTCCTATAGGCGCGCATGCGCTTTGGGATGAGGAACATGATACCAAAAGGCCAGGCTCATTCGTAACTGGTGCTGGGGGAGTTTCAGATGACAAAGGTGTAGAGGGCGGATTATTATTTAAAGAAATGTTGTCAAAAGTATCCAGGGAATCAAGTCCTTCTCTTGCAGGAACTTTATGGTAAGCAGTAGTACGAGGATTCTCAGTTCTGGGCCAAGAGAAGATATTCTCTCTTTGGAAGTCACCTATGTCGCGTTGGAGCTTCTGTTTTTTGGTAGCTTCCATCCTGACCTCAAAAGCTTGAATCCTATCAAACATTTGCTGGTATACAGGTGTAACTTTAGGAAATACAGTCAATTCTAAAATAGTACTCTCAAGTGAAAAAATTTCACGCTTGTACTCTTCCTCAATTTTTATAAAAAAGTCATTCATTAAAGACATATAGTCTAAAGATAGCTTAATATTCAATTGTTGCCATGATTTGAGTAGTTCTGGAAAGGTATTGCCATATGAAGGCATTTTAAGGATCCTGAGTCCACGTGGGACAATGCCTTTATCAAGATATGCCAAAAAACTAAAACGTTGCCATTGCAACCTCTTAAATGCCATTACCTTTCTTTCCAGAAGTTGTAATACTCTATTGAATTCAGCAACATTATCCAAGTCTGCTGTAGGTTCAGATGCAGTGTTCATTGTTTCTGTAAAGTTCAGCAGAGGATTATTCTCCACATCAATAAGAGATCTGAGGGAATTTAAATCCATTTCTTGATGTCAAAAATGACTACAGGCTGCGAGGTAGACCTTGAAGCAGGTATTCCCAATAACAGCAACAGATATAGACCAAAAAAACAGCTGCAAAACATGGAGCAAGTAACACAAACTTGTAGGAAAAACCACCTTTAATAACAAAGCAAAGCTTTCGGGCAGAACCCTTCTTCAATACTAATACAATCAAGTCTGCATACTAGAAGCTTATATACAGGTCTAGAAGTCACATGATTAGCAGCCAAGAATCATGTGACGAACAAGTCTTAAAGTGCAAACAACATAATAAAACTTTAAAAAAATCAATTAATAATATTACGCAATCTAGTTAAAATTGGTTTTAAACTGACTTTGCTGTTAATTCCTGGATGTGAATCAGCAGCTAGTCTTAAAATCCATTCAAATTCCTTAGTCTCAAGGCGATTATTCAAATCTCCACCTCTGGCACTAGGACAATTAAAATCAATAACTTAAAAGAATGTTCAGAGCCATGTATATTGATATGCTTATATAGTGCATTATTTTCACAACACCGTCTGATTTCTGAATTATGATCAATAACACGATCTTTCAGCTTACGAATAGTTTTTCCTACATAGAACGAGGTGCAGGATTTACATGTAGCCAAATAGATAACACCTGAAGTGTTACAAGTAGCTGAAAGCACTGGTCAAGTATTCAATTTTAAAATTTCAGCTACTTGTAACACTTCAGGTGTTATCTATTTGGCTACATGTAAATCCTGTACCTCGTTCTATGTAGGAAAAACTATTCGTAAGCTGAAAGATCGTGTTTTTGATCATAATTCAGAAATCAGACTGTGTTGTGAAAATAATGCACTATATAAGCATATCAATATACATGGCTCTGAACATTCTTTTAAGTTTAGAGTTATTGATTTTAATTGTCCTAGTGCCAGAACTGAAGATTTGAATAATCACCTTGAGACTAAGGAATTTGAATGGATTTTAAGACTAGCTGCCGATTCACATCCAGGAATTAACAGCAAAGTCAGTTTAAAACCAATTTTAACTAGATTGCGTAATATTATTAATTGATTTTTTTAAAGTTTTATTATGTTGTTTGCACTTTAAGACTTGTTCGTCACATGATTCTTGGCTGCTAATCATGTGACTTCTAGACCTGTATATAAGCTTCTAGTATGCAGACTTGATTGTATTAGTATTGAAGAAGGGTTCTGCCCGAAAGCTTTGATTTGTTATTAAAGGTGGTTTTTCCTACAAGTTTGTGTTACTTGCTCCATGTTTTGCAGCTGGTTTTTTGGTCTATATCTGTTGCTGTTATTGGGAATACCTACTTCAAGGTCTACCTCGCAGCCTGTAGTCATTTTTGACATCAAGAAATGGATTTAAATTCCCTCAGATCTCTTATTGATGTGGAGAATAATCCTCTACTGAACTTTACAGAAACAATGAACACTGCATCTGAACCTACAGCAGACTTGGATAATGTTGCTGAATTCAATAGAGTATTACAACTTCTGGAAAGAAAGGTAATGGCATTTAAGAGGTTGCAATGGCAACGTTTTAGTTTTTTGGCATATCTTGATAAAGGCATTGTCCCACGTGGACTCAGGATCCTTAAAATGCCTTCATATGGCAATACCTTTCCAGAACTACTCAAATCATGGCAACAATTGAATATTAAGCTATCTTTAGACTATATGTCTTTAATGAATGACTTTTTTATAAAAATTGAGGAAGAGTACAAGCGTGAAATTTATTCACTTGAGAGTACTATTTTAGAATTGACTGTATTTCCTAAAGTTACACCTGTATACCAGCAAATGCTTGATAGGATTCAAGCTTTTGAGGTCAGGATGGTAGCTACCAAAAAACGGAAGCTCCAACACGACATAGGTGACTTCCAAAGAGGGAATATCTTCTCTTGACCCAGAACTGAGAATCCTCGTACTACTGCTTACCATAAAGTTCCTGCAAGAGAAGGACTTGATTCCCTGGATACTTTTGACAACATTTCTTTAAATAATAATCCGCCCTCTACACCTTTGACATCTGAAACTCCCCCTGCACCAGTTACGAATGAGCCTGGCCTTTTGGTATCATGTTCCTCATCCCAAAGCGCATGCGCGCCTATAGGAAGTAAGAACAAGCATGATGGCAACCTGAATGTGAATACGAACGCTATGGCTATTAAAAAGACACAACAACTAACTTTAAATTTAACTAATAAACGATTCCAACTGGAGCACGCTGAAACAGTCATGAATAGATCACCCAGGTCTAGAGGTTCACCTGCAAGGTTGTATGCAACACAGGCAACCATAGCAAACAAACGTAAAAATGAGAGCCCTTTAGGACTCAACAAAGTAAGTCGCAAGTAGTTGTGGCATTAAATTTATCATCTTTTGAGTTAAATCCTGCTCATCTCTCTCTTTTAGACAAAGGATTTAAATTTATACCATCCTGTAGTGATAATGTTGTGTCTGCTTTAACTGATTTAAAGTTGTTTGTTCGTAACTTGAGTTTAAAACTAATGTTTGGTAAATCTAACTCAATGGGAGACCGTCTAAAATGACGAAGTACTTTTATTCCACTTAATGCACCCATATTGAATGCATTTCATGATGTGTGTGAACTACAAATAAGAGAACTATACCTACGGCCCATGAGGAATAAGAACTTTAATCTGACTTTTGCAGAGTATGGAGCATTAAAAAGTCTACAAAATAATAATGACATTGTAATAAAGCAAGCGGACAAAGGTGGTATGCCTGTTATTAAGGACCGAGACAAGTATTTTTCAGCTGTTTCTCTACTTTTGAATGATGAGAATGCATTTAAAATAGTTACACATGCAGATGTAAAGAAATGTGTGAATTATGTCAACATGGTAATATTTGAACTTCAGCTTAATGGTGACATCGACCTTGATTTGTTTCATTTTCTAACTGTACCTCTTCCTTTGATACCTCATTTGTATGGTATCCCAAAAATACATAAGTCTATGGATAACCCACCAATGAGACCTATCGTCTCAGGTGGAGGCTGGATTACAGAACCGGTTTCAGTTTACTTGCACAAACAGTTACAACCACATCTACTTAATTGTAATACCATCCTGAAAGATACACATGATTTGTTATCTAAGTTACAGCAATGGTATACTAGAAATGAACCTGATATAAAAATCAAAAGACATTATTTAGTTAGCTTGGATATCGTATCCTTATTTACCGTCATTCCTAATGATGCTGGACTTGAGCTTCTGAGGGAATTTTTAATAACACAACCTAACCCTGATTTCAAATCCATTGACAACATTTGCTGTCTTATGGATGTTGTTTTGAAAAATAAAATTTTTATGTTTAACGAAACTTTATATTTACAGTTAACAGGAATAGCTATGGGTACCTCAGTGGCTAACACATATGCTAACCTAGTCCTTTACCAATGGGAACATAAACATCTGTATAGTAATAGGAATCTTTCTATCTATATTAGTTTTTATCAAAGATTTGTTGATGACTGTTTAATTGTTTGGAATGGTACACTTCATGATCTGGATGTTTTTGTTGATTATTTAAACTCCACAACTGATTATTTGAAATTTAAAATGCAAGTTTCTGAAAATACTATGTGTTACTTAGATTTAAAAATCCAGCTGAATGATGGAATTCTTAATACTTCTGTATATAAGAAGGAAGTTAGCTGTTGTAAATATTTACATTACAGTAGTATGCACGCTCCACATATTTTTAGAAGTGTGGTAAAATCACAATTTATTAGGACAAGTAGGGTCAACACAGATGATGATGTATTCAAGTTACAACTGGATGATTTGATAGTGGAATTTACCTCAAGTGGCTATGATGCCCACCTACTTAATAAGTCAAGAATTGATATTTTAGAGGCTAGGAAGACTTATTTGAAACCTATCAGCTTTAATCAAGGGCAGGATATTTCGTTAACTACATCCCAGAAAAATAATAACAGCAATAAAGAGATGACTTCAGTTAGATATATGACTACTTTTAATAGAAGAAGTCACCTGGTTAAACAAATTATCTCAAGAAATTGGATAATTTTATTAGCTTCAGATGAAATGAAAGCTATTGTAGGTGATAAGCCATGCTTCTCTTATAGAAATATGAAAACTATCAAAAGCTTATTGTGTTATAAAGATTTTTATAAACCTAAGCCTATGACGTTGGCTATTAAGCATGGAACTTTTCAATGTTTTAACTGTATTGCCTGTGCACAGATGTTTGGTAATGGTAGTGACATTTTCACACACCCTAGCACTGGTCAAGTATTCAATTTTAAAATTTCAGCTACTTGTAACACTTCAGGTGTTATCTATTTGGCTACATGTAAATCCTGCACTTCGTTCTATGTAGGAAAAACTATTCGTAAGCTGAAAGATCGTGTTATTGATCATAATTCAGAAATCAGACGGTGTTGTGAAAATAATGCACTATATAAGCATATCAATATACATGGCTCTGAACATTCTTTTAAGTTTAGAGTTATTGATTTTAATTGTCCTAGTGCCAGAGGTGGTGATTTGAATAATTGCCTTGAGACTAAGGAATTTGAATGGATTTTAAGACTAGCTGCTGATTCACATCCAGGAATTAACAGCAAAGTCAGTTTAAAACCAATTTTAACTAGATTACGTAATATTATTAATTGATTTTTTTAAAGTTTTATTATGTTGTTTGCACTTTAAGACTTGTTCGTCACATGATTCTTGGCTGCTAATCATGTGACTTCTAGACCTGTATATAAGCTTCTAGTACGCAGACTTGATTGTATTAGTATTGAAGAAGGGTTCTGCCTGAAAGCTTTGCTTTGTTATTAAAGGTGGTTTTTCCTACAAGTTTGTGTAACTTTAATAAATTCCCAGGATAGTCTATTAGAGAATTTAAATTATACCTGTGCAGTTTTGTTTGTTTGTTTGGACATAAATATTATTTTGCAAACAGCAATGCAGCTATATAAGCAAGTTGCACGTCATGTTTTTATTTTCATTTTTTTTTAACTTGGTTGATGGACTGCTCTGAAAAACCCTTTTCAGCTGTGACCCGAGGCATATCATAATATACCAAAGCAGAAATTACCGATGCCAAGCCTGATGCTCTTTATCACCAAAACCAAGTCAATAGATACTTCAATAACAGAGTATTAGCCACATTTTTGTAATGAACAGGTACAGTCCTTCCATCAATTCCTAAGTGAGCTTAAATTCAGAATGGGTATTGCCATTCACAGGTTTGCTGCAGTTTAAAAATGAGAGCTGCAAAACTATAAAATAAGTGTCTATACTGTTTTACTAGTTCTTTTTGTTGGTTGTTGCATTCAAATTTACTTATCTGTCCAACATATTGTGATGGTTTTAGTATTTATACATTTATTTTTATTTTAAAGTTCTTTTAAAAAATGTACATGTTTTTATCTGTATTTGTGGAAAGTTGTTAGGTTGTCACAAATATCTTAGTTACAGGATTTAATTGGTGTCAATTAAACAATTGTTTTAACCATTGATTAATTAAATTGGGAGGGGTATATAAGTATGCACAGCCTTCATTCATTTATTCTACATCTGAAGAAGTCTAGTGGACGAAAACACTTTGTATTGTGTGGAGTTAATGCAAATAAACCTGCTGCTGCTTACACTTACAGGCTCATGCTTCATTATTACCTCCTGCCACTTTGGGCACTTGTTGTAGTTTTGCAGTACTTCAAGGAAACCTTGTGATTTTTGTAAAGATGCAGAGATAGCTGAAAATTCTATTCACCCTCAAGCCTTTGTGATGCATCCTGGAATACATTATTTTCACAGCTGTACTATATTTCCCTCTAAAGTACAGCAAGTCCACACATTGCTATAGTAAGAATTTATTTTATTGTCTAGCAGTTAATACAGAGGTTTTAGGCTCATTTAACTACTATGTGACCTTGAACAGGCAATTTAATCAGACATTGCTCCTGGGTCACCTCTTAAAAGGATCCATCTGTCTGTCCAATGGGCCTAACTTGTTAACAAAAGAATGTTATTAAACATGCTGACCAGGTAAGTGCACTGGTCCAGGAACTCTTTTCTGGTATAACCCAGGTCTTAAGGAGGTATAATCAAGGTAAACAATTATAGCTACAAGTAAAAGAAAACATGCAAATGGACTGATATAGTTACAAGGAGCATACAGTTCAGATTTAGCAAAAATAAGTAAGCTATCCGGAGAAAACAATTCAGGCCTAACAAATCTAAGACTCAAGTGGCATGTTTATACACCAATAAAATTAGCAACTTCAAATATGAAATAAATTCTCCTAGCATGGTAATAAATTCTTCTAACTAGGTCACATAATTATATGAGCCATTAAAGTATATTCATGTATAACTGAAAAAAATAAGTTTTATCACAGTATGCTAACCATACAAACATCTCAAGATAAGAAGGGGAAGCAGAGAGGAAAGGATATCAGGACTGTAGAAAGGTGCTGGAGTGTAGAAAGATCTCTGGAAAGAGTGAAGTAAAATGAGTAGGAGATGTTGGGATGAATGCATGCAAAAGGGACATGAAGATGCAAGTAACTCAAGGGGAAGTTGGTTAAGAAGAGGAGGAGGGTTATAGAATAACTACAGGAGAAAGCTGGTTAAGAAAATGGAAAGGTGGGTTTAAGGAAAGGACTGTCCATATGGAATGATTGACATGCTTTAAGGCCTTATTATGGTGGAGTCAAATACAGCTAATTGAAAAGTACTGATAGGATCGCTTAATGTAAAGTGATAACTTAATTCACCCATCTCACCGAATTTCATATCCAGAATATTTTTTTTTTGGCCATTATGAGTTGATTACATATACTTTTACAGTTGGCCATCTTTTTTTTTTTTTTTTTTTTTAACGTCTTTATTAAAGTATCACTTATGACATAGGCAAACATACATTAACAGGAAAAAAAATTAACATCTCTTCCCCCTTTACATACATCGCATATGGTTTTCTTTCTTTATAACCATCACGAGTCTATTCCTGCCATCCCTTAAACCTCACTCCTCCTTCTGAACATTATTCTGCATGTATTGTTCACACAATTTCCATTTCTGTGTACTTTGCTCCTTCCATTTCTGCGTAGTTTGCTCCTTTGTAAAGGCCCCTCTTCCAGCTCATCTCTCTTTTACAATATTCAGTACTTCATATACAGTTGGTTTAGGCCGATTTCCATTTTCTAGTAATTTCTTTCTTGGCAGTCAATAGAATTAAGAAGAGCATACTATGTCTAGCCAATTCAGATCCAGTGCCCTAGCTCAAAAGAATAATTTCCTTTATTACAGTCATTTGCTCATCCAATATTTCTGATAGAGTACTCTGTACTCTAAGTCTGCCAGCTCATTACTCTCCCAAAATATATGTTCCCAGCTACCTCTTTTTACTCTGTCATACCTACAACATTTGCTATCTCAGGAAAAATTCTTTGAAGTCTGCTTGGGTTACAAAAATGCTCAAGCAAACACTTCCAAGCAAATCTTCTGGACATTGTTGCATACTTGGGAGCCATACACGTCCTCCAATTGTTCCCTTGTAACTTGCTTTTCCATTTCCATTCTCTATCATTAGTCTCTTACAACCTCCCCGACTGATTCTTATAGTTATCATGCAATATTTTATATGCATAAATTATCCCTTTAATAGCAGCTTCTGTTCTGGATTCAACTCAAACTCTGTCAGAGCAGGTCTTTCCCCTTAAGATTCCCCTATTATTTTCTTTGCCAGTGCTCTTGATATCAATCCCTGGCAGGGAAGGCAGTCTGTAGCCTGCAGTAAAAACCTCCTCTTGGCCTCATCCCACTCTGTTAGACTATCCCTCTCTAGTTTTTTTGCTCCCAATATATAATTTCCTTTGCCAGTTTTCACTAGTAAAATTCCAGCTCCTCTAGCCAGTTTTCTGAACACCCCCTTACAGTCATCCATACTGGCAAAATTACCTTTCACCATTCCTATTCTGGCTTAGTTCATAGAATACTTTCTGCAGTTTTACGCATATAATATTTTGTATGGTTATTGTTATGTTCCTCAAGGATCTGCAACCTAAACCCAACTATCTAATTTCTTGAGCCCCCCCCCCCCTTTATCATCCCTATCCACTTTGAATTATAATCTTCAGCTTGTATTGGGTATGTGAGCCTTAACTGTGTAGCTCTAAAATATCCCTTTAAATCAGGTAATCCTAAACCACCTTGTTCTATTGGAAGAATCATCTTATCCCACATAACTCTAGCCCCCCTTCCATTCTCAGGTCAATTATTCCTTCAACTCTTTAGTATTATCCACAACTTATCCGATTGATAAAAATACACCGGACATGAGTGTAAAACTTGAGACTGAAAACATTTAAACTGCTTGCATCTGACTATACATAATCATGTTCAGTCTCGTCCAATATATCCTTAGCTACCACAACAGAAGCCTTTTTAATCCACACTCCTAAATACTTCATCTTATCGTGCCCCCATAAATGCAGGTATTGCTGAACCAATTTTGCAGGAGTACATAATTTACAGGTATTGCCTTTTTTTTATCTTCATTAATTTTATATCATGAAGACTTGAAATTGTCTCAAAATACAACACTGGAAGGTCCCTTTCTGGATTTATTATGCACAAAATAATATCCACAAATAAAGTCAACGCTTCTTGATTATCATACCAATTATATCTTTGAATTTCTGAGTCCTTTTATTTTCTTTGCTAATGGCTCTAAATATAAAGCAAATAAAGAGGAAAGAAGGTAGCCCTGCCAGGTTTCTCTGTTCAAACAACTTATCATAGGAGACCTCTCCCACATTAATTCTTGCCTCTGATCCTTGATACATCCTCCTAATTAATTAGAAGTTATGTACCTACCATAACGTTCCATGTTAGTTGTCTTCTTCTCGCCTTCTTTCTTGCTGGATGGGTTCAGAGCCGATCCTCGGCTCCAACTCGGCCACTCTAAAAACTAGAGAGCTAGTTCCACCGGCTCGAGGCTCCCCTATATCCCACAATGCTAGGCCGTAACTCCTCAGATCTCGTTTGAAAGCTAAGGCCAGCAATAAAATTCCATAAGGAACCAAGAAAACTCCTCTAGGTCTGTCCTGGCTAGGGGGAAGGAGGGTGGGACGCAAGAAAGAAGGCGAGAAGAAGACAACTAACATGGAATGTTATGGTAGGTACATAACTTCTAAATGTTAAGTTGTCAATCTCGCCTTCATTCTTGCTGGATGGGACCGCGTCCCTAGCACCTCGTCCCGGGTGGCCTATCGGAACAGACTCTTGAGTACAGTGGAACCAAAGTTGGCTCGGTCTCTAGAGGCCAAGTCCAACTTATAATGAGAAATGAAGATATGGGGAGAAGCCCAAGTAGCTGCAGAACAAATCAAATCAATAGGCAGCCTATCTTGGAAAGCTATAGAAGTGGCTAAAGCTCTAGTTGAATGAGCCCTGGGTTTGGATGGCAACCGTTGATGTCTTATCTCATACACTAGGGTAATCAACGAAGTAAGCCATCTAGAGAGAGAGACTTTAGAAACTGGAAGGCCCATTCTACCTTCTGCATAAGAAACAAACAGTTGGTCACATTTCCTGAATTGTTTGGTCCTGTCTAAATAGTACCTAAGTTGGCGATGAATATCTAAACAGTGTAACTTTTGTTCTGACCTATTAGAATAATTTGGGAAGAAAACAGGAAGCTCAATGGTTTGATTCAAATTTGCCAATGAATCTACTTTGGGCAAAAAAGATGGGTTAGTACGCAAGGACACCCTGTCTTTATGAAATACCAGATAAGGGGGTCGACTACACAGAGCATGGAGTTCGGAGACTCTTCTAGCTGAGGTGATAGCTACTAAAAAGAGTGTCTTCCAAGAAAGTAACTTTATAGAACATGAAGCTGCAGGTTCAAAGGGGGGAAGAATTAAGGATGTCAGAACCAAGTTGAGATCCCATTGAGGAGGAGGATCTCTGATGGGTGGTTTGAGGAGAAAAACTCCCTTTAAAAAAGCCTTGCAGAGTTTGTGAGACATAATGGAGGACTCTGAGACTCCAACATGAAAGTTCGATATTGCTGCCAATTGAACTCTAATGGTAGATGGGGACGAACCTGAGTGGAAAAGTTCGGCTAGAAAGTCTAGAACTGTTTGAAAAGGATCTATATTCTTTGATTGCGCCCAATAGGAAGAACGTTTCCACTTGCTAAGATAAATCTTCCGAGTGGAAGATTTATGAGAAGCTATCAAGATATCTCTAACTGAGTGAGATATCAAAGGAAGCCTGGCTAAAGTCAGAATTGGAGGAACCACGCTGTGAGGTTCAGAGAGGAAAGGGAGTGGTGCAACTGACCCGACTGATGGGTCAAGAGGTCTGGAACTGGGTCCAGATGCCAAGGTTGTTCCAACAGATAACGGTGGAGAAAAGGAAACCAAACCTGTTGAGGCCAGTAAGGGGCAATGAGGATCATGGAAGCTTCCTGAGCGATGGCTTTCTGTATCAGCTGGGATATCAGTGGGAAGGGAGGAAAGGCATACAGAAGTCCCCAGGGCCAAACGTGCACTAGAGTGTCTCTGCTGGGGTGGCCTGGTTGGGGAAAGAGGGTGAAAAAATCGTCGCACTTGCTGTTTTGGGGAGTAGCGAAAAGGTCGCAGCAAGGCCTGCCCCACTTTCGAAAAACTTTCTCCAACACTGAATTGTTCAGAGACCACTCGTGAGGCATGAGAATAGCTCTGCTCAATTTGTCTGCAATCATATTGGACTTCCCGGGGATATGCGTTGCTAACAGAAATCGCTGAGAAGAAATCTCCCATTGCCACAGTCTGAGTGCCTCTCGACATAGGGGGTAAGATCTGGTTCCGCCTTGTTTGTTGATGTACCACACTACAGACATGTTGTCTGTTTGAATTGCTATAGTTCCCTTGGGAAGAGAGTCTTGTAGGGCTTGCAATGCTAGAAGCACTGCTCTCATCTCTAGGACGTTTATGTGCAAGTGGCACTTGAATGGTTGCCACATGCCCTGGACTGTCCTGCCCTGGAAATGCCCCCCCAACCCGATCAGGGAGGCGTCCGTTGTCACTGTAGCAACCGGAGGGGGAGGGATGAAAGGTCTCCCTAGGAGGAGCTGAGGAGATGTGATCCACCAATAGAGAGGATTCTTGCACGACTGAGTTATCCGAATAGGATGGGACATTGGGAGACTTTGGTAAGACCATTGTGTGAAGAGCATCCATTGTAAAATTCTCATATGGAAGCGAGCTAATGGTAGGAGAGGGATGGCTGCCACCATAATCCCTAAGACTTTCAGGATCAGTCTGGCTTTGACTTTGTTGCTCTGCAAGACAAGAAAGACCTGTTTGTGTATGTCTGCTATCCTCTGCTCTGTGAGTCTGGCTGACATCTTGACTGTGTCTAGATTTGCGCCTATGAAGGTAATAACACGACAAGGCGACAAGACAGACTTTTCGTAGTTTATTGATATGCCTAGTGCCTGACATGTGTGAAAAGTGTAGTCTCTGGCGAGAAGTAAAAGATGCTTGGTGGGGGCTGTAAGGAGCCAGTTGTCTAAATAAGGAAACACCTGGAATCCTTGTCGTCTCAGGTGAGAGGCTACCACTGCCATGCATTTGGTAAACACTCGGGGGGCTGTAGTGAGACCAAAGGGCAGGGCTCTGAATTGAAAATGACTGGTTCCCAGCCTGAAGCGGAGAAATCTCCTGGAGCATTGACTCATCTTGATAGTACGCATCCTGGAGATCTATCGAGCACATCCAGTTGTCCCACCCCAAAAGGGGAAGAATGGACTGCAGCGTGACCATCTGGAACTTTGTTTTCTTGACAAACTTGTTCAAACTTGTTCAAGTTGCTGAGATCCAAAATGGGTCTCCAGTCCCCTGTTTTCTTTGGAACCAAAAAGAATTTGGAGTAGATTCCGGATCCTACTTGGTCTGCTGGAACTGGTTGAATGGCTCTTTTTGCGAGCAGCTTTGAAATTTCTAATGCTGCTTGCTCCCTTTGACTGGGTGGAACATCTGGAAGGGATTTTTTGGACTGCTTCGGAATGAAAAGGAAAGGGATTCTGTAGCCTTCGGAAATGATAGACTGTACCCACTTGTCTTGAGTTAGGGATAGCCAGGCTTTTGGGTACAGTGACAACCTTCCCCTGAATGCCTCCGAAGGTGGGCAGTTGGGCAACACCTCAGGGATGCTGAAAGGGCTCGTCGGAAAAGGATTCTCGACTGCCCTGATTCTGCGGGCCCCCTCTGCCCCTGGGACGGCGTCTACCATTGTTGTTCCCCCCTCTGCCTCTAGAGGGGAAACGACTCTGTGCATCAGGCAAGTCTCCTTGAGATTGTTTGCGGAACCACATCTTTCCCCCCTTCTGACCTTTGGGGTAAGGTCTAGAAGGAGTAGAAAAATGGACTCCGATGGCAGAAAGAGTCTTGCCATCAGTCTCGCACCTAGTCAGGGTTACCTTCACTTGAGGACCAAAAAGGGATGATCCATCAAAGGGGGAATTAGTGAAGGACGCCTTAAAAGGGTCTGCAAAGTTACAAAGCCACATCCAGGCGTGCCTACGCAAGGCTACACCTGTACCTGCCGCTCTACTTGCTCCATCCGCCGCATATGAAAGGAGGCGCATGGAAGAGTTGGTTATAGAATTAAGGGTAGCCAGCTGAGAGTTCATCCTATCCTGAAAACCCACAGCTGTTGGGTCCTTCAACATTTCTCTCGCTTCTTTGAGTAAATCCCTCTGAAGACGAGTAAAATGACACAGGTAATTCAGCGATCTCCTAGTAAAGGTCGCTGACGAGAACATCCACTTCCCGTACCTGTCCATCGACCTAGACTCCTTATTAGGAGGATGAACAGGCACCGAAGGATCAGCTAACTCCTTCTTAGTAGCCGCAGCCACCACCATAGCATCAACAGAGACGCCTCTGGTCAGAAATTCTTTATCCTTGGGGGCCATGATGAACTTTGATGGTCTCCTGGGGGTGGGTTCCACTGAGTCAGGAGCCGCCCAAGCCTTCTTTGCCACCACTTGCATAAGGGGGTCAAAGGGAGGGGACACCCAGGAGGTGGAAGGGCGAGAGCCAAATGCCTCAAGATACACTGATTCATCCTCTGAAGGGTTGAGGGATGGCCAATTCCCCCTCTGTTTTAAGATTTCAAGGATGTCTACAAAGGAGACATCTTCAGAGGGGGAACGAGGGGAACCTTCAGAATCCTCTAAATCAGTGTCAGAGGTGACAGACTCAGGGGAGTCAATGTGCTTCCTCTTGCACTGCCTCTTCCTAGGGGGCTCTCCTACAGGGTCAGGAGAGGCCTCGGAAGAGGAGGAGATCCCCACAGGGGAAACTTGAGGAGCTGGCTCTCTACGGTCGGGGATGAGAGAGTGAGTAGAAATCACCAGAGGCACCATAAGGGGAGGGGCAGAAAGAACCGACTGTGGAGTTGAACCTGGTTCCAACACGCTCCTCATGACCTCGAAGTCACCCCTGTCAGGCAGAGCCGGAGGTCTCCGTTCCGAAAAACTGGAAACCTCCCCCGGCACCGACAGTGATGGCTCCGTGGCCGATGTCAGAGCCGAACTCATCAGCGCCGAAGCACCGAGAGGGAGAGCGGGGTCGGACAAGGGTCCGATGCAACTCGCCCCCTCGGAGCCGATGAGGGAAGTCCGGCGCCGAGATTCTTCCAAGGAAGACATCGGAGCCGACGAGGGAACCGAAGACAAAGGTATCGGTTCCGAAGCTACCACAGTCTCAGGTCCGAGCCGCCCTGGCTCCGAACTCAAAGGAATCAGAGGAGGAATTTGAGTGATAGGAGTAGGTCTCGACTGTTGAGTCAGACTTTGAAGCATCTGGGCTAATGCCTCGGACTTAAGAAGTCGACTCACTACTCTCTGAAGGTCATGGTCCGATAACCTGGAAGACCTAGAAGAGTGGGATCTATGGCTCCGTTCAGACAGCAAGGGTGATGCTGGAGCCGAATGAATGGAGCCAATAGATGGAGATCGGAACCTTTTTCTAGATGTCTGTTCCAATAAAATAATTGGAGCCGACAGAGTAATGTCTTCCTCGGCTCCGGCCGGAGCCGAGGACACCGTAGGGGCTTGTATTCGAGATTCATCGGCTCTGGCTGGAGCTGATGTTCGAATAGCTTTAGGGCCTCCAGAAGATGGCTCAGATGCTGGAGCCGAAGGTCTGGAAGACTTAGAGGGTTTCCCCGATGACTGAGTCGAGGGACCCTCAGGCTTAAGTAAGCCCCTTAAAATAAGTTTATTTTTTCGCTCCTGCAGGACTCTAGGGCTGAAGCCATGGCAAACAGCACATGAGTCCTGCAGGTGCAAAGGTCCCAGGCAGTACACACAAGAAGGGAGCCTAAAGCTGGTGGAACTAGCTCTCGAGCTTTTAGAGTGGCCGAGTCGGAGGTGAGGATCGGCTCCGAACCCATCCAGCAAGAATGAAGGCGAGATTGACAACTTAACATCGTTATTTATCAGGGAATGCAAACGCTTCCATCGTCCTACTCAAAATCCCAGCTTACTCTACTGAATGCTTTCCTGCATCAAGATCCACCAACAGCAGCTGTATGTTCTGAAATTCTGCTTCCCTCTGGATCATCATTGCTCTATTAATGTTGCCAAATGCCAGCCCTCTACAAAGCCACACTGATCCATATCAAATTTTGACAACACCTTTGCCATTCTTTTAGTTAATACAGATGCACACACTCAGCTGGCCATTTTTTTTGGTTTAAATTTTACCACATATAAAAGTGCAGAATGTGAAGTATTTAATGGTGTATGATCATCCTCTACTTGTGGAGAATTCATAGGGCTGTTTTCATCAAGGTACATTACAGATCTGCTAGTTCCTCCTCTGCCCTCAAAAAATGGATCAGCTCCTCTGAAAGCAAGGAACAGAAACCACCGACCACTGAATAGAAATGGCACATAAAGCAAAAAACATTATCAAAACAAAGGTCAACCATTTGAATGCAGATAAATTGTCCCTGATCAGCTCAGACAATGAATACTCCTACCAATAAAAGCTCTGAGGAGAAGGAAAATGCCTCCAACCACTAGAAGCCAACAGCTCAGAGAAGGAGAAAACATTTTTAACTATCAGATCAGATGTGCAAGTGGGGCATTTTATGCCTATCGTACAACAAAAGCAGAGGAGGTAAAACAGTCACATATTTTGGGGATAGGCAAGTGACCCTTACAGGAGAAGGACAGACTCACAAGATCCAAAGCTAAATTATGAAAAGCTGAAATCAAGTCCTGCAATGCAATAATGAAATCTTGCTGTCCATCACCTATCTACCAGATGAATAAGTTTTAAGTCTAAAAGTCTGTAGGAGAGATTAAAGGAGTAGCAGTCTGAAAGGGCATATGTGAACCAGCTCAGTCCTCAAAGATGAGCAGACTTCAGCTTGGAGGAAGTATGGTGAGATGAACTTTTGTTAAAGGCATGCTTCAGACGTAAGCTCAAGAGTGAGCCAGGACAGCATTACACCCTGGACCTTCCTGTCAAACAGTTCTTGTTAAGTTTGAGGACTACAGCTGCAGTCCTCTGAAATGCAATACAAAACAGCAAAAAATTGATTTTTTTTATATTACATATATATATATATATATATATATATATATATATATATATATATATATATATATATGTATATAAATATATATATATATATATATATATATACACACATATATACACACACACACACACACACACACACACACACACCGTCTGTGGTTGTGGAACCTTGGAGTTTGTAAGGCAAACACCTTCACCATTAGGCCACTCTCCCAACTATTCCCTTTACTTTGAAGTAGGGCTTAGAGATACTGCATGCAAGTAGTGGGGGTGCTGCAGTGTGGCATCCCATACTGAGGAGTGGAGGATGGATGAAGCCCTCCCAAAAAAAACACACTTTAATGGCACTGCAGTGTGTTTCAACCATTTGCAGTCATTCACATTTTTCACAGTTGTGCATGCTAAAATTACAGGTCTCACACTTTCAAAATAGATTCCTCTCAAAACCTACCCATCACAGCCATCCATAATCAGGAATTGGCAGGATGTCTTACTAGGATTGTTCTCCATCAGTAAAGACTCAGACACTACCACTAAGCTGGAAGGCTAAGAAAGCACTAAAGGCATCCACCGTGGCTTGATTTCCTGCTCTTATCTTTTACATCTCGTGCACCTATCTAAATCTTGAAGGGACACAGCAGTATGTCCCTGTGCTGGCTTAGTCTCCCTCCACTGCTGCCACCAATCAATTCATGGATACTTGGACTGTATTTAAGTGTCAACTCCACCAGGCTTCAAAATCTATCTCCAGTCCCAAGTAACGCAGGCAGTTCCTTCAAGTCCGGAGTCCAAAGATGACCACCAAAGAAAAAACATTGTGTACTTACCATAACATTCAATCTGTGTTGTCCATTTTCATTTATTTGACCTGTGGGTCCAGTTCTGAGCATCAGAACTGACTCAGCCATTACTTAGCTCGCAAAGACCAAAAACTCTCAAGCTATACCCTAACCCATAATGCTCCTCTCCCATTTACCTCAGATCGAGTTTGCAGAAAGGACAGAAAAGAATAAACACTGGGTAAGCCTTTAAACAAACCATATCTGGAGTCATATGACAAAAATCCCTAGTAGGACGGGTCATTACCCGCTCCACCAAAGGAGCTTCATGGTCGAGGGAAAGCAAAGGAGAGAGGGGAGTAAAGGATAAATGAAAATGGACAACACAGGTGGAAAGTTATGGTGAGTACATAACTTCTTTATCTGCTGTTGTCAATTTTCATTTGATCCTTGATCTGTGGTCAGAGTCCCTAGCTATCACAGATCTAGGAAGGACTCAAGGAAGAATATTCCTTAGCACCACAGAACCAAAAGATGCTCTTCCCCTCAAGACCAGATCTACTTTGTAGTGAGAGATAAAGGTATGGGGAGAAGTCCCAAGTTGCTGCTGCACAGATGTCATCTAGGGAAGCTCTCACTTGAAAGGACTATTGAAGAAGCTACAACTCTTGTAGAGTGTGTCTTTATAGGCCTACACAATTTTAATTTCCTTCTTTCATAGATATAGGTAATACAATTTTTAAGCCATTTGGCTAATGTTACTTTGTTCATTGATTGACCAAGTTTTGTAGAAGAAAAGGACACAAATAGTTGGTCTGACTTTCTAAAATTTTTTGTTCTGTGTAGACAGAGGCGTAATCATCTATGAACATCCAACAAATGTAAGAAGTATTCCCCTTTATCAGCAAAATTTGGAAAATATATAGGCAAGTTAATTGTCTAATTGATATTAGTCTCAGAGGCAATCTTGGGCAAAAAGGAGGGATTAGTTCTTAGTGAAACTATGTCTTTATGAAAAAGTAAGGTGGTTTATATGAATTTACAAAATTCTTCTAACAGATGTAATTGCCACCAAGAAGTGGGTTTTCCTTAAAAAATTTTAAATCGCAATCAGCTGAAGGTTCAGAAGGAGGCTGAATAATGAACTGTAATACTAGGTTGATTTCCTACGGATGAGTAGATCCTTGTAGGGAGGTTTTAACAAAAGCATCCCTTTCAAGAAAGCTTTGCACAATCTATGGGAAATCGAGGTTGATCCTTCAATACCATTATGGAAGTTAGATACTGGTGCCAGCTGGACTTTGTCCGTTGACTGGGAAGTGCCTGAGTTGAAAAGAGAAGATAAAAATTTCAGTATCTTATCGACAGGAGCTGAAAAGGGGTGCAAATTGTTGGCATGAGCCCAGATGGCAAATCTTTTCCACATACTGTCAAAGTTTGCATGTGGCTGGCTTATGCGAGGCTAAAAGGATGTAACACACCAGGGAAGAAAGAGTAGGAAGCCTGGCTGTCAATTTGAGGAGTTGAATGTTTGGGTGGGTTAGTCCCTCTGGGTGGAACAGGTCCAGGATCCATGACTGTTGAATTAGATAAGACCAAAGAAGGGTAAACCATATCTGTCAAGGCCAAAAGGGAGCAATGAGGATAACCCTGCTGTTCAGCCTGGTTGCTTTCTGAAGGAACTTTGGGATCAGAAGAATGGGGGGAAATGCACATACAAGTCCAGAGGGCCAAGTGTTGAGGAGAGCATCCCTCAGTGGCTCCCCCATAGAGAGGGATTAGGGCAAAGTAGTTGTTGCATTTACTGTTCAAAGAAAAGGCAAAGAGCTCACAGCAAGGCTGGCCCCAATGACAGAATATGTTCTCCACTACTGCTGGATTGAGAGATCAACTCATGAGGCAGCAGAATGCTCCTGCTCAATTTGTCTGCTATCACATTGGAACTCCCCAGAATGAGCATTGCTAACAGAAAGTAGTTGGGAAGAGATTGCCAACTGCCACACTCTGAGTGCTTCTCAACATAGGGGTTAAGATTTGGTTCCTCCTGGTTTGTTGATGTACCAATCCACTGACAATATTGTCCATTTGGATTGCAATCTTCCCCAAGGGAAGGGCAGTGTAGAATGCTTGCCATGCTAGAAGCACTTCCCTTGGTTCTAGGATGTGGATATGTAAGATTGCTTCCATGGGGGACCAAGTGCCTTGGACACAGTCTTCCCAGATACTGTCCCTCACCACCCCATCTGGGAGGCATCCATGGTCACTATAGCCTTGGGTTGTGATGGGACAAACAGGCATCCTAGTACAATGTATTTGGAATGTACCCACCAAGCTAAGCCCTTTTTGCAATGGTTGGTGATCAAAATCAAGTCTGACATGAGTTGATGAAACATAGTCCATTGAGACGCTAGCAGCCATTGTAGAATTCTGATGCAGAATCTCGCTAAGAGAGCTAGGGTTATTGTCACTGCCATAGAGCCTAGTGCTTTCAGAACTAAATGGGCAGCAACTTTCTTGCTGTTGATTAGTTTCAGAACCTGAATTCTGATTTTCTGAACACTAGTGGGAGGAAGAGGGGCTATGGAAGTTTTGGTACTCAGAAGAGTTCCTATGAACTCCAACCTCTGAGCTGGTGTGAGCTTTGATTTGTCATGGTTCACTGTTATTCCTAGTGAAGAGTAAAGCAGAAGAATGTGGTCCCTTTTGAGGATCAGCTGATACTGGGTCAGGACAGTAATGAGACAGTTGTCCAGATAGGGAAACGCCTGTAATCCCTGCAGTCTCAAGTGAGCTGTGAATGCTGCCATGCACTTGGTGAACATCCTGAGAACTGTGACAAGACCAAAGGGCAGGACTCTGAAATGGTAGTAACTGTCTCCCACCCAAAAGTGGAAGAATCTTCTGGATTGTTTTTCCATCTTTATATGGGAGTATGCATCCTGAAGTTCTATATGAGCACATCCAGTCATCCTTTTCCAGAAATGGAAGAATGGACTGTATCATGACCATCCAGAAATTTGTTCAGTATGCAGAGTTCCAAACTTTGTCTGTAGTCCCCTGCCTTTCTGGCACTAAAAAGAATCTTGAGTAGATTCCGGATCCTATTTGGTCTGGTGGGACTTCTTGGATGACCCTGTTTCTTAGCAGGTTTTGAATCTCGGGAACTGCGTGCTCCCTCTGATTGGGTGGAACATCAGGGATTTTCTCGTGAACAGGATGGGGCAGAAAATGGAATAGTGCAACCTTTGGATATAGTCCTCTGCACACAGGAATCCTAAGTAAATTTTAGCCAGGTGTCTTGGTGCAGAGAAAGATGACCCCCAACTGCTTCCAGAGGAAGACAACTGGGCCTCCTTTCAAGAGCATTACAAGGGTTTGCCAGAGAAGGAATCCCTGAAACCCTGGTTTTGTAGACCATTCCTGCAGCGTGGATGGCATCTTCCATTGAAGCTCCCCCCTCTGCCCCTGAGAGAGCTCCCTCTGCATGTATCCTGAAAAGGCCCTTGGGATTTTTTTAACCACATTCCCTGATTACTTCTCCGATTCCTGGAAAAGGATCATTGAGGAATAGAAAAATGTATGACCACAGCAAAAGGGTCTTTGCATCCTTTTCACACCAGTATAGTGCTTCTCACACAGTTGGGCCAAACAGGTAGGATCCATCAAAGGGTGCATTAACGAATGAAGACTTGAATGGTCAATCAGTGAACAAAGTTGCAGAGGTGCATCCAGACATGCCTCCTAATGGTGATGCCTGCACCCGCTGCCCTTGTAGTCCCTTTGGCTGCATGAGTGATGAGACTCATGGACGAGTTAGACACAGACTCTAAACTGGCCAACTAGGAAGCCACCTTTTTCTGGACTTGCTCAGAAACTGCTCCTGCTAGGGTATCTGATAAATCTTTGAGCAGATCTCTTTGAAGTCTGGTAAAATGTGCCAGAAAATTCAAAGACCTAAGATAGAAGGTTGATAAGGCACAAACCCGCTTTCCAAACCTATCCATCACCCGAGACTCTCTGTTGGGTGGATGGATAGAGGAACTCTTCTCAGCCAGTTCATTCTTCATGGCCGATGCCATGACCATGGCATCAACTGGTAGTCCTTTTGCCCAAAAGGGTTTGTCTTCAGGTGCTGATAAGATTTTGTCTGGCTTCCTGGGATTGGGTTCTACAGTGTCAGGAGCCTTCCATGCCTGCTGAGCAATCAATTGTATCAGATCATCAGCTGGCAGAGTCACCCAAAAGGTAGAGGGTCAGGAGCTGAAAAGCCTGCAGGTACACTTACTCCTCAGGAGAGGGATTTGGGGACTTTCAGTCACCACTTTGGTTTAATATTTCCAGGATATTTCCAAAGACATCATCAGGGGGTGACTTTGGGAATCCCTCCCTTTCATCAAAATCATTGTCCTCTGTGACTAGTTCCTCAGGGGAATCCAAGTGTTTTCTTCTTTTTAGGTACCTCCTCAGTGTGGTGTTCTGGGGAGATATCAGAAGAGGACAGACGCAATCTCTGTGGGTCCTGAGGCTCATGAGGTTTTGGTTTCCCCTGTCCAAGCAGGAGTGCTGGCTGAATATCTGGATGAGGAGACAAAAGAGGAATAGCCTGTGAAGACAAAGGGAACAACCATTTGACAACATAGGTCAGGGCTCCTTCCATGGCCTCAAAAGCTGGACCCCCCAAAGAGGGAAGGGAGCCCATAGCAGAGAAGGACAATGTCAGGAAACAGGTCACTCCCTGCTCCAACGAGACAGCTACTGAGACAGAGGCCAGAGCTGAGCTGCTCCATGCTGAAGCTCTGAGGGAGAGAGGGCTCTGAAAAAACAAATGGCTGAATCTAACCTGTCTGAGCTGACAGGGCAGCTATGGCTTCAAGATGTCTCCAGTTCCTAGTGGACCAAAGACCTCAGAGCAGAAAAAAATCATACCTAGAACCAATACAGTCAGCTCCAGAAGATTCAAAGCCAATAACTCCGAAACTTTTCAGCAAAGTCAGAGGAGAAACAAAGGGTGGTGAGGAGGAACAAAGGGTGGTGTCAAGAAAGGCTCTACTCACAAGC
The DNA here is from genome assembly GCF_019279795.1 of Protopterus annectens. Taxonomy (NCBI): domain Eukaryota; kingdom Metazoa; phylum Chordata; order Ceratodontiformes; family Protopteridae; genus Protopterus; species Protopterus annectens. Next base: position 625,153,215 of record NC_056734.1, read on the forward strand.
CTAGAGGGGTTGGTGCTGAAGAAACAGCTAACATCCCCCTTGCACAGAGAATTTTATTCACCAGCCTCTCCACGTTGTCTTCTTTTAAACTTTTGGTGGAGTGTGTACACATCACCAAGGGAAACCTAGGTCTTTCAAGGAAGGAAGAAGGTAATCTCCAAGAAAGGGTCACTGGACAGAGCTCAGTCCTGGGCATAGGTATGAAGATTTCATCCCGTCAGTCCTGATCAAAGGTATAAAGGTTTCATCCCGTTTAGATGCCAGAGCAGAAGTGGTTGGAACAGATGAAAGAGGACAGATCTTGGGACCTCTGTGCCAAGGAATCCAAAATAATCTTTGCTGAAGGTTTTGGTGTTGAAACAGGCCTAGTCAGAGCCAAAAAGGGCCTCGGTACAAAAGCCTTTGGATAAGAGGTCAGACTGTTCAGATGCTAAAAGAGCAGCCGACTGATTTTTTTTTTTTGTTGGTGGTGCTGCAAGAGTACTCAGCACTGACTAACTTTTTTTCTTGGGTTTCTCCATGGTCTTGGAAGAAGACGGTGACAACAGAGAAGATACATCGGTCTTGGCTTTTTCTACTCCAGATAAGGCCTCATTAAAGGCAGAGAGTAGCAAACCCTTCAGGATTAACTTCTTTTGTCTTTCAGTGAGGGCCCCATGGCTAAAACTGTAGCAGATCAAACAGTCCTCTTGTAAAAGAAGAGGACCTAAGCAGATAACGCAGAGATGATGAGCATCAGAAGTCAGAATTTTGTGATTGCACTTCTGACATTTCTTGAACTCTGCTGGAAGTTTAGGCTTGTCTACCATAATTGAAAGCAAAAAATAGAAACCACAATCACTCGCTCACACTTTCCAGACAGGAAACTGTCGAACAAATACCCAAAAGGAGACAGCAATGTTTTTTTTCCTGTTAAATAAAAGGAGGACTATCAACAATGATAGTAGAAATACATAACAGTGTAGAAGGAAGAAAGGAAGGAAGAATGAGTGGACTATCAATGACAACAGTGAGAAATGCACCAAAGTGTATGGGCAGGGAAAAAATAAAGAGAACAGAAGCTAAATTGAGATTGAAAAGGGTTAAGGAGAAAATGCAAGTAAAAATGATTTACTAGAGAAAAAAACACTAAAGAATGAATATGCTTGAGAGCAGTTGGTGAATGCCTGTCGACAAAAATGGCAAATGAGATCAGAGATAAATGGGAGAGGAGTATTACGGGTAAGTCTATAGCTTGAGAGTTTTTGGTCTTTGAGAGCTGTAAGTAACAGCAGAGTCAGTTCTGATGCTCGGAACCAGACTCACAGGTCAAGGATGAAATGAAAATAAACATCAGAACAAAAATGTATAGACTTACCATAATTCTGAATTTTGTTATCCTTCTCAACCAGTCTTTGCTGATGAGCTACCCCCCATGGCAAATCCAAGTCAGCACCTTTTCAAATAGATGCTTCTCCAGCTTTCAAGCTTGTCCTCCTCCCATAATGCAGTGGGCTCCTAGGGTTCCACAGAGTCTGTAGCCATCCAACACCATGGTGCTAAGGAAGCATGGAGAAAGGAGTTGTGTTTTTGTTTACCAGGTCCATCCAGGAAGGACAGTGACAATTTAGAAGGGGAATTACTAGAGGGCTGTTAAGGCAGATGGAGGAGGACAATAAGGACCCATCATTTTGGAAAGCACTTAAATGTTTGTATTCTATACCATCCTCTCCATCTGCCACAACTGTGACAGACTCCAAAGATTTATTCCTGGGTGGCATCATGGCAGGATACTTCAGAGGACAGTATAATCAAAGATCTCACTAGGACATCAACTTTATCATGTTTGACAGAAAGATATACGTTGTCAACCACATTGCTGAACCACAAATATGTAATTTACAGTAGAATTTTTGACAATACCATTGAAGTAGAGATTTATCATGTGGAATGTGTCTTTGGTTAAGCACTCAGACGTTTCTTATGCAGAGAATAAATGAAGGTGATACAACTGGATTGCTATTTGGAGAGAGACTCTGAAAAAAAAAAAAGAAATGATGTGCTCAGCATAAAGTTCCATCTGCGTTGCCCATTTTCATTCAACTGTTGGGTTCGGATCCAAACCTTGGATCCAACTTGGCTGTTACTAAAGCTCATGGTAACTAAAAAGCTCAAACTTCTCTTTTACCTGGAGCTCAATCATAAAGGACAGTGGTGTGCTCAGAATGTCTTATTCTTCTAGAAGTTTGTTGAAATAAGGGATCGGGGTTGGTGGGCAGGAGGTTGAGGAAGAATGAAAATGGACAACAAAGATGAAACATTATGGTGAGTACATAACTTCTTTATCTGATGTTGCCAATTTTTATTCTATCCTCACCTATTGGGAGAGAGTCCCCAGCTACTTAGAAGCCCTGGGTGGACTCAAGGACAGTCCTGAGTACAGTTGAGCCAAAAAGCTGCTCTGCTCCTCGAGACCAGATATAATTTATAATGGTATAAAGGTATGAGGATTCACCCAGCTGCACATGTCATCCATGAAAGCTCTGGATAGAAAGACTGAAGAAGCTGGCATGGACCTAGTTGAATGGGCCCTCACAGGTTTTGGTAAGATTAGACTTGGTTTAAGATAAACAAAATACAATGTCAGCCATCTGGCTAGAGTTTGCCAATGGCTTTCCAAATTTCAAATATACAAAACAAACAATTGGTCTGTCTTTCTGATTTCTTTTGTCCTATGTAAATAAAAATGTAATTATCTGTGAACATCCAATAAATACAACATATATTTGCCTTCATTTGCAAAGTTAGGAACGAATACTGGCAATCCTGGGCTAACAGAGAATCAAAAGATGGCCTTGTAAAACTTCCTCTGAATGAGTCTACCACCAGAGATCTCTTGCATGCTTGGGTGATCCTTATTTGTGTTGACATGCACTGGTGAAGTATGGACCATCGTGTTCCAAGCATCCACTGAAGAATTCTCATATGAAACTTGCTAGTGGAACTACAATTATGGCAGCTGATACTGACCCCAAAACTTAGTGGATCAACTGGGCTGAAACACTGCTACTACGGATTATTCTCCTGACTTGGCATCTTATATTCTGCATTCATGATAGACGAAGAGAAGCTGTCACAGTTGTATTGAAATGTGCTCCTAAGAATTCTAAACTTTGAGTTGGTTGTAGACGAGACCTGTCATAATTTATGGTTATCCCCAGATGAGAACAAATCTGAAGTACCTGATCTGCTGCTCTTATTAATAGATGCCTGGTCAGGGTGGTAATGAGCCAGTCATCTAGATATGGAAACGCCCGGAATCCCTGCAGTCTCAAGTGAGCTACTACTGCCATGTATTTGGTAAACACCTTGAGGGCTGTGGTGAGGAATCTCTAGACCCCTGATTTTGTGACCCTCCTCTGCTGCAGGGGTGTTGTTGCCCATTTGAGTTCCCCCCCCCTCCCACTGCCCCTAGGGAAACTTTCTCCGCCTATGTCCTGGAAAAGACCCTGGGACTTTTTGAACTATATATTTTGACCACCTTGTTGATTTCTAGAAAAGGATATTTGAGGGGTCGAAAAATGTATGCCCACTGCAGAGAGGATCTTTCCATCCTTCTCATACCTGAAAAATGTGTACTTTATTTTGGGGCCAAACAAAGAACTGCTGTCAAAAGGAGCACTGATGAAGGAAGACTTGAAGGGCTCGATAAAATCATATAAGCACATCCAGACATGCCTCCTAATGGATATGCCTGAACCCACTGCCCTTGAAGCACCTTTGGCTGCATGTGAGATAAGCCTGGATGAATTTGAAATGGATTGGATGGTAGCCAACTGAGAGGCCACAGACAATTAGGCCTCAGCAGTAATGGCCCCTGAAAAGGAATTTGAAAGTTCCTTGACCAAGTCCCTTTGCAACCTAGTAAAATGTGCCAAATAGTTCAGCGCCTAAAAGCAAAGGTTGCTGAAGCATAGACACACTTCCCAAATCCCTGTCCATTGCCCTAGACTCCCTGTTAGGGGGATGAACAGAGGAACTTTGTTCAGCAAGTTCCTTCTTGGTGGCCACCACCATGACCATGACATCCACGGGCACGCGCTTACCCCAAAATGCCTTTCTACAGGTGAAGCCAAAATCCTATCTGGCCTGTTAGGTATTAAGTCAGCTGAGTCAGGCTCCTTCCACGCCCACTGAGAAACCAAATCAATGAGCTCATCAGTGGGCGGAGTAACCCAGGAGGTGGATGGGCCAGCTCCAAAGGCCTCTAGAAATGATGACTTCTCTGATGAAGAGTTGCTGGGTGTCCAACCACCTCTCTGTTTCAGGATCTCAAGGATGTCTCCAAATGAAATGTCTTCTGGAGGTGGTCATGGAGACCCTTCATCCTCGTCAAACTCCATATCCTCAGTGAGAGACTCCTGTTGAGAGTCCAAGTGCCTCCTCTTGCACCTTCACTTCTTAGAGACTTCCTCAGTGGGATCTTTCGGGGAAGTGTCAGAAGAGACTAAGAAACCCTGCTGGGTAGTCCAGAGGTCTCAAGCAGGCTGTCCCCTGTGTCATCGAATGAGGAGGCTTCAAGCACAGATACATCTAGTAGCTGGACTTGAGATTAGAGGGGTATGGATCAGTCAGTCCTGTCAGAGCAGAGAATACCCTCTTCACAGCCTTGAAGGCAGACTGCCCTGGAGAAGGATAAGAATCTGGCATCGAGAAGGCAGGCTTCTAGACCATTGTCTTCTCTTGCTTCAAAAGCAATCTCCCCAATGAGGAAGTCAGAGCCCCAAGGTACAGAGACAGCTCTGATATCTTTGGAGTCAATCCCAGTACCTCAGATCAGACAAGTAAGCTTTGGTTCAGAGTCCTCCAGATCCAAAGATTTCTGAAATGGGGCACTCAGAGTTACCTTCAGATCCAAGCCAGACTGAACCAAAGACTCAGATCTAGGAACTCTGAAGCAAACAAAGGGATCAGAGATGAAGTCTGAGGTGGTGAATTGGTCGATGTATAGGCCTCCTGACCCGAAATGGTAGGTACCAGTAATACACACATCTGGACCTGCACCGAGAGAAACTTTTTCAACATCTGATTCACATCATCTTCAATGAAATTTCTGGATGAACAAGATGAGGCCAGGGAAGGTGACTTTGTGTAGCACCTTTGCATAAAGGGGAAAGGGAGCCTGGAAGGCACTGGATCAACAGAGGAAGAATATTGGGTCCTTGGCAAGACAACAGAATCTAGACCAGTCGAACCAAGGATGTAGGATCCATTAACATCTTTCCTTGGATCCAAATGGGAAGAGGTTTGAGACCTCCTTGAATCCGATTTAGACCTCTTCCTGGAAGGCTCAGAAGATGAAGCCAAAGAGGTGGATGGAATCAGAGACTTCGACTCCTTAGACTTTGGTTTGGGGGATTGAGCCCCAGTGATAGCCTCACTGAAAAAAGATGTGACACCCGTGCACTGGCCCAGTAAGCAAGGAGCCTCAATCCTCACCACTAGCACCAGTGACAGGCATTCACAATGGGAGGATAACAATTACACACACAGTAAAGCACAATTTCCCTTAAGAGCACACAGAGATCACAGTCAGTCTGGGGCTGGTTTCTCCCCAAATCCCCAATAAGATTCCCCACTGGCACAGCTATAGGATACAGATCTCAGCCAAGTGGTCAAGCCAAAACCTCCAGCACCCTCTCTGTCCAACCAGTGCTTCATGTCCCTGCCCAAGTAGCTTGCACACACACACACACACACACACACACACACACACACACACACACACACACACACACACACACACACACTTTGAGATATGAATTATATACAAACACACAGACACTTTTGGGGAAGGCTGGCACAGGTTCTCCAGCTATGCCCCCTTCTGCCCAGACTATAACGTAATACCAACTGCCACCAACCACCCTTATCAGCTACTATAAAGGTCCTTGCCAAAGTGTGTCCAATTCTACTGTCCAATGTTATTATCCAATTGATAAGTATGACTAAGACTTTTAGGCTATTTAGGAGTAGCCTATACACAGTGTCACCAAATACATGAAAATACTCTTAAGAGCTTAAATATCTCTACACATAAACCAGCCACAAAGGTGGAGCCACAACAGACCCCAGGAACTATCGCCCTATAAGCCTGACTAGCTTGGTCTGCAAAGCTATGGAGCGCATCATCATTGATCTCATTAATAGAGACAATGGAAACCTCCAAACACTGGATCCTACCCATTTTGGCTTTGTTAAGGGCAGATCATGCCTCCTAAACCTGGTGGACTTCTTTGAGACGGTTACCAAGGCTATAAATGAGGGAAAGGTGGTCCACACAGCTTACCTAGACCTCGCAAAGGCCTTCGACACCATTCCCCACTCAGGTATTATAGACAAGCTCACCAGCCTGAACATAAACCCCTACATCACGAGATGGGTTGCCAACTGGCTCACAGACAGAACCCACATGGTAAGAGTTGCAGGAGCTAGGTCTGACTCTAAACCAGTTACAAGTGGCATTCCCCAGGGCTCAGTCCTAGGACCCCTCCTGTTTGGCATATACTTCTCAGAGGTATAGGCAAACACAGGAGGACTATGGCTGACCAAGTTCACAGATGATTGCAAACTAGGGCCTATAATTGACTCTCCGGCTGACACAGACATCCTCCAAAAGGGTCTCACTGAAACAGATACCCGGTGTCAAAACCATGGCCTCAAGCTAAATGCCAAAAAGTGCATGATCATCCCCTTTGGAAAAAACAAAGTACCCACAAACTACCACATAGGTGGTAGCCCCCTAAATACAGAAGATGTAATAAGGGATCTGGGGACCCAAGTAGATAGTAACCTCTCCTTTGATAATCAGATTGCCAAAGTGGTTAGAAAATCCTTCTATGTGGCCCACCTAATCGCAAAAGGGTTTGCATCCAGATCGAAAGAGGTCACTCATCAGACCCATCATAGAGTACAATGCCCCATTTGGGATGTGCCTTACAAGACACCTGCAACAACTGGAAAGACCACAGAAGTACCTCACCAAGAGGATCACTGGCCTCAAGCAAATGCCCTATGCAGCTCGACTGAAGAAACTCCAGCTGTACTCGGTTGCATGCCGCCTAGTCAGAGGTGATCTCTGTCTGACATACAAGGCCATGTCCAACCCAGAATTGATGGACATGCTCCACCTAAAGAAAACCATATCCCCAAAACCATATTGAGCCACACACTCCAGGGATCTAAACCTCACCACAACAATAAATAGGACGTGCTGGAGGGATAGATTCCTTTCCCAGAGACTTCCCATGCTCTGGAACAAGATTCCAATCTACATTAGGCAGAGCTCCTTGCTAACCCTCTTCAAGAGAAACCTTGACGAGTGGATGGGAAACAGAAAGTTTACCCCAGGCATCACTTCAATGGCTCTGCTGGACAGAGGCACAGGGAACTAATCTAAGAGGGCAGTGAAAGCCAACACATTCCGGCTAGGCTTATAAATGCCTTCGGGCAGATAGCCTAGTACCTACCTATAAACAAGACACTACTTGTCAATTCAACACAGTGACAGAGTTCAGAAATCACAAGGAATATTTTAAAACAACATTGCAGGACAGTCTGACATAAATATAGAAAACAGCTAGACTAATCTGGCTATATTACTATCTATCGCTAAGAGAAATCACTGTTCTAAATAAACTATTTACAGAGCAAAGCAAGTGCCGGTGAGTTGTTGGCAGATCCAGAGCAAAATATAAAATGCTATTCTTACTTTCTGAGATAGCCTTTAAATTGATAATACACATTACTGCTGAGTCATTTCAGATTACATCACTCTTGTTACCGCTACATAAGTTCCCAGGCTCACAGAACTTAAAATTTAACATTTCTTTTTGTACTCTGCACCTGCCAGGAAGTTGCAGCAATAAAAGACACTTTACATGTGAAACCTAGTAATTATCTCCGTCTTAAAAACAACAGAAAGAATTTCTAGCTGCAGACATCCTGCCTCCGAGCTTGAGATCAAACACAGTTCTAAAATCCTTTACTTATCAGCTTTCTTCCAGCAGGGTGCACTGTGGTTACATTTTTGAAGCTCATAACACAGTTTTCTCACATCTGTGAAACAAGTCTGTGGATCATATTAATATTTACAAGGACATAGAATTATTTAAAAAATTCTATTTAGCTAGGTTGGCAGCCTTCACAAACCCCACACCCTACCCCCAGAGAACTCAAGACAGTCTTTCAAGTGACCTTGAGAAACGTTGCTTGAAAGGGTTGAGTCTATCTAGGTATACCTTACCCCATTCCCTGTCTTGACAGCCCACCTGCATTGGCATTCCTAATCCCCATAATGTGCTGCACTGGCATATCATATGCTTGCAACCCTAGGCTCCACCTTAGTAACTTGGCATTTTGCTGGCTGGCTTGATTTAACCATGTTAGGGATTATGATCTGTAACTACAGTGAATTTCCTACCATACATATAAGACGGAAGTTTCTGCAGTGCCCACACTGTGGCTAGACATTCCTCTTCTACAGCTGCATAGCATTCCTCTCAGGGTTGACCTCCTACGACTGAGATAAACCACTGGATGCACTTCTCCCTCTGAAGAAATCTGGCTAAGTACAGCCCCAACCCCATGGTTCAAAGCATCCACCTGCAGAACAAATTATTTGCTGTAATCTGGACTGGCTAACACAAGGGGTCCTCCCAAAGCTTCTTTAAGCTTCTGGAATGCCTGGTCACATGCTGTGGTTCCACACTACCTTATCTGGCCTGTTTTCCTTGTCAGGTCTGTGAGGGAAGCAGTTATGGTACTATAACTGGGTACAAACTTTCTGTAGTACCCTCCTGTCCCTAAGAATACCCTCACCTGCTTTTTGGTAACAGGTGTAGGCCATGCCTGAATGGCTTCCACTTTGGCAGGTTCTGGCCTGATCTTACCACTCTCCACTCTATGTCCCAAGTAGGAGACCTCTGCCATACCCACATGACATTTGCTGGGCTTAATGGTCAATCCTGCCCTCTGTAGTCTGCCCAGCACCTCCCTGACATGCTGAAGGTGCTCTTGCCAGGAGTGGCTGAAGATGGCAATATCATCTAGGTAAGCAAGAGCAAACCCTCCTGCTCCTGCTAGGATATGATCTACCAGCCTCTGGAAAGTTGCTGGGGCATTTCTCACCCCAAAGGGCATAGTTATGCATTTATACAAGCCAAAAGGAGTCACAAAGGCTGACCTCTCTCTAGCACTGAGAGTCAAGGGCACTTGCCAGTAACCCTTGGTAAGATCAATGGTGGTAAGATACACATCCAGCTGCTCTAGGGCTTCATCTGTCCTAGGCATGGGATAAGTGTCTGACTCTGTGACTAATTTCCTGTAGTCCACACCAAACCTTGTGCTGCCATCTTTCTTTGGCATCAGCACCACTAGGGAGGCCCAGGGACTGTTGGACTCTTGAAATACCTCTAGTTCCAACATTTTCTGCATCTCCTCCCTCAAAGTCTGTTTGACTCCCTTAGGCACCTTATAAGGAGACAGTGAACATGTCCCCAAACTCCTGTAACACTGCTCAGATTTCTCGACCCTGGGTGGGAGACAGCTGCTGGGACATTGCTACCCCTTCCACTGAGGTGTCAGTACAAGCCTCACTGAGGAGGGTCAGTCACCAGACCTCCCTCAGACTCTTGCTGCAATCCACTGCAAACCGCCCCATCATGGTAAGGTTTCATCATGTTAACATGGTACAATTTCTGCCCCTGCCTTCTGCCTAGCAGTTCTACCATGTGGTTAACATTACTGACCATCCATACCACCTTGTAGGGTCCTTCCCAAGCTGTCTGCAGCTTGTTGTGTCCGACAGGAATAAGAACCATTACCTGCTGCCCTATAGCATACTCACTAGCTGAAGCATTCCTGTCATACCAGACCTTTTTCTGCTGTTGGGCTTCTGCCAGGTTCTCCTGGGCCAAGTCCATGAGTACCCTGAGCCTTGTCCTGAGGTTTAGGATATATGCCACAACAGACTCCTTGCGAGAGTCACACTCACCTTCCCATTCATCTCAAATTAAATCTAGAGGTCCTCTCAACCTATGCCTATACAGCAACTCAAAGGGTGAAAAACCCATAGATTCCTAGGGATCCTCTCTGTAAGCAAACAGATGGGGCAAATAAACTCTTGACTCTTAAACTGGTCTGTAAATGTCCATTGCATGGACTTGAATGTAGAGTTTAACCTCTCAAGAAAACAATTAGTCTGGGGATGGGTAGGGGGTGGTCTTTAGGTACTTCACTCCACAGTACTTCCACAGACAAGTCAGTAGGTCTGACACGAAATTGGCACCTCTGCCAGTCAGTACTTCTTTTGGGAAACCAACCCTGCTGAAAATCTCTAACAAAGCATTTGCCACCTATTCTGCCTCATTGGAGGACAAAGCCACTTCCTCAGGGTATCTTGTAACATAATCTACTACCACTAGGATATACCTTTTCCCTGAGGAACTTGGGGTACTCAGAGGCACCACAATATCCATCTCTGAAAATGGGTCCTCAATCACAGGCAAAAACATCAAAGGAGCTTTCACCTTGTCTCCTGCCTTGCCTACTTTTTGTTACTGCTTACAGGTCCTGCAGTACCCTGTTACATATCTGGAAATTTAAGGTTAATAGAAGTTCTGCATAATACGTCTCTTTGTACATTTTATGCCCATATGACCTGCAAAGGGAATATCATGGGCTAAGCTAGAAGTGCGCAACAGTAGGCTCTAGGCACTACCAACTGCTGTATCCTCTCACCTTCTAGTCCTCCCTCAGGGGTACACTCTCTATACAGTAACCCTTTGTCCAGTATACAGATTCCCCCTTCCCTTGAGAACCAGGTTCCTCACTAGCTACCTGCCTCAGGCCTTGTAATGTAGGGTCTGAGAGCTGAGCCTGTCTCAACTCTCTTTTTGTAACCCTTCCCAGCTCCCCTTCCACAGGAATTCTGGTATCCTCTGACAGTGGTGCCTCACTGTCAGCCTGGGTACTACTACTCACCTCTGCCCTTGCAGTCACTCTGTTCAAGGGACCATCAGTACCCAAAAGCAGCTGTGGCTCACCTTTAGTCTCACTGCTACAGGGTAGCTCCCTCCCTGAAGTAACCACCTCACCAGTCCTGACTTCAAGTGTGCAGTCTGTCTGGGTGTCTCCCAGGCTACCAAACCCAAATGCTTGTCTCCAAGCCTGACTGCGTGCAAATGCATTAACACATGGTACTGCATTATCAAAATCTTTCCCTATCAGTACATCTGCAGGATGGTAGCTTGGTACCCGTTACCTCAAGACAACCTACTATTGGCATTTTGTCCTTCCCACTTACTGACTCTTCCACCTTTTGTTTCCCCACCTTGCCTCTGTGGACATCTATATGTCACATGGCCCCACTGGTTGCATTCAAAACATTTAACCCTAGGTCCTGGACATGTACCTGGACTAGTGGCTTCCCTGCTACTAGAAGATTCTGTTGGGGCTGTCTGAGCTTCCCACCATGGGTTCCCTTAGACCCATGAGCAGCACTGTGTGTCCCTTTCCTGTGCAGGGATGCCCTGCTTGCTAGGTACAGGTCTCCTTTCTTCCCCAACTCATCTAAAGTAGCACATTGTCTATCAGCTAACCAGGTTCTCATGTCCTCAGGCAAAGTGCCAAGGGTTTGTTCCTTCAACAAAAGGTCTGCGAGCCCTTCAAAAGTGGTGACCTGACATCCACTCACTCACCTATGAAAATAAATGCTTAGTTCAGCAACATATTCACACACACTTTCATCTGCCTTGCATCTATGTTCATGAAACGTTTTCCTATAAGCTTCAAGTGTTAGCTTAAAAAATTCTAGCAAACAATTCTTTGCAGCATTATAATTTAAGAAATAATTGTCAGACAGTTTGGAAAGTACATTTACAGCTTTACCATGGAGTAAGGGAGTTAGAAACCATATCCAGAGCCTTTGGTCAACATCATACCGTTTACATACCCTCTCAAACATATGAATGAAACTATCAAAATTATCCCCTCTGTAAACTGTGGAAGAAACTTACTGACCTTTGTTGCTTCTGGGGATCGGTTACTCCCTTCCCCATTACCTCCACGACTCTGGCGAAGAGTCAGCATCTCCTTTTCTCCTTCTTCTCAGCTTCCAGGCGTAGCAGTTTCTCATTCTCCTCAGCCTGCAGATGTCGCAGTTTCTTATTTTCCTCACTCTCTAGATGCCTCAGTCTCTCTGCACCTTTATTTCCAAATGCTTGGCCTCCAACTCAAGTTTCTTTAGCTCCAGATGGATTTTTAAGTCCTCTGTAAAAAGGTTGAGCTGTCCATTCTCTGAGTGCTGTACATCTCCACGGCCAGTCCGATAGTCGTCCTGGTTGCTATTCACTGATACAGCTGCAACTAAAGCTGCAATCATGTCTGCTTTAGTCAGGTTTCTATGCATCAGTCCTTTAAGCCTGGCACATCTCAGCCAACTGGCTCCTTGTCAGCTTGCCATACTCCTCTGCAGACATGCTTGCCTGGTCTCCCTGACTAAGCTAACAAAAGAAATAAAACAGTTGTGATCTGAATTCTGAATGTTCACTGTGTGGCTGATTTAGAGTACAAAAACACCTTCAGTGATCACTGTACACAAGCTACAGGAATTCACTATCCACACCACTACAAGCCAATTAGTACGTAATGTGGCTAACTCACCACTATCAAACCATTAATATTTGATGTGGATATCCGACACCTCCATTTCAGAATCAGCTTATTCTTTCTGTCCACAAGTGTTCTGGGATTAAAATTATGACAGATAGAGCAATCCTCCTGCCGGTGTTGTAAACCCAGGCAATAAATGCAGAGTGTATGGCAATCAGAACTAGACAACTTGTGCCCACACTTCAAGCATTTTTTAAAGCTGAAAGAACCCTTCTCAGCCATACTAAGATAACAACAAAAAACAATACAAGAACAATAAGAGTTTTTTTTTTTATTTTGAAGTGAAAGGTAGAAAGAAAAATATTACCAGTAATGGTACTTAAGGAATACACAAGCATGTAAAAATACCAAAAGTGGGGAAAAAGCTACCAACAATGGTAATGTGGTACACTAACATAAAAAGGTAAGGGATAAGTAACAAAGAAATATACTAGCAATATAAAGATTTTTGAAGAAAAAAATTCCACTTAGCCTAAATAACAATCGAAACTTGAGAGCTAGGCTGACCAAGTTTTACGTGGAAAAGCGGCAAACAAGATCTGAGGTATGTTAGGGGGTGGTGCATTATGGGTAAGGGAGACGCTCAAGAGGTTTTTGGTTATCACCAGCTTTAGTAATGGCCAAAACAGATCCAAGGTTCAGATCCGAACCCAACAGTTGAGGACAGAATGAAAATTGACATCAGATCTTTAAATTTTTAGTCTTGCTGAGAAAAGAGAGTACAAAGGGATTTGGTCTCTGTCTTTATGGAAAACTAGATAATGATAGTTTGCATGATAAAGCATGAACTGGAGATAGTCATCTTGCTGAGGTAATATCTACTGGCAGTAATGTTTTCCAAGTGAGCTGCTTTATTGTACTGTTAGAAGTTCAAATGGTGGAGTGAGAGTTTGTAGTATAAAGTTAAGGTCCAATGAGGGAAGGGGTCCTTGATGAGAGGTCTAAGAAAGAATGTGTCTTTTACAAACACTTTACAAATCTTTCTAGAAGCCAGAGAATCTAAATTGAAGATCTGATGAAAATTTGAAATAGTGGCTAGTTGAGCCTTAATGATTGATTACCTGTGATCCGAATCAAATAAAGTAGCTAAAAACAAGGGAATGGGAGATGAAAATTCCATTTTCTCTTGTATAGTTTTCTTATAGAGAGAGAGGGTTTCTAGGAAGCAGGCAAAAATATGGTAGATAGAGTAAGGTTAATGGCCATCATTGGAACTGGAGAAACCCATGAGGTTAGTCTGAAGGAGTTGAGAGGAGTAGAGGCTAACCGAATTGGTGAGAAAGTAGATCTGGCTAAGGCTCCAGCACCCACTGAGGTCATATTAGGCAAGACTAGAGCACTGGGAACCAAACTTGCCTGGGCCAGAAAGGTGCCCAAGAGAATATTTTTTGCCTTGTACAGAGCAGCTTTCTGCAGGAACTGAAAAAGGGGAAAGACATACAGTGACCAGGTGGCTAAGGATGGACTAGTGCTTCCAAGGATGTTTGTCCATATGCAGGAAAGAGGGTAAAGTATCCACTGCCTTTTGCATTGGTTGGAGAGTCAGATAATCACAGCAAGACTGAAACCAGTAGCAGAAGTTTATGTTTGCTACTGTGGAGTTGAGGAATCATTCATAAGGCATCAGGATGCAGAAAATGAGCCTGTCCATTAATGGTTCGTGTGACCTGGAATTTGCATTGCTTTCAGAAAACACTGATGTCCTCTTGACATTAGCGGTAAGATCTGGTTTCCCCTTGCTTGTTGATTTATCACATAACTGAGGTGTAGTCTTTATGCAATGAAATCAAAATGGGGAAGGCAGGAAGCCCTGCAGTGTCTGTAATAGTAGCAGAACTGTCCTCATCTCCACTGTACTGATGTGAAGTTAATCCTCTTTATGTGAGCACATTCCCTGGACTGTCCTTCCTTTGTGATGCTCACCCCTTTCCAGAGAGAAGGCATCAGTGGTACTGTGGCTGACAAAAGGGATGGAACAAAAGCGCAGCCTGCTTGTACCAGAGGGACTGAATCCACCACTTTGTAGGAGTTTTACAAACCTTGGACAGTCAGATAGGAAACTGGAAACTGGAGATGAGTGGACTGGGACTATTCCTGGAGTACATTTATGTGATATCTGATATAAGGAGCTAGTTTAATAGCATGGCAGAGGGTTGCTATGAGATGCATGGACAGGGGCTGCATTTGATCAGGGCTTTAGATAATGGGAACTGTTTTAAGAGACACCAGCTACCCACTGCCAAATGTTCCTCATGGTAAGACCATAGTTTTTGCAGACTTCTCTGTGAGGAGACCCTAGCTGGGAAACTTCTGTTTTTCAGCCAACAAACTATGCTTCCAAGGACAACAAACAAAGTTGTTTTCAGTACCAATACTTTTTTCAAAATCACACAACACCCTCAAAAAGCATACAGCCACCAGTATGTAATTCTAGCCATCCAGTGTTGTCACGTCATATCAAACTCCATTACTGACCCCCTCATGACCCCCCATGAGTAGCAACTGCACCCAGATTGCCAGCCTTTTTACTGTATCAAAAGCACTTATGGCCAATGTCACCAGTTCATCAATGGCATGTTTTATACAAGACAACACACACACACACACACACACACACACACACACACACACACACACACACACACACACACACACACACACACAAACTACACTCAGGCAGTGTTTCCCAAAATATTAAAAGATTATCACTGCTCCAAGCAAAGTGGAAAAGTAGCTCTTGGTTTTCAACAATTTTTAAGCCATACTTGAACTGACAGGTTAAAAAAAACTTGTCATTTGATGCCATGGTTCTGGTGATTCAGATGTCAACCCATAAGGTAAACATCCATATGGATATCAGTCTTGATATTATATACCAATAGCAGACTTATACTAAGAAAAAAATACATAATAGGGGCAGAAAAATGGCTAGTGTGATAATGCAAACATAATCTTACCATAAGGTTGTTAAATTAAACACTACAACTTTGACATTAAGGCATCCAGCAGCATATGTTCCATGTTTCTAGTTCAGCACCAACAGTTCCAAACTCAGAAAAAACAATAAGGGTCAGGAAAATACTTGGATCAACATTCTTTTCAACACCAGCAGTTACCATCTTGAAATCTTTACCTAGAGTTACAGATTGGTTTTATAGAAGTACATGCCACACAGCACAAAATAGGTGCCTTTCCCCCATCAAGCACTCCTTACTTGGTGTTTTACTTGAGACACATACAGCACATGTTGCTAAAATCTAACAATAAAAGATCAAATAATATCTTCGGATAATCTTATAGTATTTTACTGGCATACGGAACTACTATATCCTCAAACACGAAGTAAATAAAAAAAAGGACACTCACTTTCCTTTCGACTCTTAATTTTAGCAGCCTTGGGGATGGGAGAGTGGCAGTTCACAGCAACTGAACCATTTATTTTTTTTCTTGAACGTGTGTTATGACAAGGAAACATTTTTACATCTAGCAACCTGAAACAAAAATATACACGCTATGTAAACAACTTTGGTAGTGCATGTAATTTTATTCAGTAAAGATTTACATACAATAAATTGAGGATTTTATGCAATAACCAAAAGCTATAATGTGACACAATGGTTTTACAGTTTGTGGAGTAAATCTGCTCCTTAGAAATGGACATCTATGAAAAAATTAAGGGCATCATTCATGTATGTAAAATAGAAGTTATGTACTTACCATAACGTTCCATGTGAGTTGTTTATCTCACCTTTATTCTCACTGATGGGTTCGGAGCCGATCCTCAGCTCCGACATGGCTGATAGCAAGCTCAAGGCTTGCCAGTAGCTTGAGACCAAGCCCTTTATCCCACAATGCACTGCTGGAATTACCTCAGATCTTGTTTGCTGCGAATAACAGTATATACATATATATACATATATACAACATATACATACCTCTTATATATATATATATCTACGAAGAACACTTCCCAAAGGGGAAGAAGAAATATTGAATAACCAGGATGGTACTAGCCTCTAAGTCAACAGTCAGCCAGGAGGTGGAAGGAGGGAGGGACGTGAGAATAAAGGCAAGATAAACAACTCACATGGAATGTTATGGTAAGTACATAACTTCTATATGTGAAGTTGTTAAATCTCGCCATTTATTCTCACTGATGGGTAGCGTCCCTAGCATCCTCAACCTTGGGTGGCCATTAGATTGCCTTTTCTTGCTTCTGAGAAGGATACAAAAAGTTGGTCTGATTTCCTAATATCCTTAGTTCTGCCAAGATAAAGTCTGAGCTGTCTGTGAACATCAAGTTTGTACAGCATATATTCCAATTTGCTAGAGTGGTTGGGGAAAAAGACTGGCAGTTCAATGACCTGACTGATATTTGACTCAGAACAGACTTTAGGTAAAAATGAGGGGTTTGTTCTGAGAGATACTCTATCAGCATGAAAGATCATGTAGGGTGGTCTGAAAGATAATGCTTGAAGTTCTGACACTCTGCGGGCAGACATAATGGCCACAAGAAATATTATTTTCCAAGATAAAAATTTTAAATCACAAGAAGATGTTGGTTCAAAAGGGGGAAGAATAATATGAGACAGCATAAGGTTTAAATTCCAGGGAGAAAAGGGAATTTTGATCGGAGGTCTCATATGAAGAACGCCTTTAAGGAAGGTTTTAGATAATTTATGGCTCATAATATTTGAGCCACCAAGACCAAGGTGAAAATTTGAGATAGCAGCTAACTGAACTCGAACTGTAGCAGCTGCTACCCCTTCCTTAAAAATTTTTGTTAGAAATTCTAAAATTGAAGATAGTGGAGCTCGGAAATGGTCAATGTTCTGCGCGTTGGCCCAAATTGAGAACCTTTTCCATTTACTGCCATATAATTTCCTGGTAGATGGCTTGTGAGAAGACAAGAGAATCTGTCTTGTATCTTCTGAAATTGAATGAAGCCTGGCAATTAGGGAAAGTGGATTAGCCAAGCAGTTAGTTTCAGGGACTGCAGAGAAGGATGAAGATCCCCTGACAGGTGAGTCAGAAGGTCCGGAACTAGGTCCAGGATCCATGGATCTTCCAACAGATGATGGTGGAGAAATGGAAACCAAATCTGTCGAAGCCAGTAGGGGGCTATGAGTATAACAGTCCTTCCCAGTGATTTTTCTTTCTGTAAAAATCTGGGTATTAATGGGAAGGGTGGAAATGCATAAAGGAGTCCCGGGGGCCAATCGTGTAAATGTGAGTCTCTCGGGGGATGACCGGGAGGTGGTATTAGGGCAAAGTAGCTTCTGCATTTTGAATTGATGTGGCTGGCAAAAAGGTCGCAGCAAGGCTGGGCCCATTTGCGGAAAATCAACTCCGCAACGTGTTGTTTGAGAGAGGGAGCAATATTGCCCTGCTTAGGTTGTCCGCTATCACGTTAGATTTCCCCGGGATGTGTGTTGCTAACAGAAAACGCTGGGACAACACAGCCCATTGCCAGACCCTGAGAGCTTCTCGACAAAGGGGGTAAGACTTGGTTCCACCCTGCTTGTTCACGTACCAGACTACTGACATGTTGTCGGTCTGAATTGCAATAGTCCCAAGAGGGAGAGAGTCCTGAAAGTACTGCAACGCCAAAAGTACCACTCTCAACTCTAGAACACTGATGTGTAGATGTGATTCTTTGATCTGTCCATGTGCCTTGGGCAGTCTTTCCCTAAAAAGGCCCCCCCACCCTATCAGGGAAGCATCCGTGGTCACAGTGGCTACTGGGGGTGGGGGAGAACAAAGGGTCTTCCGATTGTGACATGAAGAGACATCAACCACCACCGAAGGTCTCTCCTGCAGGAATCCGTGATAAGAATCATGGGGTGCATTGGTACTTTCTGGTAAGACCACTGAGCGAAGAGGAGCCATTGAAGAATTCGCATATGCATCCTTGCAAGTGGTACAGCCAGGATTGCTGCCACCATAAACCTAGCACTTTCAATACCTCCACTGCTGTAGCTTTGTTCTTTGACACCAGTGAGCTGACATTTTGGCAGAGAAGAGAGACTCTTTCGATAGGGAGACGTAGAGTGGTAGTTGAGGTATCTAACTCTGCTCCTATATAAACGGTATGCTGAGATGGCGATAAGGCAGACTTTTCAAAGTTGATTTTAATACCTAATTGATGGCAGAGTGTCAGAGTGTATTGTGTTGCCCGAGTCCACTGATGCCTGGTGGTAGTGGTGAGGAGCCAATCATCTATGTATGGAAACACCTGGAATCATAGATGCCTCAGGTGAGCCGTGACCATTGCCATGGATTTGGTGAACACTCTGGGGGCTGTAGTGAGACCAAAGGGCAGGGCTCAAAACTGGTAATGACTGGCTCCCAGCCGGAAGCGGAGATGATCCCTGGAGCGTCTGTTCATCTTTATGTGATAGTACGCGTCCTTGAGATCAATGGAGCACATCCAATCACCTTTCCCTAAGAAGGGAAGAATGGACTGAAGCATGACCATTCGGAACTTCTCTTTCTTTACGAACTGGTTGGGTCTGTTGAGGTCCAAGATAGATCTCCAGTCCCCTGTTTTCTTTGGTACCAAAAAGAATCTTGAGTAAGTTCCGAATCCGACTTGGTCTGCTTGGACTGGTTGAATGACTCTTTTTCCTAGCAATCTGCAGACCTCTATGATTGCTTGTTCCCTGAGATTGGGTGGAACATCTGGGATTTTCTTTATAGGAATGGGAGGGGTAAAGAACGGTATGAAATATCTTCTGGAAATGAAGCTTTGTACCCAAGTATCTGATGTTATGTTTAGCCAGGCTTCTGGGTACAAAGACAAGCGATCCCCGACTGCTTCCAGAGCTGAACAGTCAGGCCCCCTTTCAGGTAGGACTGACCAGAGAACTGACCCCTGTCACCCTGTTGCTGCAGATCCCCTCTGCCACGAGGGCAGCATCTTCTGTTATAAGCCCCTCCTCTGCCTCTAGAAGGGGTTTCTCCACGTGTTTCCTGAAAGGCTGCCCAAGTTTTTCGGAACCACATTTTTCCTCCCGTAGGACCCTTGGGGTAGGGCCTAGTAGCGGTCAAAAAACGGACCCCAATGGCAGATAAGGTCTTGCCTTCCTGCTCACACCTGGTTAAAGTTTCCTTTACTTTGGGCCCAAACAGTGATGAGCCATCGAATGCGGTATCAATAAAGGAAGACTTAAAGGGTTCTGCAAAGGAACATAGATGCATACAGGCTTGTCTTCGAAGATCAATGCCCGAACTAACGGCTCTACTCGAACCATCAGCTGCATAGGATATGAGACGCATGGACGAGTTCAGCACTGAGTTTAGGGTAGCGAGCTGGGCGTTGACTTTGTTGGCCACTCCTGCAGCTACCGTACACTGGAGAGTATCTCCTAGCACTTTCAGGAGATCTCTCTGTAGTCTTGTAAAATGGGTTAAGTAGTTCAGTGATCACAGAGAAAAAGTCGCTGAACTAAACATGCGCTTCCCATATCTATCCATAACCCTAGAATCTCTGTTAGGGGGATGGATAGAAGAGGATATCTCAGATACTTCCTTTTTGGTGGCTGCAGCTACCACCATGGCCATCAACAGGCACTCCTTTTGTCAAAAATGGCTTGTCCACTGGGGCAGATATGAATTTATTGGGTCTACGAGTGACAGGATGCCTTATGAGAGATCAGTTCCATGAGCTCGTCATAAGGCGGAGACACCCAAGAAGTGGAAGGTTGAGACCCAAAAGCCTTCAAGAACACAGACTTATCCTCAGTAGGGGTCTTGGACTGCCAATCACCCCTCTGACTAAGGATCTCTAGTATCTCTGCAAAGGAGAAATCCTCAGAGGGGGATCGAGGGGAGCCTTCTGACTCATCTAAGTCCGTGTCAGATGTCAAAGACTCGTGTGGGAAGTCTAAGTGCCTCCTCTTGCACAGTCTCTTCCTGGACACCTCCTCAGTGGGGGGATCTGGGGAGGTCTCAGAAGAGCAGGGGATGCCCTGTGGGGGTACTTGAGGCTCGGGGTCTCTACACTTAGAGGAATCGGTAGATGAAGAAGCAGACACAGGAGCTTGAGGGGAGAGGGAAAGCTGAACTGATGCAGACGTTGTCTTTGGAGACAAAACTCTCCTCATAGCATCGAAGGCACCATGGCTCCGGCGAGAAGGAGTGGACGGACCCGAGAGTACCGTCCAATCCTCCTGCACCAAAACTCTGGGCTCCGAGTCTGAGGTAGCAGCCGAGCTCATCCGAGCCAAAGCCCCGAGAGGAAGAGTCGGCACCGACAAGTCGGTGCAACTATCCTCCCCGTACCCGACAGGAGACCATCGGCTCCTAGAGCCTTCTGTTGGCACCAAGGACATCAGAGTAGATGGAGCCAATAACAGTGGTGTGGATATCAGCTCCAATGGTTCGACCACCATCGGTTCAATTTCCTTCGGCTCCAAGAGTCCAGTACGGCTCGGAGGAGGAGTAGACAAATCCTGTTCCATGGTCTTCAATACCGACAAGCTGGTCAGGGCCGACAACAATTTGGCAAGTCCTGGTGCCTATAAAAGCTTCTGCACTAGCTGATCCATGTCCAAATCTGAAAGGCTGACTGAAGACTTAGCTGAATGCACCGAAGGTGCTGACTGGAGCAGAGTTGAAGAAGGAACTTCAGAGACAGGCTCCAATACTGAGAGCTGGCTCCGAATCAAAGGTACACTCGGTTCCGATGACTGTGGAACCAATGACCCTCCTTCTAAAATCTTAGCCTTTTTTGAGACTTTATCTGAAGACTTGGATTTTGAGGATTTGGAGGACATACTAGCACCCTCATGGCTACTCAAAACTTCCGAAAAAGATTGCTGTAGCAATTCCCTGTCTATAAGTTTCCTCCTTCTCTCCAAGAGGACTCTTGAAGAAAAGGAGTGGCAAATGCTACAGGTGTCTTGGAGGTGTTTAGCCCCCAGACAGTAGACACATTGAATGTGTCCGTCAGTGACGGACATTTTCTGCCCACAATCTGGGCATTTTTTTAATCCCGATTTGGGATGGGATTTCTCCTCATCATCCGACATACTTAAGAGAAAAAAACAGTAAAATTAGATCCACAAACAACTAAGCCCAATCCAGGCACTATCTATATCTATAACAGTATTATATATATGTTGTATATATGTATATATAATACTGTTATAGATATAGATAGTCAGTAGACACATTGAATGTGTCCGTCAGTGACGGACATTTTCTGCCCACAATCTGGGCATTTTTTGAATCCCGATTTGGGATATATATATATATATATATATATATATATATATATATATATATATATATATATATATATATAATTATATATACACAAATATAGATACAAATATAGGGCTAAGAGGCCCACAGAAAAAGCCTGACTGTTATAAGGATTAATAGTAGAGAAAAAGGGCTAAAGGCCCACACAAACTAAGAAGCCAACTTTTAAACTATTTATACTATCCAAGTATTTAACTATAGAGTAAATATAATAGTACTAACACACACTATATTTTTTAAACAAAAAAGAAAACTTTTTTATAGATGTGCTGTTCATTTTTTTCTAAAATGGTCCGACCTAGCTGGATCACCAAGATCTCTCTTGCCGCGGCAAACTAGATCTGAGGTAATTCCAGCAGTGCATTGTGGGATAAGGGGCTTGGTCTCGAGCTACTGGCAAACCTTGAGCTTGCTATCGACTCCAAACCCATCAGTGAGAATAAACAGCGAGATTTAACAACTTCACATCTAAAAGTTAAGCACTTAGCATAACACTAAATAGTGAAAAGGATGCATCTCAGCAGAGGAGGCAAAGGTGCATTCCCTAAGACTGTTGATAAGCTGGACCACTGCCATGTTGTCCAACTGAATAGCAATACTGCCCAGACAGAAAGCGTACAATCAAAAGACTAAGAGTAAGGAGAAAGGCCTGCAACTATACTTCACTAATGAGAAGGGTTTATTTGAAAAGCATCCAGACACACTGAATTATCTGCCTACTGTAATGCCCACATCCTACAAAACATTTCTCAACAGTGCTAAAGTTAGTGGTGTGAGTAACCAAAATTAATTTCCCATGGCAAGACTGAGGATTTCCATATATCACAGAAGGTTCCATTGACAGGAGTTAGATATACGGTGGCACCCAGGATCTAAACTGAGAGATCACTGGATCCTGAATGTCCATTTAAGCACCCTCACACAGACCTTGGCAAGGGCATCACTCGAGTAGCTACCACCATCAATCCTAGGGACTCCAAGCTTTAACCACCTCCAAGGAGTCCATGTTCAGAACATTTCACTCTTGGCATATGACAATGAGCTTTGCAAAGTCTCATTTGGCTCCTTATCAACTGCTCGGATTTACTGGATGCAGTCTAGACTCCATTAATTACTGTACATGTCCATCTGATATTTTCCTTAGAGATGCCAGTTTCCAACATTTTGGCTTGGTTATTCCACTAGCAATCCTCAGGTCTTCAGTTATTCTAGTGGTGCTTCTTGCCAGATTCTGCTATGGCTAGTCATCAAAGAATAGGAATACTTAAGCTCCCTGTAGATAAGGGCTGCTACAAATAATACACATTTAATGACCATTGTGGAGGCTGAAGAGAGACCAAATGTATGTGTTCAGAAGAAATAAATGGCTCCTATTCAGAAGTACAAGAACCTCCTTGACTCTATGGCAATTCCAATGTCCGTTTGGTGTCCTGGTAGCCGAAACAACACACTAGTCTCTTTATGACAGACTAAGATGGACTGCTTGCACCATGACCATGTGGAATGTCTCTCTTATAAAATATTTAGGCCACTTAGGTTTACTATTGGCCTCAGACTTTTTTTGTGCAGCAAACTGAATCTGGAATATCATCCTAACCCTTTCTGGTCTGATGTAATCTCATGGATGTCTTTTTATCATATGAAGTTGGATATCTTCTAACCTGAGGTTTTTTTTATGATGGACTGGGAACATTGGGCAAGATTTAGAATATTAATCCTGGTCGAGTTTGGAAAGGGATCTTGTATCTTCTGCATATAAAAGTGTCCTTATCCACCAGTGATGATGGATTTCCATGAAGATAGTTGGGGGAACAAATGGTCTCAGACTGCCTAATAAGTGAGATTATAATGCAAGGCCACAGGAATGCCACTGTCTGCTTATTAAAGAACCATGGTTTTCTTTTGGCCTAGGACACTGCAAGAATCTGCCATAGAAATTCTGTCCTAGCAGACTAATTGTTTAGTTTAGGCTGTGTTCAGCATCTAAGCCATACATTATGCTGGCACCTATGCATACTGGAAAAAGATAGGACCAAGACAGCTGAAGTTTGAAACCCAAAGGCATTATGGTCTTCATCCTTCCACACCATCAAGGCACAGTTTCACTTGAAGCACAAACAGATGCAGGCCCAGGAAGGGAAAGACCCTAAATGTTACCTTGACATCCTCAGCAAGGTTGATTAAGAGGAGATGCACACACCAGCACATAGTAATGTGGGATTGGATGATTCTTGAAGTTACTCCAGTAGCATTATGAAGAATATGTGCCACGAAGACTGTTGCAAATAACACTGAGACAAAAAAATAGGACTAAGAACCCCAAAGGCCTGCTAGGTTGACAATGCTGGCATCAAAAGGGATGTGGGGACACTGGAACTATAAAGCAAACACTTGGCATTGGAGCAGAGAATACCACTGGCAAGGAGCATTGTATGCTACTGAAGCTGAATAAATTCCAGTTGTGCAAGTAAACCTATCATAAAAGTAGCTGTTCTAAGAGATCACTTTTGCATAAGCAAGACAAATAGCTTGAGCTACTGCATGTTGTTTTTTTTTAAAACACCTTTGTTAAATTATCACATGCAAACATATATTAGCAGAAAAAGCAAATTGTATTAACATTTTTTCCATTTACATACATGATACGTATCTTTTCTTGTAACTATCAGTCTAACATTACATAAATTGCTGAATTCCTGCATTCCCTTAAACGTCACTCCTCCTCCTGAACACTGTTCTATATGTATTCTTCCCAGAATTTCCATTTGTTTCTATATAATTTCCTCCTTCCTCTTTTCCAGTTATTTTAATCTCTTTTATAATAGTTAACACTTCAAATACAGTTTGAACTTGGACTTCCATTTTCTAGTTATTTTTTTCCTTCTTTTTTTTGTCGACCAACAGAATTAAACTTAAGGTCTATGACTACACAATTCAGATCCCGAGTCTCAGGTCAAAAGAAAAGCTACCTTAGTTACAGCTATTTTTTTCACATAATATTTCTGACAAAGTACTCTGTAGGGAATTTTTAAAATTTGTCAACTCATTACACTCCCAAAAACATGTTCCCAGTTACTCCTGCTTCTTCATCACACCTCTAACATCTGTGGTCCCTATCAGTTGATCAAGTTTTCAGAAACTTGAAATTCATACACAGTAGTCAAGACCATATGATCGAGTTTTTGAAAACCCAAAGCTTTTGAAAGGAGATTGCAGTACAGTGCAGATTGGGAAAGTTACCCAATGTAGTGCAATCTCAGAGTTGATTATATATATATTATATATATATATATATATATATATATATATATATATATATATATATATATATATAATGTGCAAGGGGGTTGGGGGGGCTTGCTCCCTGCATAAATGTGAAAAGGGTAGATTTACTTTTGATGTTCGAGTTTTCTGAAACTCGACCATATGCTCTCGACTGTATGAATTTTGAATTTCTGAAAACTCAGCCATCTGACAGACTCCAACATTTGCCATCTACCTGAAAAAAATGTATTTGAAATCTGCTTGAAATATAAAAATACCAATGGATACCTCTCAACCTGTTAGGGCAAGAAATCCAGATAAAGCCTAAAATTCGGAACATATTTTAAATTATTGCTGTTATAAACCTAGAAAGTTTCTAGAACAGGTTTTGTGTAAGCATATATTTTCTGAAGGATATGAAGTCTCAGACTAATATGTATGTCATTTAGTTACTTCAATCCTCAGCTATTCGCCAGAAAACCACAATTTTCTTAGGAACAGATCCAAATATGGACAGTTGACAGGTATGACCTATGCAAAACTTATAAAGAAAGAAAAGAAAGACGCTACAGAGAGTGGTGTGAGTTGCTGAAAAACTCATGGGCACAAACTTACCATCAATCCAGCATCTCTTCATAGCAAGAAGCACTAATGTGCATCCAAAATAATTTGTGACCCTTCTTATCCTGCACATGGCTGGTTTACACAACTGTCTTCAGGCAAGATATATTGGAGTAGGACCACCAGATACTTAAATAGCTTCTACCCAACAGTGTTGAGACTTATAAACTCTGATACCAGCCACCAATAATTTACTTGTTGCTCAGCTGAAGTGTGCAATATCTTTTTTATTCTTTACTGTAGCATTATATTTTCTTAATCATCTGCAATTGCCTGCTGTTTGTCTGATGCAGATCTACAAAGGAGGACAACCTTAACATGTGCAATCCTACTCATGCTGCTATGTACAGTATTCTTCTTATGACTATCTTGGGGGAGGGTTGTGTGTGTTTGCTATTATTGATTTATTTATCCTTCTGTGGGTCTTGTATGGAATATCTTTTTTTAAATTGAAATGTTATACTGTTCTTGTTATTCTTGCTTCCCATGTCCTCTGGCAAGTTGATGCTCAGAATTTCATTTAATCTGCACTTGTGTAGTCCTAAATGACAAAGTTTACTTTGACTTTGATAAGCAAAAACCCTAAATCTTTCTGGATTTTGATGAATTCCTGGCAGCCATACAAATGTCCTCCTATTGTTCCCTTCAAAATTGCTTTTCCATTCTCTCTTTGCAATCGTTTCTAACTTCTTCTGACTAACTCAAAGTTATTTTGCAATATGTTAAATGCCCTAACAATAATCATCCGTTTCAAAACAGAGCCTCTATTCCAGAGTCAACTAGAAACTCTATCACAGTAGGTCTTTCACTTAAGACATCCCTCTTCCATTCTCTTATCTATACTCTGACATTAATCCCGGATAGGGAAGGCAGTCTCTAGCCATTCGCCTGTAATGCCTTCTTGACCATCCCACTAGTATACCTTTCCCTCTCCAGTTACTTGCACCCAATACCTTGGGTCATTTGCCAGTTTTCTCCAGTAAATTTCAGACCCCTCTTGCCTATTTTCTGTACCCCTCCTTGCACTAATCCCTACTGGCAAATCTCCTTTCCCCATTCTCATGTAGGCTGAGTTGTCAGAATATTTTCTGTCTCTAACCATTAGCCTGTAATGCCTTCTTGACCACCCCACTAGTTTACCTTTCCCTCTCCAGTTACTTGCTCCCAATACCTTGGGTCATTTGCCAGTTTTCTCCAGTAAATTCCAAACCCCTCTTGCCTATTTTCTGTACCCCTCCTTGCACTCATCCCTACTGGCAAATCTCCTTTCCCCATTCTCATGTAGGCTGAGGTTTCAGAATATTTTCCGCTACTTTATGAATGCAACACTCTATATGACTATCATTTTCCTTAAGGATATGCATCCAAAATACCACTCTATTAACTTGAACTTCCCCTTGCTTCATCAGCATCCCTTTACATTTTGAATTATTACTTTCTGCTTATGTTTTGTATACAAGCTTTGAACTGTGCAGCTGTAAAATACCCCGTCAAATCAAACACTCCTAAACCACTGTCTTTTATTGGAAGATCAACTTATCCCACTTAACAGTTGTCCACTTCCCTTCCCAGATAATTTCCTTCAACTCTAATTACAATCCACAACTTCCCCTCTGATTGATAAAAATATGCCCGACTAACTTTTTCAGTGCATGCATCCTATCCACGTCCATAAGCAGCAGCTTTCGGTTTCTCAGTTTTTGTTTTAACAGCTACAGGACAAAGCTGAAAAAAAAGTCACCAAAACCACAAACCAGTTCAGCAAGGTTTACTCGGTCCCAACAAAGGCAGCTTCCAATCACATAGGAAACCAATAGCAAAATTCCATTAAAAAAAAAAAAATACCATGAGTAAAAAGCAATCAAATTTATTTCAACAGATTTAGTGTTTTCATTTCCAAACAGGAAACTTCATCAGAATCTAATAATATCATATCCTGTTCACCTTTTAAAACTCCGATTTTCACCTCATTGGTTAAATCAGGACATATCACTTAATTATATCACTTTTACACAGCAACTGTATAACATTTAAAAATATATATATATATATATATATATATATATATATATATATATATATAATATATAGTATCCAGATACAAAAAGTTTTTTGACAGACAAAAATAATTAAAATCTTCTAATACAATACAACATATATGTCTGTTATGTTACCATAAAAACCCTATGTTACTCAAAAACCACTATATGTATGTATGAATTATGTACATGTGTATGTATATATCCAATTCTCTAATATTATGTTATCCCTGTTCATATCTATCTTAACAGTTATAGGAACCAACATCATTTATTTCACTGTTTTAAAAGGTATTAGCCCTTAATTTTAGGGCTGGAGTCAGTGAAATGTGGTCATTAAGCCCTAGATATACACATGCGTCCAACTGCAGTTCCCATATTAATTCTCTGAATTCGAGTCTAATTTGCCAGTTCCCTCCCCTCTCTTGGGGTTTTACCATCTCCAGAATCCAAAATTTATAATCTGCATTGACGCATCTAATTGTATGTCTAAATAATGCATTGGTTTCCTTTTTCCTGCTGATCTAATACACATGCTCATAAATTCTCTGTTTGAGACTGTGCTCTGTCTTACCCACATAAAATGCCCAACAGGCAGTTTTTGTTTTACCTTTTGTTTAGTCTTTTCCCACATATCCATAACTGTCATAACATAGGTTCATAGGTTCATACTAGGCTATCTGCCCAAGGGCATTTATAAGCCTAGCCCATAGTTATGTGGCTTTCGCCACCCCTTTAGTTTGAATAAAAACTATGCCTATCATTTTGCTGTGCCTCTGTCAAGCAGTGACGCTGAAGTAATCCCTGGGGTATATCTGCAATCTCCCATCCATTGGTCAAGATTCCTCTTGAACAAGACCAGAGAGGTGCTCTGCCTCACATGTACCGGGATTTTGTTCCACAGCATAGGGAGTCTCTGGGTGATGAATCTGTCCCTCCAGCACGTTCTATTTATAACCGTGTCAAGGTTTAAGTCTCCGCCCTTGTGGTTCTGAGGGATCTAGATTTTTGAGGTGAAGCATATTCATCAAATCTGGGTTTGACATGGCCTTATATGTCAGGCACAGGTCACCTCTGAGCAAGCGGTATGAGACTGAATAGAGCTGGAGTTCTTTCAGTCGGGCAGCATAAGACATATTTTGAGACCCTTTATCCTTTTGGTGAGGAACTTTTGGGGCCTTTCAAGCTGCAGCAGGTGTCTGGTCAGATACATTCCGAACGGGCATTGTACTCAATCATAGGTCTAATAAGTGATGAGTACAGGGGACGATGACCTCCCTTGATCTAGATGTGAATCCCTTCATGATCAGGTGGGTGATATAGAAGGTTTTCCTAACTACTTTAGCAACATGAGTGTCAAACGAAGGCTAGTGTCAACCTGGGTCCCCAGATCTCTGATGACTTTTTCTGTGCTCAGTGGATTCCCACCTATATGGTAGCTAGGGGTAGCCTTGTTTTTCCCAAAGGGTATGACTATGCATTTTTGGCGTTTAACTTCAGGCCATGGCTCTGGCACCAGTTATCCATTTCTGTGAGGCCCTTCTGGAGGATATCTGTGTCAGATGTGTTTTCGACTATGGCCCAGTTTGCAGTCATCTGCAAACTTTGTCAGCCATAACCCTCCTGTGTTTGCTTGTACTTCAGAAAAGTAGATGCCGAACAAGAGTGGACCCAGGACTGAGCCCTGTGGGACACCACTTGTGACAGGCTTTGAGTCTGATATGGCTCCAGCAACTCTGACCCTGTGGGTTCTGTCACTTAGCCAGTTTGCAACCCATCTTGTGATGTATGGGTTTACATTCAAGCTGATGAGTTTTTCGATGATACCTGAGTGGGGTATTGTGTCGAAGGCCTTTGCCAGGTCGAGGTAGGCTGTATGGACTGCCTTTCCCTCATCAATGGCCTTGGTGACTGTCTCGAAAAAGTCAACCAAGTTTAAGAGGCAGGATCTGCCTTTGACAAAGCCAAACTGAGTTGGATCCAAAGTCTGCAAGTTCCCTATGTCTTTATTTATGAGTTCCATTATGATCCTCTCCATGGCTTTGCAGATAAGGCTTGTCAAGCTAATGGGGCGGTAATTTCCAGGGTCTGTGGCAGAAGCCTTTTTAATCCATACTCATTATCGTTTGCCAATAAATATGAGTATTGCTAAACCAATTCATGTGTTGGTACATAATGTACATCTACAGCCTTTGGTTTTATCTTTATCAATTTTATATCAAGAAAAAAACTGAAACTGCCAATGTTCCACAACACTTCAAAGATGGCTGCACACTGATCAACGCTTAATTTCAACTCTTCTAGTGTGAACAAAGAAAATGAGAGATAAGGGCTAGTAATTCTTATAATTTTAGTAAAATTAAGTTACAGGCTAGTAAGTACACTGCCTTGATGACAACAAAAAAAAGAGAGAGCCTGAAAGAAAATCAACTAGAAAAGGTGAAGAAAAAAACACTGACTGGAAAGAATCCTGCAGCTGTTCAGTAAAACGCAGATTAAGTTCCACCTTTGGAACAAGAGATGGATTCTAGTAATTTAGAGGAAAAAAATAAATAAATGCTCAGAGCTGATTAAAATGAAACATTCAAGAAGTATATAAATTCAAACAACAAAAGGCTGGGAAAAAATGGAAGAAGCTTTACACAGTTATTCAGATAAACTGATAAAACTGCAAAACTTAGAGGTTTTTAAAGCACTGACTACTGTTAACATCTCTGACCTTTCTTTATGTGCCTTCATCCATTATGAGATTTCCACAGACTTTGCACTTTCACCCCTTTGGAGACTGCACTCCACACCAGGAGTGAATCATTTGTAATTAGACTGGGCAGGGTCAAAAGGGAGAGAATGGAAGACCTAGAATGCAAGAGATCTGATTTCCCAACCAGAGAACCCCCCCCCCCAACCCAGGACAGAGATATGAAAAGATAAAGGGTGAGGATGCACAGTCCAGCCTTTGTTGGGACAGAGTAAACCTTGCTGAACTGGTTTGTGGTTTTGGTGACTTTTTTTCAGCTTTGTCCTGTAGTTGTTAAAACAAAAACTGAGAAACCGAAAGCTGCTGCTTATGGACGTGGATACTCACTTGGTAAGGGAAGTATCAAAATCATTGATGTCATGTATTCCACTATCCCAAGAAATTCTTTGCAGATACCTGGTTTTAAGAGAAACCCAGGAAGAACTGTTGCAATATCTCTACTTTGTCTCGAGGAATAAAGGTCATCTCTAGGGAACTGCCTGACACACAGCCCAGGAATTTAATTATGTGAGCAAGATGATGAAAGATTTTAAGTTGGCTTAAAACCCCAGACTTAGTAAGAGATTCTAAAAGTTGCTAAAGATTCCTGGCAGCTGAAGAAATTTTGCAAATAAAACAATCATCCTAATGTGAAATACGTGAATGCCTTGAAGTCTGCAACAATTACTGGAGCCAGATATTTTGTGAATACCCTTAGTGCAGAGGAAAAGTCCGAAGGGTAAGACAGAGAACTGATAATGTAAACCAGACACATAACTCTTAAAAACGTGATGCAAAGCATCTTTTAAATACAGCTTTACAATGAAAACTATAGAATGTATTGGAAATAAAAGGGTATGAAGGAAAGAACTTTGGAATCTTGACAAAGATTTAGAAAGGAAAAGGCCAGTAGAACCCCCAGGGCCCTTCCTTCTTTGGTACCAGAAAAGTCCTTGAATAAAAATCTTTGCTTATCTGACTGGGGGACTCACTGGTTCTACTACTCCCTGAGCAAGAATCTGATGCAGAATAGGAGGAAACTACGAAGACTGTTTACAGGACAGGGAGAAATCCCCTGGAACAGGGGGAGGGATTCCCATTGCCATGTGTAGCCATGCTGAATTATACATGGAGAACTTGCAATGGTGAACAGGAGAGAAACCTAAACAGGCAAGTAAGCAGTCGTGCTGTCTGTGAGGATTGTCCTAAATTTTTGGAGGGCTTTTCCTTTCTTTTAGAGACTCCTTGTCGTTGCTTTTTAAAATCCTGTTTACTAGTGCCTTATTGCTTAAATTGCGGACTGAAAAAGTAAGCAAAAGAGAAATGGAAATTTATATTTGCTTTAAAGAAGGAGAGGTGAAATATTAGTGACTGTGTCAAATCTCCACTCAGATCACATTTTCTGAGAGCCTCAGCTGCAAAGGGATATAAAAAAAAAAAAAACTTCTGCATCTAAGAAGAATTTAAAATTTCAGTTTTTGACATCTTCAGGAAGGTTGCGAGAACTAAGCCAAGCGAGTCTTCTCATTACTGACCAAAAATCAGGAGCACCAGACATTACTAAATAAGCATGGTTTAAGTGTTAGTGAAGAATTCTGAGTATTATTACCTCAGACGAAGGAAGTTTGCAATTAACTTTTACATGTTCTGGAAAGATAAAAGCAAAATACTTTAGCATACAAGTTTAACTGTTTAAAATAAGATAAAGTAGCAGAAGAATATAAACGTTCTTCTCCAACTTGACAAAAGCTTTCCTACCCTTGTCAGAGGGGATGAGGATAGCAGTAGTAATCTGTGTAGCAGCAGCAGTTTTAGATAGAGGAATTTCTGCTGGATCTACATTAGGGTTGAAAAATATTTGCAGAATCTAAGGTACCCTGTACAGCCTGTCAGACTTGTGTGCATGAGGAAGCCTATTAAGTAAATTAGAAACAGTGAAAAAAAAAAGGCACTGAAGCAGGCAAAACAGGTGGAACAGCAGCACATTTAAGCACATCCACCTGTAACAAATCAGAATACATTTTCTGTGCAATGAAACAACTCACCGAGGACAGGTGGTAAGACTGGTCCCTTGTGATGGTTTTCTATTGGGTTAAGAAGTAGCATCTTCCAGTCACAGGCTTGGAAGTCATACTCTCCTCAGCATCAGACTGTTTAGTTTCAGAAGAAATTCTAGAATTATCATCATCATCATCATCTCTGCAATGCCGTCCGAGTAAAAATCCAAGTCAGAAAGAAAGAAAAGGAACTCGTTTTCCTTTCTTACCTGAAGAATTAGATAAGGAACACAAAGTAATGAGCTCCTTGGCAAATCCAATCAAATCTTCCCTGCCACTGAAAATAGAAAAAGAGACGGCACTATTTTCCACTTTGCTAATTTTTCCTAAGAAGCTCCCTGGAAAAATAACTGACCCACATAAGTTATAGTCTTGCCATATTCAGGAACCCTATTCCAGCTAAGTGACGAATCTTTACACACCCCTTTGCCAAAGGCCAGTAAGAGGGATTCTCCCTTGCCCATCAAGGCCATCTTTACAGATGCACAGAATGAGACTATCCCCCAGTCTTTCGTGGCAGTAGGTGCAAATGCAGGAGGATGGGGGGAGTAGATGTTCAGTCTGAGGAAACAAGAGCAGCCACAGCAGTCTCACTCACCAATGGCTAAAGGGCAACTACAGCCAGGCTGACCCCCTAGGACTCCTTAACTTTCTTCTTCTTCTGGGCAGGAGAAGGTAAAACCACAGAAACTGGCAGCTGCTTCATAGGTTAGCCAAGAATGAGATGTCAATGGTGGAGAGAGAAGCCTGGACAGTTGGTAAAGTACAGAAGAAGTGGTACTGAGGTAAGTAAACAACGTACAGTTCCCCACAAGCACAAGATCATGCCTCAACTACATAAACCTACAAGCTTGTAGGAAAATTCTATTTGTTATTTTCACAAAGATCACATAAGCATTTACATATAAACTCCCTTATAAAAACACTGATATTCCCAAAAACTGTTTCCTAGCAAACAATATTTTAGTCAGAAAAACACCAGAAAATTAATTTTGTGGATGGTTTCCCCTCAGTGGGGATCTTATCTACCAAGTGATGAAATATTGCTAGCTGGCCAATAGTACCACAGTGCCCACCAAAGAAGTGCTCTTCAGCAGCAGCAGCAGAAAACCTCTGAAGAGATTTGCACCCTTGTCTTTTTATGGAACTCCACTCATGTTCCAGACAGAGTATGATGGAAGGCACCCAAAAGCTTTGAAAGCTTCCACTAAGCAAGGGGTATGACCCAAATAGCTTCAGCTACAACAACAATGATCAATATTGTTGATCATCATTAAGAAGCTCAGACACATCACCAAATACTGGTGGGAGACTAACAGTGCACTCTTTTGCCACATAGTCTGGGTGAACACTTGGTAATTGTTCATCCAGTCAAACAGACTGGTTTTGCCACACTAGACTGATGAAGAGGTTGAATCCTTGAAAGCGCTTATATTATTATTAAATTTCGTTGCTGCGGTACAGCTGGTGTTTTCTTGTTTATTTTAGTTTTGCTTTGTGCACCAGCTGTTTTACTAGTTGGAGAGATTTATTTATTCCCTGGTTTTAAAAGTTAAGAACTATTCTGCT
The DNA here is from genome assembly GCF_019279795.1 of Protopterus annectens. Classification (NCBI taxonomy): domain Eukaryota; kingdom Metazoa; phylum Chordata; order Ceratodontiformes; family Protopteridae; genus Protopterus; species Protopterus annectens. The sequence continues at coordinate 625,187,480 of NC_056734.1, forward strand.
CAACAGGCAAGGGCAGCCTATTCCTGAAATGGGGATACACTGCTAGGCATCTGTCATGCCATCTGGTGTTATTAATGTGATGGTGTAGATTTAGCAATGGATGTTTATGTTTAAAATGGGCGTTTGCTTTACCACTTTTTCTGTTCCAGTAAATCAGTTCAGCATGTGCTGGGTCATTCACAGAACAGAAAGCTAAGCAGAGATCACCCCAGGGAGACTGTATAACACACAGTAGTGGGATAGAGCTTTACTCTATCAGAGTACCTACTGGTACTAAGACAGGAGATCTTTTTTGGTGAGAAAATGCTGGGTCCTCTCAAATTGGTTAGGGTGCTTGAAGAGGTGGGTGCATTATATTCAAAGATGGGGTTAACAATGGATGAATAAAGTGAGACCATGACTTCTTTGAATCTTGAGAAGATTGCATGACACATAAGCTGTGCAAGGTATTAGGATTTTCTAACTACCCACAGAGATGCGTTGATCAAAACGGAATGTATTAACATACATATCCAAGTCGCTTACTACTACATCAAATTTAAGTGTTTTACTTACATGATAAGCAATAGTAAACTAGAAATCCCAAAGGAAACTATGGTGCATTTTTATTAAATTATCATGTATGTATACAGGCCACGTTACATTTATATAAATGACAATAAACCACAGTGACACAATCTCAATTGCAAACATTATACATTCCAAACAGTGGTGACACAACTGTAGTTGCAAACATTATATATCACTTTTAACATATCCAGTCATTGTTAGTCAGCGATTACTAAGCTCCTTCAAATCCTGCCTTCTTTTAAACCTCATTCCTCCTCTGCATGTATTGTTCCCACAAGTCCCATTTTCTTCCTATGCTATTTGCTCCTACTCTTTTCTAAAGATCCCAGTTCCAGTTGTTTTATCTCGGTTATTGTCTTCACTACTTTTGGTAAAGTTGGTTTAGACTTTGATTTCCATTTTCTAGTAATTGCTTTTTGGCAGCCATCATAATTAGACTCCGCAAGGCCTTACAATGTCTAGGCACTTCCGATTTTGTATCATTGCTCAAAAAAATCATTTCCCTAGTTACCTCAAATTTTCTCACTCAGAATTTCTGACAGAGCAGTCTGCAGGAAATCTTTAAAGTCTATCAACTCATTACACTCCCAGAAAATATGTTCCCAGTTACCTCTTTCTGCCCCATCACACCTCCAACAATTACTATCTACCTGAGTTAAAAATTCTTTGAAGTCTGCTTGGGGTATAAAAATGCCTGTGCAAGCACTTCCAGGCAAAGATCCTAAATCTTCTAGATTTTGTAATATTTGAGAGACATACATATACCCCCAGGCAAAGATCCTAAATCTTCTAGATTTTCTTACATATTTTGGGAGCCATACATATATCCCTAGACATATAACTAGAATCAATTTTCTGTATTGAGCAAACACCCCTAACCTTCACAGTTTGGGTTCTGTCAGACAGACAATTACAAATCCAAGATGGCTGCACACCGATCAGATTAACTTCAGCTCTTCCAGTGTGAAAACAGAAATTGAGAAACTGCAGTGAGAGATACTGTCAGCTTGAGTAAAAGTAAGTGCCTGTATACCTGCAAAGAAGAAACTGAAAAATCCTGAAAGAAAATCAGATAGAAAAGGTGCAGAATGAAAAACTGGTGTATGGCTCCCAAATACATAATAAAATGTAGAACATTTACAATTTTTTCAGGGAAGTGATTGCATATATACTTTCATACCCCAAGCAGAGTCCAAAGAAATTTTCTTTGGGTAGATGGTAAATATTGGAGGTGTAAAAGGGAAGAAAGAGATACCTTGGAGCATATGCTGTGAGTGTAATGAGCAGGCAGACGTTACATTCCATACAGAGTACTCTGTCAGGAGTTTTGGGGGAAGCAAGGAAATAAGTATAAAAAATTTCTGAGCTGCAATACAGGCTCTAAATTACCTTGACTTAGTAACGCCTTGTTAATTCAATTTTGGTGGCTGCCAAAAAAGCATTACTTGAAAATGGAAATCAAAATCTAAACCAACTACACTTGCAGTAGTAAATATTGTAATAGAGATAAAATGAACAGGACTTAGAATCTTTAGAAGAGGGAAGAAGTAAAATACATAGAAAAAAATGGAAATTGTAGAAACAACACATGCAGAAAAATGTTTTGGAAGAGGAATGAGGTTTAAGAGAAGGCAAGATTTATGCAATGTTACTTTAAATATAAGATATGTAAGAATGTGTGTGATGTACAGTGGTTGTAAATGTGAACTCGTTAATATGATTTGGTAACTTTTATATAATTGCAAGTTTAACTATCTCACAAGTGATGATTCAATAAAGTTGTCCAAAGGTTCACTGTAACACCCACCCAAAGACCCTCACATGAGGAATCAGATGATTGGAGCACCCATCTAGCCTACAATTTGTAAGAGGAGTAATGTGGATGGAAAGGGAAGAAGCCAAAGCTTTGAAATAGTGGATCTTAATACAGTCAACCTGACTGCTGGAAGTTTCATAACTTTGTAGCCTTGTGTCCAGATAGCACATTATGAACACTATATTCTGGAATGGTTCTAACTTAGATTTTATGGCACTGAAGAAGATACCAAAGGACTGACACAAATGGAGCAAATAGTCTTTTGTGAATAGGAAGAGCAGTCTTGTAGCATTACGGAGCCAAAGATTCAGATAGGGGAAAACTCAAAGCCTTTTAACCTAAGGTGGGCTGCTGTAACTTACATGCACATGGTGAATAACTGGAGAAGATGGAGAGACTACAAGACAGTTCTCAGAACTGATAATTACTGGCTCCCAGACAGACACAGTGATCCCTTCTAGAGCCTCTGGCAATTTTTATGTGGCGGTAAGCCTACAGGAGGTCTATTGAGCACATCCACTTTCTGTAAACATGGAAGGATGGCTTCCACAGTAATCATCCATAACTTCCTATTCTTCACAGGATAGTTTACTCTACTTAAATCCAGAACAGGCCTCAGATCCTTGGACTTTCTGGGAATTTGGATGGCTCTCTTTTGGAGGAGTTACATTATCTCCTTTGCAGCTGTTCTTTACAGGTGGGGAGGTACATCTGAGAAACAAAATTTGGAGTTCTCAACAAAGGAAATTATGCAGCCTGAGGGTATTATGCTTCTCACACAATTGCTTTCTGTTATGCTCAACCATGAACCAAGGTGAACAGTGAAGCCCACAACTGCCTCCAGAAAGGAGCCAAGCAACCTTCACAGTTGGTCGTATTTAAAGAGGAGTCACAATGAATGCACTGGGACTTAGTCAGAGGGGGCTTTGGACCACATCTGGTTCCTGGAAAAAGGACTTTCAGGAGTCTTGAAGCACACACTCATGGCAGACAGCATTCTTTCCCTTTTGTTTGCTCTTCTGATGTTTTTCTTTAACCTTAGGACTAAAAAGGGAGGACACATCTTAAAAGGTTTCAATGAAGGACATATTGAAGCTGTCCGTGAAACTGCATAAATGCAGTCAGGGATGGAGCCTTAGGACAAAGACAGTGTTTGCTGTTTTCACCATTCTGCCCTCAGCATTATGTATCAGTCTCATGGAGACAAGGGCACCTGCAGGCAGGTGCAAGGGAGTGCACTTGCACCCCCTGGAGCCAGCTGGCCAGGAGAATTTTCTTTTAATTAAAAAAAATTTAATTCCAGATGATGTTTGGACTGGAGATGAATGTACAAGTGTGAAATAGGTGTGTGTATGTGTTATATATATATAGCTATAAAGATATATATATATAGATATACAGCTATAAAGATATACATATAAAAATGTGTGTGTGTGTGTGTGTGTGTGTGTGTATATATATATATATATATATATATATATATATATATAGAGAGAGAGAGAGATAAAAAATAACAAATAATAAGCCAGCGAAAGAGGCAACCATGCAGCAAAGACAGAGACTGTCAGCGATAAACTAAACTTGTTACTTTAATGGTGTACACAGGTAAGCACTTTCACATTCGCTTCATCAGACCAAAAAACACCACCTCTAAAAGCCACACCTTATAATCAACAGCTGACTATGACGTAATATACTAAAAAAAGTTAAAATTCTGTACGGCATATATGTACATAAAATGCAGACAAGCTTATTAAAATCACAAAAATACAAACTCAAAACTTCAAAACATGATTCAAGTGCTAATACATTGTGACAAATATGTCTATAATAATTCATGTATATAGAGAAGTACATGTGAAACTTATTAAAGTCACAGAAAAATAAAGTTTCACATGTACTTCTCTATATACATGGCTGCCTCTTTCGCTGGCTTATTATTTGTTATTTTTTTATACACATTTTTTGTGTGGAGAGGCATTTACTCCTCTGAGTGCACTGTGTTTATATATATATATATATATATATATATATATATATATATATAGACACACACACACACACACACATATATATATATATACACACATACATACACACGCAATATACACATATATATATATATATATATATATATATATATATATATATATACACACACACACACAGCTATATATATATATATATATATATATATATATATATATATATATTATATTATATACATTTAAATACATTTTTATATATATTTCTATATTCGTATGTGTGTGTATATATATATATATATATATATATATATATATATATATATATATATATATATATATATATATATATATATATATATATGTATATATATATATATATATATATATATATATATATATATATATATATATATAACACACACACACACACGTGTGTATATATATATATATATATATATATATATCTCTATACACACACACACACACACACACACACACACATTTTATATATGTATATATGGGTTTCCTTCACATGGTCGACTCTTCAGAAAGTCTACTTTCATATGTCCGAAACCATATGATCGACTTTCGAAAAGCTGACCATGGGGAACCGCTATCTCCATACAGTGCAGAATGGGAAAATTTCCCTCTTCCGCACTGTGTGATCTCGGAGTTGGTATATTAAAGTTACCGGGGGAGTGGGGGGCAGAGCCCCCCATAGGGGGTGCAGGGGGAGTAGTTTAAGGTAACTGTTTGTTGTGTTTTGTGTGTTTATTTTATGTGGTCGGCTTTTCGAAAGTTGATCATATGGTCTCGGCCATATGAAAGGTCGACCATGTAAAGTAGACATATATACATATATATATATTATACACACACACACACACATACATACACATATATATATATATATATATATATATATATATATATATATATATATATATATATATATATATATATATATATATAAAACACATTATATATAAATATACATATATATATATATATATATATATATATAAACACATTATATATATATATATATATATATATATATATATATAAAGAGGGAGGTAACATACCTCTCAGCTGTCCAGGTTTTTTGCAGAATGTCCAGATATTTGGCCCATATTCCTCCTAAAAAGGATTAAAGTTGCTAAATAATGCCAAATATTTGAGTTTTAGATGTCATGTCCTTTAGAAAAATGCATACTAACAAATCTTGTTATTTTAGCAATTTTCTAAGTTCATGAGAGCAATATTTATAATCAGTCTGTATTTATTTTAGGCTTTGTCCAGATTTCTTGCCCTAACAGTTTGAGGCATGTGATTGTGAGTGTGAGAGAGCGCGCAGAAGGCTGTAGGTTCTACTCGACAACATGTAGATTTGTATCTTAAGGAAGTGGGGTGCTACAGTCCTGAATATGTCCTCCTTTGGATGAGATGTGTAGTAACTGTGAATCTGTTTTTCAGATTGCCACCCATTCCCTGTTGCAATATAACAGCTTACCATTTTTTTAATGTCACAGTCAATTTATTCTTCTACAGCAGCAGGCACTGAATTTGTAGATGAAACACTGAAGTATAAAGTTGTTTTCTAGCAACAACCTCTTCATTAGTTTCAGATCTCTTTAATGTGAAATTATTCAGATGACTTTTATTCTTCAGAGATTGTGCATATTGACCGATACTGGTGGTTTGTAATGACAGAAGTTTGAGTGGCCTTTTATGGTTGAAATTTTCTGAATTGGGCAGTTTGTCTTTATTGGTTCATATGTTTCGTTTCATTGCTTACTGGAAAAATGTTCAAAACTATAAATTTAAAACACAATCTAACAAGTGATTCTGTATCATACAAGGGATATAATTCAGTTATTATATGTTATAATTAATACAATAAGGAAGGTGAATCAATGAACTTTTGTATGGTCCTAAAAGTGTGTGCAAGAGGCCTATGATTTGAAAATAGCCTAAAGGTAAACTTAACCCACCACTGGCCAGATGCATTTTCTTTGAATGCGGGTTTCAGTGAATGTGAGTTTCAAAGGTAGAGAAATTTTAATGCCAAGTCTATTTTCATTTTAAGACTATTGCTTTGTTTAGCAAATGTCTATCAGCGCTTGTGCTATAAAATTTGAAATAAAAGTTATAAACTAAATCTAAATATCTGTAATCATTGTAGAATTAAAGCATAAAACACTATGCACAGAGTTTTAAACAGTGTTTATGGCAACTGGGGAGAAATATCTAAGTAATGGGACACTGGAATGGTTGTTTGGGGGGGGTGTGAGTGGGGAGGGTCTGGGTTTGCACCCCCCTGCAAAAAATCCTGCAGGCTCTTCTGCATGGAGGGGCTGCAAATGGTGATCAAGGGGGCCACCTGTGACTCAGTTTGCTTGTAAGCTGTGGAGGTGGCAGATTTCACAAGTAGTCTAGCACTTGCTCTGCTAAATCTCATTGGAACCTCATAATTTGTATGATTTAGTTTAATGCTCAATATGAAAACAATCCCCGAGGGGTAAACTTGGTTTCCCATGTGGTCCATTACCCCAGACTATGTTAAGAGGATAGACCAACAAATCCTCTTTAGGAAACTCACATTACATTTGGTGGAAGCCAGGGAGTCTTTTCTCTGAGCAGAAGGGTCAGATGAGGTCACATCAGATATGATAAAGATGCTGGGTGAGTTTGGGGAGAAATATCTCTTGAGAGTACACACAGCAGTATGGAGAAAAAGATGTATCCCAGATGACTAGAGAATAAGGATACTAGTGCCAGTGTACAAGAACCAAGGGGACATTCACAACTGTAGATATAGTGTAGATGTATCAAACTCTCATCACACTGCATGTAAGCTTGGAGTGGACAATTAATAAACAAATATAAAGTAGTAGAAAGTAAGTCGTGAGAAGAGCAATTCGGATTCAGATCAGGATGTAGGACAACCAAACGGATGTGTGCAGCGAGACAGATAGTTGAGAAGCAGCAAGAGATGAGTAAACAATCCAACTGGGCACTTAGACTTAGGTAAAGCTTACAATAAGGTCTCAAGGAAGTTGATTTTGGCAGTCATGCAATGGTTTGAAGTCCCAGAAACACTTGTTGAATTAGTGCAGACTATGTACACGGACCCAGTGATACAAGTATGAACAGTGTTCAGATTCACAGAGGGGTTCACATTGGGAGTGGGTGTGCATCAGGGTTCAGCTTTGAGACAATTGCTGTTCATACTGGTGATAGACTACATTAGCTAACAAGTCAGAGGGAACAGATCAACAAATTTTCTGTATGCAGGCAATGTGGCATTACGAGCAAAAATGTCAGCAAAGGATGGGGGAACTGCATGCAAAACTAAGCACAAGCAATGAAACAAGGTACAAATAAGACTGTTGTAATTGCAGTAAAATGGGGAAATCAAATAAAACTGAGAAATTAGACAAAAGGAAAAAAATAGTGGAATAAGTTAACAGCTTCAGGTACCTGAGAAGGTTGCTTGAGGATAAGGGAAGTCTAAATGAAGAGGTCAAAGCCAGAACCAGAGGGACTGCAGCCAACTGGCAGAGTGTGAGGGTATGTATGACAGAAGAATGCCAAAGTTTAAAAGTAAGGTGTAAAAAACACTAGCGTGACCAGTACTAGTGTATAGTACAGAAACCTGGGCAATGAAAGCAGAACTGAAGAAGATAAAGGTGATGGAGATAAGTGCCTGACAGGGGTGGTAGGATGGACATGGTGGAATAGATGAAATCATGACATCACAGCAGAAGCCCAAGTAGCTCTGATTGCAGAGAAGGTCAAAGAGAACAGATTACCGTGATTCAGATCACATGTGTAAGAAAGCAGAAAACAATCTGGTAAAGTAATATTTGGGACAGATAGGAAGAAAGCAATAAGAAATAAGGGCATCCAGCAAAAAGATGGATAGATTGCGTGAGGACACCTGTGACAGTCAGGCACGACTTTCAAAGAATGTAAGGGCTGATGACAATAGGGTCTTTGCTCCAGTATGCTCTGTCCTTGGGTAGTCTCAAAATCTTACTTCCTTCAGCCACATCCAGTTCTCACCATGCCCTATGCATCATGAGCTCCAAAACAGAGAAGGCAGGAGGGACCATTCTGGCAGTAGGAGGAGGAGATCCGAATGTCTTATAAAGAGTCTCTCCATCCAAAGAAGGGAGTGGGTAGACCATTATCCCTCTGCCTTACCAACAATAAGAGTTCACCAAATCTGGTGTCTTCAAGAAGGGGATGTGGAGAACCAACCTCTTCATTAAGTTTGGTTCCCAAGGTGAGATATCCTGTGGAGGGTATTTGTCTTTTGGGAAGACTCCAGAGAGTCATCTTCCAAAGCTATTGAAGAGTCCTTGGGTCCATGCTAAAGGGAGGGTTTGCAACATTCAGATCCGCTCTGTCCTTGTGGTGGAAGATAAAGGCACAGGGTTGCAGACTGAATGGTGTCAAATGGGTGCAGCTAAAACAAAAGCATCCTCAGCCTATGTCGATGAGCAGGCTATGATTCTCTCACTCCAGCAAAAATGGGTTGAGACAGAAAGACAGATCTAAGCCATGTGGCCCAAAAGCCCCAAACACAGAGGACAAACACCAACAATGGCACTGAACATGCTGGCAACAAAAACAGCACGGATCCTTCCAATACCAGTAGCATGTGTGTTGGACACTGAGATTTGCACCAATGGACTGGACTGGACTGATGCTTATCAGCTCTTATCATCCAGTCCCAACCAATGTCAAGACTTCAGGTTAGATCTTGTGCACCTTAAAACAGGAGGTGAAAGAGTTCATAATATGAAGGCCTATGAATACCCAACTTTCTAGATGAGCAATCAGGAATAACAATTGCTTCTGTGCAAGAAAGTCCCAGGACTGGGAAATAGCTCAGCTCTGAAGTTGCCAGAACCAGACCTCCCGCAAAAAAAGACTTCAAAGCTTTGTGGGGGGGGGGACTCAAGATGTAATCCTGCCCCCATTCTTAATTTCCTCTTCCCCTTAACCTATCAGATTCCTCATTTCCCCCTTTGTTTTGAGAAGGAAGCAAACCTTTAAAAATCAGTTTTTTTTTATGTTGCATAAGGTACAGGGCCAAAAGGTCTTACATATTTTGTAGGAAGTTGCAAGATGCTCCAATCCCAGGCATATCGTACATAACTCATGGATATCCTAGGTAGCACATTTGAAACCTGAAGCCTTTGCCATCCTGAAAAACAAAGCAAACAAGAATGGACTCCATCAATTGCTAGTTTCAGCACAGCAACAACAGTGGCCAAAAAGGCATCAAGAAAGGTATCAATGACAATGACGAAAGACTTCTACTCAGTCAGGAATACTGGGCGAGTAAATGAGTGTAACTAAGGAAATGATTATGTTGGGCTGGGATACAGGATCTGAACTGCCTAGACATAGTAAGGCCTTAAGTTTAAATCTGGTGGCTGCCAAAAAAGCAAGTGCTAGGAAATGGAAATCAAAATCTAAACCAATTATACATGAAGTAATTAATATTGCAACAGAGATAAAAGAACAAAAGTGGGATCTTTAGAAAAGGGTAGGAGTAAATTATAAAGGAAAAATGGAAATTGTGAGAACAATACATGCAGAAAAATTTTTTGGAAGAGGAATGAGCTTTAAGAGAAGGCAGGAATTTCTACAAATTATATAATGTTGTTTTGATTATATGATTAATATGAGATGTACAACATTGTAAATGTGAAATTAATATGGTTGGATTGCTTTTACATAAAATGCAAATTTGCCTATGGCATAAGTGATAATTCAATAACAGTGTTTAAAAAATAAACACTTACTTCTGTACCTATTTTATAAAAGGATGCAAAGAGACAATAAGATGAACTAAGCCCGCATACCTAATCAGGAAAGAGGGAAGGAAATTTTTTTCAGCAACAAAAGAAAAAAAATGGTCCATCAGAGCAGATCGTATTTAAATGCTGTTCTCATTTTGGCACTCCCGAGTATTTGCTTTCTTTCTGAAACTGAAGGGTGACCATTTGGTTATTTTTCTGTTATTGCAACTTCATTGAATTAGATCACATAGTTTGTAAGTGGAAATTAAGGGAAAAACCCATATCTACAGGATGAAGCTTGTTAACTGCTCATGGCATTAGCCCTCTGAGTTAAACTGTGAATTCCTTCTATATCTTCCTCCCATTATAATTCTGATTTTCCTCCATTCAGACTTGTATAATTAGCTCACAAAAAAAATGTGAGTGCTACTAGCTAAGTAGAAGCAGTAAGTAGCAAAAGTAACCACTTTCTTAGAGAATTGCTCTAATCACATTAGCTTCATGAAATAGTTGCAGTTCATCTGGTTACATTATATACAATTTTTATTGGAAAAATAATTCCTCTGCCATCTTTCCTCAAACCTTACTATTTCAGTTACTGCCCCTCCTAATAAATTTTTCCCCAAATACTCTTTTCACTAAAAATAACTGATCCATTTATGCTGAATTTTCCCTTGCCTGCCCTACTCTGGGGATATACACCAGTATCTTGACACTGCTGAGCTTCTGACGATCTCTCCCATAAGCAGAAAGAAACCCTATTACAACCATTGCTGAACAACAGCTGTAGCTGTCTCAGACCCTTACTAAACTAAAGTGTAAAATCCAGGCCCAGATGGTCTCTCCACTGAGGCTTTTTTTTTTTTTTTTTTTTTTTTTTTTTTACATGAGGGTGGGATTCATGAAAATACACGCCAATTAACTAAGGATATCGATCATAAATCAAAGGTAACCTCACCCTGGAAGAAAACTGTCATGGTTGTGATCCTAAAACCAGATAAGGACCCTATGTCAGTCAATCCATTTCACCTCATTTCAATTTTAAATCATGATTATAAGCTCTTTACTTCTTTATTAGCAAGACTACTCCCAGACACCATTCATTTGGATCAAACTAGTTTTGTCACATGATGCAAAACATTTGACAGTATAATAAAGGCCCTTACAATTGATTCAGCATCTAGCTTTCTTGCCCTTTTTCCTGTAGCCAGTCTGGATATGGAGAAAGCATTTGATTGAGTGCAAACAAGAATCAACAACTTACCCTTTCATAGGACAGGCTTAAATCAGTGGTTGAATTCACTTATATGTGCTCTTTACATGTGCTTTACCAAAGCAGACCAAGGCTTATCCCAGCCTACCAAATTACAGAGGGAAACTAAACAGGGCTGCCTGCTGTTTTGTCTTATTTGCACTCTACCTTGAGCAACTGACACTGCAGTTGCACAAAAAACTCTTTTCCATAGCTTCCAGCTGGGGACTCCAATTTCATTATCTTTATATTTTGATGATCTGTTGTTATATCTTCCAAAACCAGAGAATGACCTGTAAGTGACATTTACAGAGTCGGCCAAATGTAGTAAAGTCTTAAGTCAATAGCTCTAACATTCAGCTGATGAACACTGAGTTATAAGTCTTAAGGAGAGGGAATAATTTTATTGCCATTATGATGGTTTTAAACTATTAGGTTGCTGTGTCAAATTTTTTTACCTTTTTAGTTGTGTCAAATGATTTGAGCATGTTTATGAAGAGGCCTCAGCGTACACTTTCAACAAAGAATTTAAAAGGTACATATTATACTTGTTTTATATGCAGCTCAAGCCTTTCCGTTCAAACCTCTAAAACACTGACGTCACATAAAGGATGACCATTTCCTTTCTATGGTTGGACCAGAAGCCCATAATTAAGTGGGAAATACTCTCCCTGGGGCATAATTTCCCCAACTAAGATGGCTCTCTGGAAGGGATTCTTAATGGATTGGATGGGTAAAGATGCAGAAGTATACATCCTTGCTGCTGGGTGACAGTAGCTGGGCTAAGCATAAAATCTTTGTGAAAGATTTATATAAGGATACCTCACCGGCCTTTAAAATAACCAATCCTTCAGCTTGGGTTTGTGATTCTACCCCACTACACTATTTAGGGGGCTTGGAATTCTTAGTCACTTTATCGTATACCATTACTGTAACACCAGTATCTCCAATTTTGGAATCGGCTGACTGATGGAAAAATAGCAATGTCTTGGTCACTTCTCCAAAATAGATTCAATTTTCAGGATAAGGACAGATGCAAAGTTGATACGTTATTGGTTCCACTGCACAAGACAAATATGGGGCAGGTAAAGAAATCACATTGGTTTGTGGTGGGTGGAAAGGAGACAATGACCACTCATAAAGGGTTCCATTTCAAAGTATACAGCTACTGGATTATCACCATGTCACATTTCAACCAAAAATGTAGGTTAGAGTGGCAGAAAGATTTGGACTTGGCAATACCTGATGACATTTGGCAATACCTGATGACATTTGGCCAACTTTGATATAACTGCCCAGATACACTACAAGATTTTGTGGATTTAGTTTTTTTTTTTTTTTTTAATCTCTGTTGGTTCAAATATTTGTTATATTTTTTCTAGGGCCTCCACACCTTTATTGAATTATCACTTGTGACACAGGCAAACTTGCATTTATATAAAAGTAATCAAACCATATTAAGAAGTTCACATTTACAAATGCTATACACCACATATGTCACATAATTAAAGCAACATTATATAAATTGTTCAATTCCTGTCTTCTCTTAAACCTTACTCCTCCTCCAAAACATTTTTCCACATGTAGTGTTCCCAAAATTTCCATTTTGTTCTATGAAATTTACTACTACCTTTTTCTAAAGATCCCACTTCCTGTTCTTCTATCTCTGTTACAATATACAATATTCACTACTTCACTATGGGCACACATAAAATTGTCTAAGGCCAGCTTCGAGAGAAAAATTGCACAGGACACTAAGGATAATCACAAGGCTTTCTTTAGTTATGTTAGGAACCTGGGTGGCAATTCCCAGATATGCTCAGAATTAGTCCAAAATGACAAAAAATACACCGAACCCACAGACATTGCCAACATCCTAGCTGACAGGTTCAGCGCAAACTTCTCCCCCCCCTCCCCACCAAAAGGGCAAATATCTATCTCAGCAGAGTGCTGCCCCCCTGACATCTCAGATGCTCAGGTAAGAGCCGCCCTCTCCAAAGCAAAAAACACAGCATCAATGGGACCAGATGGTGTCCCGGGCTGCGTCCTACATGAACTCCAAGAAGAGCTAAACCCAAACATAAAACTACTGTTCAATCTCAGCCTTACTACAGGATATCTGCCCAAAGAGTGGCATACAGCAACAGTGGTCCCTCTCCATAAAGGTGGTGCCTCAACGGATCCTGGAAACTATCGCCCCATAAGCCTGACTAGCTTGGTCTGCAAAGCTATGGAAAGGATCATCATGGACCTCATAAATAAAGATATTGGGGACCTACAAACACTGGATCCTACCCAGTTCGGCTTTGTTAAGGGCAGATCCTGCCTCTTAAACCTGGTTGATTTCTTTGAAACAGTCACCAAGGCCACTGACGAGGGGAAGGTGGTCCACACAGCCTACCTGGACCTCGCAAAAGCCTTCGATACAATACCCCACTCGGGCATTATAGATAAGCTCACCACCTTAAATATAAACCCCTATGTCACTAGATGGATTGCAAACTGGCTCAAGGACAGAACCCATATGGTTAGAATTGCTGGAGCCATGTCAGACTCCAAACCAGTTACAAGTGGTGTCCCACAAGGCTCAGTCCTGGGACCTCTCTTGTTCGGTATATATTTCTCGGAGGTACAGGCCAACACGGAAGGACTGTGGCTGACCAAGTTCGCAGATGACTGCAAACTGGGCGCCATAATCGACTCTCCAGCTGACACAAGCATCCTCCAAAAGGGCCTCATAGAAACAGATAACTGGTGCCAGAGCCATGGCCTCAAGCTAAATGCCAAAAGTGTATAGTCATCCCCTTTGGCAAAAACAAAGTGCCCACAAATTACCACATAGGTGGTAATCCATTAAGTACAGAAGAAGTAATTAGGGACCTGGGGACCCAAGTTGATAGCAATCTCTCATTTGACAACCACGTGGCCAAAGTGGTTAGAAAAACATTTTATATAGCCCACCTAATCATGAAGGGATTCACATCTAGATCAGGGAGGTCATCGTGCCTCTTTACTCATCCCTCATCAGGCCCATAATTGAGTACAATGCCCCATTTTGGGATGTACCTTACCAGACACCTGCAGCAACTGGAAAGACCCCAAAAGTACCTCACCAAGAGGATCAAAGGGCTCAAACAGATGCCATATGCTGCCCGGTTAAAGAAACTCCAGCTCTACTCAGTGGCATACCGCCTGTTCAGAGGCGATCTGTGCCTGACGTATAAAGCCATGTCCAACCCGGAATTAATGGACATGCTCCACCTCAGAAAATCCAAATCCCATCGAGCTACGCGCTCGAGAGACTTGAACCTCAGCACTGAAATAAATAGGACATGCTGGAGGGACAGATTCATAACCCAGAGGCTCCCTTCACTCTGGAATAAAATCCCAGTCTAGGTTAGGCAGAGTCCCTCATTGACTCTCTTCAAGAGGAATCTTGATGAGTGGATGGGAGATCATAGGTTTAAACCGGGTATCACTTTCTGTGTCACTGTTAGACAGAGGCACAGTATACTAACCTCGAAAAAGGGCATAGCAAAATAAATTTAAAATGGGTGGCGAAAGCCAAACACATTCTGGCTAGGCTTATAAATGCCCTAGGGCAGATAGCCTAGTATGAACCTATGAACCTATAAGTATAGTTGGTTTAGATTCTGACTTCCATTTTCTACTAACTGCTGTTTTTGGCAGCCACCAGAATTAAATTTAACAATGCCTTCTTATGTCTAGGCAATTCAGATCCTGTCTCCCAACTCAAAAAATAATTTTCTTAGTTACACTCATTTGCTCGCCCAATATTCTTAAGTCTGCCAACTCATTACACTCCGAGAACTTGTGCTTCCCAATACCGATTTCTTCCCTGTTACACCTCCAACATTTGCCATCACCTGCAGAAAAATTCTTTAGAGTCTGTGTGGGGTATAAAAGTATCTATGCAAACACCAAGTAAAAATCCTAAATTTTCTAGATTTTGTTGCATATTTGGAAGCCATACATACTGACTGTTTGTTTGTGAATTGCACTTCTATCTCTTCCCAATCTTTTCTGACCCCTTCCAATACATTTCTATAGTTATCATGCAATATTCTATATGCCCTACTACTGATCACTTGAACAGCAGCTTCTGTTCTAGATTCAGTTAAAAACTCGACTAGTTCAGGTCTTTCATTTAGAGCTCCCCTATCCCTTTCTCTTTAGTCTATACTCTGATATCAGTCTTTGATAATGGAAGACAATCACTAGCCCATACCTCTCAACAGTCCAGATCTTTGCCTCAAATGTGTGTTCTATTTCTCATAAAATTGTGTTTTTTCTGAGAATTCACTGGCAAATGATTGAGATTTGAAGTCAGAAAATGACAGACGTTTGAGTTTCAGACTTCATACCCTTCAGAAAATCCGTGCTAATGCAAAACATGTTATTTCTAAGTTTGTAAGAGCAATATTTAAAAAAGTGTCGCTATTTTGGGCCTTTGTCCCGATTTATTGCTCTTAGAGGTTAAGAGGTATACACTAGCCTGCAATCCAAATATCTTCCTAGCCTCTTCCTATTTTGTTACCTTTCCCTTTCTGTTTGTTCCCAGTGCCTTGATTCCTTTGCCACCTTGCACCAGTAAATTCCAGCCCCCTCTTACCTGTTCTCTGTATCCTTAATTGCAGTCATCCTTATCGGCAGAATCTCCTTTCTCCATTCCTATGCTGGCTTAGATTTTAGCATACTTTCTGCTACTTTAGAAATAAAATATTCTATAGGACTGTTATTATCCTTAAGGATCTGCATCCAAAATCCCATTTGTTGCTTATTTCTTGAATTATTCCCCTGCTTCTTTATCCCTTTCCACTTTGAATTGTAGCTTTCTCACTTGTGTTATGTACAAGAGCCTTAACTGTGTAGCTCCAAATTATCCCTTCAAATTAGGTTAAACCTCCTTTGTTCTATTGAGAGGATCAACTTATCTCACTCAACTCTTGCCCTCTTCACCTCCCAAGGGCCTCCACCACATGTTGGCAATGTGATGCAGATAATCTAGATACATGATTTCATCTTTTTTTTTTTTGGGGGGGGGGTTGAACTATAAACATTAAAGAAGGAACTACAATAGATTAGAGATATTCTTGGACCAGAAACTGTGGTTATATCCGCATGTCTGTTTCTCACTGTCTTAACTTTTCCTACAGAACACATCTCTATTGCAATTTATGATGCTGGAGAGAAAAAAAAAAAATTATTCATTCATGGAAAAATAGCTCCTCCCCCCAAGTAATCTCAGGGGCATACATTATAAAGAATGACCTCCAGAATCGGGGATTTTTCCAAAAGAAACCCCACTACCAGGATAAAACTGCTAGAAAGTGTGCTGCAGGGGAGAAAAATCTAAGCAGGAGGCATTAGCCTATTTCTCCAGATTACTGGATTAGTTAACCCAAACATACAATTTACTGCAAATTTGTATGGGAAAAAAATCCCCGAAATTGACTGTGTGTAAATCATAATATATAACAAGGTTGAAAACTATCTTTCAAATTGAAAGGTTTTCAATTTGTTTGCTTTTCTATGTTTTTACTAGAAGCTGGTTGATAATAAATTGTATTACAACACTAGCAATACTGCATAAAGGTGATTTTGGGGAAAAGGTGATCAGTTTCACGTTCGGTGAATTTTTTAGCAGTTATATAAAAAGCTACCCACCTTCTTTATTCCAGAGCTTGGGTCCCTATTTATAAATTTTCTGGAAAACAATTCAGAGGCCACTTTTGAATGCCAAATTTTACTTTAACCATCAAATGTTTCACTAATGTAGCTCTAATAATTAGTCAGAAGTGGGACCCCTTATTGAATAGGTTCTCAGAATCATAAAACTTTAGTAATTTACCTGCTGCTAAGCACAGCCGTGACTGGAAAGTATTCTCGTTTGGCAGGTGATTCCAGCTGCAGCTTCTTCTCTCCCTGTGTCCTGTGCCTCAGTATCTTCTAGATGCTCTTAAAAGTCTTCCCTTAAAAAAAGTGAACAAGATTTTATCAAGTCTAACCATATAATAGGCGAGATGGTTTCTAGGCTCTGTATTACTCAAAGTTTATTGAATGTGAATCATATATCCCTCTACAAGCCTTATCTCTATCCATTACTGCTGACAAGATGAAATGATTTCAGCTTTTTTCTAAGAAAGAAGATGTAAAGGGCTCCTGAAGAAAACTAAGTGGTCTGCAAACAGTAATCCAAGTCTCACCCTCAGCCCTTGAGGCAGTCAGTGAAACTGTAAACATGGTTTGGTTTACTGAATACAAATGACAAGAATGGCTTATGGCAACAAGCCAAGACAAATATGCAGGTAGCTTTCTCTGTGTGAAGAAATGAATAATGTGCACATAACCACAATTTATCATCACAGTGCGTGGTGCATCACTGTGAGTACTGCTCATTGTGTATGTAGGGATGCAGCCACTGCAAAATGCTGTCTTTCCATATATCTCTCTTAAATGTATAGGAGCTGTTCGACACACAACACACTCAGTAGCATGCCTGTATTACATTTACTACATTTGCACATAAATAGGCTTAAGAGATGACTTATAAAAACTACAAGGAAAACTGACTCTGCTTATGTTGCACTGAGACTATAGTGCAGCCTATGTGAATGGGAAGCTTGCATTCCTAAAGTAGGATAAAACCCAGAATGTCATCTTAGGTCACTGTTTGCACAGTAATGCATACTGAAACAAACTGATCCAAGCTTAACACTGTAATAGTTATTTTTGGATTAGGCTGTCTACCTGTGGCGCAAATTAGGTTACTGGATCCATAACACTAGTTGAGTCTACAGTCATTAATTCATATTTTCCCCATATCTTCTGCTGCCTACCATAAGCCTTCCCATAATCAGTTACACCCAATCATTCCCCTCCTTGCACGAAAGTAGATTGGAGGAGACTATTAGATGGTCCAGACGGTTGTGAGCTCTAGTTCCTGTGATACAGGGTTCGATTCCCTTAGCCTTCGTTTACCTATTGTGTGACCTTGAGCAAGTTACTTGACCAGACTTTGCTTCCGGGTTGTCCCTGAAAACAGACTGTGTGTCCAATGGGCTTACATGGTTATCAAACAGGATTACTACTACTACTACTACTATTAGCCAAAGCAACTATGAAGGTTTTTTTTCTTATGACTGCTTAACTCTTCATCCTTGGTGGCTACAGTAGTCCATGTGGGTGTAGATGACCCGAGATACATCTTCCTCGACTATATGAAAAGAGACATCATGGAGCTCTTGGAATGCATGTCCCAGGCTGATATGAGCCTAGCATTGAGCGGCATTTTACTTTCTCCAAGGATGATGCCACAATACGAACAAAAGATGACGGACTTTAATAACTGGCTTAGTTTATTTTGTCATTCTAAGGGCATGCAATATTTATCAGCATGGAAGGAGCTCATCAACAGACCATGCTGCTTAGCCAGGGATGGTCTGCACCTCTCCCATGTAGACTTTTGAATATTAGCTAAAACATGGTCTTCCCCCATAGTGCCTTTTTTACACAATGCCAAACTGAAAGTACATCTGACATAGCAAATCAAAACTAAGAAAATATAAAGGTATTACTACTCAATGCTAGGAGTCTAAACAAAAAAACTACACTCTCTAGGAGCTCTCTTTACCCTAGAGAATGCTGACATCTGTGTGGTCAAGGAGGTATAGTTTAATGCTGCTGACAGCACCCCAACAGTGCAAGGTTAGAAATGCCTTCCACACATTTAGACCAGCTACTACACAGACGGGGATTAAAGGTGGAGGTGTCTCAATATAAATATACCTCAAGGCTAGTCAAAGAAGACAATGGACTTCAGATGCTTCATGTTCAAATCAACACAGGCAAAATCCAATACCACTTCCTTGCAAGCTACAGGTCCCGCTCTATGACCCAGGAAACCTATACCATGTATTTAAACTTACTGGAAACACTCACCATCCAACCCAATACCATGTTCATAGGTGACTTTAATTACCCCACTATTAACTGGGAATCCTACAGGATATAAAATGTATAGGCAAAGAAATTCCTGGATTTTGTATACACAAAGTCCTTGGACCAGACTGTCAATACACTAACCAGAGGTGCAACCATACTGATCTGGTCCTCACTAATATGGGAGAGTGCTGCACACCCCTTAATGTAATGTCTTCCGTGGTAAGGTCAGACAACAAAATGGTCTCCTTTGAAGTAAAAATAAAACCTGGACCTCCAGCTACCCCTGGAATATTCAGGAACCATTCTAAGGCTAACTTCCTGCTACCGAGTGATAGCCTGGCAAAATTTCAAGCCCCCCCCATTAATCCTGAGAACACTACTGCCTATGCAGAACTGTTTACATAAACTCTATACAAGCATGTTTATAGTTGAATAGAGGCAGCTGTACCCATCAGGAAGAAGTGCATAACTAACTCAAAAAACAAGCCACCATGGTGGAATCACAAAATCAATAGGCTGTATAACAGAAGGAAGAAAATCATGGTAAAAATTAGAAGGTGCAGCACCCAGCAGGATAAAAGCACTCTCAATAAAACTAAGCAAACAACTCAGAGGATAAAATTCTACCAAAGCCAAATTTGAGGTAAATTTGGCCTCCCAGGCCAAGGAAAACCACAAGGCACTTTTTAGCTATGTCCGCAATCTCAAAGGCGATACACAATTGTATGCAAAAGCTCATTGTAAATGAAGCCACCTATACTGAACCAGAAGATATAGCAAAGACTACTGGCTGATAAATTCAGCTCCAACTTTAACCCCCCCCCCCCAACCTTCCCTCAGAAAATACAATCAAATAAAAACTTCCCCTGCTATCACTAGGGGACAGGTCTTTAATGCTCTCTCTAAGGCCAACAATGCTGCATCAACGGGCCCAGACAATATCCCAGGATGACTTCTAAATAGCATGAAGCATGAAACATGACCTATCAGGCCATCTGGAACCATTATTTAATTGTAGCCTCCAAACAGACTTTGTGCCTCATGAATGTAGAACAGCAACAGTCATCCCTCTGCACGAAGGAGGGCCATCTGCAGATCTTGGAAACTACAGACCCATAAGACTCACTAGTCTTGTATGCAAAGCCATGGAAGGAATTATCATGGAAATGATCAATAATGATATAGTAAGCATGCAGACATTGGACCCAACCCAGTTTGGTTTGGTCAAGGGCAGGTCATGCCTACTCAACCTGGCGGACTTCTTTGAGAAGATCACCAAAACTATGGATGAGGGCAAAACAGTTCACACTGCCTAACTTGACCTGGCCAATGCATTTGACGCAATAACTCACTCGGGCATTGTTGACAAATTCAGGTTGTTAGGTACAAACCCATATGTCACCCAGTGAATAGCTAACTGGCTCACAGACAGGACCCAGGAAGTTAGAACTGGGGAGTCCA
Organism: Protopterus annectens; assembly: GCF_019279795.1. Classification (NCBI taxonomy): domain Eukaryota; kingdom Metazoa; phylum Chordata; order Ceratodontiformes; family Protopteridae; genus Protopterus; species Protopterus annectens. Next base: position 625,208,351 of record NC_056734.1, read on the forward strand.
CACCTACAGAGAGGCCAGTCAAAAGTGGAGTCCCTCAGGAATCGGTCGTTGGACTGCTCCTTTTTGACATTTACTTCCCTAAGGTCAAGGCTATTGTCAATGGTCTGTGACTGACACAATTTGCAAATGATTGCAAATTAGGAGTGGTCATTGAATCCCACACCGACACAAATGTTCTCCAGTAGGGGCCGACAGACAACTGGTGTCAGAGCCATGGACTAAAACTAAATGGCAAGAAATACATAATAGTATCCTTTGGGAAGTCACCCACCCCTGCATGTATCATACTGACAACACACCTCTAAAAGCTGACCCAGTAGTCAGGGACTTAGAGAGAGACACACACACACACACACACACACAGTAATCTAGGAATCTAGGCTATGACCATCATGTGTCTACAGTAGTGAGGAAATCATTCTATGTTGTGCAACATGTAACTTGGACAACTGGATGGGGAATAGGAAATTTATCCCTGGTTTGGCACCTAGGTCTCTAATGGACACAGACAATTTGTAAATGGTTCCATCTCCCAGGCCCCTGCTTGCAAATGTTTCATCTCCCAAGCCTCTGCTTACACTTCAAGGGTACCAGAACTTGTAAGAGATTTGGGATGCATGGCTAGGCTTAAAAATGCCCTTGTGGTTGCTAGCCTAGTAAACACCTATGAGTATAAACACTAATGCAAAGGCTCACAATGCCTGCCTTCTTCAGAAGGATGTTTTAATTTCAGCACATGTCCTTCCAAAATTCTACTGCTATCACAGCTTGGCAGCACCAAGCACATATCCCTGATCTGTATGCTGCATACCATACTCCCATTCCAAGTACAAGAAGTTGTGTTTCAGCACAGCAGATCCCTGAGATCCAAGATAGGCATGCTAGTATCTGCAACTTGCACACAACTCCTCCAAGCTGGTATATCCTGTGCCCAAACACTAAATTGAATGTAGGTCATCAGTGATGAGGTCCAGGCCCCTTTCCTTTAAACCACACACCTAGCATGTATTTTGATTCATATAGAACACCAGGCAAAATCATCCAACACAGTAACCTTTAACAAAACTAAGTGCTTTTGCCTATTCAGAATATAGACAACTGTATTACGAATGGACAAAATCACTTCGTTTTGTAAAGTTTTTTTTTGCCTGTTTTATTTATCTGTGGATTGACCATGTTGAACTACATTTTGTATTTTGAGTCACAAATGATATTGGCCAAAGATGTGCATCATTGTGTACATGAATATTTCTCTATTTACAAACTTCTACCACAAATAAATTATGAGCATCAAAGACTTGGAGATCCTCAAGCTACCCCTTTAGCCCCTGAGATACTGCTGTAGGTGTATTGGCTGATATTAGATACGGAGAAGTAAACAGATAAACTTAAGTGGAATATGCTCATTTTCCATGCAAGCAGATCCACTAATCATAACAGGAGATTTTTCAAAGTATCACCTGTTCTCACCAGTACCATCCATTAAGTCCATTACACCCTAATGCAATGCTATCAATGATCTGCAGTCCAGTGTTACACATTGACAAATGCTTGCTTGTCATTAAAGTGCACTGCACCATTATGGAGATCAAGTCTGACCTTGTACCCTGTAACATCTAGCAGTAAAAGGCAATATTCCAAACATTTATACAGAAATATGCATATAAAGAATGCAGGTACTATTAAATATTACACACACACAGGAACAAAGGAGCAAAGCTAGAATAATTAAATATTACACTCAAAAATAAAGTAGCTGTGAAAATTGTTATCTTCACAAAAGAGGCCCAAAACACAAATATAAATTTGTATTATAAATTTTGAAAACCGAATGTCTGACGTTTGAGTAAACATGCATACGTGAATCTCACAGAGACATTATATGCTGTATCAAACCCCTGTACACAGGAGATTCCTCTTCTCTTTCCTGTATTATGAGGTCATTTTTTTATGGCTCCTTGATCTGACCATTACCTACCTACCCCCCAAACCCTTGTCTCATTTACCAGGTCTACCACATTAGCCATCCCAAGCTACCCCAATACTATGTCTAGGGCTAGTGAGAAGACAGGAGGTACAGCAACAAACTGCTGTTGGAGTGTTTTTGTCATTTTATATCCTAGGCTTCCCCTCTTCCCACACTCAACTGTGACATTCTAGGACAGACATAGAATGGGAGACACTGGCAGCTCTGCAATCAGACAATACCCTTCATGAGGTGTGTACAAATAAGAGCCCTGCCACTCAGAATGGGCATGCCCACTCTCCCAAGCTAGTGCCTCAGATTCTTGAACTGCTAATCAAATCCATATTGTCTGGGCCATTATCCCTCTATGCCATGGCAATGACAGAGGTGTACTTTTCTTTAGCACAAACATCTTCAAACTGGAAAGACAACCATAATTTGCCATTAAAATAATTTTGTTGAAAAGTAAAATCAAATTCAACAAGTTCACCATGTCTCCTACCCAAACGAGAAGTCACCCAAGGAAATTAAAATTAAGGGCACTAAAATAATTTATAAAGATAAACATGTTTTTCTGAATATTTTAATATGTGCAAAGTTTAAGACTATTTCAGAGTAATGATCCAACACACAGGAACTTATAAAGCAACCTTTGTGACTAAACAGAAAAATGGGAGGAAAACTTAAGCTTTGGTGTGTGTGTATTGGGGGCGACACTTCACACAGACATGTGGTCAATACCCCTGACTATACATCAAAAGGGTCCGATGCCCATCCTTTGGTGTCTCACTGGCTTGGGTAACTTCTGCTGCTAACCAGCCAAGGATAAAAATCACGACGTAAAAAATGGAATATTCTTAAATATAATCAATCTTACAAAGTACCTAGGACAAATAATTACACACTCCAAGTCAGGATTTTAATTTCTCTAATTAAGGTGAGTGTACTTACAAAAATGTACTCTGTACGTTATGGGCAAAGTACCAAAGTGTGTATCCTTGCCTCTCAATCATGCATGGATTGTCTACCATATGCCTTACAGAAAAGATTAAACAGGTTCTGCTCTACCCAAGGGTCAGGGAACAGCAAACTTTTTTTTGAACAGTGCCATAAATTAGGACTTCTAATTCTGCAAGATGTTTTAAGTGTCAAACAACTGATGTGATATAATGAGATACTTGATGCGCATGTATATTTTAAATAAATTTACATTTGTCATTAACAGTCGGGTATGCTGAAGTTTGCAGAAATTCTGTCAGAAAAGTTAAGAAAAAGGCTATAATGACACTGATCAAAACTGTCTATAGTGGACTGCCATGCAAAATGTACTGAAGTTCTGCACTTCAGTACTTGTGCCAAGGGACTCCCCGCATCCTATCACCTCCCCCCAGGTCTCGACTGAAGCTCTAGTTTGAAATGTTATGAGATTTTGTAAATGACTGTTCAAGAAGCAGCTCTACAAAGTTTTGAGGCAATTAACTTTTTGGAGGTAGATGTTGACCTGGTGGAGTAAGCTATAACCTCCACAGCTGAAGACAAATATTTAACAGACTAAAAAAAATATGACAAAATCCAAATATCTGGTGCAGTGCGAATAACAGAAGACCAGGAACCAAATGGAAAATGCACCAAACAAGTTTGTATACGAACTCCATTTATTGAAGTAAAATCACACCAAGATTGAGTGCTTTTATCTTTAACATAGAATACTTCATCAGAATAAAGCACACTGATTCAAGAACCATTTTTATACCAGTACATGTTACATAATAGATAAAATTGTGCCAATGGTATTGTCAAAAAAGTCACATGTAAAATGGTCACATGAGCAATATTAAAAACACAAGATGTTAATATTCAAGCCAACTTAGCTTTTTAAAAATAAAACACATATATTAAATACCTTCAGCATACGTTTAAAAATGCAGGCACAGTAATGCATGTAAAAATGTTAAAATACTTATTCGATTTTTCTTTCAGGGCTGGAAGTATTGCCAAGGAATCATTTATACCTGGTGAAAAATTAGCTGCTAGTCTGAGTTGCCAAACCAGCTCTTTTTTATTTAATAAATTCTTCCAGTCACCCCCCCAAATCTATGTCCACAATATCCAAAATACCAAATTTAAAACCTTTAAAATTAGAACAAGTGAGGGAATGCCTATATAATGCACTTGTATCCTTCTTGTTTTTAACACCATATACGTGCTCATAGATTCTACTGTTCAATGCCCTCTCTGTTTTCCCAACATAGAATTTGTTGCACATATCACATAGAGCAAGGTACACCACTCTGGTGGTAAAACAATTTCCTTTCTATAATATAACCTTAGATGCCATCTTATTAGCTAGGCGGGTCTGACGTGTTTTGAAACTATTAGTACATTGGGAGCACCTCCCACAAGGTGCTGTACCACAACCACCTTCTTAACGGTAAATTCAACTTGTTTTCCATAAGATGTTTAATATTCATGCCCACCTTGCTGATAAAAACTGTTTTATCTCCCACTGCAGTTAACACATCATTTACCCTAAATATTCTCCAGTTCTTTAATATGTTTTTCACTTCATATGATATAGGACTGTATCACATGCATGCTCATAAATCTTTGTTTCACCAGGATCTCTGGGGGGCTATATTAGTTAATGCGTGGTTTCCTAACAGGGGCTTATATTTTTTTCCCCATCCTGTGTAAACCTTCTCAATATTTTTTCCACCATCTGTTTGGGGTATCCCCTTTCTAAAAACAGATCTCTTAATGTGAACAATTCCTGTCTCACATCACTCAATTCTGAAGTCATGCATGCAATTCTTATAGCCTGTCCTTCGACTAAGCTCTTTTTCTGTGAAAGTGGATAGTTGCTTGTATATTGAAGGCAAGAATTACATAAAAAATTACATAAAGTACTCTTACGAAATATGTTAGAGTTGAAACCTGTAGGTGTATGGGAAATTGCCGTGTCCAAGTAATGTGTACCTCTAGTGTTGCAATTATAAGTAAATTCCAAAAATGAGGTAGTTTTCTCCAGGTGGTTAATAAAGACAGGGATATCTTCCACCTTTCCCTTCCACAAAATAAAGAGGTCTTCCAAAAACCTGCAATATAACTGGACGTTGTTCCAAAATTCTTTGTGGAATATATATCTTAATTCCCAGCCTAATAATACTATATTTGCATATATAGGGGCACAGGCAGCCTCCATGGCAACTCCTCTTGTTTGTTGGAAATATTGGCCCTCAAAGAATAAAAAAATTATTCTCCAAGATAAGTGCCATCATTTCACACACCAGGTTTACTTTATCGTGATTCAAGGTGGAACATGTAAAGAGTGTCTCTTCAAATAATTCTAGTCCTTCTTGCTTAGGAATACAGGAGAAAAGATCGTTCACATCACTGTTTAAAAATACCAAAATCAGCTGCCATAGATTTTGTTTAAGCTGTCCTAGAAAATCCCAGGAATCCTTAACTAGATGTACTGCTGTCTCCACTACATGCTTAGTCATTTTATTTACAAACAGTGCCAGATTATGTGTTTTGGAGCCACTGGTAGCAACAATGAGTCTAAAAGGTGGTTCTATGATGCTTTTGTGTATTTTTGGGATGCCAAATATAACTGGCACCTTGGGATAGGAAATAGTAAGAAAATTAAGGAGCTCATTAGTAATACGTTTTTTCCAGGACATGTTCTTCTAAATAACTGTCAATGCGTTCATATGCAATATTGATTTGGTTCTTAGAAACCTGTGCATAATTCTGTTCATTAAATAAAATATTCTGCATAACGTTGGAATAATCCTCTGAATTGAATATTACTACACCACTTCCCTTGCCAGGGGTCATGATACGCAGTCCCTTGTCCCCCTCAGTTGATTCATGAGAATTCTTTCATCAGAACTTAAGCTGGCATAAAACTTCCTATTCTGAGCCCATAATTCATACATGTCTTATTTCACTTCCTTCTCAAAAACATTAATGAGGGGATGGAGTGATGGATTGAACACACTTCTTTTCTTCAGAATAATTTTGAGTGCACTTGCCTCATTTGTAGGCCCCACTTGATTTTGGGGAAAAAAAGGAGATGGAAATTGAGCTTCCTAGTGTACATCTGAACATCTAACAGTCAGCAACATCCGGTATTTTGGAGGGAACAAATTTTAATTCTTTAGAAAAAAGTGAAAAAAATTCTTTAGTGATAGCCCTGTGCAATTATAAATCTTAAAGCCTTGAAAAATATGCACAATACCTTCAGTTCCAACAATTAACACCTGTTCCTCCCCCTCCCCCGGATGGGATGTCGCTTTTGAATTTGCACTGCATGACTGTATGTGCATTTCCTCTCCTGATTTCCGTTTGCTATCTTTTCTCAGCGTCTTAGTTGCTGAAAATCCTGTGAACCACCTTCATCCATTTCATTATACACTTCAGCATGGTTATTATACACATCAGCCATTTCCCTGTCATTACCAGCAGAATTGCTGTGCACATCAGAGCCATGAACAAATTTCTCCACAGTTAACCTACTAGAAGGGTAAGCAGATTTAGTCTGATAATGTTTAACATCCCTCTCTAACTTTCTTTTTTTTTTTAAAAATAATGTATTTCCTTTCTACCCTGTTAATATTTTTTCATAAAAATCTTGATACTGTGAAAACAGCAAGTCATTACCAATATTGGTGTTTAAATACAAGTCTTTACCCATCTTTGCCTGAATCTGTTCATTGTAAAATAATGTTTTTTCTAGAAGTTGCATCCCTCATTTATCAAATAAACACAAAGTCTTCAATCATACTGGCATCATACATTAAGCCAAAGGGAAATTAAAAAACTCTCAAGCCTTGTGGTATAACTTTTAAATTGATACATTGTTTCAAATACATAATTTCCATTTGCAAACTTTTGCATTTAAAAAGTCTCTTTTCAAAGAAAAAAAATCATGTCCTTGAGTGATCAAAAGTCTTGAATGTTTCCTGCTACATTATTTGTATGACCAGAACCAGCCATATCTTGAAAGTCAAATGCTTTAGAAACTAAAGCATCAAATCTACCACAAACATCATGCTGAACACTTCTAAGGATAGAAGACATATTACAGCCCTCAGCGTTGATGAAAAATAATTAAACCTCATTTCTGAGGAAAAAAGTGTATCAGTACCTTTAGCTGCCTTTGGAGACGACACATTGATGCCAGAAACATCCTCACTGATAGAATTCAGGTCTGAACCATGGAAAACAGCTCCATTGTTGCCTCCGCGAGTCAGAAATCCACCATGATAGATTCCTGTCTTAGAGACTTCCTGTACTCTGGAACAAACTACCTATCTATATCAAACAAACCTCCTCATTAGCACTCTTCAAGAAAAATCTTGATGATTGGATGGGAGATGTGAAATCCACCCCGGGGATCATTTCTGTGGCTCTGCTTGACAGGGGCACAGGAAAATAATTTTCTTGGTTGGCAAAAGCCAGGGTACTTTTTGGCTAGGCTTATATAGGCCCTAGGGCCAATAGCCTAGTACCTACCTATGAACCTATGATGAATGTCAGCTTCCATAATGACATCACAGCGCCCTCTAGAGTCACCAGCAGGCTGCGCACCCTGCCTAAATAGATTTTGGTTACCAGGGCAGCCAGGAGAGAGTGGAAGACACAGGTGCACTGCAACCAGCAGAAACAGCCAAATTAGCCTCTTTAGGGGTCAATAATTCAATAAGTCTAGTTAATTCCCCCTTGAGAACTGCATCTTCTTCCTTAAACTTTTGAAACTCCGTTTCTGACCCAGCAGTGTTACCAGGTTATCCAAGGAGTCCATGTTGGCTAATACCACCAAAAACAACGACAAAATCCAAATATCTGGTGCAGTGCGAACAACAGAAGACCAGGAACCATTTGGCTAAAGTAACTTTAGAAACTGCTTTGCCTGATTTCAGAAAATGAAACAAATAAATTGTTTGGATTTCCTCAATTCTTTGTTATGCTTTTACCTTCACAGAAACAATCTGTGAACATTCAACAGGTGTAACACATTGGGCAGGATTCACGATGGCTTGCACGGAGTCTAAGAGTCGTGTAAGACTCCATGCAGCCATAGCGATCCAGGAACAGCCCAAAATACCGTGTAAGAGACCAGCTAAAACGTCTCTTACACGGTCAGGGCGTGGATATGCTAATTACATCACTTGCAGCCAAAAGGCATGCAAATGAGGTAGATTAGCGATCCACGAAGTGGAAACCAGCCCGTGTAAGAGACGTGTTAGGTGCAGAAATGTACTCAGTTGACAAGTGAGTACGTTTCTGCAAAAAACACAATGGAGCCATGTCAGCTCCAAATAAAGTGTGCATATGTATCAGGCAGCATGTCAATGGCCAAATATGTGGCCATTGGCATGGTAACCCGATGCAAACATGAAATAAAATATTTTTTCGGCGATTGGCGAGGTTTAAATACAGCGCAGCCCCGCGCAAATGGGCTGCGCTATATAAAACATAAAAATAAAGGTTTGAAACCCACAAATGTGGGTTTTATGCAATGCATGGATTTACAATGCAGGGACTAGCAGACCGAAAACAACATGGCCACCGTTTAGTGGTTGCTAAGGGGGGAAGCTGAGTGTAAGACACGTAACTAAGCATTAGTAGGCAATCATATGTAAATGAGTGGTAGGATAGTGAATCACACTGTCACATAGCAAATGAGCACATTCCGTGTAGTGTAAGAATTAGATAAGGGGGAGTAACAGAGTAGGAGATAGGTGACATCACAGGGGGGAATGTCAGAAAGAAATCAAGCTCATTGGAGCAAAGTGGTATGTGAAAGATGTCAGTCACACAGCATAGAAAGAGGAGTGTCAACAAATAAACATGGGAAAGTCAAGAAATGGAAAGTGTACACTGTGGCTAACACCAAAGTTTCTTGCTGTGCGTGCATGCACGCGTGTGCACACTGGGAGGTGCGAGTAAGATAGAGTGTGTGCGTGTAAGGCAGAGTAAGCATGTAGGAGCCTGTGTAAAGATCTATAAACCTGTTTACGCTGGTGTGCACGCGTTTTAACCCAAATATGCAGATTCTAGTCCGTGTAAGCATGTGTGTGCGTGGTAGCCACTGAGAGCGTGTTTTCACTGGTATGCTCGCTGCTCCCCCCTGAAGAAACAGATAAAAGGAAGCAGAAGAAATAGTAGGAAGCTAGCAGGGAATACTGGTAGAGCTAGCAGGTGAAAACAATTAGAAGCAGGCAATTACACAGGCAGAATACTAGCCCAGCCCAGCACTTAAAACACTGCAAACAGCATTGCAGTATGTTTCTCTCAAGAGACACTGCAAGACAGGAGTATGCTATTAGAAGTGAAAACTGAAAAAGCTGCACTCAGACCAAACATGCTAGGGGCTGCCATAGCTGTTATAAGGAGACATAGGAGACTTGCTGAGGGTGGTGACAATGCAAATGCTGCCAGACAACCCACAGTGAGGAGACGGAGAAGAGTGTACAGGCCCAGGGTCACCTACCAGGGGTTACATGAGCTGGAGATAGTGGAGCGCTATAGAGTGGAAAGAGACCCCCTGCAGCAAACTGTTGAGCTGTGCAGGCCATGCCTCACACACAGAACCAACAGAGGGGAACCCATCCCAGTGGAAACCAAGGTATGTGTTGGCCTAAGAATACTAGCAACAGGTACCTTCCAGAGACCAACTGGTGATATGATGGGGATATCACAGGCATCAGCATCCAGGGTAGTGCACCAGTTCCTGGATGCCATGTCAGCACATGTCGGTGAGCATGTATATTTCCCCAATTCCTGTGAGGTATTGGCCAGCAATATGAGTCTCTTCCAGCAAATAGCGGAATACCCTGAGGTAGTGGGTGCAATAGACTGCACGCATATACGCATCAAAGCACCAGCCGGTGAGCGGGGTAGGGCCTACATTAACTCGAAGGGCTTCCCCTCCATCAACTGCCAGGTCGTGTGTGATGCCCAGGGCATAATAATGAATGTGTGTGCTGGCTGCCCTGGAAGCTACCATGATTCCCATATCTGGCATTTGACACAGCTGTACCAGACATTTGCCAATGGGGACAGTCACTTAGTGGGGGATTCTGGATATGCACTGGAGCCGTGGCTGATGACTCCCATCAGAAACGCACACACACCTGAACAAGAACGCCATAATGAGGCACACGCACAAACACGAAATGTAATAGAGCGTGTGTTTGGGCTGCTCAAGTCACGGTTCCGGTGCCTGGACACATCTGGTGGAGCCTTGCAGTACTCACCAACTACATGTACCCAAATTGTCATGGTATGTGCTATGCTACATAATATGATTCTGTGAAAACAGCTGCAGCAGGACCAGCATAGGGCCGGGACAAACAGCCCCCCACCATTGCCAAGGCCATCACAGGCAGAGCGTGACTCGGAGGAGGAACAACCTGAGCCTGCCCCAGTAGGCAGAAGGAGGCGTGCCCAGTATGCCCTGGCCTTGGCAAAGGGGCAACGCATAGCACGTACACTGGCTCAGTAGGAACCCTGGGAATGATACCCCTCCCTGACTCACTCATATAGTAACAGGGACGCCTAACATGACACAACCTGCTTTCTAACATGTACAGGGAGTGTAGTATGTGCATCCAACATAGGCAGCCCTGCAGCACCACCTGAGGCATGACTGCCATGTGTTAAGCAATGCAACACCATCTAGTATATGCAAACATGATGACCCTGCCTAACATCTCACCCTCACCAAGCATGATGCCACACTATGAAGACAACAAGATCAAGTACAATAATTGGCTGAAGTATTGCTGTTAGCAAAGGGGAACAAATGGCTGACAGCCTGGGATGACATGCAGAGCAAGACATGATGCTCCACCTGCTAGGGATGGCACGCACCCAGCACACCTGGCTGTGTGGATACTGGCAAAGGCTGTTGTCACCCCCACTGTGCCTTGAATAGGTAAGGCTGGAAATACAAACCCACCACCATAGGTAGCACAAGGGATAACAACCTGGACATAGTGCTACCCAATGCCAGAAGTCTAAACTGCAAGGTGCATGCAGACCAAACCCACCTCAGCATGGAGAATGTTAATATCTGTTCTGTAACAGAAACCTGGGTCAAGGCCCAGAAGAGCACCCTAATACTACCAGGTTATGCCTTATACCATGCTCTACAGCCCCAAAACATGGAACAAACTACAATAGGAGTGTGGCTATCAGTAATTGTCAAGGATAACCACACCCCCAGGTTGGTACCACAGCAAGAAGCAGCATGGACTATCCACGGGCAAGTAACAGTGGCTCAAACTGTGTCCCTGTTTGCAGCCTGCTACAGACCACCCTCACAAACCCAGGAACCCCAGCCAGCCTTCCTGAAGATGCTGCAGAGTATGAATGTCTCAACAAATACCAAACAAGGCACACACAAAGTATGACATAGGTGGCAATCCATTATGTATGAAAGTAGCAATCGGGGACCTAGGAACACAAATGGACAGTAACCCGTCATGTGACACTCACATTGCCAAGGTGGCCAGGAAGACCTGCTATATTGCCCACCTTAATATGAAAGGATGCACATGTAGATCAAGAGAGGTCACTGTGCCCCCATACTCTTCCCTTATCAGGCCCATACTTGAGAACAATGCCCCAGTTCGGATGTACCTTACCTGACACCTGCAGCAGTTAGAAAGACCCCAAATGTACCTCACCAAGAGGATAAAGGGTCCAAACATTTCTCATCTGCTGCCTGGCTGAAGAAACCACAGCCCAATTCACATGCATACTGCCCAGTCAGAGGCGATGTATGCCTGATGTACAAGGCCATGTCCAATCCAGAATGAATGGACATGCTCCACTGCAGAAACTCCAAATCCAGCAGAGACACCACAGTGAGATATCTGAACCTCCACACATAGATAAATAGGATGTTCTAGAGGGACAGATCTATAACCCAAAGGCTCCTTACACTCTGGAACAGAATCCCAGTCCATGATGGGCTGTGCTCCACACTCATACTCAACAAGAGAAATCTGGTCAAGTGCATGGGAGATAGTAGGTGTACACTGGGGGCCATCCCTGTGTCACATCTAGTAAAGTAAACCCCAAATGGGCATAATATGCACATTGCAAGGGGTGTCGAAAGACACACACAGTCTGTCTATGCTCAAACATGGCCAGGGCAGATAGCCTAGTATGAACCTATGAACCTATGACGATACAAATTATGCAGGACACAAAGGATAATCACACAGCTGTCCTAACTGATGGTAGGAACCATGGTGATAATCCACAGAGATGCTCTGCAGTACTCAAATATCACAAACAATACACCAAACCCACACACATTGCCAACATCCAACCTAACAGATTCTTTGCAAACTCCCCACCAGCACCAAACTGCCAAATATCTATCCCAGCAGAGTGCTGGCCCCCTGACATTGCAGATGCTGAGGTAACAGCCAGCATCTACAAAGCAAACCACACAGCATCAATGGTACCAGATGGTGTCCTGGGTTGTGTCCAACAAGTACTGTAAGAAGAATGGAACACCAAATAGCACTACTGCACACTCACAGTCTTACCACAGGATATGTACCCAAAGAGCAGTGTACAGCAACAGTGGTCCCTCACCACAAAGGTGGTGCCTGAATGGATACTGCAAACTATCACCCCTCAACCCTGACTATCTTGGTTGGCAAAATAATGGAGAGGATGATCATGGATCCCAGGAATAACGAGATTGGGTACCTACAGACATTGGACCCTACCCAGTGTGGCTTTCATAGGGCAGATCCTACCCCTTAAACATGTCTGACTCATGTGAAACATGCACCAAGGCCATTGATGAGGGGAATGTGGTTCACACAGCCTATCTGGACCTTGCTAAACCCTTCCATACAATACCCCAGTTGTTCAGTACAGATAAGCTCACCAGCCTAACCATAAACCTCTATCCAAGTAGATGGGTTGCAAACCAACTCAAGGACAGAACTGACCTGGTCAGACATGCTGCAGCCATGTTAGACTACAAACCAGGTACAACTGGCATCCCACAAGGCACGGTCCTGGGACCTTTCTTGTATGCTATATATGTCACATAGGTACAGGCCAACATGGAAGGACTCTGAACAGGTTCACAGATGACTACAAACTGCCCACCATATCAGACCCTCCAGCTGACACAAGCATCCTACAAAAGGCACACATAGAAACAGACAAGTGGTGCCACAGCCATATCAACAAGCTAAATGCATAATAGTGTATAGTCATCCCCTGTGGAAACATAGTACGTGGCCACAAATTACCACATAGGTGTTAACCCATTAAATACATCAGGAGCAATAAGAGACCTGGGGACACAAGGTGATAGATATCCTGCATGTGACAACCATGTGTCTGTAGTGGTTACAGAAACATACCATATACCCACCTAATCATGAAGGTAAGCACAGGTAGGTCAGGGTAGGTCATCGTGCCTCTCCAGTCATCCATCAGCAGCCTCACAATTGCGTACAATGGCCCTTGTGGGATGTACCTTAGCAGACACCTGCATCAACTGGAAAGACCCCACAAATACCCCACCAGGAGGATCTCAGAGCTGTAACAGATGCCATGTGTTGCCTGATTAAACAAACTGCAGCTCCACACAGTGTCATACCGCCTGGCTGGAGGTGATCTGTGCCTGATGTATAAAGCCATGACCAAGCTGGAATCAATGGACATCTGGCACCATGTAAAATCTGAATGCTGGTGACCTATGCAGATGACAGGCCTAAACCCCAGCACAGACAAACAGGACATGCTGTATCGATTGGTCCATAACCCAGAAGCTCACTCCACTCATGACTAAACCCCCAGTACAGGTTATCCAGGGAGTCCCTCATTGACTGTCATCCAGAGGAATCATGATGACTGGATGGGAGATGGTAGGTGTACCCTGGATATCACCTGTATGACACGGATAGACAGAGGCACAGCACACTAACCTTGACATATGTCATAGCAAACACAAGTAAATATGTGCGTTGAAGGACAAACACTCTCTGACTAGCATTACAAATGGCCTAGGGCACATGGCCATTGTTTGTCACTGTCCACACAAGTTGTGGAATACATTAACAATGTCGGACAATCCTGTTCTATGTTGTCCATATCTGAACAAAATGCAACATGGTCATATCTGCACAACTGGCCCTCAACCAGTCTGGTGTGCTCACTATAAATATTACAAGCAGTGATAGGACTGAAACCGATGATACTGTCCACCACAGTGAAAGTACTGAACCAGTACACTATACAACAATACACTGTTTGGTCAGTATGAAAGGATGTTGACAACTGTATGCAAACTATCCCATGGCAACCCTGCAGGCACAGCATAATGCCTGTTAGGTTCAGACACAAAGCAGTTGGGCAGTAAGAACACAACCTAATGTCCAACACTCAACTGTACATGTGAAATATAGATGAAGTCCACACACAAACACAAATGTGGTGGACCACAGATCGCAACATATGGAAAGTTCACACTGGGCATGCTCGCACACTTAGATAAATGAGACGTGTCAGTCAAGAAGCCATAGAAACTGTGAACTGGGCATGCTCACACACTTAGACCATGGCACAGTTCAGCAGTTGCACACACATATCTGGCATTTGTATGTGTTAACACAGGAACCTCCCACAATACAGTTCAGCAGTTGCACACACATATCTGGCATTTGTATGTGTTAACACAGGAACCTCCCACAATACAGAAATCTGCCCAGTGCACACAGTGAAATTACAACAGAGACATAAGTAAAGTACTGGATCCCACTCATATGCAAACATCTGCCACAGTACACAAGTTGTTCATAGAGATAGGGAAAGCTATGGCAATAAAGACCCACAAACAGTATATGAGCAACAGATACTTGCATCTGACAGGTAAACATATGGCCGTAGAGTGCAATACTAGGCTGTTGTCCCTAGGGAATACAGAAGGCTATCCACAGTGTATTTGGCGTCTGCCTCTGCAGTACAGTAGGCCACTGTGCCTCTGCAAAGTTAATGCATATATATGCTCTTCCCCTTACTGATGGATAGTAACAGATGTGCATACCTCGTCATAAATACTGATGTCAGCACACTATACATATGTCAGGAGCACAAATGATACCCAGTAATCTGAATAGCGCGCTCAACTACTGTGCCACTCACAAGTGTCATAATATAGTTAGGTAGGGGTTTGAATCCTGCAAGTGCTCAGTGTGTGTGTGTGTATGTGTGACTGTGAGGGGGGGGGGAGTAGTGTGTGTGTAAGAGAAATGTCCATTTTGGCAACTAGTACAACATACCACATGCTGCATATTCCACTGTCTAAACACTGATGATGTCAGCACCCTATAAGTACAGCAGGAGAAAGCAAGCCTCCCAGTAATGCAAATAGCGCGCTCTGCTACTGCATCTCTCACAAGTGTCATAACATAGTTAGGTAGGGGTTTGAATCCTGCAAGTGCTCAGTGTGTGTGTGTATGTTGGGGGGGGGGGGGAGTAGTGTGTGTGCAATTCTATGTATAAGAGAAATGTCCCTTTTGGCAACTAGTACAACACACCACATGCTGCATATTCCACTGTCTAAACACTGATGATGTCAGCACCCTATAAGTACAGCAGGAGAAAGCAAGCCTCCCAGTAATGCAAATAGCGTTCTCTGCTACTGAGTCTCTCACAAGTGTCATAACAGTTAGGTAGGGGTTTGTATCCTACAAACGCCATGTGTGTTTTTGTCACACAGTTTGTGCATGTGTGTGGGGTGTTGTTCCCAATATTGCACGACATAGATTATATAAGTAATGTCAATGCACACATGATGTATGTGTGTGCCACATACACATATGTACCTGTGACCTTCAATAGTTCCCATGTCTGAAGCCTGCCTCATGTGAATACATGGAATTTGCATTAGACAACTGTATGACTGTGGTGTTATGTGCAGGGGCTGCATGTGGTATGTGAATATACAGTGCGAGTTGTATATGGTGTCATCCTACCAGCGAGGGATACACGACTAGTCTGGAGCAAATAGTCCACATGTTGTTGATGAACAGGTGCAGCATGTTTTCACGTCTTGTGGGAGTGGTAACAAGTTGTTCCATAGCAATTCAGTGAATGAATGCTAGGAACCTTTCAGCTAGGGTATTTGAGCTAGAGTAATGCTCACACTCTATGTTTGGGTAGTTGCAGTCCACCCATATAATGGTGTTTGTAGAGACCGTCATATTCCCAGTGTTGTCAGGAAGGCCAAGTGGGTTTCCTGGGTATGGGAGAGTGGTGTGTGCCAGGCTATGAACCTGAAGGCAGTCTAACCCACTGTTAGTTGCACATGGATAGGCTCTGATGCTTTGTGCTGTGCCACCAACCTGGAGGTGTGTGTGTATCTGTTGTGCCTTTGGATACATCCCCCCTGTTCTGGTTTGGTGCATGTTTAGGGGACAACAAGCATGGTATGAGGTATGACCTGGCAGTGATGGGGTGCACCTGGGAGCCTTGTACCAGGAGTCTGTTACTGCATGGATACTGCTGTTCTCCATGCTAAGGACAGTTCCCACTGCATGCATCCTGAGGTTTACACTGCTGGCGTTGAGTAGCATTACTATTAGTGTCCTATCCCATGTGATACCTGTGTAGGTGGCTATGTAATTTGAGCCTTGCATAAAAAGGCACTGTGTGTGCAGCAAGAGCATCTGCCAATATACAATGGCCCATGGGTGACAGGTGCAAGCTGTCCCTAGCAAAGCAACGTGGCTTGTCTAGCATGTAATCCCACGCTGACAGGCACTGGATCCCCTTTGAATGTCACCGAAGCATAATGCAATTGTAGAAATTGATCATCCTGTCTACATATTGTGGCAGCATTCCTGGTGAGGGTAAGATGCTACTCAAGGTCAGAGTCATACCAGCATGTGCCACATGCTCAGAGAGCCCCTCTATGTCCCCTATCATGTAGTCCAGGGAGATACATCACAGGTCATTCACACTGGCACGGACAATGACTGAGTCATATTTGTACATGCCTTGGAGTGACCTGTATGCTTGTGTTATGTGGTGGATCATAATGCCCGATGGGCATCTCACCGTGACCTTCTCCTTGTTCAGCCCGGTGAGCAGGACCTCAGTGTACCTGATGATAGAGGTACCTATTACAACTGTAGCAGGTGTGTTGTTAAGCCGTATGGGCTGTGACTGTTTGGCACACAGGCTTTGTGAGCTATGTGTTGCACGTGCTCTGTTCTGGCATAACGTTTGCTTGTGTGTCTGCTTTGCAGTTGTCTGCTGCTCAGGCAGGATGCTATTCTGAGACTCCAAGAATGTTCCTGTGTGTTTCTGTGTTTGGACTGCTGTCGTGGCATGTCTATGTGAGACTGGTATTGTATTCACTGTAGTATCCCACTCCATCTGACAGGGTATGCCAGTACTGAGTTAACAGAGCTTAGCCCCCAGTTTGGCTATGTGGTTGCATCTCTCACATGTGTTGTACGTTTATGGGAAGGGGAGAGGGTTGTCTGTGTACATGAGGCAGCTGTAACATTGCCACATGACTCACAGATTCACCAACTGGACCAGAGAGGAGATTGACAAGTGACCTTTGCACATGCTACCATAGTATTGTGAATCCCATAATAATTAACAATACATAGGGCCAATGGGGAACAAGGTACTCAAGGTGAGTATGTGAGGGTGTAGTGCTCTTGATTTGTTAGTGCTGGCATATATAAATGCTTTCATGAGCAAATGCTAGGTAAGTCATATGCAATGTGTTACAGGCAACTTACATGCAAACAGGACAAACAGTGACGTTCTGCCAAGTGAGACATGGACATCAGTACAGTAAGCAATACAGATGTCACTAGGGATCCACAGAGGCGCTGTAAATCTGCATTGCAGGTGGAATCAGTGTTTCAGGGACATAACAAGCAAACATGCATACCAACAAAGCTACAGTCAGCAGGTCTGGATCTAGACTATGCTACAACAAACAAGGTGTACGACTTCCAGTAGGTAACAGAGCATATATGCTGGCACTATAAGCCTGTACCCAGAAAGTCACAGGTCAGACGGGCTGGGTCCAGCCCCACCTCCCACAAGTGTACAGACCATGTACCTTCGTAATGTAGAATAACTGGCCTGAAACCCAAGTGCTCATACCTAAACTAATACACATTTCAAATAACAGACACTGAGCCCTCACTCAGCAGTTCCAAACTTAGTAGGATGTATGCTACCTGTCTTGGCACCACAGTATCCTTGACATGTATGGAGACTCTCCCTCCTGTCATAGTTAGTTCTGTGTTTTGGGGCTGTCATGCATGGTACGAAGTGTGACCTTGTAGTGCTAGGGTGCTCTTGTGAGTCTTGAGCATGTTGTGCATTACTGCACAGATATCAACATCCTCAAACATCCTCATTGCAGAGTAGAGTGTGGACAGCATGCAACTTGCAGTCGACATGTCCATCATTGAGTATCAATACTTACATTTTCTTATCCCCTGTGCTACCTATGTAAGTGGCCTTCTGTTGGCAGCCTCACCACCAATATGCAAAGATGTGCAGACATTACACTATGGTAATTACTATGGGTGTGCAAAACAATACAATGACATTCATACTGTAACTGCATCAGGCATGCTGGGATATACCCACAATGATATCATTACACTGTACTGTTGACAACATGATACTATTACTACACTTCTATGTAGTCACCCTGTGCATCAGCACTATGTTAACCTGTTCCTGCACCGATGTTACAGATTGCAGGAGGTGGCACAGTTTCATCATATGCACAGGGTGTGTACTTGGTATGCCTGAGTCTGCCACTAATACAACCAATTGACATGTCTGTGTGTGTGTGTGTTGGTGAGGGACAGCAGTACAAGATGGGGCAATGTTGATGCAGTGTGTGCAGTAGCCCTAGGTGTTATCAATTTGCATGTGTGTATGCATGCACACAGTTCCACCTCATGGCTGCCATATACAGGTGTTTGTGGACAGCCACAGACTGTACCTGCCAGGTCATACAGATCACTGTCTCTGGCCACGGACACGGTACCTGTGCCTGACAGGGGTGCTACGGACCGTATCAGGTACTAAGCCAGACTGGGTACTGTCATCAGAAGCAGGTGGTTGGTGACTGGAGACAGGTGCCTGTTGGGACTATCCAGAGCCACATGCACGTGGTCTCCTGGGGTGGTCTGATGACAGCACAGACCCAGCATTGCTGGGGCTGCTGCTGGCACTATGGGAGCAGCCGCGGGCCTGTTGTCATCCGCGACGGCTGCTAGCTGTTGCTGTCATATGCCCACGTCGACGCCTCAACCATCCACCATTGCCCTGGCTCATGGACATGTAGTTGTGGAACAGATCTAATGTGTCCCCCCAACGTCTGTCAATGACCTCGGTGAAATTATGGATGGCAGCCACAACATCACGCATACGGTCATTCATAGCTGTGCGACATGCTCTCAGCTCCCTCAGACCCTGTCTGGTGTACCGTTCCATACGTGACTGTGCCTGTATTACAGCCCGAAACATAGCTGAGGTTGAAAGACCTCTGTGGGCACGTCTGACAGGGGCGGTACACCCACAGATGCTCCCACGAGAACCCCTGGACATCTGCCTGTGTGGTACCATGTCAGGACCCTGGCCATGGCTGCTGTGTGGGGATGCATGTGCCACCGATACCACATTACCCTGGTCAATGCCCACTGTATTCTGTCCATCACCTAGGGACATTGGTGACAAAGGATGTATTGGCAGGATGACTGTGCGCATTGATGAGGTCGACAGCTGCGTACTGTCAATTGGCTGACCAACGACGGACCCTGGCACACCTCCCTGTGCCATTACACAGGTATCATCATTATCACTATCCACGGCAGCTGATTCAGGTTCCCTGCTGCACAACACCACAGCAGTACCAGAACCAGTGGGAGTAAGACAGGAAACACAGTTTACAATGTGTACACAATGTCACCACTGATACACACATGCCATTACACAGGTATCATCATTATCACTATCCACGGCAGCTGATTCAGGTTCCCTGCTGCACAACACCACAGCAGCACCAGAACCAGTGGGAGTAAGACAGGAAACACAGTTTACAATGTGTACACAATGTCACCACCGATACACACATGCACACAGGAAACATGCACACAGGGCACATGCACACATCACATGCACACAGGGCACATGCACACATGTGCACATGCACACAGGGCACATGCGCACATGCACACATGGCACATGCACACATGGCACATGCACACAGGTGCACATGCACACTCCTCAGTATATGCGATATCAACACACAGACACAAACACACCTGCAATCAAACACATAGCACTACTGCTTCAGCCTATTATTACTATTAGTATCAAGAGTATTGAAGGCATTGTTATTACACACTCACCAGCATGGATAGGCTGCCTTGCTGTTACACAAGAGGGACCTGCAGAAATGAGACATTTATTGTCAGTGGGCACAACTGTGCCATTGATACTGTGAGTATGATACAGTTCAGTAGTACAACAGCTGGCTTCCACAGGTCTACTGCTGATATTGAGAATATCACTCTTGCACAATAATTACAAAGATAACTGCTACAAACTGAGGACACACCTCACACATGCATAAACTAACAGTGTACAGAAACAGTCAACTATACATATGGCATGTTACCTGCACGCTCCGAGTCCTGCTGCTGGGTGGCTCCAGCCTCCATCATTACGCATGTATGCTGCTGCTGTTGTTGCTGTTGGGCTGGAGCCACAACACTTATGAGTAGTCCCTCCAGTCTGGTGAGGGGGGATGTATAGCCACCCCACCACCTGTGGCAAGCTGTTGCCTGTGGATATCTGACGCACGCTGACGGACATTTCTAATTAAATCACTGCAGTGATGGCGTACCTGCTCATATGTCCAGTTATGTGTGCCTATGTCATTTACCTGACGGACCAGGTCTTGCCACAGTTTAGTTCTCTCCTGCTGGTTCTGGCTGGTGCGGGAAAAGAGTATTGTGAAATCCCACACCAGGCTCTGGTGCATCTCCTCATCCTCCGCAGTGGAGTACACAGGGTTTCACTGGTGAACCATAGCCCTGAAAAGGAAAAGAAAAATATGTCAGCAATATATGTCAGCAAAATATGGCACACATAATACACATAATACTCGACTGTAGTGATATAACTTAACCCCCATATATAGCATCTGTCTGTCTATTGGGGGATACACATGTAAATGACCAGATATCAGTGCTCAGCCGACA
Source organism: Protopterus annectens (assembly GCF_019279795.1). NCBI lineage: Eukaryota > Metazoa > Chordata > Ceratodontiformes > Protopteridae > Protopterus > Protopterus annectens. The sequence goes on from NC_056734.1 coordinate 625,229,624, forward strand.
ACTGTGCAACAGTACCTGGCACACTCCATACGACAGACTAGTATACTCCAGCAGTCAGCACACTGGTTCAGGTCCAATGCACAACCTCACACTGGGGGTTTGTATCAAGGTACTGTATGGGGAACATTATCAACCCATGCATTGCATGCAATGCACGTTACATATTTCACTGGTAATGCACACTACTCTTACTTGCCATAACCCTACCTACACCACAGTCACATACAGGGTAACACAGCACAACATATGGCAATGTAGTATGTTTTGATCGCAATACCTCACACATCTGTCTCTGGCCTCACACCAAGGACACACACTACCATGACAGACAGACAGTCATGGTGAGCAATCACACTAGTACATAACATGCACCCAGTCACTGGCACACTCATTCCACCTCACATATTTGGTTTGTAATGGGTTTGTGGGTGTGCATTGTGTCTTAGGTAGGTAGTACGCTATTGGCCCTGGGCCTACAGCAGCATACTGTTATATCTACCCTGCCCCTTGTGACACATGTGATGTGATCATACCTGCTCCTGTCAAACAGTTACAGGATGACTCATATGGCATATTACCTATCTGCATAACATTCAGCAGGGGTATGTGTGACATCTACTCATGGGGAGCCTTGCTTCTTAATGCTGTGTGGTTTACTCCAGGGTATGTCTTATCTGTGGGTAGGGACCTGTACCTACACCATGTGCTCTTTACTGCGGTGACAAGGACGACAGACATAGTTAATTTGGGTTGTGGATGTTGTGAGGTGTTACCATGGTTGTTGGACAACTGTCATAGGTGTGACTTAACTATGTATGTCCAGCAGTGGTAACCTCTATGTAGGTAGTCTGGGTGCGCTCTGTGGTCTTGTCAGTCACTCTGCATAGGTAATGTGTTATGAGTGCATTGACACAGTTACTTACGTATGACTGTGTCCTTATCCATATCTGTAGCTGTCATGGGAGGTACATACAGTGTAGGACATTGTGGGGTGTAGAGGGGTACAGTGACCTACATGTCCATAGCTGACACATCATGTCTGCTGACACATACCATGTACAGGTATTACAGGACTAGTGTGCCACTGTGTATATCAATGGGGAGCCTGTTGTACACTTGTTGCCCCTGCTCCCCCCTGACACATGCAGTGGTGGGCAGGCATGCACATATGTGGTGGTTACTGGTGTCAAGTGTTTTGGAATGGGGTATGGTACTCCAGTATCCACACTGGTGTTCACTCCATGCCTTTGTCACCAGGCACCTGTTGCAATACATCTGCACACATGTGCCTCACTCAGTATATATATATATATATATATATATATATATATATATTATATTATATTATATATCTATATATATATATATATATATATATGTATAGCTATAGATATATAGATATAGATATGGGGAGAGAGAGATAGAGGGAGAGAGAGAGTGTGAGGTGGTGGGACAGAGAGAGAGAGAGAGAGAGAGAAAAAAAGTCATATACAGACATATCTGTAGACAGTCAGATCTGTCTGTATATGTATATGTATCTACATATATCTATATATGTATGTGTGTATTACATATATCTGTACGTACATATTCTATCAATCTCGATGTCTGCTGTAACTGAAACCTGGTTCAAGGCTCCTGTGAGCACCCCAGCGCTACCAGGCTATACCTCGTATCATGCTTTTCGGCCACAAAACTCGGGCCAAACCATAAAGGGAGGGGGAGTGTCCATATTCATCATGGACACCCACACCTCCAGGTTAGTGGCAACACATGAAGCATCAGAGACCATCCAGGTGCAACTAACCGTAGGCAAAACTGCTATACAACTGGTAGCATGTTACAGACCACCCTCCCAATCTCAGGAACTCCATTCAGCCTTCCTGAAGACATTGGAGGATACGAATGTCTCACCAAACACCATCATATTGGGAGAATTCAACTACCCTAACATAGACTGGGTGCATTATTCTAGCCCAAACACCCTAGCCCAAAGGTTCATGGAATTCACAAATTCAAATGCAATGCAACAGCTAGTCACCTCTCCCACAAGGGGAGATAATATACCAGACCTGATCATCACAAACATGGGGACAATGTGCTCTACACCGGAAGTATACCCCTCACTAGTGAGATCTGACCACAAACTAATCACCCTGGATATACATATCCCACCTCCATCCCCAACACAAAAGACTACAGTGAAAAACTTCTCAAAAGCCAACTTTACACTTCTTAAAACTGAGATGGTATCCTTTAAGCCCACTGGGCCAGTGGAAACCACATCCCACAATACAGAATCCTTCACAAATGCTTTCTACGGACATCTCCAAGAATGCATGGATCATGCAATCCCAAATAAAACCAAGACCCTCTCCACCAAGGGCAGGCGTCCTGTCTGGTGGACCCCAGCCATAAACAAATTGTATAACAAAAGAAGGTAGCTACTTCACGACAGAGCAAAATCCCATAAAGAGAAGGCATCTGTGATCAGCACTAGTAGAAAGCTACATTCTCTCATAAAAACATCCCAGGCCAACTTTGAGAAAAATCGCTATGGACACTAAAGATAACCATAAGGCCTTCTTCTGCTAGGTTAGAAACCTGGGCGGAAACCCTCAGATATGTTCAGAGTTAGTTCACAATGACAAAAAATACACTGAACCCACAGATATTGCCAACATTCTGGCAGACAGGTTCAGTGCAAATTTCTCCCCTCCCTCACCCCCAAAAGAAGAAATACTTATCCCAGCTCAATGTAACCTCCCCGTCATCCCAGAGTCCAGGTGAGAACCGCCCTCAACAAAGCTAAAAACACAGCATCAATGGGACCTGACGGTATCCCGGGTTGCGTGCTACGTGAACTCCAAGAGGAGCTAAACCCACACATAAAACTGCTATTTAACCATAGCCTTACTACAGGATATGTACCTGAACACTGGCGTACAGCAACAGTAGTCCCACTCCACAAAGGAGGCACCTCTACAGACCCTGGTAACTACCGCCCCATAAGCTTAACTAGCCTGGTCTGCAAAGCTATGGAAAGAATCATAATGGAACTCATAAAAAGAAACATTGGGGACTTACAGACACTTGATCCCACCCAGTTCGGCTTTGTAAAGGGCAGATCCTGCCTTTTGAACCTGGTTGACTTTTTCGAAACAGTCACTAGAGCCATTGACGAGGGCAAAGCAGTCCATACAGCCTACCTGGACTTGGCTAAAGCTTTCGACACAATACCCCACTCCGGCATCATAGACAAGCTCAACAGCTGAAATGTAAATCCATATGTCACAAGATGGGCTGCAAACTGGCTAAAGGATAGAACCCATAAAGTCAAAATCACTGGAGACATGTCAGACTCTAAGCCAGTCACAAGTGGTGTCCCACAGGGCTCTGTTCTGGGATCCCTCCTGTTCGGCATTTATTTCTTAGATGTGAAAGCAAACATGGGAGGGTTGTGGCTGACAAAGTTCGCAGATGACGGCAAACTAGGCACCATAGTCGATACACCAGCTGACACATACATCCTACAGAAAGGCCTCACTGAAATGGACAACTGGTGCCGGAGTCAAGGCCTTAAACTAAATGCCAAATAATGTATAGTCATCCCCTTTGGGAAAAACAAAGTACCCACAAATTATCACATAGACAGTAACCCACTGAGTACGGAAAAAGTAATCAGAGACCTGGGGGCCCAAGTCGATAGTGACCTCTCATTTGACACCCACGTTGCCAAAGTAGTTAGAAAGACTTTCTACCTTGCCCACCTTATCATGAAGGGATTCACATCCAGATCAAAGGAGGTCATTGTACCCCTATACTCCTCCCTTATCAGGCCCATGATTGAGTACTATGCCCCATTTAGTATGTACCTCACCCGGCACTTGCAACAGCTAGAGAGACCCCAAAAGTACCTCACCAAGAGGATCAAGGGTCTCCAACATATGTCATATGCTGCCAGACTAAAGAAACTCCAGCTCTATTCAGTAGCATACCGCCTACTTAGAGGTGATCTGTGCCTGACGTACAAGTCCATGTCCAATCAGGAATTGATGGACATGCTCCACCTCAAATAATCCAAATCCATCAGAACCACGAGAGCTTAAGATTTAAACCTCAGCACAAATATGAATAGGACATGCTGGAGGGACAGATTCATAACTCAGAGGCTTCCCATACTCTGGAACAGAATCCCAGTTCATGTTAGGCAGAGCCCCTCACTGACTCTCTTCAAGAGAAATCTTGACGAGTGGATGGGAGATCGTAGGTTTACCCCAGGGGTCATCTCTGTGTCACTACTAGACAGAGGCACAGTAAACTAATTCTATTATGTAAGGGGGTCTTCACTGTGTCACTACTAGACAGAGGCACAGTATTCTAAATCTATTCTGTACACTTTTGTACCATTACATGGGTATGGCTAGGCTTATAAATGCCCCAGGGCAGATAGCCTAGTACTAAACTATGAAACTGTGAAACTATATATGTCTATGTATTTTACATCCCTCTGTATCTATGTATACATATATGCATATTATATATATATATATATGTATATATATATATATATATATATGTATGTATATGTATATACATACATATCTTGATATACATACGTATACACGATAGATATATGTATATATATATATATAATCCTTTTTAGTTACACATATGTATACACACACTAACGTACTGATGAACATCCATTACTGTACAACCTACATTGTACATTGCACTACAACCTACATTGATATGTGCACATAGCTGCCTTCACATACATATGTATGTACAGCCTTCAGTGACAGTTGCAGTATGTCCCCTGCCCTATGCACATCTTCATATACATAGATACAGACCAATAACACATATGGAGGGTTCACAGTATGTAGACTATTATATCAGTACTTTACATTACCTGTGTTTGTTGCAGCTGTTTGCATTGGCTTTCTGATAGTTGGCCTGCTGTCAGCTTGTTTGTTTTGTTGTTATATATTTTTTTCTTTCTTTCTCTTTCTCTCTCTCTCTCTCTCTCTCTCTGTCTCTACCTCCAGAGGGTGCAATGAAAGTATTGCATGTGTGGACTGGGAGTACAGGATGCTTTTGTAGGTATCTGCACATGTCCATGTAATGGCCTCTGCACCAATTGTTAGCCAGCATTTACTAATTGCATGCAGCCTGTTGTGTAGTGATTGCAGTTCTCACTGTGATTTCAGGACAGTGCTATAAAAAGGTTTGTTAGGTAGGCGTAGCCCTTTCAGATTATCAGGGTGGGGACCATGCTGGTATGCTGTGGACACTGTTCTGTGAGTGTAAGGGTTGGTATGTCTCTCATATTTCAGGCTGTGTTGTAGACACTGCAATGCATGTTGTACTGTAACCTGAGTATTCCTTCCTCCAGTTTCCTCTACTCAGAGTGTATGTAAACTGATACCTACGACTAGCAATACTGTGTATATGGGTGTTCATGGGTGTTCATAGGTTCATACTAGGCTATCTGCCCTGGGGCAATTATAAGCCTAGCCCGATTCTGTATGGCTTACGCCACCCCTTGATTTGAGTATACTGTGCCCTTTTTTAAGGTTTAGTTTACTGTGCCTCTGTCTAATAGTGACACGGGAGTAATCCCTGGGACAAACCTACGATCCCCCATCCACTTATCGAGATTCTTCTTGAAGAGATTCAGTGAGGTGCTCTGCCTCACATGAACTGGAATTCTATTCCAGAGTGAACAGAGCCTCTGGGTTATGAACCTGTCCCTCCAGCAAGTTCTATTTATTTCTGTGCTGAGGTTCAAGTCCCTCGAGCATGTGGCTCTAAGGGATTTAGATTTACTGAGGTGGAGCATGTCCATTAATTCTGGATTTGACATATCTTTGTATGTCAGGCATAGATCGCCTCGAAGTAGGCGGTATGCAACTGAGTAGAGATGGAGTTTTTTTAACCGAGCAGTATTTGGCATCTGTTTGAGACCCTTGACCCTTTTGGTGAGATACTTTTGGGGTCTTTCTAATTGCTGCAGGTGTCGGGTAAGGTACATCCCAAAAGGGGCATTGTATTCTATGATGGGCCTGATGAGGGATGAATAAAGGGGCACAATTACCTCTCTTGATCTGGATGTGAAACCCTTCGTGATGAGGTGGGCTATGTAGAAGGTCTTTCTAACCACTTTGGCAATGTGGTTTTCAAAGGAGAGATTGCTATCAACTTGGGTCCCAAGGTCCCCAATAACTTTCTCTGTACTTAATGGGTTTCCACCTATGTGGTAATTTGTGGGCACATTTTTGCCAAAGGGTATGACTATACATTTTTTGGCATTTAGCTTTAAACCATGGTGCTGGCACCAGTTATCTGTCACTGTGAGACCTTTATGAAGGATGTTTGTGTCAGCTGGAGAGTTGATTATGGCGCCCAGTTTGCAGTCATCTGCGAACTTGGTGAGCCGTAGTCCTCCCATGTTTGCCTGTACCTCAGAAAAGTATATACCGAACAAGAGCGGTCCCAGGACAGAACCCTGTGGGATGCCACTTGTGACCGGTTTTGAGTCTGACATGGCTCCAGCAACTCTCACTCTGTGGGTTCTGTCTTTGAGCCAGTTTGTGACCCATCTTGTGACATAGGGGTTTATATTTAAGCTGGATAGCTTATCTATGATGCCCGAGTGGGGTATTGTGTCAAATGCCTTTGCAAGGTCCAGATAGGCTGTGTGGACTACCTTCCCTTCATCTATGGCTTTGGTGACTGTTTCAAAGAAGTCAACCAGGTTCAAAAGGCAGGATCTGCCCTTGACAAAGCCGAACTGGGTAGGATCTAGTGTCTGTAGGTCCCCAATGTCTTTGTTTATGAGCTCCATGATGATCCTCTCCATAGCCTTGCAGACTAAGCTAGTCAGGCTTATGGGGCGATAGTTTCCAGGGTCCGTAGAGGCTCCACCTTTGTGGAGTGGGACCACTGTTGCTGTACGCCATTCTGTGGGCACATATCCTGTAGTGAGGCTGAGATTGTACAGCTGTTTTATTTGAGGGATTAGTTCCTCTTGTAGTTCATGTAGGACGCAACCTGGGATGCCATATGGTCCCATGGAAGCAGTGTTTTTTGCTTTGGAGAGGGCAGCCTTCACCTGAGCATCTGAGATGTTTGGGAGGCAGCCCTCTGCCGGGATAGATATTTGCTCTTTTGGGGGGGAGGGGTGGAGAAGTTTGCACTGAACCTGTCTGCCAGGATATTGGTGATGTCAGTGTACTTTTTTTCATTTAGAATCAACTCAGAACAAGTCTGGGAGTTGCATCCCAGGTTTCTAACATAACTGAAAAAAGCCTTATGATTGTCTTTGGTGTCCTGTGCAATTTTTCTCTTGAAGCTGGCCTTGGAGGATTTTATGAGGGATCGTAATTTTTTGCTAGTACTGATCAGAGATGCCTTCCCTATTAGGGATTTTGCTCCATCATGTAGTAGCTTCCTCCTGCTGTTGTACAGTTTATTTATGGCAGGGGTCCACCAGACTGGATGCCTGCCTTTGGATGATTGGGTCTTGGTTTTGTTTGGGATAGCATGATCCATGCATTCCTGGAGATGTCCGTAGAATGCATTTATATAGGATTCTGCAGTTTGGGCTGTAGTTTCCACTGGCCTGGGGCCTTAAGGATTCCACTTCGGTTTTGAGAAGTGAGAAGTGAGAAGTTCGCTTTTGAGAAGTTTTTCACTGTGGTTTTCTGGGCTGGGGGTGGGGTCGGGATGTGGACATCCAATGAAATTAATTTATGGTCTGATCTTACCAATGAGGGATATACTTCTGGTGTGGAGCATAGAGTCCCCATGTTGGTAATGATCAGGTCTAGTATGTTGTCCCCTCTTGTGGGAGTGGTGACTAGTTGTTCCATAGCATCTGAGTTTATAATTTCCAGGAATCTTTGGGCTAAGGTGCTGGGGCTTGAGTAGTGCTTCCAGTCTATGTTTGGGTAGTTGAAGTCGCCCAATATAATGGTGTTCGGAGAGATCTTCATGTTCTCCAATGTTTTCAGGAAAGCCGAATGGGATTCCTGACTTTGAGAGGGTGGTCTGTAGGATGCTATAAACTGAAAAGCAGTCTTGCCCACTGTTAGTTGCACATGGATGGTCTCCGATACTTCGTGCAATGCCACTAACCTGGAGGTGTGGGTATCCTTGATAAATATGGAAACTCCCCCTCCTTTTGTGGTTTGGTCTGGGTTTTGGGGCAGAAAAGCATGATATGAGGTATAGCCTGGTAGTGCTGGGGTGCTCTCTGGAGCCTTGAACCAGGTTTCTGTCACTGCACAGATATCGATGTTCTCCATACTGAGGAGAGCTTTGAGTGCGTGCATCTTGAGGTTAAGACTTCTGGCGTTTAGCAGCATTACCCTTAGTTTCTTATTCCTTGTGCTGTCTATGGGGGTGGGTTTGACTTTTGAGCCTTGCCTAAAAAAGGCACTATGGGGGTGGCAAGAGCCTTTGCCAATATCTGAAAGCCCAGTGGTGACAGGTGCAAGCTGTCCCTAGCGAAGCAACATGGCTTGTCGAGCATGTCATCCCAGGCTGACAGACACTGGATCCCCTTTGAATGACACCAAAATTTTAGCCAATTGTTAAAATCGATCCTTTTGTCTTTGTACTGTGGCATCATTCTAGGTGAGGGTAAGATGCTGCTCAAGGTCAGGGTCATACCAGCCTGGGTTACATGATCAGAGAGCTCCTCTATGTCTCTTTGCATGTAGTCCAGGGAGGTACGTCTCAGGTCATTCACACCAGCATGTGCAATGACTGAGTCATATTTGTATTTGCTTTGGAGTGACCTGAGTGCTTGCATTATCTGGCGGATCCTAGCGCCCGACAGGCAGCTCACTGTGACCTTCTCTTTATTCAGCCTGGTGAGCGGGACATCAGTGTGTCTGACAATAGAGTCACCTATAACAAGAGTATCAGGTGTGTTATTCAGCCTTAAGAGCTGTGGCTGCTTGGCACACTGACTTTGTGTGTTATGTGTTGTGTGTGTTTTGTTTTGAGGTAGCGTTTGCTTGGATGTCTGCTTTGGAGGTCTCTGTTGCTTAGGTAGATTTTTATTTAGAGCCTCCGAGTATGTTTTTGTGTATTTATGTGTTTGGTTCGCTGATGTGGTGGGACTATGTGATACTGGAATTGTGTTGTGTGAGGTTACCTTCTCCTCCTGACTGGTTACACCAGTTTTGAGATGAGAGAGCTCAGCCTCCAGTTTGGCTAAATAGTTGCATCTCTCACATATATTTGAACCTGTTTGGAGGAGGAGAGGGTTGTCTGTGTATATGAGACAGTTGTAACATTGCCTCCAAATTCCCAGATTCACCAGCTGGACTGGAGAGGAAACCATTGGCTGACCTTTGGACATGCTAGAGTAATAGGGAAACTGAATTTAAGATGGACCAATAGAGGACAGGGTAATCGTAGAGAGTATAAGAGTAAGTAGTGCTTATGGTTTAATAGTGCTAACTTGTAGGATTACTTAATTGGACCAGTGAAGGGCCTTAGAATGAGAATATGGTGTTTAAATTGAGAGATAGAGCAGTTCTAAGGGAAAAAGTGAAGAGCAGACTTTGTGGAGCCAGGAATAGTTTAAACCCAATTAGGCGGCGCTGCCCGTTGTTGCGCTATGCTCTCCTGTGGGAATTGTGGTGTAACTGGTATATAGCAGTGGCTCTTGCAATCTGTTGCTATGGCTTCAATATTTGCCCTTTACATTCACTCCTTGTATGCCTGCTAGGTGTCTTTCCTGTAATGTGTTGCTATGGCTTTCCTATTTTCCATTTACATTCACAGCTTGTAATGCTTGCTAAATCTGTTTGAGCAGCAATTCCCTATGTGTTTGTTGTGGTAGGGTGGTACTGCATGCAGTGTGGTCTGGCCATGGTGTGGGCCTTGACACTTAGAAGGGTATTTGATCATGCTGCTGAGCAGGCCTCAGATACTCTCAGGTGCATCTTTTATCAGCCTCATGGAATGGTACATATCAGTGGGATACACCCATGAAATATTCTGCAGTTGTGACTGTGGGTTATTTTGAGCATATGCATTACTACACCATTTGTGGCGTGCAAGTGGTGCATACTTTCAGTAATTCATAGTTACTATTGCATGTGTTGTAACACCTTTCTGCCTACTGTTAGTACATTTCACAGGGAGTCAGTGGGGCACAGTTGACATTTGTTTTCATATCAGGGACATCCCTGTAACTCAGTCACAGTTGCTATGTCTGGGCTCTTAACTATTCAACTATGGCAGTGTTTATCCTGCTCCAAGTATGTGTGTGGCTTGCCAGGTGCTACTGTGGCATTATTACCTACTAGCTACCAACTAGCATGGCGGTTTCTCTTCACACAGTAATATTTTACAAATCCACTAGATTTGACAGTAAATATACATGACATGCTTTGTGTACTAGACTTGCTATATTCCCTTTACATTAATTCCTACTATTTCATGATATATTTCTTTCAGCACAATGTTCTTGTATAGCAGTCATGGCTTAGTGGAAAGTCATGCAGACTACTGTTTCCAAGGTCCTGGGTTCGAGACTGACAGAGGAATTTTATTTTGCTGCTGAGCAAACTACAGGCCTTGTCATTCAGAGTGACTAAGGCACTTTTAAGCAGTTGTAAGCAGGTTAGCGCTGGTTTGCGCGGAGCTCACGCATGCGCACTGTCGCTTAGCTTCACGCACACGCTTAGCTAAGCGCACAGAAGCGCACACCTGCTTACTACTGCTTAAAAGTGCTTACTCTCGCACACACCCGCGCTAATTTCTTTGAAAGAAAGAAATTGGGGAGATAGGAAAGTGGTGAAAAAGGGGGCACAAAGAGGGTAGGACAGTAGGAAAACAAGCTCGGGATTTGCAGGAGGGATGTAGGAAAGGCCCATAGCTGCCCATTTCTTTATCAGCAACAGCTGTGCATATGTTTGTAATTTGGTGTGAAATTTGAAACCTTCCACCCCTGAGAGAGGGGTGAGGACAACAATATTTGTTATACAGCCAATTGTAATTGCCAGTTTACATGTCCAGCAGACATGTGTGCGAAATGGGCAGCTATGTATGGGGCATAATTTTTTTGTGGGAATAGAGTGCCCTTTTCTTTTTTTTTTTTCTTCTTTAGGTGAGAGTGGAATGTCAGGTACAGGAAGTAGGTATAGATTGGGAGGTAGGTAGGGGAGGTTAACAGACAAGACAAACAAGACGCATACAGAGGTGGTGTATGACACATGTGGGGGAGGATACACAATTGACGGGGAAGGATGTTTGGATATCTCGAGCCCATGAGCCCACAGATGGCAACAGTGGAACTGAGATCCCCACCCATGGGCAGTTGCCACTGTGCCTTCACTGCCCAGGACGGGGCTGTGCTGGGGGCTGTGTAGGACGGGCAGCAGGCACACCCATGAGTTGTGCTACCCATGCCTCAAGCTGGCATAGGGGCCCAAGCACAGCATGCCTAATCTCCCTACGCACCACAGTCCGGACACTATGGAGGGTGAGTGGATGTTCTCCTCCAGCCACACTTAAAGAGGGGGGACGAGCCCCATCCCCTGCAGTGCTGCCACCAGAGGAGGGTCCGGCCTGGGCACTACTGCCAGGTGCACTCGCCAGCTGAGGTGGGTCCACTGGAACTCACCTTTCCTGTCGTCCTATGTTTTGCATTATTTTATGACAGTTTGGGTTAGTAACGTACAATACCATTCACAGTTAGTTGTAACAGCATGCATTAGTATTCCCATTAACCAAACACCCACAAATTCAAGCCACTGAACAGCAAGCATAACACATGCATAATTTGAACAACAATACACAATCCAACAACATGCAGGGTTGATTGATGGCAACAGGCCATCAAGTTTGGAGGTATGAACAGGGCACATGCATCAACGTACATGCAAATATGTATGAACCAACAGGACAAATGTCCAGGGGAGTTAATTGTGAATACACATACCCATTTCATGTGGAATGGATTATTTGTGGTTATAGGGTAGGGTGAAGAAATATTTCATTAACAACTTCAAATACTTATACATATGCTGTACATTTCTACTAGCTGAAGATATATACACACTACAGGTCTGACTACAGTTTCCTATGTGTAAACTTATACATGTTGGTAATGGGAATGTTACTGCTACATTAATATACATTGCATTTTTATTCATACACATTCATATCTGGCTCTGTTCAGCTACAGCATCCTGCTACATTTTCTTTATATGGCTCTAGACAACTGTGGATGTTTGGTATTTCATACAACCATAATATCTGCATATTGCAAACATACAGCAACATATCCAAATTGTGGGACACACATTCCAGCTTCAGTACTTTATTCCACACATTTCACTGTTTGGTTGTGCCTGTCACATTCATTTCATTCTGTACTGACTTCAGTATACTTTATTCAGGAGTTATTACAACTTTATTGGCGGATTCATACCTATTTCTCACACTCTCACTTGTTTTATTTTTACAATTCAGGATGGTACTTAATTCTAGGCTTTATTGACATGTTTTACTTGGTTACAACAATCCTTTCCAACAGTCTCACTTGTGTCATGTTTCAGATTTTAAACCGGGATATATTTCACAAATGTGTTTTACTCAGCTTGTGTAGCTGTAATTTACAGCCTGCTGCAGGTTATGTACTATTACATTACAGGTGGAACATCTTTATTTCAGATTTGTTTCATTTTTATTTTTGGATTACAGGCTGCATCACACTTATGTAATCACACAGTACTAGCAGAATCTCTCTTACACTGTTACTTGCACTTTTTATTAATAAGTGACTACACTGCACTCTTTTGCAAGCTGTCATACTTATATTTTTTAACAGTTACAGGGAGAGAATTACTAACCTGCCTGGTGGTGCAACCGCATAAGCCTATCGGCATAGGCTCGACGATTCATGGAACAGACACCTGCAGCTGTAATATAAATGAAGTAATATTGGAATACACATCTCCATATCAGCTAGATTAATTTCTTACATAAATAATTACATGTAACTTACTCAGTAGTGGGGCGTTGGGCATTTGCCGGGCCTCCTGGATCCAATGGTTCAGTTGGTCCTGCTTCCGTCTCTTCAGGTCCGCATGGTGGTGACAGACCTGTTCACCAGTCCTTGGTATTCCTGTGGCACGGGTGAGATCATGTGCCAACCGGTCCCACGCCTCAGCCTTGTATGCTCCCCACAGGACTTGGTCCTGCATGAGTTGGGCCTCATGATCATGGACGAGGAGCCAAACCATATATCTGGACTCCTCAACGCCCCACCTCTGTGCTCAGAAGCAACTACCCTCTCCTACACCTGCCATCCTGACTGCAAATCGATTCCACAATCAGTTATGCTGTGTATTCCCACCTATGGGGCTTATATATGCCGTTTTTCCCGCACTTATCTGTGATTGGCCATTTTGGAAATGTATCAGCTTCACAAAACCTGCTTTGTCATGCTTCTCTTTCCATTCATTCCTATATATATGCTAATACTGCATTTCTAAGAGCAACTGTCATGGCTTAGTGGTTCAGTACTTTGACTATGGTGCATGGTATTCTGAGTTCGAGCCTGGCCATTGCTTTGTTTTTTTTTTATGACTGTCTACACAAGCTAGGAGGTGTGTCTGTGTAAAGTAAGTGTGTCTGTATCAGTTTTGATACAGCTTGCTCAACATTGCCTGCCAGTTATCTTGTTGGCGCGGTGTGCAGATCCGCGCAAATGGGTTATGCTGGTTTATGCATCATTTGGCTGTCAGAACACATATTACACTCAGCTCAGCTACGGGCACACAGTTTCAGTGTGTTACAACACTGCTCAACCCCGGGCACTCATTTTACACCTGTTAAACCACTGCTCACCTACGGGCAGATATACTCAGCTTGTTAGAGCGTAGCTCAGCTATAGGCACTTCTGACATTTTATTTTTTTTTTATTATCTCACATTTCTTCAAAAATACATGGCCCATTTCATTACATTTTACATAAAATATAATTTTATATATGTATATATATGTCAGGGAATTGTTTCATGCTTATTTCACTAGAAATAAAAATTGATGTTGTGGGGGCTCGAACCGTGACTGCCCAGTCTTCAGCCGACGTCTCTACCACTACACTATTGCTTCTTGGCTTACTTTGCATATTTAGCTCTGACTGCTAATTGTGGCTAAGCGATGGGCACGCCCGCGTAAACGAGCGCAATTACGGGCAAACATCTTTAGAACTTATAAAAAATATATAACATGTTCATTCTTACTTTTTATGTTTATAGTCTGTGGGGCCACTTGTGTTGTGTTTAACATTTACGCGGACTCTCTCGTGGGGGTTTACTTTCGGGACTGTCCCTCTTCTGGGGGCGTGTCCGTTTGCAGGACTCGTCCTGCGGACACGCCCCCTACTTTCTTACATGGACCATGTTAGCCTTGGGTGTGAGTCAGCATGCCCTCGTGAATATGCATGGCATGCTGACGTCACACCATTTAACTGCAGCCTCCGTGTAAAACTTGTAACTCTTACACGGAGGCTTTGTGAATCCTGCCCATTCTCCTTTGAGAAATTTGGAAAGAAGTCTGGAAGGATGATAAACCAATTAATATTAGATTCTGACACCACCTTAGGTAGAAAGGAAGGCTTGGTCCGTAAAGACACGAAAAATTACATAAGGAGGGTTAGAAAAAAAAAAACAGCCTGAATTTCAGACACTCTTTTGGCAGAAGTAATGGCAGCCAAAAAAATAAATAAATAAAAAATTAGTCTTCCAGATCAAAAATCTTAGTTCAGACTTAGCTGATGGTTCAAATGGGCATTGGGTTATGGCCTGAAGACCAACATTTAAATCCTGAGGAGGAGTAGAATCCTTTAGAGGAGGTCTAAGTAAATGTGTTCCTCAAAGAAAAGCTTTGCAAAGCTTGGAGGAAGCTAAGGTTTAGTTATTTACTCTTATATAATAGGTAGAAATGACTGCTAATTGTACTCTTGACAGCTGAGGAGCTAGCACCTTCATTGGAAGTTGGTGCTGAAAGTGAATCTAAAATTCTTTTTATTGCCCAAAAGACATTCTTTTCCATTTACTTTTGTGAACACTACTAGTGGAAGCTCTGTGGGATGATAATAGAATGTGACAGATGGTGGGGGGAAGGGGGAGCCTGGGCTGTCTAGCAATCAATGGAACTGGAGAAACCATGTGGTCAACTTGAGGCCTGAAATGTCCATATGAGTCATGTCTGTTGGGTGAGACAGTAGGCCTGAAGGTAGATCCAAAACCCAGGGTGGACGTAGAAGATGAGGCCAAAGGAAGGGAAACCAGATCTGATGAGGCCAGTAAGGAGCAATGAGAACTGTGCTCTTCAAATCAAGATGCTTTTTGAAGAAATTTGGTAATGAGGGATAATGGGGGTAAACATAAAGGAGACTAGAGGGCAAGAATGAAGTAGAACATCCCTTGGGGACTCCCCAACTGGGGGGGAATCAAGGCAAAGAACCTGCTGTACTTGTTGTGGGGAGATGCAAAAAGATTGCAGCATGGTTGGTTGGCCCCATCAACAGAATATCCTCTCTGCCACCTTCATGTTAACAAACCACTTGTGGGGCATTAGAATAGACTTGCTTAACTTGTCTGCAATTATCCTGGACATCCCTGTGATGCGTGTTGCTATCAGAAGGTGATTGGATGAGATTCCCTATTGTCATACTCTTCATAGTTTCTCAACAAAGAGGGTAAGATCTGGTTCCCCCTTTTCTGTTGATATACCAGACCATGGACATACTGTCAGTCTGAATCACAAGAATCCCAGTTGGGAGAGTGTCTTGGAAGGCCTGCAACTCTAAGAGGACAGCTTTCATCTCCAGGACATTAGTTATGTATGTAGGCCTCTTTGGGAACCATGCACCTTGTACCGTGTTTCCCAAGAAATGCCCCCCACCCAATCTAGGAGGCATCCGTGGTCAATGTGGCCTTGGAATGGATCCAACATAGAAGGCAATTTTTGCAACCTTGCATTACTTTGACTTGACTAGATAATGGTTGTTGGAGAACAGACCACTGAGTTGTAAGAGACCATTGAAGGATTCTCATATGGTACATTGACAGCGGTAGCAGAGTGATTGCTGATGACATAGATCCCTGTGCTTGAAGTATCAGATGGGCTGAAAGAGAAGAACTCTGATCTTTTTGACCTGGAACTGAATAGCTTGAATTTGAGACAGTGGGAGAGAAGCTATTTGAGTGACCATATTGAACAGAGGACCGATGAATTCCAGAGCGCGAGTTGGACTGAGTTGAGATTTGTTGTAACTGACAGAAATCCCTAGACAAGAGCACAGCATGAGTAAGTAGTCCCATGCTTGAATTAGTTGATGCCTGGTCAGAGCATACAGGAGCCAGTCATCCAGATATGGGAAGACTCAGAATCCCCGCAGTCTTGAGTGAGCTGCAACAACTGCCATGCACTTGGTAAACACCCTGGGGTCAGTTGTGAGACCAAAGGGCAATGCTCTGAATAATAATGACTGGTTGCAAGCCGGTAATGTAGCTATCTCCTAGATTGTCTGTTCATTTTTATGTGATAGTACACATCCTGAAGATCTAGTAAGCACATCCAATCATTCTTGGAAAAAAATGGCACAATGGACTGAACCATGACCATCTGGAACTTTGTATACTGAACCGCTCTATTCAGTTTGCTGAGATCCAAGAATGGTCTCCAGTCCCCTGACTTTTGTGGCACTAAAAATAACCTTGAATAAGTTCCAGATTCTATCTGGTTTGGGAGAACCTCTTGGATGACTCATTTCTAGCTGCTTGTTTATTTCTAGTGCTGCTGCTTCCCTCTGAGTGGGTGTAACATCGGGGATTTTGTTTGATACTAGACAGGGTGAATGGGAAATGGTATTGTACAATCCCTAGATATTATCCTATGCACCCATGTATCTTTTATAATTTCTAGCCAGGCACTCTGGTGCAGGGATAAACCCCCTACTGCCTCCATAGATGGAAAGTCAGATCTCCTTTCAGGAGCGCTGATAGGATCTGTCAGAGAAGGTATCCCTGTTTATGTAGACCACCTTTGCCACAGGGACAGCATCTTCCACTTGAGTTCCCCCTCTACCCCTGGGGGAACTGTCTCCACATGGATCGTGTAAGGGATCCCGGGATTTTTTTGAACCACATCTTCCATCCAGCACATTGGTTCCTAGAAAAGGACCATTGAGGGGTCGAAAAATACACACCCAAAGTAGACAGGGTTTTCTTTTCCTGCTCACAACTAGAGAGCATGTCTAACTGGGACCAAATAAGGAGGTTCTGTCAAAGGGGAGCACTGACAAAAGAAGATTTGAAGGGTTCTGCAAAGTCACATAACCGCATCTAGGCATGTCATTTGATGGAAATGCCTGAACCCCCCCTCCCAACCAGTGAGGTACCTTCAGCCATGTGGGAGGTAAGCCTCATGGATGAGTTTGAAATAGACTAAAGGGTAGCCAACTGTAAGGAAATAGTACTCTGTACCTCAGAGGATATGGACCCACAGAGGAATTTGGAAATGTTTTTGATCAAATCCCTCTGGAGTCTCAAAGTGTGCCAAACAATTCAGTGACCTAAGGGCAAAGGTTGCTGAAGCACAGACATGCTTCCCACACCTGTCCAGCATCCCAGACTCCCTGTTGGGGGGGTGGACAGAGAAATTTTGTTTTGCCAGTTCCTTTTTAGTGGCTACTGCTATGACAATGGCATCAATGGATACTCCCTTACAACAGTGTGGTCTATCCTTAGATGGTTCCAGGATCCTATCTGGTCACTTAGGAATTGGCTTAGTTGTGTGTGGCTCTTTCCACACTTGCTGAGAGACTAAATCTATGAGCTCACTGGTGAGAGGCGTCACCCAGGAGGTAGACAGGCCAGCTCCGAAGGCCTCGAGAAACATTGATGCTTCCTGGGAGAGGTTATCAAGGGACCAACCACCCTTTTTGTTTTAGGAGTTCTAAGATGTCTCCAAAAGAGACAATCAGGTGATCTGGGGGACCCTTCCCCTTCAAAGTCAGTGTCATCTGTGACAGACTCTTGTGGAAAGTCTAAGTGCTTCTTTTTGCACTTCACCCCACTGAGAAGGTTCCTCAAAAGAAGATCTGGAGAGCTATCAGAAGAGATAATGATACCCTGCTGGGTAGCCTGGAGACTGGTTCAGGCTGCCTTCCCCTGTAGAATGGATGACCAAGTCTCTGAATGCAAAATTGAATGGAAGAGGAGAGAGGGTGTTGGAGCCAAGGAAGGCAGAGAAATCTGAACTCTAGGAATAGAGAATAGAGAAGGGTCTCTCCGCTACTTCAAAGGCAGAACATCTGAGATAGACAGAAACTGATGGATCTGACAAAACAGTCTTATGTAACATTTGGCTCCTGCCTCCCAGCAGGCAAACTACCGGAGGAGAGAGTCAATGTCGAGCAGTTTAGCACTGAAGTTCCAAGAGGTAGAGAAAGCTCTGACAACTTCAGAGACAAATCTAACACCCAGGAGCCAGCATGAATGCTATGGCTCTGAGAGTCATCCGGTTCCAAAGTACTCAGGACCAGACAACTCAGACACACCATCAAAGTCAAAGATGCCAACATCTTTGGATCCGAGGCAGAGCACTCCAGCGCTTTCAGATCCAATGGCTCTGAAACCAAAGGTCAGGTTGGAGAAGAAGCTAATATCGGAGGTGTAGTACTAATAAGGGTATCCAGACCTGATGGGTTTGGAGCCAGAAGAACTCCCATTTGAATCTGGATCCCAAGGAACTTCCTCATCATTCTGTCCCTATCTGCTTCGGATAAGCTCCTGGAAGATCGAATGGATGAGCCTGTGGACGATGGTCTTGTGGCGACTGCTCAAAAAAAAAAAAAAAAGGGAGCTGAGAGGTATTTAGCTCTGACAGTAATCGAGTAGACTGGATTTGGGGGGATTTCTCAGACCTTGACCTGAAGTACTCTGATCCAATTGTTTCAAAGGCGGCTTACAGGATGAAGCCAAAGTAGAAGCCAATGTCCATTCAGGAGATCTCTTACATGATTCCTTAAAAAGATCATCTCCTTTTTTCCTCTAACCTTTTAGGGGTTTGAGCCCCAGAAGTCATAGATGGAGGTTTAGAAAGCAGCAAGCCCCTAAGTATTAGTTTATTTTTGTGATCAATTAAAGCACTGGAGTTAAATCCCTTACAAATGTCACAGTCCAAATCCAAAGGGGTTGATCCTAAACAGTAAATGTACTTGGAATGCGTGCCTGAATTAGGTATTTTGTGGCTGCACACCCCACACTTTTTAAAACCTGAAGGTTTATCACACATTTTAATTGAAAAAGTAGAAGGAAGAAAGACTAAGAGTAAAGCTTTTAAAGGCAAAGGGAAGAAATACAAAATACCAACAATGATAAAGGAAAAGTACTAAAAAGGGACAGAATACCAGCTATGGTAGCAAGAGTAAAAAAAGATAAGCTTTACAAAGTTTTATATAAAAGGGTTATAGAGAGGAAAAAGATAAAGGTATTATTATTATAATAAGAGTTGTACAAGGAATATCTAAACTCACAAAAATTCAAAGGCTCACTTGACAGCTCACAATTTACTTCTGAACACTATGGCAGCAAACGAGATCTGTGGTATGTAAGATGACGGGCATTGTGGGTAAAGGGAGGAGCCTGAGAGTTAAAGTGTTCTATGATCTGGAAGAAGTAGCGGAGTCTGATCCAAGGATCAGATCCGAACCCAACAGTTGAAGAATGAATGAAAATGACAGTACAAGAGGAGCTTTTTCTGCATTCCAGTGCAGCAGCAGTTCTGCACCTGGTTTTATGCCCCAATTCACTTAACATAGTACAAAGACACTGCATAAGTACTCTTGCATAGTGTTCAATATACTATCAGATACACAAAAACAAAGTATTCTGAAATGTGCATCTTTTAGAAATGCAAGGGCTTGTGTGCCTTGTTGTCAGAAGGCAACAGTATTTACATCAAAAGAGCAATGGTAATATTCACTATTACTGTTTTTAGATAAAGCAGCATGACAGTTTCTCCACACAAATATTACAATACACCTCTATATCAACAACGTTGTATGGCTGCCAAAATTACTTTCTGGTGCTTTTCTCCACCCATATGCCCCTGAAAATGGACATACATGCCTTATTATTCAGGGTTACTAAAAACTGAAGTGGTTAACAGGAAAATGTAAACACTGCTTATAATATTCCAGCCTTTGAAGCAGCTTGACTACATGTTTAATTGTAAAGCTTTGCATTTTTAACAAATGCCTGGACACAAGTACTACAGAACTGTGCACTTAAATTCAAGTCACTCAACTTGTGTAAAAATGATGGTATATTTCATGGAAAATACACTGTGTGGGTTTATTTAACTCTATTGTAAAAAAGTTTTTTCTTTCAGGCTATGCTTTTTGTTATGGCTGGTATTCATGATTTTTTTTTATTTGTTTATGCTTTTCAACGCCCTTCCTGCCTATCATCAAGCATTTCTCCAGTGAGTTGTACCCATTTATTCCCTGTTTGTGACATATCCACTAATTTTAATAGTAGTCAAATGGATGGAGCAGTAATCCACTCAGACATAAAAGCTGCTTTACTGTGGCCCTCAACAGACCAACAGTCAAATAAGGGGCTCACCAATCCCACACCAGAGACCACCTCAACTGGCAGCTCAAGGGCTCATGGGGGGTACACCAGTGTTAAAGGTCTCCTGCAACCTTAGTGGTTCACCACTCCCCCAATCTGTCCAAGCACCCATAAGAAAATCCTTCATTAATGCAGAGAGATGTTTTCTTATCAGGCCCTATTCCCGCTTTCAGGTGACTGCCGCAAGTACCTACATCACCACAGGGTATTCTAGGCCCTCTCATCTGCCCCGCATGCACGGGTATTATCACACATATGCCAGTGAAGGCCACAGTCACTGGCCTGCAAGCACCAAATACACATCCTCCAGTCTTTTTTATGTTTAGTGCCATACGAACAATCCTCCACCTACGTGACTGCAAAAAAAAAACAATATGAACCACCTTTCTACCCAAAGATAGATGAGCAGCCACCTGCCATTTATTCCCATCACCTGCTCTGCACAGATCATCCAGTGCCCAACTCAGTAACTTAACTGTGGTCGCCTGGGTCTCACACTCAGAGCCTTTTCACACAACAGACTCTGGCTGGAAAAGATTACTCTCATTTGCAGATGAAAAGCATCTCATGTCTACTGCACGCTCGCACTGCAGGAGGGCAACATTACTTTAAGGGTTCCAAACATTTCCTGCCACAAGTGTGATACATTCAAGCCAAGATATCAGACATATTGTTTATTACAAATAAGTCAGCTTAACAGTTCAAATGTGAAGACTTCTTAAAGCAGAACGCCTTATTCACTCACCCTTATTCAATCTTGTGGGATCTGCCAAAATGGCTTAATAGAGAGCACACTCGCCTCAGATTTGTGAAGATTAGAAGGCTGTAGGTTCTATTCCTATAGCAGGCACTATATTTTTTTTTTTCTCCCCAGTACTAAGACTGAAGAGCAGAATAAGGAAATGCTGTACTCCACAGTGTGTTGTCCTATGGATGAAACATTAAACAGAAGTCCCATCTGCCCAAGTTGCTGTTGACATCAGTGATGTAAAAAGTCCCATGACACTTAGAGAAGAGTGAAGTATCATATTTTTAAATAAAGAAAAAAATTACACAGTTCTACATTAAAATCTTAAAAGAGGTTTGCTCAAAATTTACAAGACTGAGCCCAAATGCTCAAACCTTTTAAGCTCAACAAAAACAAAAATACCTACTACTCACATATTCCAACCCCAAGACTGCACTAAAATGGGGAAAGGATCAATACCCAGATCCCCACTGTGCTGCAATCTCAATACAGTTCAGGTTACAGCAAAAAGAAATACTGTTCAGTTTATTTTGGCTAGTTTGAACTTATAAGATTTAAGCATTTGGGCTGGATCTTGTTGGTTTTGAGTATTTCATATTTCAAGATCATCAGGTAGAACCCATTACATACATACAAAACAAAGTTACTATATATATATGTATACACACATACATACACAAGATTTCTAGTTCAAACCCCACCAAATATCACATGACTATACAACCATATACATTTCAAAAGATAAGAAAAAGGCCCATATTACATACTTGTACATATCTATTCAGACCTGGAAGAAATATTTACAGGCAGATGGTATAATTCTGTTACACAGTGTTTTGTTATACCATCACCCCTCTCTTCCATAACCATACTCAAATTCCCTTTGTAATCTCAACAACAATCTGTTTTTCTTAAATAATTCTAATGTTTCTGCATAAAAGGCAAATGCCACCAAACCTTTACAAAAGTGTCAGTTTCCTATCAGAAAGTATTAGTAACAGCCACATAGCATACTCCCATCCATTACTTTCTCTTCTGTTAAGGTTCCCAATTTCAAATCTTTTTCCCACATTTTTAATTCTATTACAACATAACCGTGAGTGAGTCACTGTGACACCCTATAAAGTCCTGATGGTATTCTTAATTCCTCAGTAAAAGTACAGTTGTGCAAGTTGCATTTATCTTAACACTACATGTTCAAAATCACCACTGCTGCAGTAGCCTGTGGATGTATGGGTATAGTACCACAAGTTATACATCCTGGGAGGAGGAAGGATAAGGCTCAAGGAGCCCTTTGGAGTATGATCATAGCAAAGCCTATTCTTGACATGGAGGAGGAGGAATCAAATATGTAATGCTTTGTGAAACAGATGAACAAAGGAGTTATTAGCTGCCTCTAGAAAGCTTCTAGAGTCCACATCTTTCTAGTATGCCATCAAGAAACAAGGCTCTAGTAAAAGGTGTCTTGATTCAGCCTGAACTTTTTCCATGGTGAGCAAATAAGGAAAAAAAACAAAAAGACAACCAACATATGACTATCTGGATTGATACGGGTTGTCCGTTCTTTGTCTCATTATAGGAAGTACATAGCTGTTTAGGAAAGTTAAAAGACTAAGTAATGACAAGATGATGAACCAAATGGAAAATGCACCAAACAAGCCTGTATATGATTAAGTGCTTTTGTCTTTCAAACAGAAGAAAAATCCCAGGAATCCTTAACTAGATGTTCTGCTCTCTCCACTACATGCTTAGTCATTTTATCTACAAACAGTGCCAGATTACATGTTTTGGAGCCACTGGCAGCAACAATGGGTCTAAAAGGTGGTTCAATGATGTGTTTGTGTAGCAAAGCACCTCAAACCCACCTAACTAATAAGATGGCATCTAAGGTTATATTCAAGAAAGGAAATTATTTTACCACCAAAGTGGTGTACCTTGCTCTATGTGATATGTGCAACGGATTATATGTTGGGAAAATGGAGAGGGTGTTGAAAAGCAGAATCTATGAGCACGTATATGATGTTAAAAACAAGAAGGATACAAGTGCATTATATAGGCATTCCCTCACTTGTTCCAATTTTAAAGGTTTTAAATTTGGTATTTTGGACACTGTGGACATAGATTTGAGGGGGGGGGGTGACTGGAAGAATGTATAAAGTAAAAAAGAGCTAGTTTGGCAACTCAGACTAGCAACTAATTTTCCACCAGGTATAAAGGATTCCTTGACAAAACTTCCAGCCCTGAAATAAAAATCTATGAAACTAAGTATTTTAACATTTTTACATGCATTACTGTGCCTGCATTTTTAAATATATACTGAAGGTATTTAATATATAACAGTGTTTTATTTGTAAAAAGCTAAGTTGGCTTGAATATGAACACCCTGTGTATTTAATACTCCTCATGTGACATTTTACATGTGACTTTTTTTGACAATACCAGTTTATCTATTATGTAATGGTTCTTGAATCAGTGTGCTTTATTCTGATCAAGTATTCTATGTAAAAGACGAAAGTACTTAATCTTGGTGTGTGTTTTTACCGCAATAAACAGAGTTCGTATACAGGCTTGTTTGGTGCGTTTTCCATTTGGTTCCTGGTCTTCTATTATTTGCACTTCACCAGGTATTTGGATAATGACAAGATGATATCAGAGTTACATAGGCACATCCAGAGTACATCAAATCCTTCTTTCCCTGGTTTTACAATTTGGGAGAGAATATAGGTAGAATGATGGATAGATTTAAAGCAAAGGCAAACTATGATAGGATGAGTAGTGGTGGTGGTGAGTTAGTCAACTATCTCTAAGGAAACTCAGACTTCATCAACCATGAGAACTAGAAACTTAAATATTCTCTTGCAGATAATCAGAGTAATAAGTACAACAGGCGTCTAAATAATATCCAAAAAATCTTGGTCAAATGAACACAGATTTTACTTTTCAAAACAAAGTAAAGTTTCCAAAGCATCATATGTATACTACGTGGTCTTGCACACCTAAACCCCTTTTTAGAACACCTTGAGCAACAATAGGACAGGCTAGAGGATAGTAACTCACACAACTATACAAGAATTGGTGGTACAGAATCCTAGAATAATCCCTGGTTATTATTGTGGCACCAACTAATACATCCTTTCCAATTAATAAACAAAATATTTACAAGTAGTAGGGTTTATCACCTCCTTAGTACCTACCACAAGTCCTCAAAAACAAGATGTCTAAAATGTATCAAATTAGAATTATCCAGGTAATAAACTGCAAGTAAGTGTTTCAGACTGGAGTGCATCAAACTCCGCCTGGTCATGTGTGAGTAGATTCAATCTGTTACAAAGTTTGTGGTAATTGCCCTTAGTCAATTCCATAAGAAATAACCACATTTGCCTGGGCCAAAAGGAAGTTACCACAATGATCTTTGGAGAGCTCTTCTGAACCTGGATATCAGTGGAATTGGTGGAAATGCATACAGAAACATTCCCTTTGAAGGCAATGAAAACACATCTGTTTTCTAGACCTGCCTGCAATGAGTCCTGGTACAAAATCTATCTAGTTATCAGATTTGAAATAAGACAAATGTATGTATTTGATGTGTTTCTCACAATTGGCTCAATTCCTGGAAGACACCCTCATTCAATTTCCATTTGTGAGGGTCTGCTACTACATTGTGCTCTGACAGAATGTAGAAAGCTGAGAAGCTTAAATAATGTTTTAAAGAGACCTCCCAAGCCACCACAGCTAGCCCATGCAGAGGGTATACTCTGATGCCCCCTGTTTATATACCACATCATTGTGCTGTTGTCTGTAATCTGCAAAGGTCACAGGGCCACAGATGAATAAATTATATTGCAAGAATCACAACAAACATCTCTCTGATATTAAGTGCTTTGGCCTGTCTGATTTGTTCCAAGGATCCTACACTTTTACCACCATTGAAACAGTCCTCCCACCCCAATCAAAATCTGAAGAGTCTGTTTTGATAGATTCAGCTTGGGTTGAAACAGTCCTCCCACCTCAACCAAAATCTGAAGAGTCTGTTTTGATAGACTGAGCTTGGGTTGAAAGAAACAATGGGAGACCTGGATTCAGGAAGGCCTGTTGTCTCCACCAAAGCAGTTCTCTTCACAAAATCCAAGATTATGATTAGAAATTCTAGAAGATGAGAATGCTGGGTCCACATAGTTTTCAAAAACCACTGGATATTTCTCATGTGCAACCTGGCAAAAGGAATCATGAGAATCATACATGTCATGAACCACAGAATCTGGAAATATTCCCTAGCTGAAGTCGGACACTGATTTCAGCAGCACAGGAATATGTCTAACTACTTTATCCGGTGTTGAGAATGCCTTTTGCAGGGAAGACTCTAAAAGGCACACTAGAAATAAAATTTTGGGAGATGGAATAAATGGATTTTTGACTGCTGATCTTAAAAGTCTAGGTTGAGAAGGAAGTCTGCAACCCATGAAAGGGACTCCTGACACCTGAAAAAAAGACTCAGTAAAGAAAAATGTTAATACCATGCAGTTGGCTATCACAGGAGACAGATATTTTGTAAATACCACTGGAGTTTTTTGGTGACTCAAGATTGACTGTCAGGGTTGTTGCATAAAGAAAGCACATCCTAGCATAAAAGTGGTAAAATATGGCATATCCACTTGTATCATGTCATAGTATCTCCTCAAAGAAGGTGAGCATCCATTTGCTCCTACAAGAATATTGTACTCATTCTGGACACAGTTTGAAGGAGGGGAAAATTTCTCAGTAGGACAATCAGAGGAAGCACTGTCCTCAGAATCAGTGGGCTTGCGAAGATAATGTAAAAGAAGCTCAGTCAATATCAGGATCCTCTGAGAAAACAACCTCATGAAGTGTAGCTTAGGTTAATGCCAACATTATCCAGCTGATCCACTGGATTCAAAGCTTACAATAACCCCTGAGCTTAGGTAAATAATTTCATCTTTAATCTACAGAGTTGTCAAATGAAATAGATCTAGCGTTTTCTTTTTTCTGAGAACATCCCTAAAAAGAGGCCAACTAATGAATGGCATTTAATTCTTGAGAAATGGATCTCTTACCCCAGCCACCCCAAGAAGAACCTCCAAGAGAAACTCCCATACCCAAAGATGAATGTTATCCCATGCCTAGCATAAACACTGTAATAGCCTAAGATGATGGTACTAATCCCCGGTCCATGGTGACAAAGAACTATGCCAGACAGTCCCAGAGAAACAAGCATGTGGTCCGAGGAACTAATGGTGGTCACTACAGCATCATCCATCAAAGGCTGAGATTTAGACAGACTGCAGTACTGGGAAAGGCTCAGCTTTGTTTTTTTTCTCCTTAGGTACACCAGGAAAGGATCTGCAAGACCAATAAAGGAATCAATGTTTCTACTGAGGGAGAAGCCTGTTTGCCAGAAGGTGTCAGTCAAAAGATAAGTCATCACTGCAGTGTTCACAACCAGTACATACACTTAAACCTTCCCTACAGTCCCCTCAATATTCACAAAGAAAATGCACAAGCAATACACCTTAGTACAACAATGAAGTGCCCTTTTATTAAAATGTCACAGACTTAAATAAGATGCAGGAAAGTTGTCACAAAAGCATAAAACACATTTTCCTTACAGTCCTTCAAACTCACAGCTTTAAGTACACAAGCAGCACATTTTTCTAACAAAAGGTGACCAAGACAACCTTAAAAAGCCAATACTAAAACAGCTTGTCTAATCAGTTATTTCTATGAGACAGTAAATTCAGTAAAGGTCCTGTGTTCTTAAAAAGATTGGTATATATTTCTGTCACAAAATATGAAAACAATATTTGTGTGGAAGTGTTCCCCAACCAGAATGTAGCTGCCAGAAAAGGAAGATCAGAGCAGTCTATAACTCATACGAAGACCAGAGGTGCTCTCTTGAGCAATAAAGTACCGAAGAGAGTCACAACCAGACTGCTGTTTCCTCCACTGGGGTTCTCAAGTCACAGCAGCCTGGGCTCAAGTGTGTGGGAGGGAACAAAAAACTTTTTAGCTGACCAAACATTATATTCTGGGCAGGATATAACTTATATAATCATAGACTACTGCAGCAGTGAGAATGATTGCCATTTTTCCTACATTATACAAATTGTATCTTTTCACTCAAATCATCTCAAGTGACAACATAATAAAGTCGGACATTAACATCTCTATATCCACTTCCTCTATTCTTATTTCTCACATCAATAATCATCATCAACAACCCCTCCCCCCATTTTGTACATGGGGTCAGGGGGTCATGTTAACTGTTGCCATCTCTCTCTCTATTCAACGCCACACTCCTGCCTAGTTTGACACTCATGCCTTGACTGTTGCAAATCCTCTCTCACACAATCCAGCCACCTCTTTGCTTGACATCTTCATTTCCTCATATTCTTCCCGTCTGTCCCAAATGTTCTTCACCAGATTGCCTTCTGCTTTTCTGCACATGTGCCTGAACCACAGTAATCTATTCTCTTTGATGTTTTCTGCAATTGGAGCTAACTTGGCTTCTGCTCTTATGTCCTCATTTCTTCATCTGTTCCACAGTGTGCATCCTATCACTTCATTTTCAGCATCTCTAGCTTCGTCATCTACTCTGCATTTACTGCCCAGGTTTCTGTACCATACAGTAGTACTGGTCACACCACTGTTTTGCACACCTTACTTTTCAGCCCGTTTGACATTCATCTGTCATACATTACACCTGACACTCTGTGCCAGTTTGCTGAAGCCCCTCGGATTCTAGCTTTGACCTCTTCGTTCAGACTTCCCTTCTCCTCAGCCACCCCTCCCAAACACTTGAAGCTGTTAACCAGTTCCACTATCCTCCCTTCTATCTGTTCTCAGCTTCTTCTGATGTTCTCAGTTTGTTGCCATTATCACTGTCTTATCTGTGCTTAGTTTCATCCCATGTGCCTTCAAGTTTGCATTCCATTCCCCTACCTTTCCTGAAGTTTTTGCTCAGAGTCTGCCTGTAATGCCACATTATCTGCATACAGTAACTTTGTTGATCTATTCCCTCCAACCTGTTTGCTGAGGTACATCATCACCAGTATATACAGCAGTGGGCTCAGAGCTGAACCCTGGTGTACACCCATTCCCACTGGGAAATTCTCTGTGAGAACGAACTTTCATACTTGAGACTTTGGATTTTTGTACATCACCTGCACTAATTCTGTCAATGCTTCTGGGACTTTGAACCAAGCAGGACTGCGCAAATCAGCTTTCTTCGGACCTTGTCATGTTTACTCCAAGTCTAGGAATGCCCAATTGGACTCTTTCCTCATCTCTAGCTTCTTCTCCACTATCTGTCTCACTGCAAATATTGGGTCAGCTGTGCTGTATCCTGATCGGAATTTGAACTATCTCCCATCTTACATTCTACTACTTTGCGTATCCATTTACCAATCACCCACTCCAGACCTTTTATACAATGTGAAAGGAGTTTGATACCTCTGTACTGCCCACAGTTGCAGCTGTTCTTTTTGTTCTTGTATAGTGGCACAAGTATGCTTATTCTCCAGTCCTCTGGGATGCACCTCTCTCTCAACACCACTATGATTACCCTCAGGAGCCATTTCTCTCCTATGTCACCCAGTATCTTTATCATATCTGCTGTGACCTTATCTGAACTTGCTGCTTTCCCTGACTTCATTTTCCTTACTACTATTCTTACTTTTCTACAGTGAGCTCCTCTTCTCTCATCGTAGGCTGTATCTGGGGCAGTCCAGCTTCTGTGGGGTTTCCTCATTCAGAAGCTGCTGGAAGTGCTCTTTCCATCTGCCTTTGATGTCCCGTGGACTGGTGAGCAGGTGGTTGCCAGCATCCCTTATGAAGGGTGTACAATTATCTTCTTTATCTTTCTATCATTGCCTTGGAACCTGATACAGTTTTTTTTTTTGTGCCACCTACTGATTCATTTCCAGAAGCTGGTGGAGTGCCTACAGTGCCCTATTCTTTGCTATTGCAACTCCTTTCTTAGCCTTTTTGTTAGCCAACCAGTATTCCTTCCTAGCCTGGTCCATCTTTTCCATCTCCCACTTTTTCCTGCACTCCTTTCTTTTGATGTCTTCCTGGACTTCTGCATTCCACCACTAGCTTTTCTTATTATCTTATTTCTATACCTGGCTTGGCCACATATCGGTTTTGTAGTCCTCACACATGTTGTTTTGAGGCACTACCATTCTTCTTCAACTCCACCTATCTCATCCTCTTCTTGGAGTGCTACAGCCCCAAGTAATTCCTTGAATTGTTGTAATTGTCTCTGTTGACCATTGAGCCTTCTCTAACCTCTGCTTGCAGCTGATTGTGACAAGTGGTTTATATTGAGGGCCAGCTGTTTCAACAAGGATGGCTTTGCAATCACTGATTCTACCCCAGTGACCTTTCCTTACTAGAAGGAAGTCTACCCGAGTTGCATGTTGGCCACTCTTGTATGCAATATTTTGTCTGTCTCTGTCTTTCTGAACCATGTGTTGGCTACTATCAAGTCATTTAACAGATAGAAGTCTAGAAAATCTTCTCCTTTATTCCTGTTGCCCCACCCATGTAGACCCAGGCAGTCCTCATATTCTGGTCTGTCCCAATATTTGCATTCAAGCCACCCATTCTGGTCTGTCCCAATATTTGCATTCAAGCCACCCATTATCAACACCAATTCATGTTGTCCTACTATTCATCTAGTAGGTCACACAACTGCTGTCTGAATGTACTTCTCTCTTCACTATCACAACCCTGTGTGTGGCATAGGCTGAGATTATGAATACTACCCTATCATTAGGCTGGAGTCTGTCACTAATTCTGATGACATCCATCACTGCCTTCTGAAGCCTCTCACCACAATTCCCACACCATTTCTAGCCTGTCCTCTTCCTGGGAAGTAAACTCTGCATCCTAAGCCCAGTGACTTTACTGCACTGTCCTTCCACCTTGTCTCCTGGATACATAGAATGTCCAGCCTCCTCCTTACCATCCTATCATCCACTTCCAAGCTCCATCCCATCACTGAACATATAAGTGTGTACCAATTCTTAGTTCATGTTTGATAGGTTGATTGGTTTTATATCCAGTTGTCACTCAACAGGGCTATCCCAGGTAACCCACGCTGGACAACTGTACACTGGACAGTCAGTAGCTTATTGATCCAAGGCTGCTGGGCTTTACGGTGGACACACAATGGTCAATAAGGGCACATACATCCCTTCCACCTTTAGCATGGATCTCTGGCATAAGTTAGAGTAGGTCAGATCCTCAATCCGCGTATCACGGGCAAATACCCATGCCCATTTGGTGATATTATAGGTTCATAGGTAGGTACTAGGCTATTGGCCCTAGGGCCTATATAAGCCTAGCCAAATGTATCCTGGCTTTTGCCACCCAAGAAAATTATTTTCCTGTGCCACTGTCGAGCAGAGCCACAGAAGTGATCCCCGGGGTGAATCACAGAAGTGATCCCCGGGGTGAATTTCCTATCTCCCATCCAATCATCAAGATTTTTCTTGAAGAGTGCTAATGAGGAGCTTTGTTTGATATAGATAGTTTGTTCCAGAGTATGGGAAGTCTCTGGGACAGGAATCTATCCCTCCAGCATGTTCCATTTATTGTGGTGATGAGGTTTATGTCCCTAGAGTGTGTAGCTCATAGGGATTGGGATTTCTTTAAGCGGAGCATGTCTAAAAGCTCTAGGTTTGACATAGCTTTGTGTGTTAGGCAGAGATTGCCTCTGAGAAGGCAATATGCAACGGAGTAAAGCTGCAGTTTTTTGAGACGGTCTGCATTGGGCATCACTTTGAGGCCGGTAATCCTCTTTGTGAGGTATTTCTGTGGCCTTTCCAGTTGTTGTAGATGTCTTGTGAGGTACATACCAAAAGGCATTGTACTCTATAATGGGTCTAATGAGTGACGAGTAGAGGGGAACAATGACCTTTTTTTCCTGGATGAGAAACCTTATGTGATGAGGTATGCCACGTAGAAGGATTTCCTGACTACTGTGGCGATGTGATTATCAAAGGAGAGACTACTATCCACCTGTGTCCCAAGGTCTCTTATCACACTTTCTGTGTTAAGTTACCACATCAACATGTTTTTTCTAATATCTTTCCATCTCATCATGCCTACAATTAAGCCTTTTGAAAACTTTTACTACAGGTCTTTATACTTGTACCCCACCACTTCCAAAAATTTAAAAGGGGGGAATTCTCCTGGTGCCCTGGACAAATCTTCCCTCGTAAGTATGATTGTCAGCTTGAATCGCCCCAGATAACAGGCTACTGGCCTAATGGAACTAACCCTACAGTAAAATTAATAAAATAAAAAAAATGAATGGGAATGAAAATATAACGGTAAATGGGGTGCATCTACCATTTTCTATACACATTAATTTTGTTAATAATTTCTGTTCTGTGAATGCAGGGCTACCACCTTTTCAAATGCCAAAAGCAGGACATATGTATAAGATCTGCAGGACAAACCATATCCACAATCATTGTAAAGGACATAATTTCATTTAAGTAATACAATGAAAGCTTAGTGTTAAGGCATTTTAATTGTTTTATACCTTATTAAGGCGTTTCTGATACAAAATCCTTACCTTTCATAAGGAGAGGAAGGTTAGAAAGTATTTATCTTAAAATTTCAGCGACTTGGCCATTTTCTTGTTTTAAACTGGACATAACTGCTAAAGAAAGACTGTGCTGCAAAAAAAGGTGGATCTTAAGCCAATAATATGCCTGTAACTGTTGCAAATCGAGTTCAGTGCTCCTGCAAAGATTAAAGAGTAACCTAGGGAGAATGGCAAAAATAGCACATTACCATAGTGTTAAGCACAAGAACTTCAAGAAGTCAGAGATTACTCAAGTACCTTATTTGTCAACTTACTGGTTGTTAATCAAATTAAACTGCATTACTTCTGAGGTACACTTCTCAAACACATCCCAGACACAAAGTAAAAAAAACTGGCCACTGTACAATTTGCTTAAAGACATATTTTGATTAACATGTCTGCTCCAAAACAAAACATTTTATTACAGTCCAGGGCTGTAATAAGTAAACAGCAATACTAACAGGTTCTGTTGAACAACCCCCCCCCCCCCGAAAAAAAAGAAAATACATTTTAACTAAATACAGCTGAGCGCTGTAAAAATATTAACCAACTAAGTCACCAACATTCAAACTACCTGTAAGGGAAAAAAATCACACACTTGACACTTCCAAAGTCAAGCTTTATTTTCGCACAATCTATTCACTTATATATGATGCTTGCATTTTAATTAAAAAATATGAAAGTGTGTGGAAACCAGCCATCGTTTTAGTTGGATGTGTACCAAAATTAGAGACGATTAAACTTTGAAAAACTAGTGAACACTGCCGTACCACTGCCCCCCACCCCCTTTCTTGAAACAAATGGAAATCGTTTTCTGAG
Source organism: Protopterus annectens (assembly GCF_019279795.1). Classification (NCBI taxonomy): domain Eukaryota; kingdom Metazoa; phylum Chordata; order Ceratodontiformes; family Protopteridae; genus Protopterus; species Protopterus annectens. The sequence continues at coordinate 625,262,493 of NC_056734.1, forward strand.
AATCCTTATTCTTTTAAGAAATGCTAATTAACAACCGGGAAAAAAAAAGAGATAAAGTTCTTGAGTCATCGAGAAACTACTTAATGCAGATTAAAACGATGCATCCTCTATCGAGCTATACATCAAAAAGCAAAGCAATTAGAATGTAAATACAATTAACAGAAACAGGCATAATAAAACTATGATTAAACCAATGATAAGTCATTATACAAGTAGGGAGGCAACAGCATATTTCTGAACTACTATTTGAGTTAACACCCATACCTGCCAAAGGTACATCATTACGAGAAACGTTCATTTTAATCTCAAAAAGGCGATCTTCCTTCCTATTTTGTCAACATATTTTCTAACTAGTATCCACAGTAAATCGTGTTATCAAAATAACATCGTAAACGTATAAATTAACACATTTAATCATCTTATGAGCTTCCTACTTGAATATGTTAATAAGGTGTTGGATTGTGCTCCACATTTTGCCCATTTGTTCCACAGTAAGTGGGACAGTTGATCCACATTTTGTGGCTGGAAGTTTGAGAGATGTGTTAATACCAAGCTAATGGGTAAAGATGACTTACTTCAGGTAGGGTGGGGGACACATAAAAAATGATCGCGCACAAAAAACTTCAACTAACTGGTGCACACAGCCGAATTACCAACTGTATCTTTCTCATAGATTATGAGACCACCTCCATTCAGTTTAAATTAACTCAATTTGGCAATCTACTCGCAAAATAATTGAGCGTACATCTCAACCCCTCTCCTCGAGACTAATCAAACATACAAGCTAAAACAAGTAAACCAGCCATTTTAATTTCCAATCAGCTGACTCTGTTGTACACACAAATTCCCACGACAATGTCAAATACCCCTTACATTACACTGAAGTTCGAGTTCGCAGAGCCACCGCGTGCTGGAAAAAAGACGTGCCTGACACGTAGTCAGTTACTGTGAAGAATTGACATAATCAAACCCCTTTTTCTTATTCGCAAATGGGGTGTCACCATACTCTCAACTGTCCATTATTTTGACTCATATTTTAGCTTGTTCGTCTTAATCCCTCTTAAAACTGGTAACTTTTGGAGTAAAAATTGTGAATTACATTTAATAGATAATTACACTTATCAGAGTTATAGGCTTCTTTTACTTCAGAAAATGTAAATAAACACTAGTTCACATTCTCTTACTCTATCAATGCCTCAAGTTCACATAACTAATAATCAAATAGTACCATGATTAAGCCTGAATTCGTCCCAAATGTTGAGATTTGTCCTAGACTGGTTGAAAGTTGCGGTTATCACTTCGGCATTTAGTCAACGAGAACAAAACACTTGGGGGGCGGATGAAATTACAATATAAAGTTGATCCATACCTTGATATCGACATAGGGCCCTCAGATTTGACCTTGCCCCACAGAGTTAATAATTTTCTTCAGTTTGTTAGACCTTTTTAAGAGTATTTAAGGTAGCATACGTTATTAGATAACTGAATAACAAACAGTACATATTAAATAAGACGAAAGGTATGCTGCACATATTAAACACAAAATTGTTTTCATCTTTCAATTTAACATGTTTTATTTTGAAGAAGCCATCAAGATAGCATTATAACTGCATTCTAACTATATAATTTGTTGCCGTATTCTATATATTATTAGGGTTGCCACCTTTTCAAATGGCCAACGTGGGACATTTTTGGTACAAACATCAGATTTTAGAGGCCGACACATACCCACGGTCAGTGCAAAGGATAGAACTTAACTTTTTTGCCTAAATAAAAGCTTATTCTTGTAGCATTTTAGTTGCGTATTCTGTTTCTTATAACATTTAGGTATTTTAGATACAGAATAACTGTTTTATGCAACTATTACATAAAATATAGGACATAGTTTTGTCCTACAATCTCAGGACATTTGCCATTTTTACAATTTTTGGTCAGGACACAACTGGCCAAAGAGGGACTGTCCCTTGCAAAGTGGGACAGGTGGTAACCCTATGTATTATCGAATTGCTTGATACTTTTTAATTGTATGCCTTGTTTGAACTCATCCCATGGGCTTCCTCTCCTCCCCTCCCACACACATATGACATTTTCTTGCATGTCTTCTGTTCTTATGTTGCTTGCTATACTGATAATTCACAAATGAGAATCAATGGGAAACTTCCACTAGCAGAAATCAAGAAAATGAAGACTGCCGCTAGTAATGCCAATAGCTCAGGCTGAGATTGCTCAGCATCAGCAAGTGGGAAAAGAGCATTTGCTTCTGCCACAGCATCCGATTCCCCTATTTTCCCAGCAGACAATAATTAATTATAAGATTGCTCTATATAACAGTAACAGACATAGCACAGCAGATGTCAACCAAAGGAAAGAAATGCAAAGATCCAGCAGAAATATGCTTTAGAGAATATAGAGTGCTACATAAATATATGGCAGTTAGACAATAGTCAATTAGAACAGAGAAGGATGCACTATCCCTGCACTCCATTTTGCCTTCTCGATCTTTAGAGCTCACGCATTTGAACAGGTGAACCAGGGGCAATTTTCAAAAACTTTCCAAAAGGTAGAAACATACCTCCACTGAAATGGCAAGACAATACTTAGCTTTGCAAACTTTTTTTCCTGACCGGTTGAAACTGTTACCTTGCGTCCTCCTGGTGGAGAATAGAGGTAAGTGGTTAGTGATCCACCAGGCAGATGTTTTTTTTAAATGAGCAAGTGCAGGACCCCAGAACCCTGCACTCAGTCAGCATGTTTTTGTTTTTTTTTCAGATAGACGTTCGCTTCCTGAGTGGATCAGCTAACAGGTTGCTGGTCGCACAGTCCTTCATCTTGAATTGAAGTTCTTAGAAGCATCTAATTAGTAGGGCAGCTATAGTGGTGCAGTGGTCAGCATTGCTGCCACACAGCAAAAGGTTCTCTGGTTCGATTCTCGGCTGGGGTGCCTTCTGTGCGGAGTCTGCATGTCCTCCCTATAGTCACGTGGGTTTCCTCCGGGTGCTCCGGTTTCCTCCCAAAGACATGCAGTAGGTGGATTGGACACTCTAAATTGACCCTAGGTGTGAGTGTGTGCATGTGTGTGCCTTCTGTGGAAGGTTGGGTGCCAGGCTGGCAACTTGACACTAAAACTCCACTGCAATCATGAGCAGACAGGTGATCCGCTGTGGTGACCCCTAACCGGGAAAAAGCCAAAAGAAGAAGAAGCATCTGATTAGTACAAGGCTATAAGTAAAGCTTTAATTTTTTGAATAACATGGCTTTCTCCCTTTTTTAGATGAAACCCTCACTTTAATGCTTATGTTTGACTCTTGTATACAACAGTCGAAATATATAAAATAAGTGTGAGCGTTTCTTCCAGTTGACAAGTGGCCTGTTGTATTTTTTCAAGTTTTCCTATGGAAGCTATACATTCCAACTAATTAATTAACTTTAAAGGGATATAAGGAATAAAGACATCATATCTAAATGCTCTGTATATCTACAACACACCAAAATATATATTTACTGCAAAGTACAGAACCTTATGCATGCTGTAGGCATGGACTGGAGATTGTATTTTCTGGAGGAGTGCTGTAGGCAGCCCACCGAAGCATTTTATCTGGCCCTTGGTATGTCTTACAACATACTATTTTGAATGGACAGATACATGTGCATCATGGTAAAATGGCCCCCCAAACCTTGCAAAGTATGGTAATTGGAACCTGAACCATAGCCAGCCTTAGGCATAGGCCAACTGGGTGGCGCCTAGGGCACTGCTCTAGCAAGGGTGCTTTTCCAGTAATCTGGATGGTATAGGTAGACCAGGATGGAAACACTGGGTGGTATGGGGGTGCTGTGAAGACCTTTTGTCTAGGGCACCAGTTGACCAATGGCCGATCCTGCCTGAACTGTTTGGTAACATACCTCTCATCTGTCCAGATTTTCATAGACTGTCCAGATTTTATTTTTTTTTGCCTGTTTTTTTTTTTTTTTTTTTTTTTTGGTCCGTTAATCATAAATTTGTGGTATGCTAGCAAAACATTGTGGTTGAAGTTATTAAATAATGACTTAACATTTGAGTTTCAGAGTTCATATCTTTTAGAAAATGCATGCTAACATAGATCCTTTTATTATAGCAACTTTCTAGTTTTATAAGAGCAGTATCTAAAATTTGTCCCTGCTTTGGGCCTTTTTCTCCCCATTATTTTAGACTTTGCCAGATTTCTTGAACTAAGAGGCTAAGAGGTGTGTTTGGTAAGTGGCATGTGAGCCAAAAAGGTCTGACATCCCTGATTGAAATAATCTTAGCATGAGTGGCACATTCTTCTCCATGTAAATTTAGAAGGTAGTTCAGCCCACATCCCAATCTACTTCAAGGAATATTTAAGTATAGGGCTACCAGTCATCTGTCCCTTTTTTCCTGACAGCCTAGAGTATAAAAGGCTGGTCTGGTAATTCATAAAATACTTCATAAACTTCTGTGTTTTTACCACAGTAAATAGAAAACCACCATAAAGTCACTGCCTCAAAATTTCAGTTTTCATATAAGCTTTGCAACAACATAATGCAGTTGAATGTGCCAGGAATTAGAGGGGTAAAAAGAAAGAAATGCTAATACATTCAGCTGCAATAACAACCTCATTTATGTAAAAAAAAAAAAAAAACAATGGATGGGGAGGGTGTGGAGTTAGTGGGGCAAGGAGGATAGCTAGGCAGAGCAAGAGTGAGGCTTTTTTTCCACCTTTTTTTGACTCTCAATAAGGTGGAGACCCTAGTTAAGGAGGATGAACATTCTTCAAGATATTATGAGGACTGAGATGGTCATTTGTAGGCAGATGACTCTTCTAAAGGAGAGACACTCTACTAGAACCAAATCAATCCCCCACCTAACCAGGCTTTACCTATCTTCCCCTCTATCAAAAATAAAATAAGTCTGAAGTTTTTAATTTCAGGTTTATTTTCCATTTCATTTTTCATATCCAACACTGATAACTTCCACAATAAGCTCATACCTTTATTTTAAGAAAATAACATATTCCCTTGTTACATATTTTGTAAACAGTAATGAAGTATTATGATTTTATTCTTTTGTTGTATGTTTACAGTTACCTAGCAGAAGATTCTCGCTTTTGTGTACAGAACAGATATTTTTATAACTTTCCAAAATTGCATTTGAGTGCACTGTACATTCATGGAGGTTTGACTTGAGAAATGAAGCACCAATGTGGGCCCTTTAAATGAATAAATTAATGACTGCACTGTTTGAAATGTCTACCTGAGAAGTCTCTGTCTTGTAAAAGGAGTTACACTCTGGAAAAGTAGGAATTGTCTTATTGTCCTCTATCTAATTGGTAAGACCTGACCTACAGATGAGCACAATAACAGCTTACAGCACCTAACTGAGATACCTTTTCACATTGTTTTTCACATTAATATTCATGAAACATCTATTAATTCTGCAGTATTAAAATATGGTTCATAAGATTACTTGCTTTTTATCTAGTGAACTATAATGTTAAAAGTTTTTCCCTTCAAAATGGAGCTACTCAGGTGTTTGCTTGATTGATCAGTTGGTTTTAACAAGTTCTAGTTATATATCATTTGCCTTTTGTTTGTGAACTGCACTTTGCAGCCCTGAGTGTTTCTTAGAATTGCAATGTATGTGACAGAGATGGAGAGAGAGAGAGAGAGAGAGAGAGAGAGAGAGAGAGAGAGAGACAGAGGATAACTGATATACATAAGATATTTTATTTTTATTGCACTGTACTGTTAATTAAATCTGATAACAATGCCAAGCTAATAAACTAATATGCTGGTTATGCAAGTACAATATCACCTGCTACTTTGTTTGCTGCATCTAGTAAACAGTTGTAAGATCAGATATGAGTGCAGTTCTAAAACACAGTAACAGCCCAGATCACCCGTGCCTTCATTTTCTTCTTTTTTTGTCTCATGCAGAGTAGCTGCTAAAACACAACTGTAATGACATAAACATCAATATTATATACAAACATAAAAAGTATTTGAAAAACAAACCATGGTTTTCTAAATCTGTAAGAGTGCTGCAAATGCAACATATGGAACCATCCCTCCTCAGTCCCAGTCTCCTTGCTTTAATCTGTAGTGGGCATTGTTGAAGCTTTTCAATGACATACACCATACCACTGCCTCCAGAAATGCATTAGCCTTGCAGTGTGGCACAGAGGTATGGAGCGCTGACTGTAACCCAGGAGACAGGGGTTTAATTAATATCCCTAGCACTGGAGGAACCAAACAGGTAGGGAGGGGAAAGATTGTAGTAGCATGGCCCACTTGCCTCTGTCAAAGATGGGGAGTGTGTGCACCCAGGGACATAGAGGGAGGGGAGAAACAGGGTAGTTTGGAGGGAATAACCTTTGTGGAAGTGATGGGATGTTCTCTGCAATCACATCACTGTATGCTCCCCCTGGGTGCCTCCCTGAGTGTGTGTAGTTAGGGATGTGGAGAAGAGCAACAAACTTCAAACCATCCCTGTAAGTTGCCTCACTGATGACCACCTCTCAATCATTTGTCACCCAGTAAAGGGAAGGGAATGAGTGGGCTGATAGACCAAGAAGGGAGTGATGCCAACTAGCAGGGATAAAGACTGCAAGGAAAATGCATTGCAGAGACTCATTGCCCTGTACAAGCACAGGAATCTGTCTAGTCCCAAACTAACCACCACAAGTGTTGAGAAAAAAAAAAAACAGAGAAACTAGTGGACTTGAAACTTTGTTGATGAGCCCAGTCACAATAATTTCCAAAAATCATGAAACCCAGGTAGTGTTCCAAAGCAACAAATCTTTATTCATCACAGACAAGCAATCCTCGGTAAGAAAAAAAAATCAGAAATATTTTAACAACATTAAACATATTAGCTTTTATATACTTAGAAGTAGGTGTGGAAAATATATGCATTGTTTAATTATAAACCAGCCTATTCATGACAAACAATGTACACAGCATAAGGAGTGCTTGTAGCTAAATGGACTCTTTTTAATAGATGGCCCATAGGGGAACCTCCACTAGTGGGCAGGATGTGAGGATTCAGTTAGAACAGAAGTAAAAAAACTGTACAATAGGCAGTGAAGGATCTGAGCAGAGAAGCTCATGCAAGCTATTCTTGATAGATTTAGTAGTTCTGGTAAGTTTGAAAAGTACTCTAATTTGGCCCTCTCCTTTGTCAAAGATTTTTTTTGCCTTTGACTGGTTTATTTGCTTTTTTGTTTCTTTTATTTTTTTAAGCAAGAAATATCTTTACTGAATTATGTCTTATGACATAGGCGAACATACATTAATGTTAATGAAAACAAACCATATTGAGATATTTTCAGTTCTAATTACACATCACATATAATCTTCTATACAGTCATTACACAGCTCATTCAATTCCTTCCTTCCCTTAAACCTCATTCTTCATCCAAAACATTATTCTGCATGTATTGTTCCCACAATTCCTATTTTTGTCTTATGTAATTTGCTTCTACCCTTTTCTGAATATCCCACTTAAATTCCTTTATCTATGTTACTATATTCACTACTTCTAGTAAGTTGGATTAGACTTTGATTTCATTTTTCTAGTAATTTTTTTTTTTTGGCAGCCACCAGAACTAAACTCAATAAGGCCTTACTATGTCTAGACAATTCCAATCCTGTATCACAGCTCAAAAAATAATTTCCTTAGTTATATAAGTGTCCTCACCCAGTATTTCTGAAAGAGGAGTCTGCAGGGAATGTTTAAAGTCTAAAATCCCGGCAACTAACACAGCATGAACAGATAAACAAACATGAAAAGCGTAAAAAATGTTCCTGTACTAAAATACAAAAGTTTATTATAGTAAAGGGTAAGCGCTTTCACAGTAAAACTGCTTCCTCAGACCTAACAACAGACATAAGGTTCTACATTTTAAAATACATAACTCTGCCCCCTGTAAATAACAAAATAAAAGTATTAATGACAATCACTTAAAAAATAAATCACTTACATCAGTTCAAAACACAAACCCAGAAGGTTTCATAAATCAAATTCAAAATATACATCACAAAAAGTGGCTTACAAAACATCATTGCAAATCTTCCACTCTTTCTTACTGGAATCCTAAAATTATTCCATGTAGTAGTTATACACAAACATCTTAAAACAATAAAATAAGTTACTAAGGACAACAGCAGTTCCTACATGACAATGTGCATATACTGTGGTAGCTACTCTTGATGACATTATCAAAACACAGCACCATTAGAAATCTTTGACATTTCTTATAACGATTATTATGTGCCAAATACCAGAGAGCATTAAATAGTACAACAAAATAAATAATTAAGGACTTCCATGTCTTCTACAAAACAACATACCATCACAGTGATGTCCAATCATAGTGACATCGTCATAACCTAAAAAGTAGAAAAAACAAAACAAAAACTATATGCATATATCGTCTAATCACTGCCTAAACTAAAAATTCTATGACACTTAGCTGTGTAAAAATGAAATAGCATTATACATTAACACAACAACAAGAATTATAATTATATAGTCAATTTCAATTAATGAGGTAGCGAACGTGCTTTCAGTGCTGGTTTTAATGACACCATCTCATTCAGTCCAGGGGGTCTATAAGACCTCATTTTAAGTATCCAGTTCTGTTCTTTGTTCCTTGCTATAATAAACTTTCATATTTTAGTACAGGAAAGTTTTTTATGGTTTTCATGTTTGTTCACCTGTTTGTGCTATGTTAGTTGCCAGGATTTTTGTTTACATTCATGCTTTTGTTTTATCTCAGGCAACTTTTACCTGATGGCTCTCATTTTTATTTCTGCAATTTTTAAAGTCTGCCAACTCATTATAGCCCTAAAAATATGATCCCAAGTGCCTCTTTCTTCCCCATCATACCTCCATTTGCAATATACCTGAGGAAAATTCTTTGGAGTCTGCTTGGGGTATAAAAATACCTATCCAAACACTTCCAAGCAAAGATCCTAAATCTCCTAGACTTTGTTGTATATTTGGAACCCCTACATATAACTTCCCATTATTTCTTTGTGAATTGCTTATCCAATCTCTCTTCCAAATCCTAACGTCCTCTGATTGATTCATCAATTATCATGCAATATTTAAATGCCCTACTAATTATTCATTTTTTGCAACAGCTTCTATCTAGATTCTGCTAAGAACTCTACCAATTCTGGTCTTCCTTTCTATTTGCCTATACTCTGATATCAATCCTTGATAGGAAAGGCAATCTCTAGCCTCCAGTCCAAATGAATTCTTGGCCTCTTCCCATTCTATTACCTTTCCCCTCTGATTATTTGCTCCCAGTATCTTGGGTTCTTTGCCAGTTTTCTCCAGTAAATTCTAGTCCCCTCTTGCCTATTCTTTGTGCCCTAATTGCATACATCCCTATCGGCAGAATCTCTTTTCTAAATTCCTCTGTTGGCTTAGTTCTTATAACACTTACTGCTACTTCATGAATATAACATTTTGTATGGTTATTGTTATTTTAATTAAGAATCAGCATCCAAAATCTCAGTCTCTCATTATTTCTTGAGCTTCCCTGCATTTCATCATCACCATTTTCCACTTTGAATTATAGCCTTCTGTGTGTGCTGTTTATTGGAGCCTTAACTGTTTAGTTCTGAAATGCCCCTTCAAATCAGGTAATCCCAAACCATGTTCTATTAGAAGGGTCATCTTATCCCACTTGACTTTTGCCCTCTTCCCCTGCCAGATAAAATCCTTCAACACTTTATTAATTGCTATCCACAACTTCTCCTCTGGTTGATAAAAATGTGACTGACCTGTGTATAAAAACTAAAGGGACTAAAAACATTTTCACTGCTTGTATCTTACATCCATATCCTTAAACCAGAGCTGCCAGTTTCTCAGTTTTTGTATTATCTTTTGTTTAGTTTCTTCCCACATATCCTTAGTTGCCATAACATAATCCTTTTTAATGCATGCTTCTAAGTACTTCATTTTATCATGTCCCCATAAATATGAGTTTTGCTGAACCAGTTCCTGTGTGGGTTCATAGTTTACAGCTATTACCTCTGTTTTATCTTCATTAATCTTGAATCCCAAAAAGACTTGAGATGTTTCAGAATGTTCCACAACACTGAAATGTCCCTTCTTTATTTCACCAGGTACAAAATAATACCATCCACAAATAAAGCCAACTTTTCTTGATTACCATACAAATCATGTCCTTTAATATCTGAGTGACTTATTTTTTGGCAATGGTTCTAAATATAATGCAAATAAAAGGGAAAGAGGATACCCCTGACTGGTTCCTCTGTTCAAACAAAACTTAGAGAGGACCTTCCCAATTTTCATTTTTGCCTCCAATCCCTCATATATCCTTCAACTTAACCTTAGTATTTTGTCAGGGAATGCTAAAGCATCCATTGCCTACTCATAAAATACCAGCTCATGCTGTCAAATTCTTTCTCTACATCACGACCCACCAACAGTAGTGGTATTTTCTTACATTCTGTTTCCCTCTGGATAATCATTGTTCTATTAATGTTGTCAAATGTTTGCCTTCCCTCAACAAAACCATATTGATCCATATCTAGCAATTATTTGCATCACCTTCACAATTCTTTTAGCTATTATAGACATAAACACTTTATAATCTTGGTTTAGAATTGAAATGGGCCCAAATGAAGCTGGATTTGATGAGTTTTTACTATCTTTATATATTACAGCCACAACAGATTTCTTGTAGGATGTTGGTCCTTTCCCTTCTTGTAAAATACCGTTAAACAAAATCTTCCAGGTCTTTATCACATTCTTCCCTCCTAGCTTCCAAACTTCCACAGGAATACCATCTATTCCTGGAGACTTTCCAGTACATTGGTTATACATCCCCATTTTTATCTCATCTCCTCCTATCCCAGTTGTTAGTAATTGAACCTCTTCTACTTCTAACATTGGCATTCTGATTCTTCCATAAACATTTCCATTTATACTTTTTCTTGACTTCCACATTTCTCTGCTTTATACAGATTTTCATAAAATTTCTGAAATATTTTAATAGCTCTGTGATGCCCCTGCACTGGCCCAGTAATCAAGGGGCCTCAGTCCTCACCACTGGCAACAGAGAGGGACATACACAATGGTAGGACAACAAGTACACATACAGTAAAGCACAATTTCTCTTAAGAGCACACATAGATCACAGTCAGTCTGGGACTGGTTTCTCCCTCTTTTTCCAGATCCCCAATAAGACTCCCCATTTGCACAGCTATAGGGTTAAGATCTCAGCTGAGGGGTCAAGCCAAGACCTCCAGCACCATCTCAGTCCAAGCAGTGCTTCGTGTCCCTGCCCAGTAGCTCACACACACACACACACACACACACACACACACACACACACACACAGCTGGGGAAGGCTGGCACAGGTTTACTAGCTATGCCCCTTTCTGCCCAGACTATAAGGTAGTTATCACTGCCACCAATCCCTACTTATCAGCTACTATAAAGGACCTTACAAAGGGTGATCAGTCCTGTTGCATAATGTTACTATTATCCAAATGGTAAGTGTGACCAAGACCAAAGCTATTTAGGAGTGGCCTGTACAGTGTCACCAAATACATATGCAAGTACTCTAAGAGCTTAAATATGTCTCACCAGTATCAGCCACAAAGACAGGTTTAAATATATTTAATAATAAATAATAATAAAAGAACAGGACAATACTCAATCAACACAGTAACTACAGAGTTCGGAATCACAGGAAATATTTTAAAACAACATTGCAGGACAGTCTCAAATAAATAAAGAAAACATCTACACTGATCTTTACTATATTCCTATCTATATCTAAGAGATACTATGCCCTAATAACTTACTTACAGAACAAGGCAAATGCAGATGATGGATGTTCCTAGGTCCAAGACAAGATACAAAATGCACAGTGTTTCTCTGAGAGAGTTCTTAAATTACTATCAAACATTACTGCTGGGTCAACTTGGATGACATCTCTCTTTGTCACCTGCCTTCAGTTCCCAGGCTAACAGATACCAACATAATTTTATCATCTCTGTGTGAGAAGTACATATCTCTCAGATGTATGTTAAGAACTGGAAGTTGTAAAACAATTAAACACTTTTACATTTGAAACCTATTAATTATTTCTGTTTCAAAATGCTAGAAAGTCCTCTAGCTCTAGACATGACTGAACGGCACTGAGCTGAAACTAAGAGATAACAGAATTGTAAAACACTTGGATTTCAACTTATTTTCTTGAAGTTTTGCAAGTTAACTCTGTATTCTGTAGCTTCTACTATTAAAACATACATTTGCACATGTATATAGTTTATATACATTTCTGTTCTTTTCCAGTAGGGTATACTGTGGTTATAGTCTTGAAGCACAGTACATAACTTACAACTCTGTATAAATCATAGCAATATTCACAAATGACATAGAATTATTTACAAAATTGCAGCTAGCTGGACTGGCAGTATCACAAGCTCTATGGGATCTCTGGTTATTTCCTTCTTATAGGCCTTTCTACTCTCTCTAGCCTGAGCCATTGTGTTAAAAGCTTTTGTTCTTTGGAGTTATTATCAAAAAAACAGCTGGTTAACAGCAATCTTTCAAAACTCATGTATTATATTGAGGTAGTTCTTTATTCTCTCTTTACCACTCTGCAATTGTACCTCTTCTTGTTCTGTGGGGTTCCTCCTATTCTTCAATACTTTCACTTTTGTCAGTCCCTCTAAATAATTCTTGTTGCTTCTTAACCATATCTCTTTTTTGTTTATTTATATCCTGTTTTTAACTTCTTAACCATATCTCTTTTTTCTTTTATTTCTAGCCTGTTTTTAACTCAACTTTAACGTTATCCCACTTTCTAGTTATATTTTCTGAAGAAATTTCTATCTTCTCTAATCCCTCCCAAATAATTCCCACTACCCATTCCTTAAATTCCTCTCTGTTTAACAGACAGATGGGGAAGCACCTGTGTCTCATTTTTATTTCATCACCCTTAATTTGTATTTTAGTGATTATTAGCACAAGATCTGAAATAGTTATTTGGTGTGTATCAAAACTTTCAATTAAATGCACACATTCCTGTGAAATATAATTTTTGTCTAGCCTAGCCCAGTTTTTGTACCTTGCAGAATAATATGCAGATTCTCTCAGAGCTCCTACTACTGAATTCACATCTTCCGTGCCAAATATTTTACACATTTATTCAAAAAATTACCCTCTTTTGTTGTATTTTCTCTTCTAGCCATCCCTCCCTCGATACATCATAACTGTTGGAAATCAAGTATCAGTCCCCACCTATAAGTAATATTCCCTGCTTAAATCCGATTATTTCTACCAGAAATACCAGCAGTTTTAAGAATAACAATAATCATACAGAATATTATATCCATAAGATAGCAGAAAGTATTCTAAGAACTAAGCCAACACGTGAATGGAAAAAGGAGATTTTGCCAATAGGAACAACTGCAATTAGGCATATAGACAATAGGCAAGAGGGGGTTGGGATTTATTGTATAAAAATGGCAAAGGAACCAAGGTATTGGGAGCAAATAACTAGAGAGGGAAAGGAAATATAATGGGAAGAGGCAAATGATTCATTTGGACTGCAGGTTAGAGATTACTTTCCCTATCAAGGATTGATATCAGAGTATAGGCAAAGAGAAAAAAAATAGCGGGGTCCTAAACAAAAGACCAGTACTGGCTGAGTTTTTAGTAGAATCTAGAAAAGAAACTGCCATTAAAAAGGAATAATTAGTACAGCATATAAAATAGTGCATGATAACTATAAGAATCTATCAGAGGAGGTTAGAAATGATTGGGAAGAGAGACTGGATAAGCAATTCACAAAGAAACAATGGGAGGATATATGTATGTCTTCCAAATATGCAACAAAATCTAGAAAATTTAGGATTTTTGCTTGGAAATGTTTACACAGATATTTTTATAGCCCAAGTAAACTCCAAAGAATTTTTCTCCTCGGGTAGCTATCAAATGTTGGAGGTGTAATGGGGATGAAAGAGGCACTTGGGGAGCATATTTTCCGGGACTGTGGTGGGTTGGCAGGCTTTAAGGATTCCCTGCAGGATGCACTGTCAGAGATGCAGGTGGGCAGATTAGTGTGAAGAAGGGGATGATTTTTCTGAGTTCTGATACAGACCCGGAATTGCCTAGACATAGTAAGGCCTTGCTGTGTCGAATTATGGTGGCTGCCAAAAAACCAATTACTAGAAAACGGAAATCAAAGTCTAAACCAACTATATTAGAAGTAGTGAATATAGTAATTGTCGCTCATCCAGTCAGGATGAAACAAACGAGCATTTGTGGGTTCTTTTCAAGCAGCTTTATATGTACAAACACATCTGGATTGAGGCTTAATAATTTTAACTTAGATAAACTTATAAACAAACTAGCTATCACACTCATACATGCACACTTTCTGGCTGTACTCTCAAAATGACACTGAAGCTAGCACGTACTTGCTATTTATATGCACGTGCCAACCATGAAATGCTTCTTAAAGGTACAACACACACACACACACACACACACACACACACACACACACACACACACACACACACACACACACACACACACACACACACACACACACACACACACACATCCTCTCTCTTTGAGAAATAATCATGCAATGACAACATCAATTGACATGCAATTAATACAAATAATTCTTTGCCATGCAATTATATAGAACTAAATACATATAGACAATTATGTCCAGGTTGCTGTGTATTTTACACTAGGTCTGGAAATATGGCCAAATTGTATGACATAAAAATCAGAATTAGGTCTAGAAATTAGAACTGTCTCTGTTGAATGTTCAACCTTGGGGACATCAAGAACATCATCAGGAATGTAAGTAGAAGTTAAGACATGTTCTGCAACAGGAACATTGTCTGGATTGATCTCCAGTCTGTATCACAGGAACAATGCTGCAATATCAATTCTGATACAGGAAGAATATGTCTGAGATTTCTCCTGTACTCCACATCCTCAGATTTGACGAGTAGGATCTCGGCTCGGCACATATACCTGTTACTTGACCAATTTGGTTGAAACCTTTCGCTGTTTGTATTCTCACTATCTCTCCTTCTTTCAATGGACAAAGAAATTGCTCGATTTATCATAGCTGGACTTCTGGAAAGAATGCTTTCTGTGTAGTTGGGCTCTGATTGTTCTGTTGTTCTTTGCTTTAGCCCTCAACAAACTAGAATTGATAGGCAATGTTGTTCTGGTTTGCCTAGATAGAAGTCTCTGAGCAGGTGAGCCAAGTATATTGTCACGGGGTAGGTTTCTGAGATTGAGTAAATTCAAAACGACATCAGTATTATCACCCTTTGACTTCTCTAGTAATTGCTTTACACTCTGTACTGCATGTTCAGGTAGTCTGTTTTGACTGTGGATATTCTAGACTATTAGTAACATGTACAAAGTCCCATTCTTTTGCAAATTTATGAAACAGCTGACTGGTAAATTGGGTACCATTGTCAGAAATAACTTTGTGTGGACTACCATGGACTGAGAAATGACGTTTCAACTTAGTGATAACAGCACTGGACATTAGGCTAGGTAGTAAATCGATCTCAAACCAGTTTGAATAAGAGTCTACCAACATTATGTAAAGCTGACTGTTCCACTCAAATATATCAGTGGCTACTGTTGACCAAGGTAGTTCAGGAACTTGACTTAGCTGAAGTGGTTCTTTTTACAAATGCAGTTTAGTACTATTGCATACTGAACAAGAAGAAAGTACTCTATCAATGTCTTTTGCTAGAGAAGACCAAAATACTAGTCTTCTTCCCCTTCTTTTGGCAGATTCGGAACCTGGGTGACCACAATGCAAAATCTGGATATAGTCACATTGTAAGGAAGCAGGAACAACAATTTTAGGACTTTTGAAGATAATACCATCAGCATCTCATCTCTGTAAGGAAAATAAGTTTGCATTTCAGGACTTCAGGTAGTACACTAGAATGCTTTGATGGCCATCTAACATTAATGTAGTGGTTGAGCTTTTGCAAAATTGGATCAGTCCTTATATGATCTCTCAGCTCATCAAGTCTTGTGGTAGAAAAATCATGCACTTCCATGATGTCAAAGTCAAAATTCTATGCATTAAGCTGTTCCGTTGTATTTCTGGGTGATCTGGATAAGGTATCAGCCAGATAAAGAAGTTTGCCTTCGGTATAGGCCATTTTGAAGTTGTACTTTTGCAATTTGAGCATCATTCTTTGTAATCTCGCTGGAGCTGAATGCATAGGCTTCTTTAAAATAGTGACTAGAGGTCGGTGATCAGTTTCAATCTGAAGAGCTCGACCATAGATATAATCATGAAACTTGGAACATGTAAATACTATTGCCAAAAGTTCTTTCTCAATTTGAGCATATTGCATTTCAGTTTGGGTAAAAGATCTAGATGCATAGGCTACTGGTCTGCCCTCTTGAAGAATAACTGTGCCAAGACCAAATTTTGAAGCATCACAGGAAAGAGTTACTGGTTTATTGACATCATAGTAACTTAATGTAGGTGGGGTGGCAATTTTCTCCTTAAGGTCTTCAAATGCCTTTTGGTGCTGTTCTAACCATGACCATGTAACACTTTTGTGCATCAGCTCTCTCAAAGGTGCTGTCAACTCACTGAAGTCTGGTATAAACTTCCCTAAATAGTTGACCATACCAAGAAAACGTTGTAGAGCTTGATCATTATCCAGTGCTGACATCTCAAGAATGGCTGCTTGCTTGGATGGGTCTGGTTGCAAGCCAGTGCTAGTAAATAAATGA
The DNA here is from genome assembly GCF_019279795.1 of Protopterus annectens. NCBI lineage: Eukaryota > Metazoa > Chordata > Ceratodontiformes > Protopteridae > Protopterus > Protopterus annectens. Next base: position 625,279,291 of record NC_056734.1, read on the forward strand.
CCTACATATGTGACTTCTGGTAGTCTGAATTTGCACTTCAGAGAATTGAGCTTCAAATTCACTTCATGTGCTCTGTCTAGAACTCTCTTAAGGTTTCTGTCATGCTCTGCTTCACCATTGCCTCCAACCAATAAATCATCTACTATTATAGCACAAGGATAACCTAAAACAATTTGCTCTGCTGCACACTGAAAGACTTCCCTTGCAGAATTTACTCCAAATGGCTTCCTGAGGAATCTATATCTTCCAAATGGGGTACTGAAAGTACTCATTAGTGAAGATTTGTGATCAAGCATCACTTGCCAAAATGAACTTTTTCCATCCAAGACAGAAAAAGCAGTGGAATTTGCTATTAGGGCTGCAAATTCCTTGACTGTACACATAGGATGATGTGTTCTGTTTAATGCTTTGTTTAATTGTCTTGAGTCAATACATATTCTGATTTCATCTGAGCCTTTTTTATGGGCTGCTACCATGGATGACACCCATTCAGTTGGTTCTGTAACTTGACAAATTACACCTTGCTGTATCATTTTATCCAACTGAGCTTTGACTTTATTCTGCATAGCTATCAGAACTTTTCTTGCTGGTCTGACCACTGGACTGACTTCTGGGTCTAACTTCATAGAATACACAACTGGAAGTTTGCCTAACTTGTCGTCGAAAACATCAGCATACTCTGAAAAAATAGCTTCAGATAAATTGGAGCTAGGATATGTGCTTATATGATGAACTTCTTTGGTAAAGAAAAGCAAATTCATTCTGAAACTGTCTCTATGACCCAACAATGACTGTGCAGGTCTTCAGACTACCTAGACTAATAAGTGGTAGCAGTTCCTAGCCAAATAACGTAAAAGCACTACTAAGCCTTCGGTTTGAATTTCTTCAACTCCATAAGCAAAACGTTTCGCACAACTGGCTACATTAAGTTGTTCACTGGCTCTCACCTAAGCAAACGTTTCTGCCAACATAACATTACACTTTGAACCAGTGTCCACTTTGAGCTTGGTGAATTTACCAATGATCTGGACAGTACAGAACTCTTCATTCTTTGCCAACAAATTTACTGTATCAACCTTTTCACAAACTACTGACACACCATCTAAGTAGAAAGCAGGGTTGCAACTCTCTATATGATCAACTTGCTTTTTTAAGTGACCCGTCTTCATAACTGTGTGAGGTTTACTTGATTTGCAAAACTTTTGAAAATTATTCCATTTTTTTACATTTGTGGCATTGTTGACCAAATGCTAATCATTTTTCTCTTTTAGACTCATGATTGGCACCACAGTTGTGACAGTTAAAAATAAAGCTTGATTGGGTTTTGCTGACTCACCCTCGTACTGCTCTGAGCATGTCCTTTTCTTAGAACTTGCTGGAAAACTATGGGTTTTACCTGGAGAGCCTGCAGGGGTAGCAGGTGCCATGTGCTTAGGCCTGCTTATGCTAGCCACGTATTGCATGCTGTCTACATTTGCTCTGGATCCTGCTGAAACCATGCTCTTATCACTTGCAAGCATACTTGTGTGCCTTTCTGTAACTTCATGGATTTGACAAATCTCAATAGCTTTGCTCAGCTTAAATCACTGTCACGAAGCAAAATCTTTCCCACTGCAACACTATTAGTATCACACACAAGCCTGCCCTTTATTAACTCATCTCTTAAGTCACCAAACAGACACATTTTTAGATCTGTTTCTCAGCTCATTTAATATAAGCTGCAAACTTTTCTCCTTGCTTTGGATCTCTTGTGTAAAACAAATGCCTCTCTAATGTAACATTTGTCTGGGAGTTGCACATTTGCCTGAATTTACATTTTAAACACTCGGGGTCTTCCCTTGATTCAACCTGTACAACAATATGATGGTTTTCACATTCTCCTTCATATACTGATGGTGCATACACAAATGAACACTGTCTTTCAATGGTCTCTGACCCAACTAGGTTTAGCAAAATTAATGCCCTAGTGCATGCATCTTTGTCAGAATAAGCTGCTTGTACAAAAATATCGTACTCTTGCACAAATACGGTCCAATTCTCTGCAATATTCTGATCAAACACAAATGGTCATGGTTTTCGAAATGCCTCTGCCATATTAAAACATACCAGTGAAGGCTTTTCTAAGTACGCACTAACAAACACACATATACATATGCAAGAAATTTATGCCAGTATTTGTAACTATGCCCAATAGCACAACAAGCCTCTGAATAACTGAACTTTGCAAAATAAGTCTCTCGGGCACACGAATACTTTTGAAATTACTGTGCTGTAAGAAATCATCTCTTATCAGCATAAGAAGCAGTTCAAAATAACTGCACTGTGGAAATAAACTGGGCAGATGAAGCTTAGAGTAAAAAACATTTCAAAGTAATTGCACTTTGCGAATAAACTGCACACAGCACACTGAAACTTTCCCCAAATGGCTGTACTTTGCTCAAAAACTCTTTACAGTACAAGAAACACTTTGTAATGGCAGCACTTTGTGAAGAGACACACCCAGCAGAAGAAACTTTTCGAAATAGCTATATTTTAGCTGTATTTTAACTGCAGTTTACAAAATAGTTGCACTTTGCACACAAATAAACTCTTTGGAATAAATGCACAGTAATAAGCACACACTGTAAGCACTTTTACACACTTTGAGATACTGCAAATAACTCTAGTTATGCCCTTGATAGCTTTGATCAATGCAGAACAGTAGTTTATGCCAAAACATAGTATTTTGCCAAAAAGCATGCAGTTGCCTTGCCTTGTTTGTGGTTAGTTTGCCTTTTTGCCCTTTATTATATTCATTTTTCTCATTTAATCTCTTTTCATGCCCATTATACTTTTCTTGTGCTCGTTTTACTCTAAACATGCCTGTTTTGCTTTAAACATGCTCGTTTTGCAATTCTGAGGTGATTCTAAACCCCTTATATGCTTTTCCGATAATTGTTTTATCAGATATCTTAATTTTAAACATTCCATTTAATTAATAAACTTTCTGTGTCTCTCGCTTGTTTAATAATGCAGTTTGGGCCCTTGTAATGCGCTGTTTTATCTTTTTTATAAAATAAATCATTTGTGCAAGTTTTCATTACCTCTGGTTAATTTCTGGCCCTTTTTTGTGCTCAGGTCTCTTAGTTTACCTTCACTGTTAACTCTGCACCTCATAGCTCTGAAAAGCAGTCTCTGCAATCCCAGTTCTGACACTATGTCGCTCATCCAGTCAGGATGAAACAGATGAGCATTTGTGGGTTCTGTTCAAGCAGCTTTATTATGTACAAACACATTAGGATTGAGGCTTAATAACTTTCACCTAGATAAACTTATAAACAAACTAGCTCTCACACGAATTACATGCCCACTCTCTGGCTGTACCCTTAAAATGGCACTGAAGCCAGCACGTGCTTGCTATTTATATATACGTGGTGACCTTAAAATGCTTCTTAAAAGTACAATGCACACACACTATTCTACAGTAACAGAGATAAAATAACTGGAATTGAGATATTCAGAAAAGGGTAGGAGCAAACTGCAAAGGAAAAATGTGAATTGTGGGAACAATACAAATAAGGGAGGAATAAGGTTTAAAAGAAGGCAGAACTTAAATGAGTTATGTAATGTTTGACTGAAAACGTTTGGATAGATTATAAGTGATGTATAATGTTTGCAACTGGGAGTGTGTCAGTATGGTTTGTGATGTAAAATGCTTGCAACTAGGATTGTGTTGGTGTGGTATGTTTTCATTTATATAAATGTATGATTGCTTATGTCATAAGCAATGGTTTAATAAAGATGTTTCTTGTTTAAAAAAGGGGGCAGGAGTTGAATAATTTATGTAATGTTGCTTAGGTTATATGATATATAACAATGTATGTGAAGTATAATGTTAATTTGTTAATACGGTTTGATTACATCATTATAAATGTAAATTTTCCTATGTCACAAGTGATTATTCAATATAGGTGTCTTTTTTTTAAACACCTTTATTGAATTATCAGCTGTGACATAGGCAAATGCACATTCATATAAAAGTAATCAAACTATATTAACATAACAAACATTATACTTCACATATATTGCCATATATCATATAACCTAAACGATATTACATAAATTATTGAATTTCTGCCTTTTTTTTAAACACATCTTTATTAAACCAACACTTACTACATAGGCAATCATACATTTATATAAATGAAAACAAACCACACCAACACAATCCTAGTTGCAAGCATTTTACATCATAAACCATACTAACATACTCTCAGTTACAAACATTATACATCACTTATAATCCACCCAATCTTTCTCACTTAGACATTACAAAGCTCATTTAAGTCCTGCTGCCTTTTAGACGTCATTCCTCCATTGTATGTATTATTCCCACAATTCCCATTTTTTTTCCTATGTAGTTTGTTCCTACCCTTTTCTAAAGATCTCAATTCAAATTTTTGTATTTATGTTACTATATCCACTGCTTGCAGTATAGGTGGTTTAGATTTTGATTTCCATTTTCTAGTAATTGCTTTTTCTGGCAGCCACCATTATTAGACACAGCAAGGCCTTACCATGTCTAGGCAATTCTGATTCTGTATCATAGCTCAGAAAAATCATCTCCCTCATCAGACCAATCTGCCTACCTAGCATCTTCGACAGTGCATCCCGCAAGTAATCCTTAAAGTCCACCAACTCACTGCACTCCCAGAAAATATGTTCCCCTAGTACTTCTTTCTTCCCCTTCACACCTCCAACATTTACTGTGTGCCTGAGGAAAAAATCTCTGGAGTCTACTTAGAGTATAAAAATACCTATGTAAACATTTTCAGGCAAAAATCCTAAATCTTCTAGATTTTTTGCATATTTGAGAGACATACATATATCCTCCCAATGTTTCTTTGTGAATTGCTTATTCAATCTCTCTTATCAATCCTTTCTAACCTCCTCTGATAGTTATCATGCAATATTTTATATGCTCTACTAATTATTCCTTTTTTAATGGCTGCTTCTGTTCTAGAGTCTATTAAAAACTCTACCAGAACTGGTCTTTTGTATAGGACCCCCCCCATTTCTTTCTCTTTGCCTATACTCTGATATCAATACCTGATAGAGAAGGCAATCTCTAACCTGCAGTCCAAATAAATTATTGGTGTCTTCCCATTCTATCATTTTTCCGTCTATAGTTATTTGCTCCCAATACCTTGGTTCCTTTGCCAGTTTTCTTCAATAAATTATTGGGTGGGTATCAAGACCTCCAATTAAATGCACGTGTTCCTGCGAAATGTACATTCTGTCTAGCCTAGCCCCATTTTTATATCTTGGAGAAAATATGTAAATTCACTCCGAACTCCTATTACTAAATTCACATCTTCCATGCCAAATATTTTCATAACTTTCTTCAAAAATCTACCCTCCTTTGTTATATTTTCCCTTCTGTGCCCCCCAGACACATCTTCACTGCTGCAAATCAAATTCTAGTCCCCACCCGTAAGTAATACTCCTTGCTGAAAACTGATTATTTCTCCAAGAATTTTCTTAACTCCATTATAGTAGTTTTAGGTGGATTGTAAATACATGCCAGTGTAATCTGCCTCCTTTGCCAGTAGCCCCTTAGCACTACAAATCTGCCATTATTATCTTTTTTATCTTCTTCTATCACTATTGGAGCTCCTCTTGCAAATATAAATACTCTTTTCCTTTGTCCCAGGTATTCCGCTGAATAACCATCCTGAAAACCTTTCTTTATCAAATCCACATGTTCAGTTCTTTCTAAGTGTGTCTCCTGTAACATAGCTATTTGCACTCTACATTTCTTAATATAGTTCACTACTCTTTCTTATTTGTATTTATCTGTGAGGCCATTTACATTTAAAGACATTAAAGAAAGCATCATTGTATTAAAAAGTTATTATTCCTACCTTTTATGTATAACACCTTTTTTGTTAAATGTCTAATTCCAGATTTTGTGTTACTTACATACATACATACACTGTTTGGCAGGTTGAACTTTTTATACAGTTGTTTCTTGTCATATACATTTGAGCTTATGTCACATCTTATAAAACTTTTTGTTTTATTGAAAGCCCTCAAAAAAACACACCCCAGTACCCCCTAAAACCTATTAACTTAATATCAACACACAAAACTATGTACACCTTCAAATATTGAAGTTTTACCCTCCTAATAGGAACAAAAGTCCCAAATTGACAGCCACACTCATAGACTTGAGTTAACCTAAAAGGAATGTCATCCATGATAAGACGCATGGTACAGTCCATGCTTCTACTAAGTGATGACTGGTTTTGACTTATCTTTATAGCTTTCCTAGTGGGGAAAACCCTGACTGTTTTCAGAGAACATTAACTACATTGGGAAAGACCCTGAATGCTTTCAGAGAACATTATCTATTTTGGGAAAAACCCTGAATGCTGTCAGAGAACATTATCTCCTAGCCAATTTCTATTTTCCCTTTTTCCCCCAGCCAGTCACTCTGCACCAGACTGTAGCCAGTTTCTCTTTATCAGACTGTCTCCATGGAGACATGAGGAGCAGACAGAAAGTTTCTCTTTATCACATTGTTTTGATGGAAACATGAAGACTAGCTGCAGAATTGTTATTTAGTATACAAGTATTTGTTAGAAAAAAGCCTCATGCTTTTGTAGGTTCACTGACAGGACACAGCTTGGAAGTGGATGACATGATGATATGGAGGAGGCTGGACATCCTATGTATCAAGGAGATGAGATGGAAGGGCAGTGCAGCACAGCCACTTGGCTTGGGATCCAGGGTCTACTACTCAGGTGGAGGGCAGGCTAGAAATGGTGTAGTAATTCTGGTGAGAGAGAGAGGCTTCAGAAGACAATAAAGGGATATCATCAGAATTAATGACAGAATCATGGCAGTCAGACTCCAGTGTAATGATAGGGCAGTATTCATAATCTCAGCCTATGCCCCACAGCAGGGTTGTGATAGTGAGGAAAAGAGTGCATTCAAACAGCAGTTGTAGGACCTACTAGATAAAGCAGGACAACATTGGTGTTGATAATGGGTGACTTGAATGCACATATCGGGACAGACAGAACAGGATATGAGGACTGCCAGGGTCCACATGGGTAGGGCAAGAGAAATAAAAAAGGAAAAGCCATTCTAGACTTCTGTCTGGCAAATGGCTTGATAGTAGCCAATACATGGTTCAGAAAGAGAGACAGTCACAAGATCACATACAAGAGTAGTCAACATGCAACTCAGGTAGACTTCCTCCTAGTAAGAAAAAGGCACTGGGGCAGAATCCATGATTGCAAAGTCATCCCCAGTGAAACAGTCGGCCCACAGCATAAACCACTAGTTGCCACAATCAGCTGCAAGCAGTGATCAGAGAAGGCTCTAAGGTCAACAGAGACCAGGCTGAAAGCCTGAAAGTTGACTGGAGAGAAAGTACAACATTTCAAGGAATTACTCAGGACACTAGCACTCCAAGAACAGGAGGAAATAGGTGGTGCTGAAGAAGAATGGCAGCACCTAAAAAAACGCATGTGTTAGGACTACAGAAAAGATATGCGGCTGAGCCAGGTATGGAAAATAAGGTACACAAGCAAAGCTGGTGGTGGAATGCAGAAGTCCAGGAAGTAATAAAAAGAAAAAAGGAGTGCGGGAAGAAGTGGGAGACAGAAAAGACTGACCAGGCTAGGAAGGACTACTGGTTGGCTAACAAAGAAGCTAAGAATGAAGTTGCAATAACAAAAAATATGGCATCAGAGGCACTGTACCAACTTCTGGAAAGTGACTCAGTAAGGGGCACAAATAAACTATATCAGATTGTAAGGCAAAAACAGAAAGATAAAGAAGATAGTCAGACACCCTTCATAAGGGATGCCAGCAACAACCTGCTCACCAGCCAAGAGGACATCAAAAGCAGATGGAAGGAGTATTTCCAGCAGCTTCTGAATGAAGAAAACCCCACAGAAGCTGTACTGCCCAAGAAACAGCCTACAATGAGAGAAGAAGAGGAGCCCACCCTAGAAGAAGTAAGAACAGCACTAAGGAAGATGAAGTCAGGGAAAGCAGCAGGCTCAGATGATGTCACAGCAGATATGATAAAGATGCTGGGTGTGGCATGGGAGAAATGGCTCCTGAGGGTACTAATAGCAATGTGGAGAGAAAGACATATCCCAGATGACTGGAGAATAAGCACACTCATGCCAGTGTACAAGAACAAAGGGGGCATCCACAACTGTGGGCAGTACAGAGGCATCAAACTCCTATCACATTGTATGGAAGTTTTGGAGAGGGTGATTGATAAATGGATAAGCAGAGTAGTAGAATGTAAGATGGGAGATGAGCAGTTTGGATTCAGATCAGGATGCAGCACAACTTGACCCAATGTTTGCATTGAGACAGATACTTGAGAAGAAGCTAGAGATGAGGAGAGAGTCCAACTGGGCATTCCTAGATTTGGAGAATGCATATAACAAGGTCCCAAAAAAGATGGTCTGGGCAGTACTGTTTGAAGTCCCAGAAACATTATTAGAATTAGTGCAGGCTATGTACAAGGATCCAATGACTCAAGTACAGACAGTGTTCATCAGGGTTCAGCTCTGAGCCCACTGCTGTTCATACTGGCAATGGACTACATTAGCAAACAGGTTGGAGGGGATGGATCAACAAAGCTGCTGTATGCAGACGATGTGGCAGTACAGGCAGACTCTGAGCTAGAACTTCAACAAAGGATAGGAGAATGGAATGCAAATCTGAAGGCACATGGGATGAAACTAAGCACAGATAAGACGGTGGTAATGGCAGCAAATTGGGGAAATCAGAAGAAGCTAAGAAGAGAGATAGAAGAGAAGATAGTGGAACAGGTAAATAGCTTCAAGTATCTGGGAGGGATGGTTAAGGAGAAAGGTAGTCTGAATGAAGAGGTCAAAGCTAGAATCAGAGGGGCAGCAGCCAACTCACATAGAGTATCAGGTGTAGTCTATAACAGAAGAATGCCAAAGAATCTGAAAAGTAAGGTGTACAACACAGTGGTGCAACCAGTACTACTGTATGGTACAGAAACCTGGGCAGTAAATGCAGAACAGTTGAAGAAGCTAGAGGTGATGGAAATGAAGTGCCTGAGAAAGGTGTGGGACAGATGAATAAATGAGGGCATAAGAGCAGAAGCCAAAGTAGCTCCAATTGTAGAAAAGACCAAAGAGAACAGACTACGGTGGTTTGGGCACATGTGTAGAAAAGCAGAAGACAATCTGGTGAGGAAGATTTGGGACAGACAGGAAGAAGGTAAGAGGAAGTGAGGATGTCCAGCAAAGAGGTGGATGGATTGTGTGAAAGAAGATCTGCAACAGTCAGGCATGAGTGTTGAAGAAGGCAGGAGTGTGGCACTGAATTTAAAGAGGTGGCAACAGTTAAAACGATACCCCGACCTCATGTAGAAAATGGGAAAAAGGGGGCTGATGATGATGATGATTCAGTGTTCTTTTTCACTTCCTTGCTCTCTCTTAAAATTTGTTACTAAATCAATCTAAGGTCTTTAATCCAGTCATTTCCTCGTGCGAGAATGAGAAAAAGCACAATAATTTTTCTTTTGTCATACTTTTTAACCAGGCTTTTTTTATACATTGCAGTGCCTACATTTCTTAAAATTGAACAAGAAGAGAGAGAGAAAAAGGGAAAGAGAAAAGAAAAAAAAAGAACAACAGCATCTGTTTACAATCCCATTACACTTAAAACTAACTGAAAAAAAAACTTTACTTTATAGCTTGTAGAGAAAACCACATGCCAGAAAACTGGTACTATTTAAAAAATATATTTACTTACAGTTAACTTTCTCCCTTCTCTTCCCCTCCCCAAAGCACTTTTCCAGACATTAATGACATGAAGTAGAGCATATGCTTTAGAGTCTCCCAGAAGTCCAACAAATTCTGAAAAAGTCTAATATTTCCAGATTTTCTTGTTCTATCATATTTCACAAATATAATTATGTCATTGTAATCCCATATTAAGTTATTGGTTTTATTACTGTTCATTCCTGAAAGCCTGTCTCTGCTTCATTTACAATGTGCTCTAGATTCATCTAGTCAACTCTCATGATGCCCCCTTTCCCTCTCCAACATTTTCAGTTAAAAAAAATTGAAAAGGTTTCACAGGTACAGTCCCTCTGTGGTCTTTATTACCAGAAGAACAAGAAGCTGATTCTCTTTCTGTTTCACAGGTTACTTTTTGTTGAACACATTTTTGTATTTCCTCCTTAGCATGTACTTCATCAAAAATGATTTTGTCCCTCCAAGGAAGAATACCTTGAAGACACCTGGGTACAGTAGTTTGAATCTCGCACCTGAATCTCGACATTCCCTGAATAGTGGAATACATTTGCTCCTCTTCTGTCTTGTGTAATGAGTAATCATTCTCCACACTCTGCTGCCTCCCACTTTTAGTACTTTGGTTTTCTGCCGCAGTTTTGTCAGAATCAACTCATTCTACTGGTAGAATTTCATCTTTACTATTAAAGGTCTAAGTTGCTTTCTTATGGCCAGGTTTGGAGCATACACATGATGTGCCCTTTTAACTAACAACTTGTGCTGTGGAATACCAGTCCAGTTGCTTATTTGTGCTTTCATAAAATTAATGCAGTCTGCTCCTTCCATCTTCTCTGGTATAGCTGAAAATCTAAGGTTTTGCCTATGTGCTCTGTCCTCTAATTCTATTATTTTTTGAAATATCTGTTCCTGAGTAATCTGATATTCAGCCAGCATTTCCTTTATTTCAACCTCTGATTTTTGAATCTTTATCATCTCATCTGAATATCTCTTTAAAGCTTCTTCCATTTTTTCCCAGCCTTTTGTTGTTTGTGTTTATATACTCCATCAGTGTTTTGTTTGTTTTAACCAGGTCTGTATGCAGTTGTCTTATATCTTCTTGTAGGTTACTGGAAGTCATGTCTGAAGGTTGCACTGCTTTTTGCTGAACAACTGCAGAACTTTTCCCATTCAGTGTTTCTTTCTCACCTTTTGTAATTGATTTCTTTCCAGGTCTACTGCATTTCTTTATTCCTGACATCCAGGCAGTGCACTTACTAGCCAGTTACTGAAATTTACCCATACACACAGTTCTATTGGCCTTCTCTGCTGAACTTCAGTTTTCACACTGGGAGAGCTAGAAATAAGTTGTTACTCAGGGTTCAGCCATCTTGGAAGTCCTAATTCAATAAAGGTGTTAAAAAAGATCCATTGTAGCAGTTTTAGGTGGAATATAAATACATGTCAGTGTAATCCACAAACTCTCCACTGTCTCTAAATTTTACTACTTTGTCCTTCTGCCACAGTTTTGTCAGAATCAACTTTTTTTGTTGGTAGGAATGCATATTTACTGTTGGAGGTCTTGACTGCTTTTACATGGCCAGGTTTGGAACATACGCACAATGTGCCCTTTCAATTAACAACTCTTGTGGAATACCAGTCAAGTTGCTTATTTATGTTTTCATAAAATTACTACAGTGTGTTCCTTTCAGTTTCTCTAGTTCAGTAGAAAATAGGTTTTCCCTATGTGCTCTGTCATCTAATTCTACCATTTTTTGAAACATCTCTTCTTGAACAGTCTCATACTCATCCAGCTTTTTCTTCATTTCAACCTCTGATTTTTTTGCAGTCGTATCAGCTCATATCTGTTTAAAATTTCTTCCAGTCTGTTATTTGAGTTGATATACTGCTTTAGTGTTTCATTTGTTTTAATCAGCTCTGAGCATGTTTGGTTTATTTTTTTTCCTGTAGATTACTGGAAGCTGGAGCTTGAGCTGCGTTTTGCTGAACAGCTGCAGAATTCTTCCCAGACGGTAGTTTCTCACCACCTTTTGTGGCTGATTTTCTTTCAGGTTCTCTAAATTTCTTCTTTTCTGGAATCCAGACTGCGCACTTACTAGCCAGTAACTAAAATTTACCCCAAAAGATAAACTCACTGGCTCTGTTTTCTGAGTTTACATTTTCACACTGGAAGAGCTGAAATTAAGTAGTTACTCAGTGTACAGCCATCTTGGAAGTCTTTTGTTTACTTTCTTGTTATAAAACTTGATTTATATAGTAATGAAGTCTGATAGTGGATTAATGTTTGTTTTGGCAACTAAGGATATTAATGATGTGTTTGAACTTGACTGTGAATACATTAGGTTGAATATTATTTTTTCTGGAATTTTTTTTTTTTTTTTTGCAGGAGGGCAAGCCTCTCTGTGCCCTCATGTTTGGGGCTATGTCCCCCTAATCCCCAGCTAAATTATACATACCAATTCAGAGATTGCACAAGTTCCCCTGTCATTATGACTCCCACTATGGCTATAATTGTCAAACCTCTCAATCACATAGCACAATACTCCAAGAATAGGAGCTATAATGTACACTCTCTCCCATCAGCCATATATCATTTACATATCTGAACATAAGCCACATTACCGCTAACAGTACATAAAACACACAAATCTGATGTTTCAGAAATATATAGTCACACTATCTACCACATCTGAAAAAAATCAGTTGACCTTGTACGAGTTTGACCAAATGGATTACACTCTATACACACACATGTGCAGGCACACACACACTTGACCAAATGGATTACACTCTATACACACACATGCGCATGCACACACACGCTCAAACAAATGGATTACACTCTATACAGCGTGCATGTACACACACACACACACACACACACACACACGCACACACACACACACACACACGCACACACACACACACACACACACACACACACACACGCGCACACACACACACACACACACACACACACACACACACACACACACACACACACACACACACACATATTTTTTAAATACAACAGGTAAAGAACATTGACCAATTAGACTGATTAGACTGTTAGTTGTCTATTCATGAAACTTGTTCTACTGCGTGGGAGGAAATTAGCGCAGACACTTAGACTACCTATTCACTCACAGATCAATTCTCCCCACATACTTCAAAATACAGCAAACTGCCACCATCTTGAAAAGAAATTTAGCAGAAGAAAACTATCATATAGATGGATGTGGATGGTGATTCATCACTGGGACTAATCAGAAATTCCTTAAGATTCCAAGAGCAGAATAAGTTATTTCTTACACTTAGTTCATTGAATTGCACTTCTGTAACACTTATAAGTGTGCTATACAGCTAATCTACTACATTTTACACTGTCAGAAAACTTTTTTTACTGTTTCACTGCATTTATGTACTGTTTTATACTGTTTTAACTGTATTTTTCATTGCTAGATACTGTTTCATTACTCTAACTGCATGTTTACTGAATGACTTAACTGTAAACTGCTTTTTCATATTAAGAGCTATATTTTCTGTTGTGAGTGTTCTATCTGTGCTTTTCTGTGCATTTATTTGAGGTTTCTGTGTTCTAGTCCGGTATCATATAACTGATTTGTTTGCAGTTAGAAACATTCTCTAGAGTCTCCTTGCTCCTTTATCTGTTTAAAACTTTCATTTAGTGGCTAGAGCTAGTAGCTGTAATAGTGTGCCTTACTGTAATTGCATTTTTATTGAATTACTAAATAGTTCATAGGTTCATACTAGGCTATCTGCCCTAGGGCATTTGCAAGCCTAGCCAGAGTGTGTTTGGCTTTCGCCACCATTTTAAATGTTTTACTATGCCCTTTTTCGAGGTTAGTTTACTGTGCCTCTGTCTAGCAGTGACACAGAAGTGATACCCGGGGTAAACCTACGATCTCCCATCCACTCATCAAGATTTCTCTTGAAGAGAATCAGTGAGGGACTCTGCCTAACTTGGACTGGGATTCTATTCCAGAGTGAAGGGAGCCTCTGGGTTATGAATCTGTCCCTCCAGCATGTCCTAGTTATTTCAGTGCTGAGGTTCAAGTCTCTCGAGTGCATAGCTTGATGGGATTTGGATTTTCTGAAGTGCAGCATGTCCATTAATTCCGGGTTGGACATGGCTTTATATGTCAGGCACAGATCGCCTCTAAGCAGGCGGTATGCAACCGAGTAGAGATGGAGTTTCCTTAACCAGGCAGCATATGGCATCTATTTGAGCCCTTTGATCCTCTTGATGAGGTACTTTTGGGGTCTTTCTAGTTGCTGCAGGTGTCGGGTAAGGTACATCCCGAAAGGGGCATTGTATTCAATTATGGGCCTGATGAGGGATGAGTAAAGAGGCACAATGACCTCCCTTGATCTAGATGTGAATCCCATCATGATTAGGTGGGCTATATAGAAGGTTTTTCTAACCACTTTGGCCACGTGGTTGTCAAAAGAGAGATTGCTATCAACTTGGGTCCCCAGGTCCCTAATTACTTCTTCCGTACTTAATGGATTACCACCTATGTGGTAATTTGTGGGCACTTTGTTTTTTCCAAAGGGGATGACTATACACTTTTTGGCATTTAGCTTGAGGCCATGGCTCTGGCACCAGTTATCTGTTTCTATGAGACCCTTTTGGAGGATGCTTGTGTCAGCTGGAGAGTCGATTATGGCACCTAGTTTGCAGTCATCTGCAAACTTGGTCAGCCACAGTCCTCCCATGTTGGCCTGTACCTCTGAGAAATATATACTGAACATGAGAGGTCCCAGGACTGAGCCTTGTGGGACGCCACTTGTAACCAGTTTGGAGTCTGACATGGCTCCAGCAATTCTGACCATGTGAGTTCTGTCCTTGAGCCAGTTCGCAACCCATCTGGTGACATAGGGGTTTATATTTAAGCTGGAGAGCTTATCTATGATGCCCGAGTGGGGTATTGTATCGAAGGCTTTAGCGAGGTCCAGGTAGGCTGTGTGGACCACCTTCACCTCATCAATGGCCTTGGTGACTGTTTCAAAGAAATCAACCAGGTTTAAGAGGCAAGATCTGCCCTTAACAAAGCTGAACTGGGTATGATCCAGTGTCTGTAGGTCCCCAATATCTTTACTTATGAGTTCCATGATGATCCTCTCCATAGCTTTGCAGACCAAGCTAGTCAGGCTTATGGGGTGATAGTTTCCAGGATCTGTTGAGGCACCACCTTTGTGGAGAGGGACCACTGTTGCTGTATGCCATTCTTTGGGTACATATCCTGTAGTAAAGCTGAGACTGAACAGTAGCTTTATGTTGGGGTTCAGCTCTTCTTGGAGTTCATGTAGGACGCAGCCCGGGACACCGTCTTGTCCCACTGATGCTGTGTTTTTTGCTTTGGAGAGGGCAGCTCTCACCTGAGCATCTGAGATGTCAGGGGGGCAGCACTCTGCTGGGATAGATATTTGCTCTTTTGGGGGGGGGAGTTTGCACTGAACCTGTCAGCCAGGATGTTGGCAATGTCTGTGGGTTCAGTGTATTTTTTGTCATTTTGGACTAACTCTGAGCATATCTGGGAGTTTCCACCTAGGTTCCTAACATAACTAAAGAAAGCCTTGTGATTATCTTTAGTGTCCTGTACAATTTTTCTCTCGAAGCTGGCCTTAGATGATTTTATGAGTGCCCATAGTTTTTTTGCTAATACTGATCAGAGATGCCTTCCCTTTTAGGGATTTTGCTCTATCGTGCAGTAGCTTCCTCCTTCTGTTGTATAGTTTTTTATGGCTGGGGTCCACCAGACAGGACGCCTGCCCTTGGGGGATTGGGTCTTGGTTTTATTTGGGATTGCATGATCCATGCATTCCTGAAGGTGTTCATAGAATGCGTTTATAAAGGATTCTGCAGTCTGGGCCATATTTTCCACAGGCCCGGGGGCTTTGAAGGATTCTACCTTGGTTTTGAGGAGTGTGAAGTTTGCTTTAGAGAAGTTTTTCACTGTGGTTTTCTGGGCAGGGGGTGGGGTAGGGATGTGGATATCCAGTGAGATTAATTTATGGTCTGATCTTACCAGTGAGGGATACACTTCTGGTCTGGAGCATAGAGTCCCCATGTTGGTGATGATCAGGTCCAGTATGTTTTCCCCTCTTGTGGGCATGGTGACAAGTTGTTCCATAGCATTTGAGTTTAAAAATTCTGGGAATCTTTGGGCTAGGGTGTTGGAGCTAGAGTAATGCTCCCAGTCTATGTTTGGGTAGTTGAAGTCGCCCAATATAATGGTGTTTGGGGAGACCTTCATCTTTTCCAGTGTTCTCAGGAAGGCCGAGTGGGGTTCCTGGGTTTGGGAGGGTAGTCTGTAGCAGGCTATAAACTGGAAGGCAGTTTTACCCACTGTTAGTTGCACATGGATAGTCTCCGATGCTTCGTGCTGTGCCACCAACCTGGAGGTGTGGGTATCTTTTACAAATATTGATACTCCCCCTCCTTTTGTGGTTCAGTCCGAGTTTTGGGGCTGAAAAGTATGGCATGAGGTATAATCTGGTAGTGCTGGGGTGCTCTCGGGAGCCTTGAACCAGGTTTCCGTTACTGCACAGATATCGATGTTCTCCATGCTGAGGAGGGTTTAGAGTGTGTGCATCTTGAGGTTTAAACTGCTGGCGTTGAGTAGCATTACCCTTAGTTTCTTTTCCCTTGTGATACCTATGGAGGTGGGTTTGTCTTTTGAGCCTTGCCTAAAAAAGGCACTATGGGGGTGGCAAGAGCCGTTGCCAATATCTGAAAGCGCAGGGGTGACAGGTGCAAGCCGTCCCTAGCAAAGCAACGTGGCTTGTCGAGCATGTCATCCCAGGCTGACAGGCATTGGATCCCCTTTGAATGACACCAATACTTAAGCCAATTGTTGAAATTGATCATCTTGTCTTCATATTGTGGCATCATTCTTGGTGAGGATAAGATGCTACTCAAAGTCAGGGTCATACCGGCCTGGGCTACATGCTCAGAGAGTTACTCTATGTCTCTTTTCATGTAGTCCGGGGAGGTTCGTCTCACGTCATTCACACTAGCATGGACAATGACTGAGTCATATTTGTACTTGCCTTGGAGTGACCTGAGTGCTTGTGTTATGTGGTAGATCCTAGCGCCAGACAGGCAGCTCACTGTAACCTTCTCCTTGTTCAGCCTGGTGCGCGGGACGTCAGTGTGCCTGATGATAGAATCACCTATTACAAGTGTATCAGGTGTGTTGTTTAGCCTTATGGGCTGTGACTGTTCGGCACACTGGCTTTGTGAACTATGTGTTGCACGTGTTTTGTTTTGCGGTAGCGGTTGCTTGGATATCTGCTTTGGAGGTCTCTGCTGCTTAGGCAGATTTTTATTTAGAGCTTCCGAGTATGTTTTTGTGTGTTTATGTCTTTGGTTTGCTGTTGTGGTAGGTCTATGTGAGACTGGAATTGTAGTGTGTGTGGTTAACTTCTCCTCCTGACTGGTTACGCCAGTACTGAGTTGAGAGAGCTTAGCCTCCAGTTTGGCTATATGGTTGCATCTCTCACATATGTTGGAAGTTGTTGGAAGGAGGAGAGGGTTGTCTGTGTACATGAGGCAGTTGTAACATTGCCTCAAAATTCCCAGATTCACCAGCTGGACTGGAGAGGAGATTGACAACTGACCTTTGGACATGCTAGAATAGTATAGGGAACTCCTTTATAATTGAAAAAAGGGTCAATGGGGAACAAGGTACTCAGGGGGAGTTTGTGAGGATGTAGTGCTTTTTAAATTTTTAGTGCTGACTTTTATAATTGCTTTAGTGAGCAAGTGCCAGGCTTTAGATTAGGAATAGGGTGTTTATTTTGAGAGCTAGAGCGGTTCTAAGGGAAAAAGTGAAGAGCAGACTTTGTGGAGCCGAGAATGGTTTAAACCCAATTAAGTGGCGCTGCCCGACGCTGCGCTATGTGCAAAATTGCGCAAAGCCGCACTAAAGCGGGTTTTATACAGGGGGGACTTGAAAGAGCTAAAAATTGGCCCAAAATAGCCAATGGACTACCAGATTCTTGTGGTGGGAACACTCCTCCAGGGATATATAGGCTGCTCTAAGCTCCCCACTCCCACTGGTGAACAAAGAAGCCTCCTTTTATCCAACAAAGGAAATGGACAACACAGGAACTTTCCAAAAGTCCAGAATACAGCAAAGCCTGTATTTGGACTACTCTAGATCAGGAAAGACGGGAAACAAGGATAATTTTTTTTGTTTTTTTCTTTTTTGTAAGCAAACAGCAAGAAAATGCAATAAATATGTAACACAGGCTAGTGCACTTGAGTGTGCAGCCTCAACAGGTAAATGCAACAAACAGGACAATTTTTAAAAGTGCAAGTGAAAAACAGCTATAAACAATTCAAAACAGGTAAAGGAGCAGAAATACTTCCTTTTCAGCTAGATCGGACAGTCGCACAGGTAGTAGCAGGAAAGAAAAACACTTTATCAAGTAAGCAGTAGCTCTTTATCCCTCTCTGCTGCTAGCACCACTATGCAGGACCACGAGGAGGTTGGCTGAGTAGTAACAAGCGCAAAAAACGCGCCAAAATGGGTTTTATACAGGAGGACTTGAAAGAGCTAGAAATTGGCCCAAAACGGCCAATAGACTACCAGATTCTTGTGCTAGGAACACTCCTCCAGGGATAGATAGGCTGCTCTAAGCTCCCCACTCCCACTGGTGAACAAAGAAGCCTCCTTTTATCGAAGAAAGGAAATGGGCAACACACGAAATTTCCAAAAGTCCAGAATACAGCAAAGCCTGTATCTGGAATACTCTAGGTCAGGAAAGGTGTGAAACAAGGATCATTTTTTTGTTTTTTTCTTTTTTTGTAAGCAAACAGCAGGAATATGCAATAAATATGTAATACAGGCTAGCGCACTTGAGTGTGTAGCCTCAACAGGTAAATGCAACAAAAAGGACAATCTTTAAAAGTGCAGGTGAAAAACAGCTATAAACAGTTCAAAACAGGTAAAAGAGCAGAAATACTTGCTTTTCAGATAGATCGGACAGTCGCACAGGTAGGAGCAGGAAAAAAAATTTTGTCAGGTAAGCAATCACTCTTTATGCCTCTCTGCTGCTAGGATCACTCTGCAGGACCATGAGGAGCTTGACAGAGTAGTAACAAGTGCAATAACCGCGACAAAGCGGGTTTTATACAGGGGGACTTGAAAGAGCTAGAAATTGGCCCAGAACGGCCAATAGACCACCAGATTCTTGTGCTGGGAGCACTCCTCCAGGGATAGATAGGCTGCTCTATGCTCCCCACTCCCACTGGTGAACAAAGAAGCCTCCTTTTATCCTAGAAAGGAAATGGGCAACACAGGAACTTTCCAAAAGTCCAGAATACAGCAAAGCCTGTATTTGGACTACTCTAGGTCAGGAAAGGCAGGAAACAAGGATAATTTTTTTTTTTTCTTTTTTTGTAAGCAAACAGCAGGAAAATGCAACAAATATGTAACACAGGCTAGCACCCTTGAGTGTGTAGCCTCAACAGGTAAATGCAACAAACAGGACAACAGGACAATCTTTAAAAGTGCAGGTGAAAAACAGCTATAAACAGTTAAAAACAGATAAAGGAGCAGAAATATTTGCTTTTCAGCTAGATCAGACAGTCACACAGGTAGTAGCAGGAAAAAAAACACTTTATCAGGTAAGCAGACGCTATTTATGCCTCTCTGCTGCTAGCACCACTCTGCAGGACCACGAGGAGCTTGGCTGAGTAGTAACAAGTAAAAAAAAACACGCCAAAGCAGGTTTTATACAGGTGGACTTGAAAGAGCTAGAAACTGGCCCAAAACGGCCAATAGATCACCAGATTCTTGTGCTGGGAACACTCCTCCAGGGATAGATAGGCTGCTCTAAGCTCCCCACTCCCACTAGTAAACAAAAAAGCCTCCTTTTATCCAAGAAAGGAAATGGGCAACACAGGAACTTTCCAAAAGTCCAGAATATAGCAAAGCCTGTATTTGGACTACTGTAGGTCAGAAAAGGCAGGAAACAAGGATAATATATTTTTTTCTTTTTTTGTAAGCAAACAGCAGGAAAATGCAATAAATATGTAACACAGGCTAGTGCCCTTGAGTGTGTAGCCTCAACAGGTAAATGCAACAAACAAGACAATCTTTAAAAGTGCAGGTGAAAAACAGCTATAAACAGTTCAAAACAGGTAAAGGAGCAGAAATACTTACTTTTCAGCTAGATCGGACAGTCGCACAGGGAGTAGCAGGAAAAAAAAACACTTTATCAGGTAAGCAGTTGTTCTTTATCCCTCTCTGCTGCTAGCACCACTCTGCAGGACGATGAAGAGCTTGGCTGAGTAGTAACAAGTGCAAACACCGTGCCAAAACGGGTTTTATACAGGGGGACTTGAAAGAGCTAGAAATTGGCCCAAAACGGCCAATAGACTACCAGATTCTTGTGCTGGGAACACTCCTCCAGGGATAGATAGGCTGCTCTAAGCTCCCCACTCCCACTGGTGAACAAAGAAGCCTCCTTTTAATAAAGAAAGGAAATGGGCAACACAGGAACTTTCCAAAAGTCCAGAATATAGCAAAGCCTGTATTTGGACTACTGTAGGTCAGAAAAGGCAGGAAACAAGGATAATATATTTTTTTCTTTTTTTGTAAGCAAACAGCAGGAAAATGCAATAAATATGTAACACAGGCTAGTGCCCTTGAGTGTGTAGCCTCAACAGGTAAATGCAACAAACAAGACAATCTTTAAAAGTGCAGGTGAAAAACAGCTATAAACAGTTCAAAACAGGTAAAGGAGCAGAAATACTTACTTTTCAGCTAGATCGGACAGTCGCACAGGGAGTAGCAGGAAAAAAAAACACTTTATCAGGTAAGCAGTTGTTCTTTATCCCTCTCTGCTGCTAGCACCACTCTGCAGGACCACGAGGAGCTTAGCTGAGTAGTAACAAGTGCAACAACTGGGCCAAAATGGGTTTTATACAAGGGGACTTGAAAGAGCTAGAAATTAGCCCAAAACAGCCAATAGACTACCAGATTCTTGTACTGGGAACACTCCTTCAGAGATAGATAGGATGCTCTAAGCTCCCCACTCCCACTGGTGAACAAAGAAGCCTCCATTTATCCAAGAAAGAAAATGGGCAACACAGGAACTTTCCAAAAGTCCAGAATACAGCAAAGCTTCTATTTGGACTACTCTCGGTCACGAAAGGCGGGAAACAAGGATAATTTTTTTGTTTTTTTCTTTTTTTGTAAGCAAACAACAGGAAAATGCAATAAATATGTAACACAGGCTAGCGCCCTTGAGTGTGTAGCCTCAACAGGTAAATGCAACAAACAGGACATCTTTAAAAGTGCAGGTGAAAAACAGCTATAAACAGCTCAAAACAGGTAAAGGAGCAGAAATACTTGCTTTTCAGCTAGATCGGACAGTCGCACAGGTAGTAGCAGGAAAATAAAACACTTTATCAGGTAAGAAGTCGGTCTTTATGCCTCTCTGCTGCTAGCACCACTTTGCAGGACCACGAGGAGCTTGGCTGAGTAGTAACAAGCTCAGAAACCGCACCAAAGCGGGTTTTATACAGGGGAACTTGAAAGAGCTAGAAATTGGCCCAAAACGGCCAATAGACTACCAGATTCTTGGGCTGGGAACACTCCTTCAGGGATAGATAGGCTGCTCTAAGCTCCCCAATCCCACTGGTGAACAAAAAAAGCCTCCTTTTATCCAAGAAAGGAAATAGGCAACACAGGAACTTTCCAAAAGTCCAGAATACAGCAAAGCCTGTATTTGGACTACTCTTGGTGAGGAAAGGCAGGAAACAAGGATAGTTTTTTTTTGTTTTTTTCTTTTTTTGTATGCAAACAGCAGGAAAATGCAATAAATATGTAACACATACTAGCGCACTTGAGTGTGTAGCCTCAACAGGTAAATGCAACAAACAGAACAATCTTTAAAAGTTCAGGTGAAAAACAGCTATAAACAGTTCAAAACAGGTAAAGGAGAAGAAATACTTGCTTTTCAGCTAGATCGGACAGTCGCACAGGTAGTAGCAGGAAAAAAAAATACTTTATCAGGTAAGCAGTCACTCTTTATGCCTCTCTGCCGCTAGCAACACTATGCAGGACCATGAGGAGCTTGGCTGAGTAGTAACAAGTGCAAAAACCACGCCAAAGCAGGTTTTATACAGGGGGACTTGAAGGAGCTAGAAATTGGCCCAAAATGGCCAATAGACTACCAGATTCTTGTGCTGGGAACACTCCTCCAGGGATAGAAATGCTGCTTTAAGCTGCCCACTCCCACTGGTGAACAAAGAAGCCTCCTTTTATCCAAGAAAGGAAATAGGCAACACAGGAACTTTCCGTAAGTCCAGAATACAGCAAAGCCTGTATTTGGACTACTGTAGGTCAGGAAAGGCGGAAAACAAGGATAATTTTTTTGTTTTTTTCTTTTTTTGTAAGCAAACAGCAGGAAAATGCAATAAATATGTAACACAGGCTAGCGCACTTGAGTGTGTAGCCTCAACAAGTAAATGCAACAAACAGGACAATCTTAAAAGTGCAGGTGAAAAAAGCAATAAACAGTTCAAAACAGGTAAAGGAGCAGAAATATTTGCTTTTCACCTAGATCAGACAGTCGCACAGGTAGTAGCAGGAAAAAAAAACACTTTATCAGGTAAGCAGTCACTCTTTATGCCTCTCTGCTGCTAGCACCACTCTGCAGGACAACGAGGAGCTTGGCTGAGTAGTAACAAGCGCAAAAACCGCGCCAAAGCGGGTTTTATACAGGGGGACTTGAAAGAGCTAGAAATTGGCCCAAAACGGGCAAAAGACTACCAGTTTCTTATGCTGGGAAAACTTTTCCAGGGATAGATAGGATGCTCTAAGCTCCCCACTCCCACTGGTGAACAAAGAAGCCTTCTTTTATCCAAGAAAGGAAATGGGCAACACAGGAACTTTCCAAAAGTCCAGAATACAGCAAAGCCTGTATTTGCACTACTCATGGTCAAGAAAGGCGGGAAACAAGGATCATATTTTTTTCTTTTTTTGTAAGCAAGCAGCAGGAAAATGCAATAAATATGTAACACAGGCTAGCACACTTGAGTGTGTAGCCTCAACAGGTAAATGCAACACACAGGACAATCTTTAAAAGTGCAGGTGAAAAACAGCTATAAACAGTTCAAAACAGGTAAAGGAGCAGAAATACTTGCTTTTCAGCTAGATCGGACAGTCGCACAGGTAGTAGTAGAAAAAAAAAAACTTTACCAGGTACGTAGTCACTCTTTATGCCTCTCTGCTGCTAGCACCACTCTGCAGGACCACGAGGAGCTTGGCTGAGAAGTAACAAGCGCAAAAATACGCACCAAAGCGGGTTTTATACAGGGGGACTTGAAAGAGGTAGAAATTGGCCCAAAACAGCCAAAAGACTGCCAGATTCTTGGGCTAGGAACACTACTCCAGGGATAGATAGGCTGCTCTAAGCTCCCCACTCCCACTGGTGAACAAAGAAGTCTCCTTTTATCCAAGAAAGGAAATGGGCAACACAGGAACTATCCAAAAGTCCAGAATACAACAAAGCCTGTATTTGGACTACTCTAGATCAGGAAAGCTGGGAAACAAGGATAATTTTTTTGTTTTTTACTTTTTTTGTAAGCAAACAGCAGGAAAAAGCAATAAATATGTAACACAGGCTAGCACACTTGAGTGTGTAGCCTCAATAGGTAAATGCAACAAACAGGACAATCGTTAAAAGTGTAGGTGAAAAACAGCTATAAACAGTTCAAAACAGGTAAAGGAGCAGAAATACTTGCTTTTCAGCTAGATCGGACAGTCACACAGGTAGTAGCAAAAAAAAAAAACACTTTATCGGGTAAGCAGTCGCTCTGTATGCCTCTCTGCTGCTAGCACCACTCTGCAGGACCAAGAGGAGCTTGGCTGAGTAGTAACAACCGCAAAAAAACGTGCCAAAGCGGTTTTATACAGGGGGACTTGAAAGAGCTAGAAATTGGCCCAAAACGGCCAATAGACTACAAGATTCTTGGGCTGGGAACACTCCTCCAGGAATAGATAGGCTACTCTAAGCTCCCCACTCCCACTGGTGAACAAAGAAGTTTCCTTTTATCCAAGAAAGGAAATGAGCAACACAGGAATTATCCAAAAGTCCAGAATACAGCAAAGCCTGTATTTGGACCACTCTAGGTCAGGAAAGGCGGGAAACAAGGATAATTTTTTAATTTTTTACTTTTTTTGTAAGCAAACAGCAGGAAAAAGCAATAAATATGTAACACAGGCTAGCACACTTGAGTGTGTAGCCTCAACAGGTAAATGCAACAAACAGGACAATCGTTAAAAGTGTAGGTGAAAAACAGCTATAAACAGCTCAAAACAGGTAAAGGAGCAGAAATACTTGCTTTTCAGCTAGATCGGACAGTCGCACAGGTAGTAGCAGGAAAAAAAAACACTTTATCAGGTAAGCAGTCGCTCTGTATGCCTCTCTGCTGCTAGCACCACTCTGCAGGACCATGAGGAGCTTGGCTGAGTAGTAACAAGTGCAAAAACCGCGCCAAAGCAGATTTTATACAGTGGGACTTGAAAAAGCTAGAAATTGGCGCAAATTGGCCAATAGACTACAAGATTCTTGTGCTGAAAACACTCCTACAGGGATAGATATGTTGCTCTAAGCTCCCCACTCCCACTGGTGAACAAAGAAGCCTCCTTTTATCCAAGAAAGGAAACGGGCAAACCAGGAAATTTCCAAAAGTCCAGAATAGAGCAAAGCCTGTATGTGGAATACTCTAGGTCAGGAAAGACGGGAAACAAGGATAATTTTTTTTTCTTTTTTTGTAAGCAAACAGCAGGAAAATGCAATAAATATGTAACACAGGCTAGCGCACTTGAGTGTGTAGCCTCAACAGGTAAATGCAACAAACAGGACAATCTTTAAAAGTGCAGGTGAAAAACAGCTATAAACAGTTCAAAACAGGTAAAGGAGCAGAAATACTTGCTTTTCAGCTAGATCGGACAGTCGCACAGGTAGTAGCAGGAAAAAAACACTTTATCAGGTAAGCAGTCACTCTTTATGCCTCTCTGCTGCTAGCACCACTCTGCAGGACCACAAGGAGCTTGGCTGAGTAGTAACAAGCGCAAAACCTCTCCAAATCGGGTTTTATACAGGGGACTTGAAAGAGCTAGAAATTGGCCCAAAATGGCCAATAGACTACCAGATTCTTGTGCTGAGAACACTCCTCTAGGGATAGATAGGCTGCTCTAAGCTCCCCACTCCCACTGGTGAACAAAGAAGCCTCCTTTTATCCAAGAAAGGAAATGGGCAACACAGGAACTTTCCAAAAGTCCAGAATACAGCAAAGCCTGTATCTGGACTACTCTAGGTCAGGAAAGGCGGGAAACAAGGATAATTTTTTTTGTTTTTTTCTTTTTTTGTAAGTAAGCAGCAGGAAAATGTAATAAATATGTAACACAGGCTAGCGCACTTGAGTGTGCAGCCTCAACAGGTAAATGCAACTAACAGAACAATCTTTAAAAGTGCAGGTAAGAACAACTATAAACAGTTCAAAACAGGTAAAGGAGCAGAAATACTTCCTTTTCAGCTAGATCGGACAGTCGCACAGGTAGTAGGAGGAAAAAAAAACACTTTATCAGGTAAGCAGTCGCTCTTTATGCCTCTCTGCTGCTAGCACCACCCTGCAGGACCACGAGGAGCTTGACTGAGTAGTAACAAGTGCAAAAACCGCGCCAAAGCAGGTTTTATACAGGGGGACTTGAAAGAGCTAGAAATTGGCCCAGAACCGCCAATAGACTACCAGATTCTTGTGCTGGGAACACTACTCCAGGGATAGATAGGCTGCTCTAAGCTCCGCACTCCCACTGGTGAACAAAAAAGCCTCCTTTTATCCAAGAAAGGAAATGGGCAACACAGGAACTTTCCAAAAGTCCAGAATACAGCAAAGCCTGTATTTGGACTACTCTAGGTCAGGAAAGGCGGGAAACAAAGATAATGTTTTTGTTTTTTTCTTTTTTTTAAGCAAACAACAAGAAAATGAAATAAATATGTAACACAGGTTAGCGCCCTTGAGTGTGCAGCCTCAACAGGTAAATGCAACAAACAGGACAATCTTTAAAAGTGCAGGTGAAAAACAGCTATAAACAGTTCAAAACAGGTAAAGGAGCAGAAATACTTGCTTCTCAGCTAGATTGGACAGTTGCACAGGTAGTAGCAGGAAAAAAACACTTTATCAGGTAAGCAGTCACTCTTTATGCCTCTCTACTGCTAGCACCACTCTGCAGGACCACGAGGAGCTTGGCTGAGTAGTAACAAGCGCAGAAACCGCACCAAAGCGGGTTTTATACAGGGGGACTAGAAAGACCTAGAAATTGGCCCAAAACGGCCAATAGATTACCAGATTCTTGGGCTGGGAACACTCCTCCAGGGATAGATAGGCTGCTCTAAGCTCCCCACTCCCACTGGTGAACAAAGAAGCCTCCTTTTATCCAAGAAAGGAAATGGGCAACACAGGAACTTTCCAAAAGTCCAGAATACAGCAAAGCCTGTATTTGGACTACTCTAGGTCAGGAATGGTGGGAAACAAGGATAATTTTTTTTTGTTTTTTTCTTTTTTTTGTAAGCATACAGCAGTAAAATGTAATAAATATGTAGCACAGGCTAGCACCCTTGAGGGTGTAGCCTCAACAGGTAAATGCAAAAAACAGTACAATCTTTAAAAGTGCAGGTGAAAAACAGCTATAAACAGTTCAAAACAGGTAAAGGAGCAGAAATACTTGCTTTTCAGCTAGATCGGACAGTTGCACAGGTAGTAGCAGGAAAAAAAACACTTTATCAGGTAAGCAGTCGCTCTTTATGCCTCTCTGCTGCTAGCACCACTCTGCAGGAACACGTGGAACTTGGCTGAGTAGTAACAAGTGCAAAAACCACGCCAATGCGGCTTTTATACAGGGGGATTGAAAGAGCTAGGAATTGGCCCAAAACAGCCAATAGACTACCAGATTCTTGTGCTGGGAACACTCCTCCAGGGATAGATAGGCTGCTTTAAGCTCCCCACTCCCACTGGTGAACAAAGAAACCTCCTTTTATCCAAGAAAGGAAATGGGCAACACAGGAACTTTCCAAAAGTCCAGAATACAGCAAAGCCTGTATTTGGACTACTCTAGGTCAGGAAAGGTGGGAAACAAGGATAATTTTTTTGTTTTTTTTTTTTTTTGTAAGCAAACAGCAGGAAAATGCAATAAATATGTAACACAGGCTAGCGCACTTGAGTGTGTAGCCTCAACAGGTAAATGCAACAAACAGGACAATCTTTAAAAGTGCAGGTGAAAAACAGCTATAAACAGTTCAAAACAGGTAAAGGAGCAGAAATACTTGCTTTTCAGCTAGATCAGACAGTCGCACAGGTAGTAGCAGGAAAAAAACACTTTATCGGGTAAGCAGTCGCTCTTTATGCCTCTCTGCTGCTAGCACCACTCTGCAGGACCACAATGAGGTTGGCTCAGTAGTAACAAGTGCAAAAACCACGCCAAAGCAGGTTTTATACAGGGAGACTTCAAAGAGTTAGAAATTGGACCAAAGTGGCCAATAGACTACCAGATTCTTGTGCTGGGAACACGCCTCCAGAGATAGATAAGCTGCTCTAAGCTCCCCACTCCCACTGGTGAACAAAGAAGCCTCCTTTTATTCAAGAAAGGAAATGGGACACAGGAACTTTCCAAAAGTCCAGAATACAGCAAAGCCTGTATTTGGACTACACTAGGTCAGGAAAGGCAGGAAACAAGGATAATGTTTTAATTTTTTTATTTTTTGGTAAGCATACAGCAGGAAAATGCAATAAATATGTAACACAGGCTAGCGCACTTGAGTGTGTAGCCTCAACAGGTAAATGCAACAAACAGGAAAATCTTTAAAAGTGCAGGTGAAAAACAGCTATAAACAGTTCAAAACAGGTAAAGGAGCAGAAATACTTGCTTTTCAGCTAGATCGGACAGTCACACAGGTAGTAGCAGGAAAAAAACACTTTATCAGGTAAGCAGTCACTCTTTATGCCTCTCTGCTGCTAGCACCACTCTGCAGGATCACGAGGAGCTTGGCTGAGTAGTAACAAGTGCAAAAACTGCGCCAAAGCAGGTTTTATACAGGGGAACTTGAAAGAGCTAGAAATTGGCCCTAAACGGCCAATAGACTACCAGATTCTTGTGCTGGGAACACTTCACCAGGGATAGATAGGCTGCTCTAAGCTCCCCACTTCCACTGGTGAACAAAGAAACCTCCTTTTATCCAAGAAAGGAAATGGGCAACACAGGAACTTTCCAAAAGTCCGGAATACAGCAAAGCCTGTATTTGTACTACTCTAAGTCAGGAAAGGCGGGAAACAAGGATCATTATTTTGTTTTTCTCTTTTTTTGTATGCAAACAGCAGGAAAATGCAGTAAATATGTAACACAGGCTAGCGCACTTGAGTGTGTAGCCTCAACAGGTAAATGCAACAAACAGGACAATCTTTAAAAGTGCAGGTGAAAAACAGCTATAAACAGTTCAAAACAGGTAAAGGAGCAGAAATACTTGCTTTTCAGCTAGATCGGACAGTCGCACAGGTAGTAGCAGGAAAAAAACACTTTATCAGGTAAGCAGTCGCTCTTTATGCCTCTCTGCTGCTAGCACCACTCTGCAGGACCACGAGGAGCTTGGCTGAGTAGTAACAAGCGCAGAAACCGCACCAAAGCGGGTTTTATACAGGGGGACTTGAAAGAGCTAGAAATTGGCCCAAAACGGCCAATACACTACCAGATTCTTGGGCTGGGAACACTCCTCCAGGGATAGATAGGCTGCTCTAAGCTCCCCAATCCCACTGGTGAACAAAGAAGCCTCCTTTTATCCAAGAAAGGAAATGGGCAACAGAGGAACTTTCCAAAAGTCCAGAATACAGCAAAGCCTGTATTTGGACTACTCTAGGTCAGGAAAGGCGGGAAACAAGGATAATTTTTTTGTTTTTTTCTTTTTTTGTATGCAAACAGCAGGAAAATGCAATAATTATGTAACACATGCTAGCGCACTTGAGTGTGTAGCCTCAACAGGTAAATGCAACAAACAGGACAATCTTTAAAAGTGCAGGTGAAAAACAGCTATAAACAGTTCAAAACAGGTAAAGGAGCAGAAATACTTGCTTTTCAGCTAGATCGGACAGTCGCACAGGTAGTAGCAGGAAAAAAACACTTTATCAGGTAAGCAGTCACTCTTTATGCCTCTCTGCTGCTAGCACCACTCTGCAGGACCATGAGGAGCTTGGCTGAGTAGTAACAAGTGCAAAAACCGCGCCAAAGCGGGTATTATACAGGGTGACTTGAAAGAGCAAGAAATTGGCCCAAAATGGCCAATAGACTACCAGATTCTTGTGCTGGGAACACTCCTCCAGGGATAGATATGCTGCTTTAAGCTCCCCACTCCCACTGGTGAACAAAGAAGCCTACTTTTATCCAAGAAAGGAAATGGGCAACACAGGAACTTTCCAAAAGTCCAGAATACAGCAAAGCCTGTATTTGGACTACTCTAGGTCAGGAAAGGCGGGAAACAAGGATATTTTTTTTTGTTTTTTTCTTTTTTGTAAGCAAACAGCAGGAAAATGCAATAAATATGTAACACAGGCTAGGACACTTGAGTGTGTAGCCTCAACAGGTAAATGCAACAAACAGGACAATCTTTAAAAGTGCAGGTGAAAAACAGCTATAAACAGTTCAAAACAGGTAAAGGAGCAGAAATACTTGCTTTTCAGCTAGATCAGACAGTCGCACAGGTAGTAGCAGGAAAAAAAACACTTTATCAGGTAAGCAGTCACTCTTTATGCCTCTCTGCTGCTAGCACCACTCTGCAGGACCACGAGGAGCTTGGCTGAGTAGTAACAAGTGCAAAAACCATGCCAAAGCGGGTTTTATACAGGTGGACTTGAAAGAGCTAGAAATTGGCCCAAAACGGCCAATAGACTACCAGATTCTTGTGCTGGGAACACTCCTCCAGGGATAGATAGGCTGCTCTAAGCTCCCCACTCCCACTGGTGAACAAAGAAGCCTCCTTTTATCCAAGAAAGGAAATGGGCAACACAGGAACTTTCCAAAAGTCCAGAATACAGCAAAGCCTGTATTTGGACTACTCTAGGTCAGGAAAGGCGGGAAACAAGGATCATTTTTTGTTTTTTTCTTTTTTTGTAAGCAAACAGCAGGAAAATGCAATAAATATGTAACACAGGCTAGCACACTTGAGTGTGTAGCCTCAACAGGTAAATGCAACAAACAGGACAATCTTTAAAAGTGCAGGTGAAAAACAGCTATAAACAGTTCAAAACAGGTAAAGGAGCAGAAATACTTGCTTTTCAGCTAGATCGGACAGTCGCACAGGTAGTAGCAGGAAAAAAACACTTTATCAGGTAAGCAGTCACTCTTTATGCCTCTCTGCTGCTAGCACCACTCTGCAGGACCACGAGGAGCTTGGCTGAGTAGTAACAAGTGCAAAAACCATGCCAAAGCGGGTTTTATACAGGGGGACTTGAAAGAGCTAGAAATTGGCCCAAAACAGCCAATAGACTACCAGATTCTTGTGCTGGGAACACTCCTCCAGGGATAGATAGGCTGCTCTAAGCTCCCCACTCCCACTGGTGAACAAAGAAGCCTCCTTTTATCCAAGAAAGGAAATGGGCAACACAGGAACTTTCCAAAAGTCCAGAATACAGCAAAGCCTGTATTTGGACTACTCTAGGTCAGGAAAGGCGGGAAACAAGGATAATTTTTTTTTCTTTTTTGTAAGCAAACAGCAGGAACATGCAATAAATATGTAACACAGGCTAGAGCCCTTGAGTGTGTAGCCTCAACAGGTAAATGCAACAAACAGGACAATCTTTAAAAGTGCAGGTGAAAAACAGCTATAAACAGTTCAAAACAGGTAAAGGAGCAGAAATACTTGCTTTTCAGCTAGATCAGACAGTCACACAGGTAGTAGCAGGAAAAAAACACTTTATCAGGTAAGCAGTCGCTCTTTATGCCTCTCTGCTGCTAGCACCACTCTGCAGGACCACGAGGAGCTTGGCTGAGTAGTAACAAGTGCATAAACCGCTCCAAAGCAGGTTTTATACAGGGGAACTTGAAAGAGCTAGAAATTGGCCCAAAACGGCCAATAGACTACCAGATTCTTGTGCTGGGAACACTCCTCCAGGGATAGATAGGCTGCTCTAAGCTCCCCACTCCCACTGGTGAACAAAGAAACCTCCTTTTATCCAAGAAAGGAAATGGGCAACACAGGAACTTTCCAAAAGTCCAGAATACAGCAAAGCCTGTATTTGGACTACTCTAGGTCAGGAAAGGCGGGAAGCAAGGATAATTTTTTTTCTTTTTTTGTAAGCAAACAGCAGGAAAATGCAATAAATATGTAACACAGGCTAGCACACTTGAGTGTGTAGCCTCAACAGGTAAATGCAACAAACAGGACAATCTTTAAAAGTGCAGGTGAAAAACAGCTATAAACAGTTCAAAACAGGTAAAGGAGCAGAAATACTTGCTTTTCAGCTAGAGCGGACAGTCGCACAGGTAGTAGAAGGAAAAAAAACACTTTATCAGGTAAGCAGTCGCTCTTTATGCCTCTCTGCTGCTAGCACCACTCTGCAGGACCACAAGGAGCTTGGCTGAGTAGTAACAAGCGGAAAAAACCATGTCAAAGCAGGTTTTATACAGGGGGACTTGAAAGAGCTAGAAATAGGCCCAAAACGGCCAATAGACTACCAGATTCTTGTGCTGGGAACACTCCTCCAGGGATAGATAGGCTGCTCTAAGCTCCCCACTCCCACTGGTGAACAAAGAAGCCTCCTTTTATCCAAGAAAGGAAATGGGCAACACAGGAACTTTCCAAAAGTCCAGAATACAGCAAAGCCTGTATTTGGACTACTCTAGGTCAGGAAAGGCGGGAAACAAGGATAATTTTTTTTTTTCTTTTTTGTAAGCAAACAGCAGAAAAATGCTATAAATATGTAACACAGGCTAGCACTTGAGTGTGTAGCCTCAACAGGTAAATGCAACAAACAGGACAATCTTTAAAAGTGCAGGTGAAAAACAGCTATAAACAGTTCAAAACAGGTAAAGGAGCAGAAATACTTGCTTTTCAGCTAGATCGGACAGTCGCACAGGTAGTAGCAGGAAAAAAACACTTTATCAGGTAAGCAGTCGCTCTTTATGCCTCTCTGCTGCTAGCACCACTCTGCAGGACCACGAGGAGCTTGGCTGAGTAGTAACAAGTGCAAAAACCGCGCCAAAGCAGGTTTTATACAGGGGAACTTGAAAGAGCTAGAAATTGGCCCAAAATGGCCAATAGACTACCAGATTCTTGTGCTGGGAACACTCCTCCAGGGATAGATAGGCTGCTCTAAGCTCCCCACTCCCACTGGTGAACAAAGAAGCCTCCTTTTATCCAAGAAAGGAAATGGGCAACACAGGAACTTTCCAAAAGTCCAGAATACAGCAAAGCCTGTATTTGGACTACTCTAGGTCAGGAAAGGCGGGAAACAAGGATAATTTTTTTTTTCTTTTTTTGTAAGCAAACAGCAGGAAAATGCAATAAATATGTAACACAGGCTAGCGCACTTGAGTGTGTAGCCTCAACAGGTAAATGCAACAAACAGGACAATCTTTAAAAGTGCAGGTGAAAAACAGCTATAAACAGTTCAAAACAGGTAAAGGAGCAGAAATACTTGCTTTTCAGCTAGATCGGACAGTCGCACAGGTAGTAGCAGGAAAAAACACTTTATCAGGTAAGCAGTCGCTCTTTATGCCTCTCTGCTGCTAGCACCACTCTGCAGGACCACGAGGAGCTTGGCTGAGTAGTAACAAGCGCAAAAACCAGCCAAAGTGGGTTTTATACAGGGGACTTGAAAGAGCTAGAAATTGGCCCAAAACGGCCAATAGACTACCAGATTCTTGTGCTGGGAACACTCCTCCAGGGATAGATAGGCTGCTCTAAGCTCCCCACTCCCACTGGTGAACAAAGAAGCCTCCTTTTATCCAAGAAAGGAAATGGGCAACACAGGAACTTTCCAAAAGTCCAGAATACAGCAAAGCCTGTATTTGGACTACTCTAGGTCAGGAAAGGTGGGAAACAAGGATAACTTTTTTTTTTCTTTTTTTTGTAAGCAAACAGCAGGAAAATGCAATAAATATGTAACACAGGCTAGCACACTTGAGTGTGTAGCCTCAACAGGTAAATGCAACAAACAGGACAATCTTTAAAAGTGCAGGTGAAAAACAGCTATAAACAGTTCAAAACAGGTAAAGGAGCAGAAATACTTGCTTTTCAGCTAGATCGGACAGTCGCACAGGTAGTAGCAGGAAAAAACACTTTATCAGGTAAGCAGTCACTCTTTATGCCTCTCTGCTGCTAGCACCACTCTGCAGGACCACGAGGAGCTTGGCTGAGTAGTAACAAGTGCAAAAACCGCGCCAAAGCAGGTTTTATACAGGGGGACTTGAAAGAGCTAGAAATTGGCCCAAAACGGCCAATAGACTACCAGATTCTTGTGCTGGGAACACTCCTCCAGGGATAGATAGGCTGCTCTAAGCTCCCCACTCCCACTGGTGAACAAAGAAGCCTCCTTTTATCCAAGAAAGGAAATAGGCAACACAGGAACTTTCCAAAAGTCCAGAATACAGCAAAGCCTGTATTTGGACTACTCTAGGTCAGGAAAGGCGGGAAACAAGGATAATTTTTTTGTTTTTTTTTTTTTGTAAGCAAACAGCAGGAAAATGCAATAAATATGTAACACAGGCTAGCGCACTTGAGTGTGTAGCCTCAACAGGTAAATGCAACAAACAGGACAATCTTTAAAACTGTAGGTGTAAAACAGCTATAAACAGTTCAAAACAGATAAAGGAGCAGAAATACTTGCTTTTCAGCTAAATCGGACAGTCGCATAGGTAGTAGCAGGAAAAAAAAACACTTTATCAGGTAAGCAGTCGCTATTTATGCCTCTCTGCTGCTAGCACCACTCTGCACGACCACGAGGAGCTTGGCTGAGTAGTAACAAGTATAAAAAACACGCCAATGCGGGTTTTATACAAGGGGACTTGAAACAGCTAGAAACTGGCCCAAAACAGCCAATAGACTACCAGATTCTTGTGCTGGGAACACTCCTCCAGGGATAGATAGGCTGCTCTAAGCTCCCCACTCCCACTGGTGAACAAAAAAGCCTCCTTTTATCCAAGAAAGGAAATGGGCAACACAGGAACTTTCCAAAAGTCCAGAATACAGCAAAGCCTGTATTTGGACTACTCTAGGTCAGGAAAGGTGGGAAACAAGGATATTTTTTTGTTTGTTTTTTTCTTTTTTTGTCAGCAAACAGCAGGAAAATGCAATAAATATGAAACACAGGGTGTAGCCTCAACAGGTAAATGCAACAAATAGGACAATATTTAAAAGTGCAGGTGAAAAACTGCTATAAACAGTTCAAAACAGGTAAAGGAACAGAAATACTTGCTTTTCAGCTAGATCAGACAGTCGCACATGTATCAAGAAAAAAAAACACTTTATCGGGTAAGCAGTCGCTCTTTATGCCTCTCTGCTGCTAGCACCACTCTGCAGGACCACAAGGAGCTTGGCTGAGTAGTAACAAGTGCAAAAAATGCGCCAAAGCAGGTTTTATACAGGGGGACTTGAAAGAGCTAGAAATTGGCCCAAAACAGCCAATAGACTACCAGATTCTTGTGCTGGGAACACTCCTCCAGGGATAGATAGGCTGCTCTAAGCTCCCCACTCCCACTGGTGAACAAAGAAGCCTCCTTTTATCCAAGAAAGGAAATGGGCAACACAGGAACTTTCCAAAAGTCCAGAATACAGCAAAGCCTGTATTTGGACTACTCTAGGTCAGGAAAGGCGGGAAACAAGGATAATTTTTTGTTTTTTTCTTTTTTGTAAGCAAACAGCAGGAAAATGCAATAAATATGTAACACAGGCTAGCGCACTTGAGTGTGTAGCCTCAACAGGTAAATGCAACAAACAGGACAATCTTTAAAAGTGCAGGTGAAAAACAGCTATAAACAGTTCAAAACAGGTAAAGGAGCAGAAATACTTGCTTTTCAGCTAGATCGGACAGTCGCACAGGTAGTAGCAGGAAAAAAACACTTTATCAGGTAAGCAGTCACTCTTTATGCCTCTCTGCTGCTAGCACCACTCTGCAGGACCACGAGGAGCTTGGCTGAGTAGTAACAAGTGCAAAAACCATGCCAAAGCGGGTTTTATACAGGGGACTTGAAAGAGCTAGAAATTGGCCCAAAACGGCCAATAGACTACCAGATTCTTGTGCTGGGAACACTCCTCCAGGGATAGATAGGCTGCTCTAAGCTCCCCACTCCCACTGGTGAACAAAGAAACCTCCTTTTATCCAAGAAAGGAAATGGGCAACACAGGAACTTTCCAAAAGTCCAGAATACAGCAAAGCCTGTATTTGGACTACTCTAGGTCAGGAAAGGCGGGAAACAAGGATAATTTTTTTTTTTTCTTTTTTTTGTAAGCAAACAGCAGGAAAATGCAATAAATATGTAACACAGGCTAGCGCACTTGAGTGTGTAGCCTCAACAGGTAAATGCAACAAACAGGACAATCTTTAAAAGTGCAGGTGAAAAACAGCTATAAACAGTTCAAAACAGGTAAAGGAGCAGAAATACTTGCTTTTCAGCTAGATCGGACAGTCGCACAGGTAGTAGCAGGAAAAAAAACACTTTATCAGGTAAGCAGTCGCTCTTTATGCCTCTCTGCTGCTAGCACCACTCTGCAGGACCACGAGGAGCTTGGCTGTGTAGTAACAAGCCCAAAAACCGTACCAAAGCAGGTTTTATACAGGGGGACTTGAAAGAGCTAGAAATTGGCCCAAAACGGCCAATAGACTACCAGATTCTTGTGCTGGGAACACTCCTCCAGGGATAGATAGGCTGCTCTAAGCTCCCCACTCCCACTGGTGAACAAAGAAGCCTCCTTTTATCCAAGAAAGGAAATGGGCAACACAGGAACTTTCCAAAAGTCCAGAATACAGCAAAGCCTGTATTTGGACTACTCTAGGTCAGGAAAGGCGGGAAACAAGGATAATTTTTTTGTTTTTTTTTTTTTGTAAGCAAACAGCAGGAAAATGCAATAAATATGTAACACAGGCTAGTGCACTTGAGTGTGTAGCCTCAACAGGTAAATGCAACAAACAGGACAATCTTTAAAAGTGCAGGTGAAAAACAGCTATAAACAGTTCAAAACAGGTAAAGGAGCAGAAATACTTGCTTTTCAGCTAGATCGGACAGTCGCACAGGTAGTAGCAGGAAAAAAAACACTTTATCAGGTAAGCAGTCACTCTTTATGCCTCTCTGCTGCTAGCACCACTCTGCAGGACCACGAGGAGCTTGGCTGAGTAGTAACAAGTGCAAAAACCATGCCAAAGTGGGTTTTATACAGGGGACTTGAAAGAGCTAGAAATTGGCCCAAAATGGCCAATAGACTACCAGATTCTTGTGCTGGGAACACTCCTCCAGGGATAGATAGGCTGCTCTAAGCTCCCCACTCCCACTGGTGAACAAAGAAGCCTCCTTTTATCCAAGAAAGGAAATGGGCAACACAGGAACTTTCCAAAAGTCCAGAATACAGCAAAGCCTGTATTTGGACTACTCTAGGTCAGGAAAGGCGGGAAACAAGGATAATTTTTTTTTTTTTTTTTTGTAAGCAAACAGCAGGAAAATGCAATAAATATGTAACACAGGCTAGCGCACTTGAGTGTGTAGCCTCAACAGGTAAATGCAACAAACAGGACAATCTTTAAAAGTGCAGGTGAAAAACAGCTATAAACAGTTCAAAACAGGTAAAGGAGCAGAAATACTTGCTTTTCAGCTAGATCGGACAGTTGCACAGGTAGTAGCAGGAAAAAAACACTTTATCAGGTAAGCAGTCGCTCTTTATGCCTCTCTGCTGCTAGCACCACTCTGCAGGACCACGAGGAGCTTGGCTGAGTAGTAACAAGTGCAAAAACCACGCCAAAGTGGGTTTTATACAGGGGGACTTGAAAGAGCTAGAAATTGGCCCAAAACGGCCAATAGACTACCAGATTCTTGTGCTGGGAACACTCCTCCAGGGATAGATAGGCTGCTCTAAGCTCCCCACTCCCACTGGTGAACAAAGAAGCCTCCTTTTATCCAAGAAAGGAAATGGGCAACACAGGAACTTTCCAAAAGTCCAGAATACAGCAAAGCCTGTATTTGGACTACTCTAGGTCAGGAAAGGTGGGAAACAAGGATAATTTTTTTTTTTTTTTTGTAAGCAAACAGCAGGAAAATGCAATAAATATGTAACACAGGCTAGCACACTTGAGTGTGTAGCCTCAACAGGTAAATGCAACAAACAGGACAATCTTTAAAAGTGCAGGTGAAAAACAGCTATAAACAGTTCAAAACAGGTAAAGGAGCAGAAATACTTGCTTTTCAGCTAGATCAGACAGTCACACAGGTAGTAGCAGGAAAAAAAAACACTTTATCAGGTAAGCAGTCACTCTTTATGCCTCTCTGCTGCTAGCACCACTCTGCAGGACCACAAGGAGCTTGGCTGAGTAGTAACAAGTGCAAAACCGCCAAAGCAGGTTTTATACAGGGGACTTGAAAGAGCTAGAAATTGGCCCAAAACAGCCAATAGACTACCAGATTCTTGTGCTGGGAACACTTCTCCAGGGATAGATAGGCTGCTCTAAGCTCCCCACTCCCACTGGTGAACAAAGAAACCTCCTTTTATCCAAAAAAGGAAATGGGCAACACAGGAACTTTCCAAAAGTCCGGAATACAGCAAAGCCTGTGTTTGTACTACTCTAGGTCAGGATAGGCGGGAAACAAGGATCATTTTTTTTTTTTGTAAGCAAACAGAAGGAAAATGCAATAAATATGTAACACAGGCTAGCGCACTTGAGTGTGTAGCCTCAACAGGTAAATCCAACAAAAAGGACAATCTATAAAAGTGCAGGTGAAATCAGCTATAAACAGTTCAAAACAGGTAAAGGAGCAGAAATACTTGCTTTTCAGCTAGATCAGACAGTTGCACAGGTAGTAGCAGGAAAAAAAACACTTTATCAGGTAAGCAGTCACTCTTTATGCCTCTCTGCTGCTAGCACCACTCTGCAGGACCACGAGGAGCTTGGCTGAGTAGTAACAAGCCCAAAAGTGGGTTTTATACAGGGGGACTTGAAAGAGCTAGAAATTGGCCCAAAACAGGCAATAGACTACCAGATTCTTGTGCTGGGAACACCACTCCAGGGATAGATAGGCTGCTCTAAGCTCCCCACTCCCACTGGTGAACAAAGAAGCCTCCTTTTATCCAAGAAAGGAAATGGGCAACACAGGAACTTTGCAAAAGTCTGGAATACAGCAAAGCCTGTATTTGGAGTACTCTAGGTCAGAAAAGGCAGGAAACAAGGATCATTTTTTTGTTTTTTTTTTTTTTGTAAGCAAACAGCAGGAAAATGCAATAAATATGTAACACAGGCTAACGCACTTGAGTGTGTAGCCTCAACAGGTAAATGCAAGAAACAAGACAATCTTTAAAAGTGCAGGTGAAAAACAGCTATAAACAGTTCAAAACAGGTAAAGGAGCAGAAATACTTGCTTTTCAGCTAGATCAGCCAGTCGCACAGGTAGTAGCAGGAAAAAAATGCTTTATCAGGTAAGCAGTTGCTCTTTATGCCTTTCTGCTGCTAGCACCACTCTGCAGGACCACGAGGAGCTTGGATGAGTAGTAACAAGTGCAAAAACCTTCCAAAGCGGGTTTTATACAGGTGGACTTGAAAGAGCAAGAAATTGGCCCAAAATGGCCAATAGTCAACCATTTTCTTGTACTGGGAACACTCCTCCAGTGATAGATAGGCTGCTCTAAGCTCCCCACTCCCACTGGTGAACAAAGAAACCTCCTTTTATCCAAGAAAGGAAATGGGCAACACAGGAACTTTCCAAAAGTCCGGAATACAGCAAAGCCTGTATTTGTACTACTCTAGGTCAGGAAAGACGGGAAACAAGGATCATTTTTTTTTTTTTTGTAAGCAAACAGAAGGAAAATGCAATAAATATGTAACACAGGCTAGCGCACTTGAGTGTGTAGCCTCAACAGGTAAATGCAACAAACAGGACAATCTTTAAAAGTGCAGGTGAAAAACAGCTATAAACAGTTCAAAACAGGTAAAGGAGCAGAAATACTTGCTTTTCAGCTAGATCGGACAGTTGCACAGGTAGTAGCAGGAAAAAAACACTTTATCAGGTAAGCAGTCACTCTTTATGCCTCTCTGCTGCTAGCACCACTCTGCAGGACCATGAGGAGCTTGGCTGAGTAGTAACAAGTGCAAAAACCGCGCCAAAGTGGGTTTTATACAGGGGGACTTGAAAGAGCTAGAAATTGGCCCAAAACGGCCAATAGACTACCAGATTCTTGTGCTGGGAACACTCCTCCAGGGATAGATAGGCTGCTCTAAGCTCCCCACTCCCACTGGTGAACAAAGAAGCCTCCTTTTATCCAAGAAAGGAAATGGGCAACACAGGAACTTTCCAAAAGTCCAGAATACAGCAAAGCCTGTATTTGGTGTACTCTAGGTCAGAAAAGGTGGAAAACAAGGATAATTTTTTTGTTTTTTCCTTTTTTTGTAAGCAAACAGTAGGAAAATGCAATAAAAATGTAACACAGGCTAGCGCACTTGAGTGTGTAGCCTCAACAGGTAAATGCAACAAACAGGACAATCTTTAAAAGTGCAGGTGAAAACAGCTATAAACAGTTCAAAACAGGTAAAGGAGCAAAAATACTTGCTTTTCAGCTAGATCGGACAGTCGCACAGGTTGTAGCAGGAAAAAAAAAACACTTTATCAGGTAAGCAGTCGCTCTTTATGCCTCTCTGCTGCTAGCACCACTCTGCAGGACCACGAGGAGCTTGGCTGAGTAGTAACAAGTGCAAAAACCACGCCAAAGCGGGTTTTATACAGGGGACTTGAAAGAGCTAGAAATTGGCCCAAAACGGCCAATAGACTACCAGATTCTTGTGCTGGGAACACTCCTCCAGGGATAGATAGGCTGCTCTAAGCTCCCCACTCCCACTGGTGAACAAAGAAGCCTCCTTTTATCCAAGAAAGGAAATGGGCAACACAGGAACTTTCCAAAAGTCCAGAATACAGCAAAGCCTGTATTTGGACTACTCTAGGTCAGGAAAGGTGGGAAACAAGGATATTTTTTTGTTTTTTCTTTTTTGTAAGCAAACAGCAGGAAAATGCAATAAATATGTAACACAGGCTAGCACACTTGAGTGTGTAGCCTCAACAGGTAAATGCAACAAACAGGACAATCTTTAAAAGTGCAGGTGAAAAACAGCTATAAACAGTTCAAAACAGGTAAAGGAGCAGAAATACTTGCTTTTCAGCTAGATCGGACAGTCACACAGGTAGTAGCAGGAAAAAAAACACTTTATCAGGTAAGCAGTCACTCTTTATGCCTCTCTGCTGCTAGCACCACTCTGCAGGACCACGAGGAGCTTGGCTGAGTAGTAACAAGTAAAAAAACCACGCCAAAGTGGGTTTTATACAGGAGGACTTGAAAGAGCTAGAAATTGGCCCAAAACGGCCAATAGACTACCAGATTCTTGTGCTGGGAACACTCCTCCAGGGATAGATAGGCTGCTCTAAGCTCCCCACTCCCACTGGTGAACAAAGAAGCCTCCTTTTTTCCAAGAAAGGAAATGAGCAACACAGGAACTTTCCAAAAGTCCAGAATACAGCAAAGCCTGTATTTGGACTACTCTAGGTCAGGAAAGGCGGGAAACAAGGATAATTTTTTTTTTTTTTTTTTGTAAGCAAACAGCAGGAAAATGCAATAAATATGTAACACAGGCTAGCGCACTTGAGTGTGTAGCCTCAACAGGTAAATGCAACAAACAGGACAATCTTTAAAAGTGCAGGTGAAAAACAGCTATAAACAGTTCAAAACAGGTAAAGGAGCAGAAATACTTGCTTTTCAGCTAGATCGGACAGTTGCACAGGTAGTAGCAGGAAAAAAACACTTTATCAGGTAAGCAGTCGCTCTTTATGCCTCTCTGCTGCTAGCACCACTCTGCAGGACCACGAGGAGCTTGGCTGAGTAGTAACAAGCGCAAAAAATGCGCCAAAGTGGGTTTTATACAGGAGGACTTGAAAGAGCTAGAAATTGGCCCAAAACAGCCAATAGACTACCAGATTCTTGTGCTGGGAACACTCCTCCAGGGATAGATAGGCTGCTCTAAGCTCCCCACTCCCACTGGTGAACAAAGAAGCCTCCTTTTATCCAAGAAAGGAAATGGGCAACACAGGAACTTTCCAAAAGTCCAGAATACAGCAAAGCCTGTATTTGGACTACTCTAGGTCAGTAAGGTGGGAAACAAGGATAATTTTTTTGTTTTTTTGTCAGCAAACAGCAGCAAAATGCAATAAATATGTAACACAGGGTGTAGCCTCACAGGTAAATGCAACAAACAGGACAATCTTTAAAAGTGCAGGTGAAAAACAGCTATAAACAGTTCAAAACAGGTAAAGGAGCAGAAATACTTGCTTTTCAGCTAGATCGGACAGTCACACAGGTAGTAGCAGGAAAAAAACACTTTATCAGGTAAGCAGTCGCTCTTTATGCCTCTCTGCTGCTAGCACCACTCTGCAGGACCACAAGGAGCTTGGCTGAGTAGTAACAAGTGCAAAAACCATGCCAAAGCAGGTTTTATACAGGGGGACTTGAAAGAGCTAGAAATTGGCCCAAAACAGCCAATAGACTACCAGATTCTTGTGCTGGGAACACTCCTCCAGGGATAGATAGGCTGCTCTAAGCTCCCCACTCCCACTGGTGAACAAAGAAGCCTCCTTTTATCCAAGAAAGGAAATGGGCAACACAGGAACTTTCCAAAAGTCCAGAATACAGCAAAGCCTGTATTTGGACTACTCTAGGTCAGGAAAGGCGGGAAACAAAGATCATTTTTTTCTTTTTTTCTTTTTTTGTATGCAAACAGCAGGAAAATGCAATAATTATGTAACACATGCAAGAGCACTTGAGTGTGTAGCCTCAACAGGTAAATGCAACAAACAGGACAATCTTTAAAAGTGCAGGTGAAAAACAGCTATAAACAGTTCAAAACAGGTAAAGGAGCAGAAATACTTGCTTTTCAGCTAGATCGGACAGTCGCACAAGTAGTAGCAGGAAAAAAAAACACTTTATCAGGTAAGCAGTCGCTATTTATGCCTCTCTGCTGCTAGCACCACTTTGCGGAACCATGAGGAGCTTGGCTGAGTAGTAACAAGTGCAAAAACAGCGCCAAAGCAGGTTTTGTACAGGGGGACTTGAAAGAGCAAGAAATTGGCCCAAAATAGCCAATAGACTACCAGATTCTTGTGCTGGGAACACTCCTCCAGGGATAGATATGCTGCTTTAAGCTCCCCACTCCCACTGGTGAACAAAGAAGCCTACTTGTATCCAAGAAAGGAAATGGGCAACACAGGAACTTTCCAAAAGTCCAGAATACAGCAAAGCCTGTATTTGGCCTACTGTAGGTCAGAAAAGGCGGAAAACAAGGATAATTTTTTTGTTTTTTCCTTTTTTTGTAAGCAAACAGTAGGAAAATGCAATAAATATGTAACACAGGCTAGCACACTTGAGTGTGTAGCCTCAACAGGTAAATGCAACAAACAGGACAATCTTTAAAAATGCAGGTGAAAAACAGCTATAAACAGTTCAAAACAGGTAAAGGAGCTGAAATACTTGCTTTTCAGCTAGATTGGACAGTTGCACAGGTTGTAGCAGGAAAAAAACACTTTATCAGGTAAGCAGTCGCTCTTTATGCCTCTCTGCTGCTGGCACCACTCTGCAGGACCATGAGGAGCTTGGCTGAGTAGTAACAAGTGCAAAAAATGCGCCAAAGTGGGTTTTATACAGGGTGACTTGAAAGAGCTACAAATTGGCCCAAAACGGCCAATAGACAACCAGATTCTTGGGCTGGGAACACTCCTCCAGGGACAGATAGGCTGCTCTAAGCTCCCCACTCCCACTGGTGAACAAAGAAGCCTCCTTTTATCCAAGAAAGGAAATGGGCAACACAGGAACTTTCCAAAAGCCCAGAATACAGCAAAGCCTATATTTGGACTACTCTAGGTCAGAAAAGGTGGGAAACAAGGATAATTTTTTTGTTTTTTTCTTTTTTTTGTCAGCAAACAGCAGGAAAGTGCAATAAATATGTAACACAGGCTAGCACACTTGAGTGTGTAGCCTCAACAGGTAAATGCAACAAACAGGACAATCTTTAAAAGTGCAGGTGAAAAACAGCTATAAACAGTTCAAAACAGGTAAAGGAGTAGAAATACTTCCTTTTCAGCTAGATCGGACAGTCGCACAGGTAGTAGCAGGGAAAAAAAATACACTTTATCAGGTAAGCAGTCGCTCTTTATGCCTCTCTGCTGCTAGCACCACTCTGCAGGAGTACGAGGAGCTTGGTTGAGTAGTAACAACCACGCCAAAGCGGGTTTTATACAGGGGGACTTGAAAGAGCTAGAAATTGGCCAATACGGCCAATAGGCTACCAGATTCCTGGGCTGGGAACACTCCTCCAGGGATAGATAGGCTGCTCTAAACTCCCCACGCCTACTGGTGAACAAAGAAGC
Source organism: Protopterus annectens (assembly GCF_019279795.1). Lineage (NCBI taxonomy): Eukaryota > Metazoa > Chordata > Ceratodontiformes > Protopteridae > Protopterus > Protopterus annectens. The sequence continues at coordinate 625,322,780 of NC_056734.1, forward strand.
CTCCTTTTATCCAAGAAAGGAAATAGGCAACACAGGAACTTTCCAAAACTCCAGAATACAGCAAAGCCTGTATTTGGACAACTCTAGGTCAGGAAAGGCGGGAAACAAGGATCATTTTTCTGTTTTTTTTCTTTTTTTGTAAGCAAACAGCAGGAAAATGCAATAAATATGTAACACAGGCTAGCGCACTTGAGTGTGTAGCCTCAACAGGTAAATTCAACAAACAGGACAATCTTTAAAAGTGCAGGTGAAAAACAGCTATAAACAGTTCAAAACCGATAAAGGAGCAGAATTACTTGCTTTTCAGCTAGACCGGACAGTCACATAGGTAGTAGCAGGAAAAAAAACACTTTATCAGGTAAGCAGTCACTATTTATGCCTCTCTGCTACTAGCACCACTCTGCAGGACCACGAGGAGCTTGGCTGAGTAGTAACAAGTAAAAAAAAATGCGCCAAAGTGGGCGTTATAAGGAGGACTTGAAAGAGCTAGAAACTGGCCCAAAACAGCCAATAGACTACCAGATTCTTGTGCTGGGAACAGTCCTCCAGGGATAGATAGGCTGCTCTAAGCTCCCCACTCCCACTGGTGAACAAAGAAGCCTCCTTTTATCCAAGAAAGGAAATGAGCAACACAGGAACTTTCCAAAAGTCCAGAACACAGAAAAGCCTGTATTTGGACTACTCTAGGTCAGGACAGGCGGGAAACAAGGATAATTTTTTTGTTTTATTCTTTTTTTTGTCAGCAAACAGCAGGAAAATGCAATAAATATGTAACACAGGGTGTAGCCTCAACAGGTAAATGCAACAAACTGGACAATCTTTAAAAGTGCAGGTGAAAAACCGCTATAAACAGTTCAAAACAGGTAAAGGAGCAGAAATACTTGCTTTTCAGCTAGATCAGACAGTCGCACAGGTAGTAGCAGGAAAAAAACACTTTATCAGGTAAGCAGTTGCTCTTTATGCCTCTCTGCTGCTAGCACCACTCTGCAGGACCACGAGGAGCTTGGCTGAGTAGTAACAAGTGCAAAAACCGCGCCAAAGCAGATTTTATACAGAGGGACTTGAAAAAGCTAGAAATTGGCCCAAAACGGCCAATAGACTACCAGATTCTTGTGCTAGGAACACTCCTCCAGAGATAGATAGGCTGCTCTAAGCTCCCCACTCCCACTGGTGAACAAAGAAGCCTCCTTTTATCCAAGAAAGGAAATGGGCAACACAGGAACTTTCCAAAAGTCAAGAATACAGCAAACCCGGTATTTGGAATACTCTAGGTCAGGAAAGGCGGGAAACAAGGATAATTTTTTTGTTTTTTACTTTTTTTGTAAGCAAACAGCAGGAAAATGCAGTAAACATGTAACACACGCTAGCGCACTTGAGTGTGTAGCCTCAACAGGTAAATGCAACAAACAGGAAATCTTTAAAAGTGCAGGTAAAAAACAGCTATAAACAGTTCAAAACAGGTAAAGGAGCAGAAATACTTGTTTCTCAGCTAGATCGGACAGTTGCACACGTAGTAGCAGGAAAAAAAACACTTTATCAGGTAAGCAGTCACTCTGTATGCCTCTCTGCTGATAGCACCACTCTGCAGGACCACGAGGAGCTTGGCTGAGTAGTAACAAGTGCAAAAAATGCGCCAAAGCGGGTTTTATACAGGGGGACATGAAATAGCTAGAAATTGGCCCAAAATGGCCAATACACTACCAGATTCTTGGCCTGGGAACACTCCTCCAGGGATAGATAGGCTGCTCTAAGCTCCCCACCCCCACTGGTGAACAAACAAGCATCCTTTTATCCAAGAAAGGAAATGGGCAACACAGGAACTTTCCAAAACTCCAGAATACAGCAAAGCCTGTATTTGGACTACTCTAGGTCAGGAAAGGCGGGAAACAAGGATACTTTTTTTGTTTTTTTCTTTTTTTGTAAGCAATCAGCAGGAAAATGCAATAAACATGTAACACAGGCTAGCGCACTTGAGTGTGTAGCCTCAACAGGTAAATGCAACAAACAGGACAATCTTTAAAAGTGCAGGTAAAAAACAGCTATAAACAGTTCAAAACAGGTAAAGGAGCAGAAATACTTGTTTCTCAGCTAGATCGGACAGTTGCACACGTAGTAGCAGGAAAAAAAACACTTTATCAGGTAAGCAGTCGCTCTGTATGCCTCTCTGCTGATAGCACCACTCTGCAGGACCACGAGGAGCTTGGCTGAGTAGTAACAAGTGCAAAGAATGCGCCAAAGCGGGTTTTATACAGGGGGACTTGAAATAGCTAGAAATTGGCCCAAAACGGCCAATACCCTACCAGATTATTGGCCTGGGAACACTCCTCCAGGGATAGATAGGCTGCTCTAAGCTCCCCACCCCCACTGGTGAACAAACAAGCCTCCTTTTATCCAAGAAAGGAAATGGGCAACACAGGAACTTTCCAAAACTCCAGAATACAGCAAAGCCTGTATTTGGACTACTCTAGGTCAGGAAAGGTGGGAAACAAGGATACTTTTTTTGTTTTTTTCTTTTTTTGTAAGCAATCAGCAGGAAAATGCAATAAATATGTAACACAGGCTAGCGCACTTGAGTGTATAGCCTCAACAGGTAAATGCAACAAACAGGACAATCTTTAAAAGTGCAGGTGAAAAACAGCTATAAACAGTTCAAAACAGGTAAAGGACCAGAAATACTTCCTTTTCAGCTAGATCGGACAGTCGCACAGGTAGTAGCAGGGAAAAAAAATACACTTTATCAGGTAAGCAGTCGCTCTTTATGCCTCTCTGCTGCTAGCACCACTCTGCAGGAGCACGAGGAGCTTGGTTGAGTAGTAACAACCGCGCCAAAGCGGGTTTTATACAGGGGACTTGAAAGAGCTAGAAATTGGCCCAATACGGCCAATAGGCTACCAGATTCTTCGGCTGGGAACACTCCTCCAGGGATAGATAGGCTGCTCTAAACTCCCCACTCCTACTGGTGAACAAAGAAGCCTCCTTTTATCCAAGAAAGGAAATAGGCAACACAGGAACTTTCCAAAACTCCAGAATACAGCAAAGCCTGTATTTGGACTACTCTAGGTCAGGAAAGGCGGGAAACAAGGATCATTTTTCAGTTTTTTTCTTTTTTTGTAAGCAAACAGCAGGAAAATGCAATAAATATGTAACACAGGCTAGCGCACTTGAGTGTGTAGCCTCAACAGGTAAATGCAACAAACAGGACAATCTTTAAAAGTGCAGGTGAAAAACAGCTATAAACAGTTCAAAACAGGTAAAGGAGCAGAAATACTTGCTTTTCAGCTAGACCGGACAGTCACATAGGTAGTAGCAGGAAAAAAAAACACTTTATCAGGTAAGCAGTCACTATTTATGCCTCTCTGCTACTAGCACCACTCTGCAGGACCACGAGGAGCTTGGCTGAGTAGTAACAAGTAAAAAAAAAATGTGCCAAAGTGGGTTTTATACAGGCGGACTTGAAAGAGCTAGAAACTGGCCCAAAACAGCCAATAGACTACCAGATTCTTGTGCTGGGAACAGTCCTCCAGGGATAGATAGGCTGCTCTAAGCTCCCCACTCCCACTGGTGAACAAAGAAGCCTCCTTTTATCCAAGAAAGGAAATGAGCAACACAGGAACTTTCCAAAAGTCCAGAACACAGAAAAGCCTGTATTTGGACTACTCTAGGTCAGGACAGGCGGGAAACAAGGATAATTTTTTTGTTTTATTCTTTTTTTTGTCAGCAAACAGCAGGAAAATGCAATAAATATGTAACACAGGGTGTAGCCTCAACAGGTAAATGCAACAAACTGGGCAATCTTTAAAAGTGCAGGTGAAAAACCGCTATAAACAGTTCAAAACAGGTAAAGGAGCAGAAATACTTGCTTTTCAGCTAGATCAGACAGTCACACAGGTAGTAGCAGGAAAAAAAACACTTTATTAGGTAAGCAGTCGCTCTTTATGCCTCTCTGCTGCTAGCACCACTCTGCAGGACCACGATGAGCTTGGCTGAGTAGTAACAAGTGCAAAAACCGCGCCAAAGCAGATTTTATACAGAGGGACTTGAAAAAGCTAGAAATTGGCCCAAAACGGCCAATAGACTACCAGATTCTTGTGCTAGGAACACTCCTCCAGAGATAGATAGGCTGCTCTAAGCTCCCCACTCCCACTGGTGAACAAAGACGCCTCCTTTTATCCAAGAAAGGAAATGGGCAACACAGGAACTTTCCAAAAGTCAAGAATACAGCAAACCCGGTATTTGGAATACTGTAGGTCAGGAAAGGTGGGAAACAAGGATAATTTTTTTGTTTTTTACTTTTTTGTAAGCAAACAGCAGGAAAATGCAGTAAACATGTAACACACGCTAGCGCACTTGAGTGTGTAGCCTCAACAGGTAAATGCAACAAACAGGACAATCTTTAAAAGTGCAGGTAAAAAAACAGCTATAAACAGTTCAAAACAGGTAAAGGAGCAGAAATACTTGTTACTCAGCTAGATCGGACAGTTGCACACGTAGTAGCAGGAAAAAAAAACACTTTATCAGGTAAGCAGTCACTCTGCATGCCTCTCTGCTGATAGCACCACTCTGCAGGACCACGAGGAGCTTGGCTGAGTAGTAACAAGTGCAAAAAATGCGCCAAAGCGGGTTTTATACAGGGGGACTTGAAATAGCTAGAAATTGGCCCAAAACGGCCAATACACTACCAGATTCTTGGCCTGGGAACACTCCTCCAGGGATAGATAGGCTGCTCTAAGCTCCCCACCCCCACTGGTGAACAAACAAGCCTCCTTTTATCCAAGAAAGGAAATGGGCAACACAGGAACTTTCCAAAACTCCAGAATACAGCAAAGCCTGTATTTGGACTACTCTAGGTCAGGAAAGGCGGGAAACAAGGATACTTTTTTTGCTTTTTTTGTAAGCAATCAGCAGGAAAATGCAATAAACATGTAACACAGGCTAGCGCACTTGAGTGTGTAGCCTCAACAGGTAAATGCAACAAACAGGACAATCTTTAAAAGTGCAGGTAAAAAACAGCTATAAACAGTTCAAAACAGGTAAAGGAGCAGAAATACTTGTTTCTCAGCTAGATCGGACAGTTGCACACGTAGTAGCAGGAAAAAAAACACTTTATCAGGTAAGCAGTCGCTCTGTATGCCTCTCTGCTGATAGCACCACTCTGCAGGACCACGAGGAGCTTGGCTGAGTAGTAACAAGTGCAAAGAATGTGCCAAAGCGGGTTTTATACAGGGGGACTTGAAATAGCTAGAAATTGGCCCAAAACGGCCAATACCCTACCAGATTCTTGGCCTGGGAACACTCCTCCAGGGATAGATAGGCTGCTCTAAGCTCCCCACCCCCACTGGTGAACAAACAAGCCTCCTTTTATCCAAGAAAGGAAATGGGCAACACAGGAACTTTCCAAAACTCCAGAATACAGCAAAGCCTGTATTTGGACTACTCTAGGTCAGGAAAGGCGGGAAACAAGGATACTTTTTTTGTTTTTTTCTTTTTTTGTAAGCAATCAGCAGGAAAATGCAATAAATATGTAACACAGGCTAGCGCACTTGAGTGTATAGCCTCAACAGGTAAATGCAACAAACAGGACAATCTTTAAAAGTGCAGGTGAAAAACAGCTATAAACAGTTCAAAACAGGTAAAGGAGCAGAAATACTTGCTTTTCAGCTAGATCGGACAGTCGCACAGGTAGTAGCAGGAAAAAAAATACACTTTATCAGGTAAGCAGTCGCTCTTTATGCCTCTCTGCTGCTAGCACCACTCTGCAGGAGTACGAGGAGCTTGGTTGAGTAGTAACAACCGCGCCAAAGCGGGTTTTATACAGGGGGACTTGAAAGAGCTAGAAATTTTCCAATACGGCCAATAGGCTACCAGATTCTTGGGCTGGGAACACTCCTCCAGGGATAGATAGGCTGCTCTAAACTCCCCACGCCTACTGGTGAACAAAGAAGCCTCCTTTTATCCAAGAAAGGAAATAGGCAACACAGGAACTTTCCAAAACTCCAGAATACAGCAAAGCCTGTATTTGGACTACTCTAGGTCAGGAAAGGCGGGAAACAAGGATCATTTTTCTGTTTTTTTCTTTTTTTGTAAGCAAACAGCAGGAAAATGCAATAAATATGTAACACAGGCTAGCGCACTTGAGTGTGTAGCCTCAACAGGTAAATTCAACAAACAGGACAATCTTTAAAAGTGCAGGTGAAAAACAGCTATAAACAGTTCAAAACCGATAAAGGAGCAGAAATACTTGCTTTTCAGCTAGACCGGACAGTCACATAGGTAGTAGCAGGAAAAAAAACACTTTATCAGGTAAGCAGTCACTATTTATGCCTCTCTGCTACTAGCACCACTCTGCAGGACCACGAGGAGCTTGGCTGAGTAGTAACAAGTAAAAAAAAATGCGCCAAAGTGGACTTTATAAGGAGGACTTGAAAGAGCTAGAAACTGGCCCAAAACAGCCAATAGAATACCAGATTCTTGTGCTGGGAACAGTCTTCCAGGGATAGATAGGCTGCTCTAAGCTCCCCACTCCCACTGGTGAACAAAGAAGCCTCCTTTTATCCAAGAAAGGAAATGGGCAACACAGGAACTTTCCAAAAGTCCAGAACACAGCAAAGCCTGTATTTGGACTACTCTAGGTCAGGACAGGCGGGAAACAAGGATAATTTTTTTGTTTTATTCTTTTTTTTGTCAGCAAACAGCAGGAAAATGCAATAAATATGTAACACAGGGTGTAGCCTCAACAGGTAAATGCAACAAACTGGACAATCTTTAAAAGTGCAGGTGAAAAAACGCTATAAACAGTTCAAAACAGGTAAAGGAGCAGAAATACTTGCTTTTCAGCTAGATCAGACAGTCGCACAGGTAGTAGCAGGAAAAAAAAACACTTTATCAGGAAAGCAGTTGCTCTTTATGCCTCTCTGCTGCTAGCACCACTCTGCAGGACCACGAGGAGCTTGACAGAGTAGTAACAAGTGCAAAAAACGCGCCAAAGCGGGTTTTATACAGGGGGACTTGAAAGAGCTAGAAATTGGCCCAAAACGGCCAATAGACTACCAGATTCTTATGCTGGGAACACTTTTCCAGGCATAGATAGGCTGCTCTAAGCTCCCCACTCCCACTGGTGAACAAAGAAGCCTCCTTTTATCCAAGAAAGGAAATGGGCAACACAGGAAATTTCCAAAAGTCCAAAATACAGCAAAGCCTGTATTTGGAGTACTCTAGGTCAGGAAAGGCGGGAAACAAAGATAATTTTTTTTGTTTTTTTTTCTTTTTTTGTAAGCAAACAGCAGGAAAATGCAATAAATATGTAACACAGGCTAGCGCACTTGAGTGTGTAGCCTCAACAGGTAAATGCAACAAACAGGACAATCTTTAAAAGTGCAGGTGAAAAACAGCTATAAACAGTTCAAAACAGGTAAAGGAGCAGAAATACTTGCTTTTCAGCTAGATCGGACAGTCACACAGGTAGTAGCAGGAAAAAAAACACTTTATCATTTAAGCAGTCGCTATTTATGCCTCTCTGCTGCTAGCACCACTCTGCAGGACCACAAGGAGCTTGGCTGAGTAGTAACAAGTGCAAAAAATGCGCCAAAGCGGGTTTTATACAGGGGGACTTGAAAGAGCTTCAAATTGGCCCAAAACGGCCAATAGACTACCAGATTCTTGTGCTGGGAACACTCCTCCAGTGATAGATAGGCTGCTCTAAGCTCCCCACTCCCACTGGTGAACAAAGAAGCCTCCTTTTATCCAAGAAATGAAATGGGCAACAGAGGAACTTTCCAAAAGTCCAGAATACAGCAAAGCCTGTATTCGGACTACTCTAGGTCAGGAAAGGCAGGAAACAAGGATCATTTTTCTGTTTTTTTCTTTTTTTGTAAGCAAACAGCAGGAAAATGCAATAAATATGTAACACAGGCTAGCGCACTTGAGTGTGTAGCCTCAACAGGTAAATGCAACAAACAGGACAATCTTTAAAAGTGCAGGTGAAAAACAGCTATAAACAGTTCAAAACCAATAAAGGAGCAGAAATACTTGCTTTTCAGCTAGACCGGCCAGTCACATAGGTAGTAGCAGGAAAAAAAACACTTTATCAGGTAAGCAGTCACTATTTATGCCTCTCTGCTAATAGCACCACTCTGCAGGACCACGAGGAGCTTGGCTGAGTAGTAACAAGTAAAAAAAAATGCGCCAAAGTGGGCTTTATACAGGAGGACTTGAAAGAGCTAGAAACTGGCCCAAAACAGCCAATAGACTACCAGATTCTTGTGCTGGGAACAGTCCTCCAGGGATAGATAGGCTGCTCTAAGCTCCCCACTCCCACTGGTGAACAAAGAAGCCTCCTTTTATCCAAGAAAGGAAATGGGAAACACAGGAACTTTCCAAAAGTCCAGAATACAGCAAAGCCTGTATTTGGACTACTGTAGGTCAGGACAGGTGGGAAACAAGGATAATTTTTTTGTTTTATTCTTTTTTTTGTCAGCAAACAGCAGGAAAATGCAATAAATATGTAACACAGGGTGTAGCCTCAACAGGTAAATGCAACAAACAGGACAATCTTTAAAAGTGCAGGTGAAAAACCACTATAAACAGTTCAAAACAGGTAAAGGAGCAGAAATACTTGCTTTTCAGCTAGATCAGACAGTCGCACAGGTAGTAGCAGGAAAAAAAACACTTTATCAGGTAAGCAGTCGCTCTTTATGCCTCTCTGCTGCTAGCACCACTCTGCAGGACCACGATGTGCTTGGCTGAGTAGTAACAAGTGCAAAAACCGCGCCAAAGCAGATTTTATACAGGGGGACTTGAAAAAGCTAGAAATTGGCCCAAAATGGCCAATACACTAACAGATTCTTGTGCTGTGAACACTCCTCCAGGGATAGATATGCTGCTCTAAGCTCCCCACTCCCACTGGTGAACAAAGAAGCCTCCTTTTATCCAAGAAAGGAAATGGGCAACACAGGAACTTTCCAAAAGTCCAGAATACAGCAAAGCCTGTATTTGGACTACTCTAGGTCAGAAAAGGTGGGAAACAAGGATATTTTTTTTGTTTTTTTCTTTTTTGTAAGCAAACAGCAGGAAAATGCAATAAATATGTAACAAAGGCTAGCGCACTTGAGTGTGTAGCCTCAACAGGTAAATGCAACAAACAGGACAATCTTTAAAAGTGCAGGTGAAAAACAGCTATAAACAGTTCAAAACAGGTAAAGGAGCAGAAATACTTGCTTTTCAGCTAGATCGGACAGTCGCACAGGTAGTAGCAGGAAAAAAAAACACTTTATCAGATAAGCAGTCACTCTTTATGCCTCTCTGCTGCTAGGACCACTCTGCAGGACCACGAGGAGCTTGGCTAAGTAGTAACAAGTGGAAAAACTGTGCCAAAGCGGGTTTTATACAGGGGGACTTGAAAGTTCTAGAAATTGGCCCAAAACTGCCAGTAGACTACCAGATTCTTGGGCTGGGAACACTCCTCCAGGGATAGATAGGCTTGTCTAAGCTCCCCACTCCCACTGGTGAACAAAGAAGCCTCCTCTTATCCAAGAAAGGAAATGGGCAACACAGGAACTTTCCAAAAGTCCAGAATACAGCAAAGCCTGTATTTGGACTACTCTAGGTCAGGAAAGGCAGGAAACAAGGATCATTTTTCTGTTTTTTTCTTTTTTTGTAAGCAAACAGCAGGAAAATGCAATAAATATGTAACACAGGCTAGCGCACTTGAGTGTGTAGCCTCAACAGGTAAATGCAACAAACAGGACAATCTTTAAAAGTGCAGGTGAAAAACAGCTATAAACAGTTCAAAACCGATAAAGGAGCAGAAATACTTGCTTTTCAGCTAGACCGGACAGTCACATAGGTAGTAGCAGGAAAAAAAAAACACTTTATCAGGTAAGCAGTCACTATTTATGCCTCTCTGCTACTAGCACCACTCTGCAGGACCACAAGGAGCTTGGCTGAGTAGTAACAAGCAAAAAAAAATGCGCCAAAGTGGGCTTTATACAGGAGGACTTGAAAGAGCTAGAAACTGGCCCAAAACAGCCAATAGACTACCAGATTCTTGTGCTGGGAACAGTCCTCCAGGGATAGATAGGCTGCTCTAAGCTCCCCACTCCCACTGGTGAACAAAGAAGCCTCCTTTTATCCAAGAAAGGAAATGGGCAACACAGGAACTTTCCAAAAGTCCAGAATACAGCAAAGCCTGTATTTGGACTACTGTAGGCCAGGACAGGCGGGAAACAAGGATAATTTTTTTGTTTTATTCTTTTTTTTTTGTCAGCAAACAGCAGGAAAATGCAATAAATATGTAACACAGGGTGTAGCCTCAACAGGTAAATGCAACAAACAGGACAATCTTTAAAAGTGCAGGTGAAAAACCACTATAAACAGTTCAAAACAGGTAAAGGATCAGAAATACTTGCTTTTCAGCTAGATCAGACAGTCGCACAGGTAGTAGCAGGAAAAAAACACTTTATCAGGTAAGCAGTCGCTCTTTATGCCTCTCTGCTGCTAGCACCACTCTGCAGGACCACGATGAGCTTGGCTGAGTAGTAACAAGTGCAAAAACCGCGCCAAAGCAGATTTTATACAGGGGGACTTGAAAAAGCTAGAAATTGGCCCAAAACGGCCAATAGACTACCAGATTCTTGTGCTGGGAACACTCCTTCAGGGATAGATATGCTGCTCTAAGCTCCCCACTCCCACTGGTGAACAAAGAAGCCTCCTTTTATCCAAGAAAGGAAATGGGCAACACAGGAACTTTCCAAAACTCCAGAATACAGCAAAGCCTGTATTTGGACTACTCTAGGTCAGGAAAGGTGGGAAACAAGGATATTTTTTTTGTTTTTTTCTTTTTTGTAAGTAAACAGCAGGAAAATGCAATAAATATGTAACAAAGGCTAGCGCACTTGAGTGTGTAGCCTCAACAGGTAAATGCAACAAACAGGACAATCTTTAAAAGTGCAGGTGAAAAACAGCTATAAACAGTTCAAAACAGGTAAAGGAGCAGAAATACTTGCTTTTCAGCTAGATCGGACAGTCGCACAGGTAGTAGCAGGAAAAAAAACACTTTATCAGGTAAGCAGTCACTCTTTATGCCTCTCTGCTGCTAGCACCACTCTGCAGGACCACGAGGAGCTTGGCTGAGTAGTAACAAGTGCAAATAACGCACCAAAGCGGGTTTTATACAGGGGGACTTGAAAGAGCAAGAAATTGGCCCAAAACGGCCAATAGACTACCAGATTCTTGTGCTGGGAACACTCCTCCAGGGATAGATAGGCTGCTCTAAGCTCCCCACTCCCACTGGTGAACAAAGAAGCCTCCTTTTATCCAAGAAATGAAATGGGCAACAGAGGAACTTTCCAAAACTCCAGAATACTGCAAAGCCTGTATTTGGACTACTCTAGGTCAGGAAAGGCAGGAAACAAGGATATTTTTTTTTGTTTTTTTCTTTTTTTGTAAGCAAACAGCAGGAAAATGCAATAAATATGTAACACAGGCTAGCGCACTTGAGTGTGTAGCCTCAACAGGTAAATGCAACAAACAGGACAATCTTTAAAAGTGCAGGTGAAAAAAGTACAGTTTTGTACCTACCATAAATGTAGATGTTCGAAGATCCACATTGCTGCAGTCCTTACATATGGGTAGTCCGCTGTCCTCGGTCGGCCCGAATACCAAAGTATTAGGCTGACGTCAGTCAAGGCGCTTAAAACTGACATCAGGAAGTCAGGGTACAAAAGCGCATGACCGACGTCATTTCCTCAGTCTTTTCTTGCCCCAGATGTCAGAAGGCCCTAACAAGAAAGGCCAAAGCCAAAAACCAGCAAAACCTAACCAACCACCCGTGCACTAACCATATTTACAATATGTACAACACAAACCACACCACCACCTTCAACAACAGAGGGAAGGAGGGAGGTAATTGACTGCAGCAATGTGGATCTTGAACATCTACATTTATGGTAGGTACAAAACTGTACTATGTTCTTCATCTCACATTGCTGCAGTCCTTACATATGGGTAGAATCCCAAAGCAGAGGTAAGGGAGGATGGCAAAACTATAAAGCATTAGGAGCTGCCAACATGCCCTGTAAAATTGCAGTGGCAAATCCAGCCCTAGATTTAGAGTAAAGTGGAAGGTGGTAATGCTTAGAGAAAGTATGCACTGAACTCCAAGTAGCTGCTTCCAAAATATCTTTAGTAGCCACCCCTTAAAAAGCTGTAGAAGTGGCAGTAGCCCTAGTGGAATGAGGCCTAATCCCAGCTGGAATCTCCTTACCATGATGGGAATAACAGAAAGCAATACAAAACCAATCCACTTAGAAATAGTTTGTTTTGAAACAGGTTTGCCCTGAGAACCCAAAGCAAAAGAAACAAACAACTGCTGAGACTGCCTGAACCCTTTAGTTCTGCTCAAATAATATCGCAACTGTCTGTGTATATCCAAAGTGTGCAAAATCCTTTCCCTTTATTTTGGGGGTTTGCATAAAAAGTAGGCAAATGAATAGTTTGGTTTAAAGCCACACAAGAAACCACTTTAGGCATAAAAGAAGGGTTAGTACGCAAAGACACCCTATCCTTGTGGAAAATTAAGAAAGGCTCAACTGCCATAAGGGCCTGTAATTCAGAAACCCTTCTCGCAGAGGTAATGGCCAACAAAAAAGCAGTCTTCCATGATAAATATTTCAACTCTGCCGATGCTCCAGGCTCAAAAGGTTGTAGAGTGAGTTTCTCCAACACAAAATTGAGATCCCAAGCAGGAGTAGGAGCTCTACGTGGGGGTCTTATATTCTTTGCCCCTCTAAGGAAATGCTTAAACAAAGGCTGAGAAAATAATGGTGGGTCGCAGTCATAGTGAGCAGAAATTGCTGCAGCATGAACCTTTATAGAGGAGAAGGACAAACCTTTGTCCAATAACTCAGTAAGGTATTGAAGCGCAACACTTAAATTAGGTTTAGAAACATCAAAGTCCTTTGCTGTACTCCAAAATAAAAATCTCCTCCATTTATCTGCGTAAACTTTCCTTGTACTAGGCCTTCTGGCCTCCAAAATAACATTCAAAACTTGTTGTGGAAGCTGAGACCCTCCAGGGTTTAAAACAGAATATGCCAGGCTGTCAGATGTAGAGAATGAAGTTTGACATTGAGTAAATGGCTGTTCTCCTGAGACAGCAGGTGAGGAATCGAAGGCAAAGGCCATGGAGGCTCCTGTACCAGACTTCTCAATAATGGGTACCAGTGCTGTCGAGGCCAATCTGGAGCTATTAAAATCATGTTTGGCTTGTCCTGTCTGACCTTCAGCAGTACCTTTGGGAGGAGAGGCAGAGGTGGAAAGGCATACACGTGAAGATTGCTCCAATTGAATGAGAGAGCATCCACTTTCCAAGCTGTGGGATGAAACCTTTTTGTGCAAAACTTTGGCAGCTGGTAATTTAGTGGAGAAGCGAACATATCTATGTCTGGAGTTCCCCATAACACTGTCAATCTCTGAAATACATGAGGATCCAATTTCCACTCGTGGGGATCCATAATTTGTCTGCTCAACACATCTGCTAAGGAGTTCTGTGCTCCTGGCAGAAACCTTGCCTGAAGATTTAGCTGTAAACTGAGAGCAGTCTCCCACAAAATCATTGCTTGTCTGCATAGAGGATAAGAATGCGTTCCCCCTTGCTTGTTGATGTACCACATGACAGTTGTGTTGTCTGTTTGAATCAACACCTGCCCTGGAAGAAGTAAATCCTTGAAAGCTATCAATGCAAATTGGACTGCTAACATCTCCTTCAAGTTGATATGTAGATGTTGAAGTCTGGCAGGCCACGTGTCTTGTACCCATTTTCCATTTAGATGAGCTCCCCAAGCTTTGTCTGAGGCATCTGTCGTTAAAATCTGACTCGCCTCTGGCTGGGTCACAGAGAGTCCCTTGTTTAGGTGACATTCCTGAGCCCACCAGCAAGGTATTATCTGAATGACAGTGTCCAAATCTTGGCAGTGCTGTGTCCATACATTCTTGAGATACCATTGTAGCTTCCTCATATGCAGTTTGGCATTGGGAAGTACCAGAATACAAGATGCCATGAACCCCAAGGCTTGAAGGACTGTCCTTGCAGTCAGCCTGGACTGACGAGACAACTGGTGGAAGTAAAGAGAAAGATTCTTTTGTTTGTCCGGGGTCAAAAAGTCCATCTGGGATGCTGTATTCAGTCTCACATCCAGAAAGCACATGTCCTGAGAGGGTACTAGACTGGACTTTATTTCATTCACAGAATACCCCAGGCATCTTAACACTGCCATCACATACTGTAAATGATGAAGAAGTTCGTCCTTTTCTTGGGCCAGAATCAGGCAATCGTCCAAATAAGGATAGATCTGTATTCCTCTTAGCCTGAAGAAAGCTACCACTGGAGCCAGAACCTTCGTGAACACTCTGGGCGCAATAGATAAGCCAAAGGGCGATGCAGAGAACTGATAATGAGAAGTCCCAGCCCGAAAACGCAGATACTTCCTGCAACTGGGCCTGATAGGAACATGAAGGTAAGCCTCCTTGAGATCCAGAGTCACCATCCAGTGATCTTTGCCCAGCAGAGGTAAAAGCTGTTGTAACGTCAACATTTTGAACTTGGGAATGTCCAGATATGTGTTGAGGATAGATAAATCCAAAATTGGTCTCCACGTGTTTCCTTTCTTTGGTACTAGAAACAGGCGAGAATAAAATCCTAGGCCCACTTCTGGCAGAGGGACCGGTTGTATGGCCCCTATTTGAAGTAGTAGAGAAATTTGTTTGCAGCCTCTAGTCTTTGCTGAGGAGGAACGTCCGCATGCCTTTGAAAGGAGGCAAGGTATGGAAATAAAACTTGTAACCCTGGTGTATGATATCCAATACCCATTTGTCCTGGGTAATCAACATCCAATTTTCCTTGAAGAGTGCTAACCTTCCTCCCAAAGGTGCTGCCAGGCAAGAAGGATCTGGCAGCTGAAAAGTAGGTCATTGGGCCTGTTTACGAAAGGACTGGCCCCTGCCCTCACCAAGATTGTGCAGGTGAACTCCCTGTTCTAGGCCTGAAAGAACTCTGAGCTCTGCCCCTACCACGCCTAGATCTACCCCTAGACTGAGAATCATAAGAAGGATACGTCCACCCCTTAGCAGGCCAATTCCTACTAAACTTGGAGGCTGAACTTGCAAAAATCTTTAACAGTCTGCAAAGACTTAGCCTTGTCTTCCATTTTCTTCAAGACTGACTCCACAGGTGAACCAAACAACACATCAGACTGCAAAGGAGCATCCAAAATCCTTGTCTTAACATGGTCAGATAAATTCTGATCCTTCAGCCAGGCGTGCCTGCGAAGAACTGAGCCAGTGGCAGCCACCCTAGACGAGGCCTGCACAGCATCAAAACCACACTGTAATGAATGCTTACCCACCTGTTCAGAGACATGCACCAAATCTTGTAATTCTTTACACTCAATGCCTTCCGCCAGAGCATCCACCTTAGACTTCAATTGAGAAAGAAGAAAGTTTTGATATTTCAACATATGAAACTGGTAATTCAAAGCCCTCATAGCCAAGGTAGAAGATGTATAGACCTTCTTTCCCCATCTATCCAAAGCTCTGGCTTCTTTATCTAGAGGAACCGGATTTTTTACAACAGAGGCCTTGACACCCTTAGGTCCCTGACTAATAGTTTCTGGGTCCGCCCTAGGACTCTTATAAAGATATTTATGAGCCTCAGGCACCCTGTAATACCTATCCGGTTTAACAGGAGCAGGAGGCAGAGAATCAGGATTAAGTGAAGCCTCTGCAAACACATCTTCCACAACATCCAGAACAGGGGGTATAGCCAAGGGCCTATGCTGGGGTAACAGCAAAAACTCCCTAAGCCATTTCCTAGAATCAGAGAAGTCCTGACCTTCCCACTTAAAATGTTCCCTCATAGAATGAAGTGTCTCTGAAAAAGAAAAATCCTCTGGAGGAGAAGCAGAAGGAGTGGAATCATCTGCATCAGAATCAGAATAAGGAGAGTACTCCTACAAGTCTTCAGCTGAAGACTCTGAAACATCCGAAGCCTGGTCAAAACTTCCCAACTCTGGCTCCACCCTAGGCCTCTTATCAGGAGGGGGCAAAGAACCTCTAATCAGAGTAATCAAATCTTCTGCCATTTTAAGCATGTGCTTCTTAGGCACAGACCCTGCTGAACTAGGAGTGACACCAACAGAAGCTAAAACTGGCCTGCCTCTGGGAGAAGCCTTGGAAACAGAAGGAGAAGGCCTAACCACCCTAGGAAGGGAGGGGATTACAGTAACTTGAGAAGCCCCTTCAGCCTGACCTGCCTCCTGAGAGACCACCTCCTGCAAAATCAAAGTCTCCCCCTGAGACTCCAGAGAAGTCTCCGTCGGAACCACCGGTTCCACTGAAGCCTCTAAAGAACCGGCGTCCGGAACGGACGACTCATCTTGCCTGGGTTTGACTGCTTTGTCTTTGCGCTTCTTCAGAAGCGGGCGCCGGAGAATCCGACGGCATATTATAATTGCACCGCTTCCCAAAGACCAGCCTAGCACAATCTAACCTTCGCTTAATAGTGCGTTTCTTAAACCTAGCACAAAAGCGACACCCAACAACGTCGTGCTCAGGCCCCAAACAAGGAATACACAAAGAATGATAATCCCTATGCGGTATCTGTTTCCCACAAGAAATACAGTTATTCACTTTTTCTGACATCCGGTAAAACACTGAGGCAAGCAAAAACCAAAATATTCCCCAACGGGGTACTTAGCCAACTTGGATTCGGTCTGAAACTCCGAATTCGAAAAATTTCAGAACGCCGAACGGCACTTGCAACGCTGCTTCTGCATCGGACCATGCGGCAAAAAAGACTGAGGAAATGACGTCGGTCATGCGCTTTTGTACCCTGATGTCCTGATGTCAGTTTTAAGCGCCTTGACCGACGTCAGCCTAATACTTTGGTATTCGGGCCGACCGAGGACAGCGGACTACCCATATGTAAGGACTGCAGCAATGTGAGATGAAGAACATCAGCTATAAACAGTTCAAAACAGGTAAAGGAGCTGAAATACTTGCTTTTCAGCTAGATTGGACAGTCGCACATGTAGTAGCAGGAAAAAAAAAACACTTTATCAGGTATGCAGTCGCTCTTTATGCCTCTCTGCTGCTAGCACCATTCTGCAGGACCACGAGGAGCTTGGCTGAGTAGTAACAAGCGCAAAAAACGAGCCACACCGGGTTTTATACAGGGGGACTTGAAAGAGCTAGAAATTGGTCCAAAATGGCCAATAGACTACCAGATTCTTGTGCTGGGAACACTCCTCCAGGGATAGATAGGCTGCTCTAAGCTCCCCACTACCACTGGTGAACAAAGAAGCCTCCTTTTATCCAAGAAATGAAATGGGCAACAGAGGAACTTTCCAAAACTCCAGAATACAGCAAAGCCTGTATTTGGACTACTCTAGGTCAGGAAAGGTGGGAAACAAGTTTTTTTTTTTTTTGTTTTTTTCTTTTTTTTTTAAGCAAACAGCAGGAAAATGCAATAAATATGTAACACAGGCTAGTGCACTTGAGTGTGTAGCCTCAACAGGTAAATGCAACAAACAGGACAATCTTTAAAAGTGCAGGTGAAAAACAGCTATAACCAGTTCAAAACAGGTAAAGGAGCTGAAATACTTGCTTTTCAGCTAGATCGGACAGTCGCACAGGTAGTAGCAGGAAAAAAAAAACACTTTATCAGGTAAGCAGTCACTCTTTATGCCTCTCTGCTGCTAGCACCACTCTGCAGGACCACGAGGAACTTGGCTGAGTAGTAACAAGCGCAAAAAACGCGCCAAAGTGGGTTTTATAGAGGGGGACTTGAAAGAGCTAGAAATTGGCCCAAAACAGCCAATAGACTACCAGATTCTTGGGCTGGGAACACTCCTCCAGGGATAGATAGGCTGCTCTAAGCTCCCCACTCCCACTGGTGAACAAGGAAGCCTCCTTTTATCCAAGAAAGGAAATGGGCAACACAGGAACTTTCCAAAAGTCCAGAATACAGCAAAGCCTGTATTTGGACTACTCTAGGTCAGGAAAGGTGGGAAACAAGGATAATGTTTTTGTTTTTTTCTTTTTTTTGTAAGCAGACAGCAGGAAAATGTCATAAATATGTAACACAGGCTTGCGCACTTGAGTGTGTAGCCTCAACAGGTAAATGCAACAAACAGGACATTCTTTAAAAGTGCAGGTGAAAAACAGCTATTAACAGTTCAAAACAGGTAAAGGAGCAGAAATACTTGCTTTTCAGCTAGATCCGACAGTCGCACAGGTAGTAGCAGGAAAAAAAACACTTTATCAGGTAAGCAGTCGCTCTTTATGCCTCTCTGCTGCTAGCAACACTCCACAGGACCATGAGGAGCTTGGGTGAGTAGTAACTGCTTTTTCATACTGAGACTTGTATTTTCTGTTTGTGAGTCCTCTTTCTGTGCCTTTATTGTGAGGTTTCTGTGTTCTACTCAGGTAGCATAATCTTGATAGAAGCCTGCTGTTGTCCAGGCCTGGTAGTTTTATTTGTTGAGTTTCCTGTGTTTCTGGCAGCCATTTTCTGTTGATAGTGTGTTGTCTTCATTATTATTGAGAGTAACTAGGTTTACTGACCTTCTCTAGCACGAGTGATTGGTGTAACAGCAGGGTCTAGTAGGACTGAGTAGTAATTCGAGCTTCTAGATTCTTCCATCCTTTCTGGTGTATAAACCCTGTGTCGGCAAAGGGCTGTGCTTGTATTTACCAGGCTGTGGATGGTGATTCATCACTGGGACTAAGTAGAAACTCCTTAAGATTCCAAGTGCAGAATAATTTATTTCTTACACTTATTTCATTGAATTGCACTTTTGTAATGCTTATAATTGTGCTATACAGCTAATCTACTATATTTTGCACTGTTTTAAAGCTTGGTGGCTTTGCAGTTGCCCACCCATACTATAAGTTTGATCTGGGACAGTCCTCTCAGTCAAGTGTCATTAGTTCATTCTGCCTAATGCAGAGAGAACATTTAAGAAGATTAGATTCTTAACCTTGAATTATCTTCTGTTCCAGCTTTCTCCTTTTCCACTTTACTAAAAAGAATAAACTTGTTTCCTGCCTTTTCTGTAACTAGTCTAGTCCATCCAGATACAGATTTGCTGTACACAGGACTGTTTTTAAGCTCCTGTGCCCCCAAGCCTTTCAGTGTTGGAGGGAAGCCTTCTAGCTTATCAGTGGGAGTGGTAAGCACTAGGTAACCTATCTACCACATGAGGAGTGGTTTCTGGCCCAGAAATTGTAGTTATTGGCCGTTTGGGCAGTTTTTCCATCTCTCTCAACTTTCTGATTTAAAAGTCCACATTTGCACTTGTTTCCCCCCTTTCTTGTAACTAGTCTAGTCCAGATACAGATTTGCTGTATCCAGGACTGTTTGTAAGCTTCTGAGTCCCCAAACTCTTTCTATGTTGGAGGAAAGCCTTCTAGCTTGTCTGTGGGAGTGGTAAGCACTAGGTAGCATATCTACCACAAGAGGAGTGGTTTCTGGCCCAGAAATTGTGATTTATTTGCCTTTTGGGCAGTTTCTTCCATCTCTTTCAACTTTCTGGTTTAAAAGCCCATGTTTGTACTTGTTTCCCCCTTTCCCATAACTAGTCTAGCCCAGATACAGATTTGCTGTATCCAAGACTGTTTACAAGCTTCTGATCCTCCCAAGCCTTTCTGTGTTGGAGGGAAGCCTTCTAGCTTATCAGTGGGAGTGGTAAGCACTAGGTAGCCTATCTACCACAAGAGGAGTGGTTTCTGGCCCAGAAATTGTAGTTTATTGGCCGTTTGGACAGTTTTTCCATCTCTCTCTCAACTTTCCAGTTTAAAAGCCTGCATTTGCGCTTGTTTCCCACCTTTCATGTTACTAGTCTAGTCCAGATACAGACTTGCTGTATCCAGGACTATTTGTAAGCTTCTGAGCAATGTCAGAGTCTACTCCTCAATTTTTCTCTTAGATCTACTAGTTCTCTCATCTCCTGAACTTATACTTGCATATTAGTCTAGCACTTTACCAGACTTCTTGTAGCAATTTTTGTAGCACACAAAAGTGCTACTAGCACTAAACATTCTACAAGGAAACAGATCCGGTACTTATTATCAATGCCCACCCCTCCAGGCATGTCTAAAGGTCAGTTCCCTGTGCTTTCACCTATTAACCTGGTGAACTTGGGCATCCTGAGGCAATGCAGCAACTGCCTCATGTACACTGACAACCCTCTCCCCTTACCTTCCAACACTCAGACTTGCAAGAGATGCACTTATATATCCAAATTGGAAGCCACGCACTCTCCAGACAAGACCATAATAGCTAGTCAAGAGGAGAAGGTCAACACTTGCAGCACACCACATGGAGCACATAGCCCTCCAGAACACACACCAGCACTGCCTTCATATAAAAACATAAACCACACACCCACCTTTGCGGAGGCTCTCAATAAAAATCTACCCAAACAGCAGAGACCTCAAACGCAGAAACACACTTGACCACCACAACAGAACACTAATCATGAGACACATAACTCTCCTAAACAGTGTGTCACTCAACCAAAGCCCCTAAGGCAAAACAGCATGCCCAACACACTAGTCAAAAGTGACTCGATAGTAAGGCACACTGATGTTCCACTCACTAGGTTCAATAAGGAGAAAGTAACAGTCAGCTGCCTGTCAGGTGCCAGGATCCACCACATAACGCACACACTTAGGTCCCTCAAAAACAGGTACAAATATAACTCTGTCATTGTACATGTGGGTGTGAATGACCTGAGATGTACCTCCCTGGACTACATGAAAAGAGACATGGAGGAACCCTTGGATTATGTAGCCCAGGCGGGTACGACCCTAGCCCTGAGCAGCATCCCACCATCACCTAGAATGATACCACAGTACAAGTAGAAAATTATTGATTTCAACAATTGGCTGTTTCTGGTGTCATTCTAAGGGGATCCAGTATCTGTCTGCCTGGGATGACATGATTGACAGACCTCGATGCTTTGCCAGAGATGGCCTGCATCTGTCACCCCTGGGCTTCTGGATACTGGCCAAGGCTCTTGCCAACACTATAGTGCTTTTTTTAGGCAGTGTTCCAAAGACCAAATTACCACCGTAACAGCTACAAACAAATGCAATCTGAGGGTCATGCTGCTCAAAGCAAAAAGTCTAAATCTCAAAATGTACTCACTCAAAGCACTCCTTAAAATGGAGGACATTGACATTTGTGCTGTAACAGAGACCTGGTTCAAGGCAGCAGAAATCATCCCTGCACTACCAGGCTATAACTAATTCCACACCTTTCTGCCCCAGAACTTGGAACGAAGCTCCAAAGGCGGTGGTGTTTCCATATTCATAAAGGATGTGCACACCTCCAGACTGATAGCTCAACATAATGCATCAGAGATACTTCAGGTGCAGCTAAAATTGGGTAAGACAACGATTCAGGTCATAGCCTGCTATAGGTCCCCAACCATGTCCCAAGACTTGCACTCCATGTTCCTAAGCACCATGGAGAATACTAGGGTCTAACCTAACACTCTCTTACTAGGCAACTTCAACTACCCCTCCATTAACTGGGTAAACTACTCATGTACCAATACACATGCCCAACATTTCCTAGAGTTCATTAATTCCAATGCCCTGGACCAGCTCGTTCTTACCCTCAGTAGAGGTAGCAACATCTTTGACCTGGTCATTACTAACACGGGCAACCATTGCTCTACACCAATAGTCATCTCCTCCATGGTTAGATCCGGCCACAAACTAATCACCTTGGAAATCCACATCCCTCCCACCCACCCCCCGCAAAGGTAACCACCATAAAAAACTTCTCCAAAGCTAACTCTGGGCTCCTAAAAATAGAGGTGGTTAACTTCACGGCACCCTTGCAAATGGAGAATAGTTGTGTGACTGCAGAATCATACACCAATGCACTGTAAAAACACGTACACAAATGCATGGAGCTCGCCATACCCAATAGAACCAACATGTTCTCCTCCAAAAAAAGGAAGCCAATATGGAGGTCCCCTGCCATAAACAAACTCTACAACAGAAGGAGAAAACTGATGCGGAATAAGGTGAAGTCCTAAGACTGGAAAAACTCCCTTATCAGCTTCAACAAAAAGTTGAGATCCCTCATTAAATCCTCTAAAGCTAGCTATGAAAACAGAATTGCAGCAGATAGTAAAGATAACCACAAGGACTTCTATAGTTATGTAAAGAATCTCCACAGCAATACCCAGATTTGCTCGGAACTATTGCACAATGGCACCTCCTATACTGAGCCAACAGATATTGTCAATATACTGGCCAACAATTTCAGTGCCAACTTTACCTCCCCCCCCCCCCCAAAGGACCAATCACAATACCAGTAGATTGCCAGGCACCCAATATTACTGCTGCACAGGTTAAAACAGCACTGTCCAAGGCCAAGAATATAGTTTCTATAGGACCTGACAATATCCCTGGCTGTGTTCTACATGAACTACAGAGTGAACTGGCACCTCACCTGTGTGCCCTGTTCAATCACAGCCTAACCTCAGGCTTTGTCCCTACTGAATGGCGCACTGCTACAGTCATCCACAAAGGAGGAGCAACTACAGACCCTATGGAATGCATCATCATGGACCTAATAAACAATGATATAGGGAATCTCCAAACACTGGATTCCACATAGTTTGGTTTTGTGAAGGGCAGATCATGCCTGCTCAACTTGGTCAACTTCTTTGAGTCAGTCACCAGAGCTGTGGATGAAGTCCAGGTGGTCCATACAGACTACCTTCATCTGGCCAAGGCTTTTGATACCATTCCCCACTCAGGAATCACAGGAAAACTCACTAAGCTTGGCATCAACCCCTATATCACTAGGCGGGTTGCAAACTGGCTCACAGATAGAACCCACAGTGTGAAAGTAGCTGACTCTAAGTCAGACTGCTGACCAGTCTTGGGTCCCCTCCTGTTTGGTATCTACTTCTTTGAAGTCCAGGCCAACACGAAGGGACTCTGGCTGACAAAGTTCACAGACAATTACAAGTTGGGAACTATTATCAACTCCCCAAGTGATGTTGCCATCCTACAGAAAGGCCTCACTGAGACCAATGACTGGTGTCAGAACCATGGCCTTAAGCTCAATACCAAAAATGTGTCGTCATCCCCTTTGGGAAAAACCCAGTTCCCATGAATTACCACATTGACGGTAGTCCACTGAACACAGAAGGCATTATAAGAGATCTGGGAACACAGGTTGACATCAAACCTCTCTTTTGATCACCACATTGCCACCGTAGTCAGAAAGTCCTTCTATGTGGCACATCTCATTACTAAGGGTTTTGCATCCAGGAAGAAGGAGGTCATGGTCTCCCTCTACTCTTCCTTCATTAGGCCAATCATTGAGTACAATGCCCCGTTTGGCATGTACCTCACTAGACACCTGCAACAACTGGAGAGGCCACAAAAGTACCTCACAAAGAGGATCCTAGGCCTTAAACATTTGTCCTATATGGACAAAACTCCAACTCTTCTCTGTCTCATATCACCTACTTAGAGGTGATCTCTGCTTGACTTACAAAGCTATGTCTGACTTAGCTCTGTTGGAAATGCTACATCTAAAGAAATCCCAATCCCTCCGCACCACACGCTCCAGAGACCTTAACCTCATTACCACAATTAACAGAACATGCTGGAGGGACAGGTTCATAACCCAGAGACTGACCATGCTATGGAACAGACTTCCCATGCATGTCAAGCAGAGCACCTTGCTGACCCTCTTCAAGGGAAACCTTGATGAGTGGATGGGAAACAGAAAATTCACCCCGGGGATAACTCCAGTGGCTCTACTCGACAGAGGTACTGGGAACTAAGGTCGGGTGGCACTATGCCAGGGTAATCCTATGGCTAGGCTTGTAAAGGCCCCAGGGCCATTAGCCTAGTATTTTATTTTATTTAATTTTACATTTGTTGACTGGGCTGGTCCAACTGGATATGTCCATTTTCAGCAGAGGCCCGGGAGAAAAGCTCCAAATCAAAACATTAATACACATTAAAAAACATTAAAAAACAGAGATACAGATTTAGCTCAGAGAAAAATAATAGCATTAGTATATTTTTACAGTAACAACAATAAGCAATTAATTACAAATAGAGGGTGATTAAATTGGGGATGAATGCAGAAAAGTAAGTTTAAGAAAGATTTTATACAGGATAAATGAAAGTACTAGGAGCAAGTTGCAGCTAGTCAGGGTTAGTACAGGGGTAGAAACAGTGAGTCATGAAGTGAGTTTTGAGTTGGGATTTAAAACAGGGAAAAGAGGAGATAGCAGTGAGGTTGGCAGGAAGGGAGTTCCAGGCTTTTCCTATTGAGTTAGAGAACAAGGAATCACCTGCCAAGTTGTTGGATTTACATGTTGATATAAGAAGTTTGTTAGAAGAACGCAGGCTTTTGAGGTTGCAATAAGGAGTAATAAGGGTAGTAAGTATAGGGGTGTTGGTAGGTTTGTAGAGGGTTTTATAAGCTAAGGAGAGCTGGTGAAATAAGATCAGATTTTGCAGGTCAAGCCATCCCAGTTGTTTTAAGTTTAAGCAGTGGTGAGTTCTAAAGGTAGAGCCAGAGGCAAATCTGGCAATACTGTTGTAGGTGACAGCCAGTTTGGTGAGGTTAGTTTTGGACAAATATGTGTAAATAGGGGAAGCGTAAAGGAGGGTATAAATCAGATGGGAATGGGCAATGGAAGTTCTGGCAAGAGGTGTAAGAAATGGTTTAATTCTAAACAGGGAGCCTAGTTTTCTGTTAACTAATTTTATAGTGTTGTTAATGTGAGAATCAAAGCATAGGTTGTTGTCTATCTCTACTCCAAGGAGCCTGGTGGTAGGGTCAGGTGATACGTTGGTGCCATTACTAGACAAGACAGAGAAGGAGAGTGGTGGGAATTTACAGGTGGGGAGAAGAGTAACAGTTTGTTTTTTTTGTGTTTAAGATTAAGCATCATTTTAGGAACCATGTTTCAATGTTTTGGAAAGTCTGTTGGGTGACAGAGTGCAGTTTGGAGGGGGATGAGGCAGAACAAATCAAAGTAGAATCATCCGCATATTGTATACAGGTTGCAGAGGAAATACTGGTATGAAGATCATTAATAAAGATAGAGAACAGAATGGGGCCAAGTATTGAACCTTGGGGGACTCCAAGGGTAATGGAAAGGAGGTTGGATAAGTTGTTTTGCCTGTGCTTGTCTGTTATGAAGATATGACTCAAACCACTTTATAGCACTAGGGTCGATTGCAAAAGTTTTAAGTAAGTTTATCAGTATATGGTGATTGACCATATCAAAGGCTTTGGATAGGTCAATAAAGAGAGCAGAGGTGAGTATGTTATTGTTCCGTTTTTTGTTGATGCAGTCAGTAAAGGAAAGGAGGGCTGAAGTGGTGCTATGGAAAGGCCTGAAGCCATGTTGACAGTTGGCTAGTAGGTTGTAATTTAACAGGTGTTTAAGAAGTTGTTTTTGGACACATTTTTCCATGATTTTAGCTAGGAGGGAGAGTAAGGCTATGGGACCATAGTTAGAGAGTTCTGTTGAGATCCCACCTTTATGCAGGGGAATGATATGTGAGATTTTTCAGACTGAAGGAATGTAGATTTCAATAAAGGTTCTGTTAATCAGAATGGAAATGGGATAGGCTAATGGTTTGACTGCAATTTTTAGATACTGAGCAGGCAGAAGGTCGGCAGAAGGAGAAGAGGTTTTAAGCTTGTGGAGAAGAGAACAGATAAGTGATGTGGTACTGGTTGAAGTTGAAAAGTGGGAATAGAAGTGTAAGAGGAGGAGGACTGAGCGGAGATATTGAGGGCTATTTGATTATCTAGAGACTGGACAGTTTCAGAAAAGAAGGTATTGAAGGCATCAGCCGTTTGTTTTGGGTTGTTTTTGGAAGTGTCTGAGGGGCACGGGTTGTCACAGTGGCCAGGCTTTAAGAGGGTATTTATTCCTGCCCAGAACTTTGAGGATTTTGTTGGTTAGCTTGTTGTAAATGGTAGAAGTATTTTCTTTTATCTAGAAGTACAGCTTTTTTAGTAGAGTTTCTTATTTGATGAAAGTTAAGTTGGTCGGAAGGATCTTTAGTGCTACAAAATTTGCTCCAGAGTTTATTTTTCAGGATAATTTTATGCCTAGTATCTTTTGATAGCCAGGGGGCAGGTTTTGAGTTAATTCTGATAGCTCTTAAGGGAGCATGATAGTCTAGAATAGTAAAGAACTTTGAGTTGAAGTATGCCACAGCATCATCCAGTGGTAGTTGTTTGAGAGGAGACCAATTGCAAGCTTTGAGTTATGTTTGGAAGCTTTCCGGGTTAAAGCTTTTATTTGTTCTGACCATGTTGAATTTAGTTAGGTTGGAGGTTGCACTTTTATGCCTGATTAAGTAAGTAAGTGCATGGTCACTTAAGTCATCAGGTAGTGTCCCAACTGTATAAGTATGGTGGTGACTGTTTATCAGAATCCAGTCCAATATGCTTTCTTTGTTGTTAGTTTTGCTAGTTCTGGTAGGGGCTTAGAATGGTTTGTGAAAAAACATGAAGATTTAAGAGGGTTGGAGGGTCTACTGAGGTACAGGTTTTCCAGTCTTTATTGACATCGCCCAGTACTATGGTTTCTTGTGGGAATTGAATAGAAAGCCAGCTAAGGATCTCTTCTAGGGAAAAAACACAAAGGCAACCAGGAAACCAATAAAATCAAAAGCCACGAAGGTAGACCAAGAAAAGCAAGTGCTCCAAATAGCGTACACAAGATTTATTTGTCCGCTTTCGTAAAACACTTCATCAGAATGAAAAACCAGAGTAAAACCACATTTAAATACACTCATCAATTAAATAATTAAGTGATTAACCAATTAAACAAGAATGTACAATAAAAACTGTTAAATAAAAAAGGAAGAAGCTACTTTCTGTTTATCAGTAATATACAACTTGCGATGTTTTAAAAAACATTTTAAATTAATGCATTCATTTAACCCAGGTGGCTTGTCAGATTTTAATTTGATTTGCCAGATTGCTTCTCTTTGTTCAAGATAACATTTAAGATCCCCTCCCCTAGGATCAACAGGACAAATTTCCAACACTGTAAACATAAATTTCTTAAAGGAAGAACAATCAATGGAATGCTTATACAAAGCATTAGTATTGTCCCTAGATTTAATAGCATAGTTGTGTTCCTTAATGCGAGTGCTAAGTTTCCTGGTGGTCATCCCTACATAAAATGCAGGGCAACCGGAACAAAAAGAAATGTAAACAACATTAGTCGCATTACAATTAACTAAACCTGGTACCTCGATGGTATAATCAATAGTACTAACAGCTATGTAGGGACTAACTAGAATAAATCTACAGGCAGTGCATTGATGGCAACAATGCATGCCTCTTTTATTAGACTCAACATTTTTAGCTACACTTTTGTTGTTTTCCAAAATTTTTTTAAGATTATATTCGTTCCGAAACACAAATTTTGGTTTGTCACCCAAAACCTTGTGTATTTCGGAATTACCTTTAATAATTTTCCAATTGTTTTCCAAAATGGAAGAAAAATAAAAACTATCCTCACTAATCTCAAATGAACATATTAAGTTAGAACCACTCAAACCTACAGAATTATCAGAACCAGAACCAAAAGTACTACTAAATGGGCAACTTAAAATAGCAGGAAAATCAGTGGAACGTCTGTCCAGAATTTCATTTGCTGTTCTAACCAAAAAGGGAATATCATATCCTCTCTTGGAGAACAGTTCAATGATAAAATTAAATTCACTAGACAGGTCACAGTCCCTAGTAGTCATACGACATGCTCGAATAAACTGGCCCTTAGGAATATTTCTTATCATATACTTAGGATGTCCACTAGAAGAATGTAGATATCCATTGGTAAATGTCTCTTTACGATATATTTTACTTTGAAATTGGCAGCCGGTAGAATCCCACCACAGATGAATATCTAAAAAATTGATAGCTGAACCAACATCACCCTTGGTAAACTTCAAATACCTAGAAAATGAATTCACCTCAACCATGAATTGGTCAACAGTATCAGGTCCCCCTTCCAAAATAAACACTAAATCGTCAATGAACCTACAATAGAATTTTACTTGAAATTTCTGTTCTAATAAAGGTATTATTTCAAACTCCCACCAGGCCATAACGATGTTAGCATAGGCTGGAGCAGCTGGAGAGCCCATCGCTACACCTCTGTTTTGTTTATAATATTTGTCCCCAAACAAAAAGAAGTTGTTATCCAATACTATTTCAATAAACAAACAAATAGTATTAATAGTAGAAGTGGAAAAACATTGTTTCTGGCATAAAAAACTACGAACTGCCTCCACTCCATCTTCATGAGGGATGCAGGTGTAAAGAGACACAACATCGATGGTAAAAATGGTGTGTTTGTTAACATCAAAAGAAAAAGTTTTCAAAAAATCACGTAGCTTATTTAAAAAATGCCAAGAATCCTTGATGTAAGATTGCTGGTCCACTAATAAGGGTCCTAACATAGAGTCAATAACTAAAGCAACTCCTTCTGTAACTGAGTGGGGAGAAGAAACAATGGGCCTGAAAGGAGGATCAGAAATATTTTTATGTGTTTTCGGTATGCCGAAAATAACACCAATCTTAGGATCTGTGATGAAACAAAAATCATATAATTCAAATGTAATGTCCCCAGACATAAGACAATCATATAAAAAAGAATGTATCATTCTAAATTGACGCTGTATAAAATGTAAGGGAACTTCTTCATATTCTACAGCATTATTCAATAATTTTAACATACAGGTTTTATATTTCTCCTGACTCATGATAACAATATTGGACCCTTTATCACTTTTCATAAACCTGATTTGATTAGTCAGTCTTTGTAATTCAAACAAAGCAGATTTTTCATAAATAGTTAAATTATGATGCATATGTCTGTTCTTTTTAGATAAATGATCACTAACATCTTGAATGCATTGTTCTTGAAATACTTTTAAGGTGTGATGTAGGGTAGGATTGTAAATAGATGATTTAACAAGAAATTTATCTTTTTGATGTATGTTATGCATCAAATAAGACAAATTTAAATTCCTGGTAAATTTCATGATATCTATTACTGTTTTACTATAATTACCTCTGTGTGATGGTACAAAATTCAGACCTAATTTTAAAACTTTAAGTTGCACATCAGAAAAAACAAAATCTGATAAATAAATAATATTAAACAAGTCCAAGTCTTCTGTTATATTTCGTCCCCTGAGGACGTCGACCCTAAAAAAGTCAGACTGCATGTAAATACAGTCTTCTTGTAATGGTTTCCCTGATTTTTCTTGGAAACACCAATGGAACCAGAGTCAGATGGTATATTGCAAGATATACCATCGTCAGCAATATCTTTGACAACGGTATCTGCAACCAAACAATTGTCGGACATATTATTGTCAATAACAGTCTTTTCCAATGGATTATTAACAGAAGTTACAACCACTGCGTCCAAATTACCTATTTTTTTACTTCTATTGAGTGATCCAACAGAATGCCCCTTTGACAATTTGTCTTTAGACACTAAAACTTCGTTACCAGTAACAGTAGAACTGGTAACTGTACTGTAAGACCTTTTGTTGTAAGAAAAAGAGGAGCCGCGGTTGCCTTTGAAGGCAGCGTCTTTAGTGTGATTAACAAAATGGTCAAAGGCAGTCTTATTCTTAAACAAAGTTAAATCACGAGATATTTTTTGTTGTTTGCGAACAGTAACTTCTTTAGAATGCTGTTCCAAATCGCGAGACAACTGGTGCATCAGCGTGCCAAAATTATGTGAAGTTAACGTAGACTTTAAACGCTGTTCAAGATCAGTTATCTCTTTTTTCAACACCGACATCTTTTGCCTGTTGTTGTCAATTAAGAGCCTGAGAAAACAAATCCCAGACTCAGTAAAAAAGTTAACTAAATGCTGAAAAAATGGAGTATTCGCATTTACTCCGTTGGGGCATTTAAAAAACATTAAACCTTTCGGAATAATGTTTAGTTCAATGCACCGCATGAAATAACAATTTTCTATATTGATGGACCTGTACCTTTTTAAAAGCCGTAACAGATGCTCCTGTTGTTCACCCAAAAAATCTTGTTGTATTTCCTTTTGAAGTTGGATGTTGCCACCGAAGGGATTTTCAGATAAGGAAAGCAATTTCTCTATAGCAGAACCCCCGGAATCATTGGCGCGTAAATGCAAACTCTCTTCACGGACTTCAACATCATCGTTAGCTACGTTAGCATCTACAATACCGCCCAAATCGATTACTGTGTCCATTTCTTCGTAAATGTCCGGTGGCGAACTCAAAACAGGATTTGTAGGTGTACGCCTCTTCTTGCTGGCGTTCTCAACAAGAAATTTTAATGAACTTTGAATGTCCATCAAAGTTGTGACAAGTAAATTATTCAAATTATTGTCACCATTGGTAGGTGTAGGATGAATGGAAACATTCATCAATGGATCTTCTCCTACCCCAGTCATGGCAATGCACAATAACCAGTAAAAAACACAAAAGCAACCAGGAAACCAATAAAATCAAAAGCCACGAAGGTAGACCAAGAAAAGCAAGTGCTCCAAATAGCGTACACAAGATTTATTTGTCCGCTTTCGTAAAACACTTCATCAGAATGAAAAACCAGAGTAAAACCACATTTAAATACACTCATCAATTAAATAATTAAGTGATTAACCAATTAAACAAGAATGTACAATAAAAACTGTTAAATAAAAAAGGAAGAAGCTACTTTCTGTTTATCAGTAATATACAACTTGCGATGTTTTAAAAAACATTTTAAATTAATGCATTCATTTAACCCAGGTGGCTTGTCAGATTTTAATTTGATTTGCCAGATTGCTTCTCTTTGTTCAAGATAACATTTAAGATCCCTCCCTAGGATCAACAGGACAAATTTCCAACACTGTAAACATAAATTTCTTAAAGGAAGAACAATCAATAGAATGCTTATACAAAGCATTAGTATTGTCCCTAGATTTAATAGCATAGTTGTGTTCCTTAATGCGAGTGCTAAGTTTCCTGGTGGTCATCCCTACATAAAATGCAGGGCAACCGGAACAAAAAGAAATGTAAACAACATTAGTCGCATTACAATTAACTAAACCTGGTACCTCGATGGTATAATCAATAGTACTAACAGCTATGTAGGGACTAACTAGAATAAATCTACAGGCAGTGCATTGATGGCAACAATGCATGCCTCTTTTATTAGACTCAACATTTTTAGCTACACTTTTGTTGTTTTCCAAAATTTTTTTAAGATTATATTCGTTCCGAAACACAAATTTTGGTTTGGACAAGGGACTGATATTATTTCCAGGGGGAAGATAGGTGCAGATTAAATAGATGGATTTGTGTGTATTAAGCTGAAGTTTGGTGATAAGGATTTCAGCATTACTTACTGAGGGAGGTTTTTCATGTATGACAGTAATTTGCATAACTGTTTTGAAAAGAATTGCTATCTACTAGCTAGTACACACCTATAAACCTATGAATATAACACACCAAAAACAAAAACAGTAAATTAATAAAATTAGTAAACACCAGAATTATACACCCCAACTGACATATTTTATTTTCATACAGATTTTTATTAAAAAAATAGAGAGACAGAAATAAAACCAAAATCAGGATTGTGACACACATTAAACACATTTTACAGTAGTAAAAACACTAATAGTTATATAAGTGCATTGCCTCATCAGGAACAGTTAAAGAGCATCCCAAAAGATAAACAACCTTGTGATTACAGTGAAAACATAACCCCGACAGAAAGGAATTGAAGCATTATAAGAAATGACTGGAAGTGAAAAACATGAAGAAAAGACCAATACTTCTTCCTAGCAACCAGAAACAGAAAGTCTGCTGCTTTAACCTAGTAATTAAATTACATACTGAAACAGAAACAGGAAAAGTAGGCTCTGTTTAACCTAAGAGGACAATTTAAAGTACTCAGAAATTAAAACAATGCATACATACAACTGCTTATTAAAACAGCAAGAAAACATACATAAAATTACCACAGAAAACCAACTAAATAAGGCATCAAGCATATCATCATTAACACCAGCTTAAGAAAAATCATGAAGGGAGGACACATTACTGCTTACATGTTCTTGGAGTCGCCACCAAAACGGTTACTCTTTTGAATATATTTGAAGCTGTGTTACCTGGAAAAACAATACACATATACCCAGACACTGAGATCCCCAGGGAGAAAACAAAAGCCTGGGCACCAGCTTCCTCAGGACTTTCTTGCCCCTCCCCCAGAAGTGAGAGAACCTACTCATCCTGTAACCCAAAAAGGTTAGGAACACACAGCTTTTATCTGAAATAAAAAATAAAATAACTACATAGAGAAAAGGGAGGATGGAGGGAGTGTGTGGCTACTGCAGCAGTGAGAAATTCAAACATCTTCTGTATGGTGAATGCAACTTATACAGCTGCATTATGTTCACCATTCTCACTGCCGCAGTAGCCTATAGCTATTTGGGTTGATTACCACAGCTCATCCATCCTGGGAAGAGCCTCTGAAGTATGGTCCTAACAAAGCCTGTCCTGGTCCTGGACCTGGAGAAGGAATCCAATATGTAATGCTTTCTAAAAGTATATAAAAAAGATCAAGTAGCTGCTTCTAAGTCCACGCCTTTCTAGTATGTCATCAAAGAAAACTTGTCTCTAGAATGGGCTTTGATCCTGCCTGGAATTGTTTTATCATGGTGAGAATAACAAGAGAAAAAATATCAAGGAACAACCATCTAGTAATTGTCTGAACTGACATGGTTTGTCCTTTCTCTATTCATCATAGGAAGTTCACTGATGTTTAGTTTTCCTAACAGACTTAGTCCTACCAAGATGATACCTGAGTTGCATAAGCCTGTCCAGACTACAGAGAATCCTTTTTCCCTGGTTATAAATTTCTAGAAGGAATACAGGGTGATAGATGGCTGGATTCAAAGCAAACTCTCAAGCTACTAATGGCACGAATGGGGGAGATGTTCCTAAAATAATTTTATATCTATGGAAAACCAAATGGTTTACCCACCATGAGATTTTGCAACTCAGATAATCTCTTGCAGATGACAGAACAATAAGCAAACCAGTTTTCCAAATAATGAACCAAAAACAACCAGAAAAGCTGGTTCAAATATTAACATTAGCTTTTCCAGCACAAAATAAAATCCCAGCAATGTGCTACCTGTTTACTAGGTGGTCTTATATGCAAAAAAAAAAAAACTAATAGGTTCATAGGTTCATACTAGGCTATCTGCCCTAGGGCATTTATAAGCCTAGCCAGAGTGTGTTTGGCTTTCGCCACCCATTTTAAAATAATTTTGCTATGCCCTTTATCGAGGTTAGTATACTGTGCCTCTGTCTAACAGTGACACAGAAGTGATACCCGGGGTAAACCTACGATCTCCCATCCACTCATCAAGATTCCTCTTGAAGAGAGTCAATGAGGGACTCTGCCTAACCTGGACTGGGATTTTATTCCAGAGTGAAGGGAGCCTCTGGGTTATGAATCTGTCCCTCCAGCATGTCCTATTTATTTCAGTGCTGAGGTTCAAGTCTCTCGAGCGCATAGCTCGATGGGATTTGGATTTTATGAAGTGCAGCATGTCCATTAATTCCGGGTTGGACATGGCTTTATACGTCAGGCACAGATCACCTCTGAACAGTCGGTATGCCACTGAGTAGAGCTGGAGTTTCTTTAACCGGGCAGCATATGGCATCTGTTTGAGCCCTTTGATCCTCTTGGTGAGGTACTTTTGGGGTCTTTCCAGTTGCTGCAGGTGTCTGGTAAGGTACATCCCAAAAGGGGCATTGTACTCAATTATGGGCCTGATGAGGGATGAGTAAAGAGGCACAATGACCTCCCCTGATCTAGATGTGAATCCCTTCATGATTAGGTGGGCTATATAAAATGTTTTTCTAACCACTTTGGCCACATGGTTGTCAAATGAGAGATTGCTATCAACTTGGGTCCCCAGATCCCTAATTACTTCTTCTGTACTTAATGGATTACCACCTATGTGGTAATTTGTGGGCACTTTGGTTTTGCCAAAGGGGGTGACTATACACTTTTTGGCGTTTAGCTTGAGGCCATAGCTCTGGCACCAGTTGTCTGTTTCTATGAGGCCCTTTTGGTGGATGCTTGTGTCGGCTGGAGTGTCGATTATGGCACCCAGTTTGCAGTCATCTGCAAACTTAGTCAGAAACAGTCCTTCCGTGTTGGCCTGTACCTCCGAGAAATATATACCGAACAAGAGAGGTCCCAGGACTGAGCCTTGTGGGATGCCACAAGGTTTGGAGTCTGACATGGCTCCAGCAATTCTAACCATGTGGGTTCTGTCCTTGAGCAAGTTTGCAACCCATCTAGTGACATAGGGGTTTATATTTAAGCTGGTGAGCTTATCTATAATGCCCGAGTGGGGTATTGTATCGAAGACTTTTGCGAGGTCCAGGTAGGCTGTGTGGACCACCTTCCCCTTGTCAATGGCCTTAGTGACTGTTTCAAAGAAATCAACCAGGTTTAAGAGGCAAGATCTGCCCTTAACAAAGCCAAACTGGGTAGGATTCAGTGTCTGTAGGTCCCCAATATCTTTATTTATGAGGTCCATGATGATCCTTTCCATAGCTTTGCAGACCAAGCTAGTCAGGCTTATGGGGCGATAGTTTCCAGGATCCGTTGAGGCACCACCTTTATGGAGAGGGACCACTGTTGCTGTACACCACTCTTTGGGTACATATCCTGTAGTAAGGCTGAGATTGAACAGTAGTTTTATGTTTGGGTTTAGCTCTTCTTGGAGTTCATGTAGGACGCAGCCTGGGACACCGTCTGGTCCCATTGATGCTGTATTTTTTGCTTTGGAGAGGGCAGCTCTTACCTGAGCATCTGAGATGTCAGGGGGCAGCACTCTGCTGGGACAGATATTTGCCCTTTTGGTGGGGAGGGGGGGAGAAGTTTGCGCTGAACCTGTCAGCTAGGATGTTGGCAATGTCTGTGGGCTCGATGTATTTTTTGTCATTTTGGACTAATTCTGAACATATCTGGGAATTCCCACCCAGGTTCCTAACATAACTAAAGAAAGCCTTGTGATTATCCTTAGTGTCCTGTGCAATTTTTCTCTCAAAGCTGGCCTTAGACAATTTTATGAGTGCCCGTAGTTTTTTGCTAATACTGATCAGACATGCCTTCCCTTTTTGGGATTTTGCTCTATCATGTAGTAGCTTCCTCCTTCTATTGTATAGTTTGTTTATGGCTGGGGTCCACCAGACAGGACGTCTGCCTTTGGAGGATTGGGACTTGGTTTTATTTGGGATTGCATGATCCATGCATTCCTGAAGGTGTTCATAGAATGCGTTTATAAAGGATTCTGCGGTCTGGGCCGTATTTTCCACAGGCCCAGGGGCTTTGAAGGATTCCACCTTGGTTTTGAGGAGTGTGAAATTTGCATTAGAGAAGTTTTTCACTGTGGTTTTCAGGGCAGGGGGTGGAGTCGGGATGTGAATATCCAGTGAGATTAGTTTATGGTCTGATCTTACCAATGAGGGATACACTTCTGGTCTGGAGCATAGAGTCCCCATGTTGGTGATGATCAGGTCCAGTATGTAGAACAGATTGAGCAAAGTCTGAGAAGAAAAAGGAGGATCCATAGGCAAACATGCTGAAATGGCTGACAAATAGCCCTTATTAAATGAGCAAAACAGACCAGAGGATAGTAACTAATACAATTCCTGAATCAGATCTGGTTATTAGTGTGGCACCAACTAGAACATCTCTTCAACTTATTAACATAGGATTTCCTAATAGGAAGTTTTCTTGCCTCCTTTAGTACCTGCTGTATATCCTCAGAAACAAAATGCCTAAAAGGTATCAACATTGAGTCATCCAGGCAGTCAGATGAAGTTGTTCAAGACTGGGTGAATCAAACTCCCCACCTTGTATGATTAGACCCAATCTGTGAGCTTGTGGTAAGTGAACTTGCCCAATGCCATATGAAAGGAGAACCACTGTTGCCTGGGCCAGAAGAGAGTCACAACAATGTTTTTTATGGAGTCCTAAATTAAGAATTACCTTGGATATCAGTTTAAATTGTGGAAATGCATACAGAAACATTTTTGACCATGGGAATGAAATAGCATCTATTTTTCTGGTATGTCTCAAGGGGGCCCTGTGCAGATTTCTTTAGTTGTCTTTTTTGAAAGGCGGTAAACAAATCTATTTGAGGTGATCTGCTACAACTTTATCAATTCTAGGAATACTCCCTCATTTAATTTCCATTTATGAGCATCTGTCTTGGTCCTGCTCAACTTGTCTGCCAATACATTTTGCTTTGTCAGAATGCAGGAAGCTTGGAAGGTTAAACAATGCTTCAGAGTGACCTCCCAAGCTACCATTGCCAGCCTGTACAGTGGGTAAGACCTGGTACCCCTCTGTTTATGTACCATATCACTGTTGTGTTGTCTGTAATCACCTTTATAGATCCCAGGGCCCACAGATGATTAAGAGATTATATTGCATAGATTACAGCTAACATCTTTTTGAGATTTATGTACTTTGGTCAATCTGATTTGTTCCAAAGACCCTGCACACTTTTACCCCAATCAAAACTGTTGCAAAGCAAAATCTGAAGTGTCTGTTGTCACATGTTGAGCTGGAGTTGGAAGAGGGAATGGGACACTTAAACTCAGTGTAATTTGCTGTTTTACCAAAGCAATTCCATCTTACCAAAAACCCAAGAATGGAATTTGAAATTCCAGAGGGTGAGAATGTTTGGGCCACATCATTTTTTTAAGAACCATTGGATTTTTTCTTGTGTGCAACCTGGCAAGAGTAATTATGAAAATCATGGATGTCATGAACCCTAAAATCCTGAGATACTGTCTGGATGAAGTCCGAGACTGATTTGAGAAGCTCAGGAATACTTCCAAATACAAGGCCACTTTTTCCTCGGTTAGTAATACATTTTACAAGGAAGAATCTAGAAGGCATCCTAGAAACACAATCAATTACGGAGGATTTTTGACTGATGATCTGAAAACCCATGATAAGAAGAAAATTGGTAACCCATGAAATGGATTCCTGACACTTGGACAAAAGACCCTACAAAGATAAGTAGGTCATCAAAATAAGAAAATGTGTGTATGCCTTGCAGTCTGGAATGAGCTATCACTGTAGCTAGACATTTTATAAACACCATAGGAGATGTAAATAACCCAAAGAGTGATGCAGAGAACTGATAATGCGACCCAGGCTCAGAAAATCTGAGGAACCTTCCTAACTCTGTGGCAATAGGAGTATGATTATAAGTATTTTTTTAAGTCTAGAGTTACCATAAAACCCAGATGAGGAATGAGAGGTGACAGACTCTGTAAGGTCATCATCATGAACACTTTGGTACTTTCACAAACAAGTCAAGAAAGGATAGGTTGAGTACTGGTCTTCATGAAGGATCCTTCTTTGGTAACAGAAACATTCTGAAGTAGAATCCTTCTCTTTAGTCAGG
This sequence comes from Protopterus annectens, assembly GCF_019279795.1. Lineage (NCBI taxonomy): Eukaryota > Metazoa > Chordata > Ceratodontiformes > Protopteridae > Protopterus > Protopterus annectens. Next base: position 625,360,357 of record NC_056734.1, read on the forward strand.
CACTGGTTCTATACTCCCCAAAGGAAAGTATATGAAGAACCTGGGGAAAAAATATGTCTGTTTCGGAGGATGAGAGGCAATTCCACAAAACGTAGGTATTTCTATCTAGTTTCATTTGTAATCCTCACTGAATGTTCTCGGAACACATTTGTCTGAAACAATCTGTTGTCAAAGGGGAAGACTGAGAACCAGTTTTAGGATAAATTTGAAGGGAAAGAGGTGGGGGGAAACAGGGGAAAGAAGAACTCTGGGATAATCATTCTGAGGTAGAGGCCTATCCCTTTTTCTGAAGGTATCCCTGTTTTTTGTTGGACCCCTCCTGCCATCCTGCCATTTAGTTTTAGATCACTGTTTGCTGGAAGCTTGCTAGGATTGCCTGCTTTGTTTTTTTTTTTTTGAAAAAAAAAAAAAAGAAGAAAAAAGAACTAGGGGTTTTAAATTAATTAGAAAAAAGGAGGTTGAAAAATCTTAGTAACTCTCTGGATCAAGCTGTCTCTTCCATCAAACTGTTTGAGTGTGTGCAACAGAAGGACCAAACAAAAACTCCTTGTTCATAGGTTCATTTTGTGCACTAGGCTAATGGCCCTGGAGCCTTTACAAGCCTAGCCCATAGGATTACCCTGGCATTGTGCCACCCGACCTTAGTTTCCAGTGCCTCTATCGAGTAGAGCCACTGGAGTAATTCCCAGGGTGAATTTTCTATTTCCCATCCATTCATCAAGATTTCTCTTGAAGAGGGTCAGTGAAGTGCTCTGTTTGACATGTATGGGAAGTCTAATCCATAGCATGGGCAGTCTCTGGGTTATGAACTTGTCCCTCCAGCATGTTCTGTTGATTGTAGTAATGAGGTTGAGGTCTCTGGAGTGTGTGGTGCGGAGGGATTGGGATTTCTTTAGATGTAGCATTTCTAACAGCTGGGTCAGACATGGCTTTATAAGTCAAGCAGAGATTGACTCTAAGTAGGCAATATGAGACAGAGAATTGTTGGAGTTTTTTGAGTCTGTCCATATAGGACAAGTGATTATGGTCTAGGATTCTCTTTATGAGGTACTTTTGTGGCCTCTTCAGTTGTTGCAGGTGTCTAGTGAGGTACATGCCAAATAGGGCATTGTACTCGATGATTGGCCTAATGAGGAAGAGTAGAGGGAGACAATGACCTCTTTCTTCCTGGATGCAAAAACCCTTAGTAATGAGATGTGCCACATAGAAGGACTTTCTGACCACAGTGGCAATGTGGTGATCAAAAGAGAGGTTGCTGTCAACCTGTGTTCCCAGATCTCTTATAATGCCTTCTGTGTCCAGTGAACTACCATCGATGTGGTAGTTCATGGGAACTGGGTTTTTCCTAAAGGGGATGACAACACATTTTTGGCATTGAGCTTAAGGCTATGGTTCTGACACCAGTTGTTGGTCTCAGTGAGGCCTTTCTGTAGGGTGTCAACATCACTTGTGGAGTTAATAATAGCTCCCAACTTGCAATCATCTGCAAATTTTGTCAGCCAGCATCCCTTTGTGTTGGACTGGACTTCTGAGAAGTAGATACCAAACAGGAGGGGACCCAGGACTGATCCTTGTGGGACTCCACTTGTGACTGGTCGGCAGTCTGACTTGGCGTTAGCTACTTTCACACTGTGGGTTCTATCTGTGAGCCAATTTGCAACCTACCTAGTGATATAGGGGTTGATGCCAGCTTAGTGAGTTTTTCTATGATTCCTGAGTGGGGAATGGTATCAGAGGCCTTGGGCAGATCAAGGTAGGCTGTATGAACCACCTTGCCTTTATCCACAGCTCTGGTGACTGACTCACAGAAGTCGACCAAGTTGAGCAGGCATGATCTACCCTTCACAAAACCAAACTGTGTGGGATCGAGAGTTTGGAGATTCCCTAGATCCTTGTTTATTAGCTCCATGATGATACATTCCATAGCTTTCCATATCAGACTTGTCAGGCTAATGTGGAGATAGTTGCCAGGGTATGTAGTCTCTCCTCCTTTGTAGAGAGGGATGACTATAGCAGTGCGCCATTCGGTAGGGTCATAGCCTGAGGTGAGGCTGTGATTGAACAGGGCACACAGGTGAGGTGTCAGTTCATTCTGTAGTTCATGTAGAACATAGCCAGAGATATTGTCAGGTCCCATAGAAGATGTATTCTTGGCCTTGGACAGTGCTGTTTTAATCTGTGCAGTAGTAATACTGGGTGTCTGGCAATCTACTGGTATTGTGATTGGTCCTTTGGGGAGGGGGGAGTTGGCACTGAATCTGTCAGCCAGTATATTGGCAATATCTGTTGGCTCAGTATAGGAGGTACCATTGTACAGTAGCTCAATGCAAATCTGGGTATTGCTGTGGAGGTTCTTTACATAACTATAGAAGGCCTTGTGGTTGTCTTTACTATCTGCTGTAATTCTGTTTTCATAGCTAGCTTTAGAGGATTTGATGAGGGATCTCAACTTTTTGTTGAGGCTGATAAGGGAGTTTTTCCATTCTTGGAACTTCACCTTATTCTGCATCAGTTTCCTCCTCCTGTTGTACAGTCTGTATATGGCAGGGGACCACCAGATTGGCTTCCTTTTTTGGAGGACAGCAACTTGGTTCTATTGGGTATGGCGAGATCCATGCATTTGTGTACGTGTTTGTACAGTCCATTGGTGTATGATTTGGTGGTCATGCAACTATTCTGCTTTTGCATGGGTGCCATGAAGTTAGCCACCTCTGTTCTTAGGAGCCAAAGTTAGCTTTGGAGAAGTTTTTCATGGTGGTTACTTTTTCAGGGGGGGGTGGATTTTCAAGGTGATTAGTTTGTGGTCGGATCTAACCAGGGAGGAGTTGACTATTGGTGGAGAGCAACTGTCGCCCATGTTAGTAATGATCAGGTCAAGGATGTTGCTACCTCTAGTGGGGGTAAGAAGAAACTGGTCCAGGACATTGGAATTAATGAATTCCAGGAAATGTTGGGCAAGTGTATTGGTACATACGTAGTTTAACCAGTTAATGGAGGGGTAGTTGAAGTCACCCAGTATGAGTGTGTTAAGCTGGACCCTAATATTCTACAGGGTGCTTAGGAACGTGGAGTCAGTGTCTTGGGACATGGTTGGGGACCTTTAACAGGCTACAACCTGAATCGCTGTCTTATGTTAGCTGCACCTGAAGTATCTCTGATGCATTATGTTGGGCTATTAGTCTGGAGGTGTGTGTATCCTTTATGAATATGGGAACACCACCACCTTTGGAGCTTCGGTCTAAGTTCTGGGGCCAAAAGGTGTGGAATGAGTTATAGCCTGGTAGTGCATGGGTACTTCCTGCTGCCTTGAACCAGGCCTCTGTTACAGCACAAATGTCGATGTTCTCCATTTTAAAGAGTGCTTCGAGCGAGTGCATTTTGAGATTTAGACTTTTAGCATTGAGCAGCATGACCCTCAGATTGCATTTGTTTGTGGCTGTTGCGGTGGTAATTTGGTCTTTGGAACACTGCCTAAAAAAGACACTATATGGGTGGCAAGTGCCTTGGCTAGTATCCAGAAGCCCAATGGTGAAAGATGCTGGCCATCTCTGGCAAAGCTTCGAGGTGTGTCAGTCATGTCATCCCAGGCAGACAGAAACTGGACCCCCTTAGAATGACACCAGAAACTTAGCCAATTGTTGAAATCAATCATTTTCTGCTTGTACTGTGGTATCATTCTGGATGATGGTAGGATGCTTTTCAAGGCTAGGGTCATATCCGCCTGGGCTACATAATCCGAGAGCTCCTCCATGTCTCTTTTCATGTAGTCCAGGGAGGTACGTCTCAGGTCATTCACACCCACATGCACAATGATAGAGTCATATTTGTACCTGTTTTTGAGGGACCTGAGTACGTGCGTTATGTGGTGGATCCTGGCATCTGACAGGCAGCTGACTGTTACTTTCTCCTTATTTAACCTAGTGAGTGGGACATCAGTGTGTCTCATTATTGAGTCACCTATGACTAGTGTGCTGGGCATGCTGTTTTGCTATAGGGGCTTTGGTTTAGGAGGGTTATGTGTCTCGTGATTAGTGTTTTGTTGTGGTGGTCGAGTGCTTTTCTGCGTTTGAGGTCTCTGCTGTTCGGGTAGATTTTTATTGAGAGCCTCCTCGAAGGTGGTGTGTGGTTTGTGTTTTTATGTGAAGGCAGTGCTGCTGTGTGTTCTGGAGGGCTATGTGTTCCATGTGGTGTGGTGCAAGTGTTGACCTTCTCCTCTTGACTTGCTATTCCGGTCTTGGCAGGAGAGTGCATGGCTTTCAATTTGTTTGGATATATAAGTGCATCGCTTGCAAGTCTGAGTGTTGGGAGGTAAGAGGAGAGGGTTGTTGGTGTACATGAGGCAGTTGCTACAGTGCCTCAGGATGCCCAAATTCACCAGGTTTACAGGAGAAAGCACAGGAACCGACCTTTAAGCATGTCCGGAGGGGTGAGCATTGATAATTACTGGAGCTGTTTCATTGTAGAACGTTTAGTGCTAGTAGCACTTTTGTGTGCTACAATAATTGTTACAAGTCTGGTATGGTAAAGTGCTAGACTAATAAGCTAGTAAAAGTGCAGGAGAGGAGAGAACTAGCAGATCTAAGGGAAAAATTGAAGAGCAGACTTTGGAACCTCTCAAAAGCTTACAATCAGTCCTGGATACAGCAAATCTGTATCTGGACTAGACTTGTCCAAAGGAGAATACAAACTCTTAGATTTTACTTCTTAAAAAATTCTTATTACATACGCAGGGAAAACATCTTATCACAGTAGTAGTAGCTGTAGCACAGCACAATCATGCACACTATGTAAAGAATGTTTAGACACATAAGAAAGAGTAGTAGCAATAGGATTAAGAAAGGATCTACCTCCTGAGAGTAATGTAACAGAAACATTACTCATACTGTCATCATATATTGCAACATAAGAGCCTGGTAATTCAGGATTCTGATGGCTAGATTTGAAGAAGAGAAAATTCTCTTACAAAACCTGTCAAAGGCGTTACCATCCTTTTCAGAAGGTGAAGCATTAGCATTGACCAGAACTTTGTAAGCAGATGGAGAAGAAATAAAAATATTTGCTGGGTCACACCTGTGGTGAGAAAACAAATACTTGTCAAACTGAGGAGCCTTTTAAAGTCTATTTAACTTTTTAAGGACTTAAGAGCATCTATCAAGATTATTCCAGTCAGAATCAAACACATCCTGCAAAGCTGGCATGATAGGAGGAATAGGAAAAGAATGTGGGATCTCCACTTGTAACTTGTCATAGTATCTCCATAAGGAGGGGGAGACGTCTGTTTTTTCCAACAAAAATACATTATTCATCCTGGACACAGTTTCAGAAAAAGAAAATGCCTCTAAAGGAGACACTGAGGAAATACTGTCCTCAGAATCAGTCAGGTGCTTGTAAGGAAATACAGAAGAAGCCCTGTCTCTGTCATTATCAGAATTCTCTGATAAAACAACTTCAGGATTTGTAGAATTATGAATAATGTTTGAATTGTACTCCTGTTCCACAGGATCCAGTGCCTGCAATTAACCCTTAGCTAAGGTAAGTAATTCACTTTCATAACAGACACACTGTCTTTTAATGAAATAAGTCTAACCTCTTCTTTCTCTTTTCTAGAGAAATCCCTTGAGGGGGATTGTCTGAAGGCTGACACATCAGGTTGGGAAACAGGTCTCTTACCTGGCCCCCCCCAGGGAGAACCACCCATAGAAACTCCCATATTCAAAGGTGATGGTTCATCCATGAACAATACAGACAGTGGAATTGACACAGAGGACATGGCTAACTCCCCATCCATGGTAACAGAAATGACTATACCATAGTATCCCTTGGGGAAACTGGTGAGTGGTCTGAGGAACAAGCTCTGGCCACTGCGCTGTCACCCACAAATAGCTGAGGTGTAGACTGAGCCCACAGTACAGTCAAGGACTCTTAAGTTTGATTTTTTTTTCTTTTTAGGCACAGCAAGAGGAGGAACTGCAGGACTGGTAAAGGTTTCCATGTTCCTGCCAAGTGAGAAGCCTAGCACTGATGTAACAAGTCATTTGGAAGGTAAGTTATCACTCTAGTATTCACAAGCACTACCCACACTTTCACTTCCCTACACAGTCCAACAAATATCACAAAAGTAATTGCACAAGTGGTACACTTAAACCCACCACAATTTAGAAGTCCCTTGTCACAGAAAGTGTCACCGAATTAAGTAAAAAAAAAATGCAGGTAAGTTGTCATAAAGTGCTCAGAAGCACAAAAATACACTATACACTTATAATGCCTTAAACATTTAATTCCTTTAATTCAAACATGAAAAGTACAAAAGCAGCACATTTATCTCACAAAAAGCACCCCAAATATAAGTTAATTAGTCCCAGCAACTAAAAATAACTTACCTGAAAAGGCGCTTCTTCTAAAATATCAATACATTAAATTGCTGGTATTCTTAAAGAGATCCAGTCCCAATTACTTGCCAAAAAATGTGGGGCTTATCTGCAAGAAATGGAAGCTCATAGTCAACCATTAATCCTGTAAAACCGAGATGCTATTTCGAGGGAAGCAAGAAATTACTGAAGAAAGCATCCAGACTGTTGTTTCCATGTGGGTCTTGAGAGACAGAAGCCTGGGTATGTGTATTGAGGGGAGTCAGAGATTTTTGAAGTCTTGCCAGCCATTATATTCTGGGCAGGATGTAACCCAAATAGCTATAGGCTACTTCAGCTGTGAGAATGATGAACTTCTACTGTTACTGTCACTACCTCACACAAATGAAAGTCATGTTTTTAAAAATGAATAATCTTTTATGACAATGTTAATCAAACTGCAAAATGCTTCCTGTCTCCAAAATGTAATAGTAGATAAAGGATTTCTACTGAGGTGTTGTGTTGTACTGGCACTTTTATGCAAATGAAACTGCACAACAGCATGCCACAGTTTAAATGACCATCTTGCAAATTTCATACCGAAATTCCACCCATTTGTCTTCATCAATTATCTTATCCAAGCTGTTCCATTTTTATTGTAAACTTGCTCCTACACTTAACTGTACTTTTATTTCAATTTCTCTGTCCCTGCAAATCAAATAGTTACAGTGCACAGATGAACTATTTTTCTATGCCACATTTATTTCAAAATTAATACAATATACAAAAACCCATAAAACAAACAACTCTCATTAATACATAATGTTTCACAGATCATATCCAGCTTCATACACTGGGATTATTTCAAAAACAACAAGGCGAAATCCAGACTTCAGACTGTTATACAAAACCTGAAGGTATTCCTAATGATAGTTTTACAAAGACTATAAGAACTGGAGGACACTTCTGCATAATATTCTACCTATCTCTCTCTCTCTCTCTCTCTCTCACACACACCCACACACACACACACAAATATATATATATATATATATATATATATATATATATATATATATATATATATTATTAGAGCATGTTTATTTGTTAATCCACATTTATTACATTTATATATATCACATTTATTGTTGCTATTGTTTTTCATGACAAGTGTTCATTGTCATTTCACATATATTAAATGTTTTGCTCGCTAGCCATAACTCAGTATTAATTTACTCTCTTTGTTTATTTTTAACAATTGCAAAAATCAAAAACATTTGTCTAAAATTATTCATGAATAACTATATATTAACTAAGTACAGTATAGGTTATGCCAGCTAAATCTATCCCAATATACATTCTATGGAATGAGTAAGTGGCAGTGTTGTCTCCTTGTCATTCATTACCTCTGCCAGCTGTCCCCCTTTTTCCTCTCTCTCTCTCTTTTTTATCTTTACCTTTCCTCCCATTCCTACCCTTGTCTCTCCCCTTACTTGTCTTCATCAATTATTTTATCCAAGCTGTTTCATTTCTTTTGTAAACTTGCTCCTACACTTAATTATACTTTTAGTTCCATCTCTCTTACCTTATTCATTTTCTTTACATCCTCTATGTCTAGTTTAGTCCCTTCTTCCATTCATTAGTAATTGCTTTTTTGCCAGTATTAATAGTAGGAAAACCAGTACTCTAGCAGAGAGAATACATGACAATTTACCACAGCAAAGCAAAAACATTCTAGCCATTATCTGCCGATCATCCCCAACATCCTTTTCATTGTCTCATTTATTTCTACCTTGTATTGATGCAGATATATTTATTCCTCAAAAATATGTTCTCAAGATTCCTTTTCCATTGTGTCACTTCCCTAACACATCCCAAAGACATCCATAAACATTTTCTCTAGTACTGCCAGTGCATAGAAATACTTATGCAAACGTGAAACTACAGAACATTCTAAATTTGGCTGCATATCTAGGATTAACATAAATGTATCCCCACTCTTCCTCAGTAAAACTTTCCCCAAGTCTCCTATTACAGACTTTTACCAACTTCACACTACAATGGTCCTTAAGTTCTGCTAAAGCCCTATAGGCCCTACTTAATAGCCTCTTTCTGCTTAGCTAAATTGGTTCTTGCCTCTGTTAATAAATCTACAACATTTTTGAGGTGGTTGCACTCTTCATCTTTTCCTTGGCTTCTTTGGAGCTCCACCACCAGCCCTATATACTGTATGCTAGCCAGTCAGCATTCATGAGATTATATTCCTCTTTAACTTTCTCCCACAATTTTATCTGTCCTTCCCTCAGAATATGTTCACAAAACTTAAGCTGCCTGTTTCTTTTCTTCTATAACCTTGCAATATCCTCATTTCTGGCCCCCTTACCTTTGTATCATATCCTATAGGCAGGATTCTATGTTTCCAGCTCTGCATATTTCTAAGTGCTACCAGCATATTGACAACCCTGTTAACATATGGCTCTAGTTCAGCTTTCTCTGATGCTTTTCCAAATATTGACCTGATTCCTCCTTTGTCCCACTATCTTATCTGTCAGTGCCATTGGTTTCCATCTCAACATACAGCTCTGGTCCTGTAATAAGCAAAGTAGTCTAACCAGACTTGCCCTGAAGTATGTTTTAAGTTTGGCATACCAAGTCCTCCCTTTTCCTTAAGTAGCATCAGCTTCTCCCATTGTACCCTCTTTTTCTCACTAATCAGAAAAAAATTCCTCAGCTGTTTCTTTATATCCTTCCATATTTGATGTTTTGGCTTAAAACAGTAAGATTGCCCCACACATAAGAATAATGGCAACAGAAACATTTTGATAGCCTACACTTTACTTTTCCATTTCCTTACTATCCTTATAATTTTATATTTTGTCTCACCTCACGTCTCCATGACTACTTGCTCCATATCCTTCATTAGCCAAATTCCAAGACGTCTCATCTTATCATGACCCCACATAAATGGGGATTTTTGTACCAGGGTAAATGTTGGTATGTAATTTGTAACTATTGCCTGGGTCATGTTCTAATTTAGTCTATATCCTACTATACTCCTAAAATATTTTAACTGAGTGAACAGTCTTTTTCAGTCTTTCCAGGCTGGTGACATATGTCTCCTGATTTCCCCTACAGCAAAACTCTGCAACACTGGAGTCTCTTAATTCTTTAGCTAAAGATTCCAAATATAGAGTGAATAGGGAGGATAGCAGGCATGTCTGCCATGTACTTCTTGTTAACAATATATCCTTTGAAAGTTTCCCCTGTACGTTTTACCCTTCTCTTACTCCTTCGTAGATACTGAATACCAACTCTGTCCATCTCTCTGGAAAACTAAAGCCTTTCAGCATTTTCTTCAAAAGCCCCTAACTCATCCTGTCAAATGCTTTTTTCTATATCCAATCCCAGTAAAAGTAGTAGTTTTTTTTCATTCACAGCACCTTTTTGCATCATTAATGTTTTTTAATGCTGTTGATTGTTTGTCTAACCAGTATAAACCTCACATTGATACAGGTTAATTACATGTAGCAGTATTTTGGCCAATCTGTTAGCCAATATTCTCGTGAAAGTCTTGTAATCATGCTTTAATATTGATATGGGTCTGTATGAACTGGAACTAATGGGTCCTTCCTTCACTTCTTTGGGAATGACTGTCACTGCTGCCTCTTTCCATGATTCAGAGCTCTCTCATCATCTCTTATGTGTTGTTGTAGAGGATTCCCCATACTTTCATCTGCTCATGCTCCCACACTCTCCAAATTCCTATTGGGATTCCATCCCTACCTGGTGACTTCCCTGTATTCTGATACCTTATTGTCATTCTAATCTCTTGCTCCCTATCTTTTCCATTAAACTCTCTCTTTCACCCTGTTGCAGCTGAGGAAGTTTCAGCTGAGGCAGATATTACATCTCCTCTTCTTTCACTTCCAGTCACTCATCCAACACATAACGCTTTTAATAGTACTCAGTTAACATAGTTATAATGTTGCAGTAAAAGATCAGAATGTTAAATATAATGAAGCTATTGTATTAGAGTACAACACTTTAAATGGAACAACAAAGAGAATTATTAATTCTGAATGGGAAAGGTTTGTAACCATCTCAGACTTGGAAAAGCTTCCCAATAGCCCATTGAAAGTGGTATATAAAAAATCATCTAGTTTGAAAAATATTCTTGAACATGATGGTAAAAACATGGTAAAAAGTAGGAGGAGAATAGGGACTTATAAGTGTTGTCACTGTTCCCAATGTGGAAGTATAGCTAACACAGACAAACTTTTTATTGAGGGTAGGAACAGGTGGTTATGCAGCCCTGGATACTTTAATTGTGAAGCTATGGGGATAGTATACCTCGCTTCGTGTGTTGAGTGTAGATCCTTCTACATTGGCAAAACTGAGCGTAGACTTAAGAGAAGGATCTATGAACACAAATATGATATATTGAGCAAAAAGGAAACCAACACTTTATACAAACACAAAAAGGTATGCTCAAAAGTAAATTTCAACTTTCTTGTTTTGGAACAAATACCAAAAGAAATTAGGGGTGGGCTGTGGGAGGAGAAAATAGAATTCAGGAAACTTTGGTGGCAAGTTACTCTGGAAGCAACAAGCCCCCCCTGGTTTAAATTATTTTATATCTATTGTGCCATTACTAAAGTTGAGATCTGCTAAGCTATATTTTTATTTATGATGCAGTTCTTAACAATGCCACTAGATGATGCAACAACATTGTTTTTTACAACTTTTAAACAAGTTTACTAGTTTTTACTTTTGTATTTCAATGAAAGTATTTAATGAATGTGAAAGTATTTATGTAACAACATGTTTTTTAAGGAAATGTTTTAACTTTATTTATTAACAAATAATTTTGTGTAATAACATGATATTTAATGTTTTTTTTAAAAAAAACCTTTGTATGCTGCTTTATGAGGGAAAAGGAGAGGTAGTGATTGGTTTAAACAACTTTTTATTATTTATTAGACAATGTGATTGGTTTATTTATACAGGTGAGGAAGTATATAAATGGTAAAATAGGATTCTAGGTCATCTGATGCAGTCTTTATGAGGATAGACGTAAACGCTGGTCCTATAAGTGCATTTATGTGTGTATGTAATGAGTAAAGTTTGTGGATTGTGCATTAAAAATTTCTTCAAGTCACCTCGTATTTTCCCTTTTCTGAGGGACCTGCATTGTGGATTCCAGCTACATTTTGGTGTCTTGCTTCACTTTTTTTTACTCAGTTAACATCTCTTTAATTCCCTCTGGTTGTGCCACTACTTTATTAACTGGGGTCTAATTCTTACAACCATACTTTCTGCTGTCTCAGTCCCTGTGCAAAAAACTTCCCTGATCTTGTATTATTGTCCAGAAATTCTTCCTTAATGTTGATGCCCTCTTTTCCTTGACATTATCTAAGTAATCTAACATAGATTGCATAGCTGCTATAAACTGCTCATTCAACTTCCTGATATCTAATCTCTCCTCTACTTTTTGCCTGTAGTTCATTAAGTCTTCTCATGTCCACTAGTTATTTTTCTTTACTCTCTCTCCACAGGTCTCTTGGCTTAAACTCCCCTGGCTGTTTTATTTCTCCTTGTCTGCTGCACACACACACCCATTTTAGTTAATAAGCCTTATAGTTCCTTCCCTACACACTCATAGCCCAGTCCTTAAATAACTTCCCATCTATAATCACCTCTGTCAATTCATAGTTGCACCAGAGCATGGTTAAAAATTAGTATCACGTGCAGCTGCATTTCGACAACAATTTGATACACAGCATCTCTCCAATCTTGCCCAGCTAGTATGATTTCCATAATAGAAGGTAAACTTTGGTTGTCTCTGTTTTAGTGTCATTGCCTCCAATAGCCCAAAGCCTTGCATATGCTTCTCCAAGTATTACCTTCAGTGGGGATCCTACATTTTCTAGGGCCTCCTGAAACATTTTCCTGCTCCCAATAGTGTTCCAGTCTCCAGCCGCAATCAAAATTCCCTTGTGGAATGCTTTGATTTCACCTATCCCTTGTTTTATATCCTTTCTGGTACTCCTAGGGGGCAAACAGACCACAGCCAATGTAAGAAGGAGCCCCCTTCATATTCCTTTTATCACAACATATGTCCCCTGTTTATTTGCTTTAGGTTCATCAATCCTTATATCTACTCCTTTTGTACCAGTAGAAGAACCTCCTTCTTTGGTTCACTCTTGCTACCTACAAATTATCCCTCTCTACCTTTTGTTTTGATCAGCTCCTCATGCTCTGTCCTAGTAAAATGTGTCTCCTGTGTAACATAACTATCTGTGAAATGGGATTTCTAATATATTCTACCACCTTTTCATAATTTCTTTTGTTCACTACCACATTAATACTTCATATTAATATGTTAATTTATTACAGGAACCTTAACCTTTCCAACTTATTCTAATTTCCGGATTACTTTCCCCTTCTTTTACTATCACCCTGTCTCTCTTTAACACAGTGTAATCAATTACTCTCTTTATGCCACCCTTTCTGCTTATTTCATTTTATCCATACATGCCTTACTGACACCAATGTTTCTGGCTTCCCTTTCTAGTCTTAATAACCAAATATCCCCCAATACCATAACATACAACTCTTTTAACGAAATATATAGCTTTTCACTCCTATCCTCCAACTTTTGATTATCTGAGGCAAACACTTGCAACAACACTAGTTAGGATTTGCACTACCTTACTTCCCAACCATGGCAGCAAAACCTTTCACTTTGCAACTCACTGTGACTTTCTGCCTTTCACTTTGCAACTCACTGTGACTTTCTGGTCCATCTGCTTACTAATTTAGGAGCACTACTTGCAAACTAATGAGTTTTACTTTTCCCTATTAAGTTAACTTCTCTTTTCCACCCAAACTTGTGCTGATATTTCTTCGCACAAATTCAGGCATCTTTCTCCTCCACAGTCCTAAAAAAATTCAGTCAGCTAATGACTAGGTCATTTTAAAATTATAACCAGTCCGCTCCATTTCTCACAAAGACTCTCCCTTACCTCTTGTTTGAACTTCTTATGAAATCAGCTTTTGTTATCAGCCTCTTGATAACCACTTTTTCATGTTTCACATCTCCCATATTAACCCATGCTTATCCTTTAGGGAAAACCTCCATTACCATGCATGTTTATTACAATCAAATGCAGTGCATATATCATTTTCTTGTTAAAAATGACTACCTTGCTGAAGTACATCCATCCTACACACAACTCAAACATATAAATCTAGTATGTATTCTGAAACTTTTTTTACTTACATTTTTCCTTTTTGCAGAACAAAATACATTTCTCTAAAAAGGAATACATAAACAAATGAGATATGTCCAGCTATTTAGTCCAAAGAAACTCTAAAGGTTCCACATCGACCTCTGTTTCAATCTTCTGAAATGTTATTAGGGGTCTTCATGAAGAAATGTCACCTCACTTTTTCTTAGGGAGTCCCTCTGGTTCATCTATTGCTGAAACACCAGAAATAGTTTAGTAGGCATGACATTCACATGAATTACTTGTGCATTTGTCACCAGTCCAGCCAAATGTTTGTTGCCTTTTTCCATCCCCTCACTCATATCCAACATGCTACTCCTTTCTCTTTGTTAAATCCTCTATTGCCTGCTGTGAATCTATGTAAGTTTTTGGACCTAGGAGAAAGAGACCCTTAAAAGTAGCTAAATAAATAAACCTGAACTGCAGGTTACATTGCTTACACTTCTTTATCACTGGTAGGAATGCATTCCTTTTCTGCAGTCTGCAGAAAAAAAATCATTGTCAACATAAACCCTTGTTGTTTCCCACCTTCAGTATTGCCCCCTTTTTTCAAAGTTTTGACAACATCTCCTCCTTTTGTTGAAAGGCCTAAATTTTGACCAGCATTGATCTAGGTAGAATCCTGTTTCTCTGGTTTGGAAAATGAACCCTGTGGACTTTCTTTTTATGTATATTTACTGCCAGTATGCTGGTCCTTGTACTGTGACAATTGTGCATGAACAGTTTACACTTACTTACTCTTCTTTCAGAGAAGGTTAAAAATCTTTAATTTTCTCACCTCAGTCTATCTTCCATTTCCACCATTTTATGGGTAAGCACATCCAACTTCACTTCTTACACCACAGCCCTCTCTTTGGTCTCCTTCCCCCTTCAGAATTACTCATCTGCTGTTAGCTTCCTTTTGGGTATAGATTAGAGAGGTTATACTTAAAAAAAGATAAGTATTTAACAAAGTTATCAGAGTTATCCTGGGAGTGGGGAAGTTCTGTTATATAAGTTTTCAGAATAACCAGTAAATTGCCTTTAATATATCTACCAGAGTTGTAAGAAGTCATTCTGATTTGGGATCTCTTACCTCCAGAGGCAAACTTCTTGTGAGATTGATGGTGCAGTCTTAGAGATAAATATTTCTGCATCTCAGGAGTAATTTTAAAGTATGAGAGGTTCAGCTTCTTCCTGCAAACTCAGCCTTACATTGGAAACAATGAGTTATTACACTTATTGCATTATTAGTAATGAATTATTAATTATTATTTACCCATTAGAAGGACAACTTTCTCTTCCACACCAACTTTTTGTAATAACACATTCCTGAGTGTGTGTACCCTAAGAAAAGAGGTATTAAGCCAAATACAAATGAAGTCTTCATATTCTTGAATCAAAGAAGTTAAATTCTTACCACTATAGTGTACATTCATTTATGAGCACAACCACAAAACGATCCCAGGAGTCATCAAATACTTTATTTGCATTTCAAAGGGTTCCCCTTTACACAATCATACTGGATGTCCAATGTGTAAGGTTTGCATCAGATTGTAAATGCATAAGTAAAGGAATATGATCTGAAAAGACTAATGGTAGAATATGAAATTCTTGAATCATGTAATTTTTTCATCTTTAAGTATTAACATTTTGACAGTCCTAGAAAATGTTCCAAACTGCAGGAGAAAAAAAGAAGTTATGTACTCACCATAATGTTACATGTGTGTTGTCCATCTTCTCCTTCAGTCTTACTAGGTTGGGTTCAGATCCTATCCTCGGATCCGTCTCAGCCTTTATTTTCAAACTCAAGGCCCTCTGCCAGCTCGTGACTAAATCCCTATCCCAGCATGCACTAGAAATATATCCAGATCTTGTTTGCCCTAATTATAAGTTTATTAGTATTCCAATGAAGAATCTAGAGGCTGATGAAGAAGGATAGAGGTCAAGGTAATCCAATTTGTACAGACCTGGTCTTCTAGGAGTAAAAGAAGGGAAGGGGGATGGAGGGTGGGATGTAAGAATGAAGGCAAAGATGGACAACAGACATGGAACGTTATGGTGAGTACATAACTTATTTATGTGATGATGTCCTATCTTGTCTTCATTCTTACTAAGTTGGGACAGCGTCCCTAGCAGATTGAATCTTGGGTGGCTCACGGGAGAATATTCCTCAGAACCATAGATCCAAAAGAGGCTCTATTCCTGGATGCCAAATCAACTTTGTAATGAGTGATAAAGGTATGTGGTTTAGACAATGTTGCTACAGCACAAATGGTATCAATTGGTAACTTAACCAAAAAGGCTGAAGAAGTTGCAATGGCTCTTGTAGAACGGAGCTTAACTTTTTTGGAATTTCTTTATTTTGAGACTTGTAGATAAAGGTTATACAATCTGAAAGCCATTTAGAAAGTGTAGCTTTAGCTACAGGGCATCCTTTCTTTGAATCTGAAAAAGAAACAACTGATCAGATTTTTGGAATTTTGCAGTTCTATGTAGGTAAAAACATAGCTGTCTATGTACATCCAGGTGGTGTAACGTATTCTGCCTTGTTTTCATAATTTGGGAAGAAAACTGGTAATTCTATAATTTGGTTCAAATTTGTCTCTGAAGCCACCTTAAGTAAAAAGGAGGGGTTTGTTCACAAAGACACCCTGTCTGTATGGAAAAGCAAATGTCGGGGCTTTATGGACAAAGCATGGAACTCTGACACCCTTCTAGCAGAGGTGATTGCTATCAAGAAAATGGTTTTCCAGGTCAAAAACCTTAATTCACAAGATGATGCTGGTTCGAATGGAGGAAAAACTATGCGGGATAGAACAAAATTTAGGTTCCAAGGTGCTGGAGGGTCTCTGATTAGTGGCCTTAATAACAAAGTACTCTTGAGAAAAGCTTTGCATAGTTTATGAGACATTATGGTGGAGCCCGAGTCTCCCAAGTGAAAATTCGAGATCACTGCTAGCTGAACCCTGATAGTAGCTGAAGCTGCACCATCACTGAAAAGTTTTGCTAGGAAATCCAGAATGAAACTAATGGGAGCAGAAAAGGGATCAACATGGTTATGGGTAGCCCATGAGGAGAATCTTTTCCATTTGCTTTTATAGATCTTCCTCGTTGAAGCCTTATGAGAAGAGATCATAATGTGTTTAACCAAAGAGGAGAGGGCTGGAAACCTGGCTATCATTGGAATTGGAGCAGCCAAGCTGTCAGTTTGAGGGTGTGAAGGGATGGATGGAGTGTTCCTGAAGCATGAGTCAAAAAGTCTAGAACTGAGTCCAGAATTCATGGCTCCTCCTGAGAATGAGACCACTGGAAGGGGAACCAGATTTGGTGAGGCCAGTATGCAGCAATGGGTATCAAGTCCCTTCCCAAACAACTGGCTTTCTGAAGGACTTTGGGAATTAAAGGAAAGGGAGGAAAAGCATAGAGGAGACCTGGGATCAATCGTGAATGAGTACATCCCTTGATGACTCCCCCAGAGGGGGGATAAGGGCAAAGTAGCTACTGCATTTGGCATTCGTAGATGTCGCAAAGAGGTCACAGCAAGGCTGGCCCCATTTTCAGAAATTTATTTTCTATTTCCTGTTTCAGAGACCATTTGTGAGGCACCAAGATTGCTCTGCTTAGCTTGTCCGCTATCAGGTTGTATTTCCTGGGATGTGCCTTGCTATCAGAAAATGTTGGGAGGAGGTTGCCCATTGCCATACTCTTAGGGCCTCTCGACAAAGGGGGTAAGATCTAGTCCCTCCTTGCTTGTTTATATCACATACAACTGACATGTTGTCTGTCTAGATTGCAATAGTTTCCAGTGGAAGAGAGTCCTGGAATGCTTGCAGTGCTTAAAGCACCAGTCTTATCTCTAGGACACTGATGTGCAAGTGGGCCTTGTGATCCTGCCAGGTGCTTTGGACTGCCTTACCCAGATAATGCTCCCTCCACCCTATCTGAGATGCACCCATGGTCACTGTGGCCTCTGGTTGAGGGAGAACAAATGGCCAACCTAGAGTCACTTGAGTAGAGTAAAGCCACCATCGAAGATCCTTCTTGCAGGTTTCTGTTATAATTACTTTGTGAGACAGCAGTTCTTGCATTGACCACTGAGTGGATAGCAACCACTGAAGAATTCTCATATGCAGATGTGTTAGGGGAATCAAAACTATCACTCCTGCCATGATCCCCAGGGTTTTAGGACCATCTTTGCTTGGGCCTTCTTTATTCTTAAAAGGTACATGACCTGATGTCTTAGAACTTGGATCCTTTCTGGTGGAAGTCTCGCTGCTATTTGTGTTGAGTCTAATTCTGCCCTATGAATACCACATGCTGGAAAGGCACTAAGGCAGATTTTTTCATAGATTATTGTAATCCCTAGGTGGGAACAGAGTTGCAAGGTTGTATCCCTGGCTTTTATTAGCAGATGCCTGGTCATGGTGGTTAAAAGCCAGTCATTTAAGTATGGAAACACCCGGAATCCTAGATGCCTCAAGTGAGCCACTACTACTGCCATACATTTGGTGAACACTCTGGAGGCTGTAGTGAGGCTAAAGGGCAGAGCTCGAAATTGGTACTGACTGGCTCCCAGCTGAAAGCGCAGATGTCTCCTGGATCTCCTGTCCATTTTTGTGTGGTAGCACGCATCCTGGAGAGCTATACAGCACATCCAATTGTCTTTTCCCAGTAATGGGAGTATCAGCTGCAGTGTCACCATCCAGAACTTGGTCTTTTTTGCTGATTTGTTTAGAATGCTGAGATCCAGAATTGGTCTCCAGTCTCCTGTGTTTTTTTTGGAAATAAAAAGAATTTTGAGTAAGTTCCGGATACTACTTGGTCTGCGGGGACTTCTTGAATGACTCTTTTGTCTAGCAACTTTTGACTTTCTAGAGTTGCCTGTTCCTTTTGACTGGGTTGAATGTCTGGAACTTTTTTTTATCTTTGGGAGGGGAAAGGAAAAAGGGATGGTGTGACCTCTGGATATGATGCTTTGTACCCATTCATCTTTTGTCACTTGTTGCCAGGCTTCTGGGTACAAAGATAAGTGACCCCGACTGCCTCCAGAGCTGAACAGTTGGGCCTCTTTTCAAGAGCACTGAAAGGGCCTACCAAAGAAAGATTCTTTGTTGTCTTGATTTTGC
This sequence comes from Protopterus annectens, assembly GCF_019279795.1. Taxonomy (NCBI): domain Eukaryota; kingdom Metazoa; phylum Chordata; order Ceratodontiformes; family Protopteridae; genus Protopterus; species Protopterus annectens. The sequence goes on from NC_056734.1 coordinate 625,379,101, forward strand.
AGACCCCCTCTGCCTCGAGGTCAGTGTCTTCCATTAATACTTCCCCCAATGCCTCTGGGAGAAATTTCACCATATGTGTCCTGAAAGGATGTGATTTCTGGAACTACATTTTACCACTACCTCTCTGATCCTTGGGATAAGTGGTAGTATAGGGTTGGATTAGATCCTGTAGTGCTGGGATTTTATCAGGGTAGTAGTATAACTTATGTACAAGTGACAGTTGATTGAATTTAAGAAGTTGAGGCAGCTCTGGCCAGTTTAGTTGTTTGAGTGGTAAACAGTGATGAGTCTTGTGTGGGGACCCTGAGGCAAACCTGGCAATCTTGTTGTAGCAACATTCTAGTTTGTTTAGGTCAGCCTTCCACAGATTAGTTATAACAGGGGAAGAATAGAGGAGGGTTGATAAGAGGTGCATTCTAGCAATTGTGGATTTAGTATGTTTAGTGAGGAATTGTTTGTTACGATAGAGGAGGCCTAGTTTTTTTGTGGACTTTCTTGATAGCTTGGGATATTTGGACATCAAATCTCAGGTTATTACTATTTCTACACCTAATAGTTTTGTGTGGGTGGTTGGGGTGATCTTGGTTTTGTTGCTGGACATTAAGATAAATTTGTCACTTGGGGGGGGGGATCTAAATGGGCTGAAAAGAAGTTTTGTTTGGGTTGAGAATTAGGTGAGAGTTTGTGAACCAGGTTTCAGTAACTGTAAAACAGTTTTGGGTTAAGGAGTGAAGGTCATCTAGTATGGGGGCAGCGCATATAAGGGTGGTATCATCTGCGTATTGCACTACAGAGGCATTAGGTGTGGAGGAGGAGAGCTAGTTGGTGAATAATGAGAAGAGTAATGGGTGAAGGGTAGATCCCTGAGGGACTCCTAAGGATACTAGTAGATAGGCAGACATTTGGTTTTGCCAATGTACCGCTTGCTGCCATCCTGATAGCTTTTAAACCATGAGATCGAGGAGGGACTAATATCAAGAGTGGATAGTGTATTAAGAAGTATATTGTGGTTAACCATATCAAAAACCTTAGATATATCCAAAAATACTGTAGAAACATATTGTCCACTGTTTCTGTACTGGTTAACTGTGTTGGCAAAGGACACTAATGCTGTGGTGGTACTGTGAGAGGGTCTGAAGCTGTGCTGAGATTTAGCTAATAGATTCTTATTGAGGAGGTAGTGCATCAGTTGGGTGTGAACAACTCTTTCTAATATTTTTGATAATGGTGATAGAATAGCAATGGGATGGTAGTTATTGAGTTCTATGGAGTTACCTCCTTTGTGCAGTGGAATTATGTGGGAGGTTTTCCAGATAGAGGGCACCTTACCTCTGATATGGATCTGTTAATGAGGATGGCAACAGGATAGGCAAGCCTCTGCACCTATGTGAAGGAAGTCTGGTGGCAGATTGTCAGCAGCGAGGGTGGTAGGTTTAAGTTTATGGAGGAGTTTTGAAATAGCTTTGATGGACACTGGGTGCAAGTTGAAGTGGGGGTATTTATCCTGTTTGCTAGTGTTAATTTGGGAGGGTGCTGGGATAGGGAAGTTGGCATTATTTTGGGTGTCTGCAAGGGTCTGAACTGTTTTGGTGAAATAGGTATTAAATTGTGTGGGAATGTTATCTTAGTTGTTTGTAGTTACTGGTGTTGGTGAAGTGGTTTTCCCTGGTTTAAGTATAGAGTTTAACGCGGCCCAGAATTTTTGGGGTTTTTGAGCATATGTTTCCTGGATGTTTTGGTAGTATTTCATTTTGTCTAGTTTGGTTAGTTTCTTGGCTTTATTCCAGAGTTCTAGGTACTTTTGTTTTGAAGTTTGGGTTTTGTTTTTGTGGAATTGTATCCAAGCTTTATCCCTTTCTTTGCGAATGGATTTAGTTTCTTTAGTTAGCCACTGGGCATAGTTTGTTTTTATTCTAATGATTCTGGTGGGTGCATGGAGGTTTAATATTTGTAGGAAGAGTGAGTTAAAGTAGTGGACTGCTTCATCGAGAGTTAGTTGTATCAATGGTTTCCAGTTACATTTTAGAGAGGAGATAAAATCAGCAAGATTACAATTCTCAGTTCCTTTTTAGTGGCCGCTGCCACAAACATAGCATCTACTTGGACTCCCTTGGTTAGAAAAGCCTAGTCAGAGGGAGCTGTAATAAATTTGTTTGGCATCCTAGGAACTGGTTCCATGGAATCTGGGGACTCCCACTCCTTTCGAGAAACCAGGTCCATGAGCTTATCAAAAGGCGGAGGCATCCAAGAGGTGGAAGAGTGAGACCCAAAAGCCTTCAGGTATACGGACTCCTCCGATGAGGGGTTGGTGAACTTCCAGCCACCTCTCTGCTTTAGCATTTCCAGGATGTCTCCAAAGGAGACATCATCAGGAGGTGACCGTGGGGACCCCTCAGCTTCATCAAGGTCTGTATCGGAAGTGATGGACGCTTCTGGGGAGTCTAAGTGCTTCCTCTTGCACAGTTTCTTCCTAGGGACCTCCTCAGAAGGGTACTCTGAGGAGGTTTTGGAAGAGTGGGGAGGGTGACCTGTGGGACATCCTGAGGCCTAGGATCTCTGCATCCCTGTGGATGCAGGGGCATAGAGGCAGGCACCAAAGCTTTAGAGGGAGGAATATCCGGAGAGGACTGTGGACCTGTTTGTGGAGACAGCACCTTCCTCATTACCTCAAAAGCTCCCCATCCCTGATCCAAGGATATCCCTATATCCAAAGAAGCTGAAAGATCCCCCGGAACCAAAGAAAATGGACCCAAGGCTGAGGTAGGAGCCAAACTCACCTGAGCCGAGGCCCCGAGAGGCAAAGTCGGGTCCAACAGTTGTCCGATCCAACTTGCTCCCCTGGCCCCGACTGGAGAGTGTCGGCTCCTAGAGTCCTCCAGCTCCAATGGAGTCGAGGATGTCCAAGGCATGGTCAGTTCTGTAGAACCTGTGGTGTGTCTCAGATCCCACAGCTCCACTAAGACCACCTCCAGACCTTCCGACTCCAAAGCCAGGGGTTGGATCAGAGGAGAAATCAGAGCAGAGGAGGTGGATGTTGTAGGATCCGAAGCCCTGGGCGTCAGATCCAACAGTAATTTGGCCAGTGCCAATGTCTGTAAAAGCTTATGTACCACCTGATCCATGTCATCATCTGAAAGACTCCTAGAAAATCAAGTTGAGGAGGTGGGACAGTTTGTCCTTTGTAGAATAGGAGATCTCAATTTAGGGGAGATCGGTTCCAAGGTTGGCGACCGGCTCCTAAGTTCAAATTCAACAGGCACTGAGCAAGAAGGTGTCACAGCCGATGAAGCTTTGCCTGATCTGGTAGCCTTGGGATCCGAGGAGGATGGTCTGGGTATTTTCTGTGTCAGTTCCAATGGAGTAGAAGAGGAAGGCCTCTTTCCGGATCTGTCAGATTTATCAGATTTAGAAGAAGGAGATTTGTCAAGTTTGGATGAACCCAGACCTTCTTCCAGTGCCTCTGAGAAGGGTTTTTTTAAAAGACCTTTCAGGAACAATTTGTTTTTCCTCTCCAGGAGTGCTCTATGATTGAAGGCATGACAAATGGAGCATGACCCCTGGAGATGGACAGCCCCAAGACAATAAACACAAAGTGTGTGTTTATCACTAAGGGGCATTTTTTACCACATTTATCACACGTCTTCAAGCCCATTGCTTTTGATTCCTTGCCAGACATTTTATTTAGACCAACAACTACATGAAAAAAACAGGACAGAAACTATATATGTATATATATATATATATATATATATATATATATATATATATATATATTTATTTTACATTTGTTAACCGGGCTAGTCTGACTGGATATATTTCCATTTTCAGCAGAGGCCCGGGGAGAAAAGCTCCACATATGGACATAAGAGATTTATAATGAGTACAAATAACAAGTTACAAATAACAAGTTACAGACTTGTAACACTTCAACCAATGCATCTTGATTACAAAAAGAAGGCAACTGGAAAAACTAAAATACATTCTATTAAACATCAATACAACTTCTAGAACCTGATAAATAATAAGAGAGACCAGGGAAAAGAACTAAAACATTGAAACCTAAAACTAGATTACAAAGAAGTACACTACCTAGACTATCTAAATACTATCATCTTTAGCATAATTACATATTGTAGCATGAGAAGCGAGAGAGTAAAGGGACAGGAGTTAGCAAAAAAAAAGCAGTAGAAGGGCAGTGTAAAGTTGATAAAGATATATATATATATATATATATATATATATATATATATATATATATATATATATATGGGTCTACTTTCATAGACCGAACGTACGAATCACCGACACACATTTTCCCCACCCCAAACAACCGACAACACACCACACCGACAACTCAACATACCGAACACCAAAACACCGACACAAAAACGCCAAATACACATTGCACACAACAACATATCCACTAACCTTAACCTAAACCCTAACCCTAACGTCCGACACTACGCACACTTACCCAACCCGCACCCTAACCCTAACTCACTTAACACACCCCTAAACCCCAACACCGTCACTATCGCACACTCACCCTACCTGCACCCTAACCCTAACTCACTTAACACACCCTAAAACATTCAGCCCATCACTATCGCACACTCACTCCACCCGCATTCTAACCCTAACACACTTAACACTACCCTACACAGCTCTCGTCACTTCCACACACTTACCTCACCGGAACCCTTAGTCCGACACCACCGCACACTCACATTTTCCACACACTATCCTAAAATCCCTCAGTATCGTACACTTACCTGTCCGCTCCCCAAGACTACATCTGTCACTTTCGCACACTTACCGTATCGCGCTCACATGCTGCCGTTGTCGGTCTCACAGCCGTCGGGATATCGCGTTTTCGGTAACCTACCTGTTCGGTCGTTCCGTCTCGGTCTTCCGGGTGTCGGTATAGTGGCGCTTCGGTCTATGAAAGTAGACCCATATATATATATATATATATATATATATATATATATACACACACACACACACACACACACACACACACACACACACACATATTTTCTCAGTTTTTGTATTATCTTTTTTTTAGTCTCTTCCCACATATCCTTAGCTGCCATACTGATATTATTATTAATCCATACTCTTAAATAATTCATTTTATCATGTCCCCATAAACATGGATATTGCTGAACCAATTCATGAGTGGGTACATAATATACCGCTATTGCCATTCTTTTAGCTTCATTAAATTTGTATCTTGAAAAGATATGAAACTGTCTCAAAATGTCCCACAACATTGTAATGTCTCCTTCTGGTTTTGTCAGATATAAATTAATATCATCTGCAAATAGAGTCAACTTTTCTTGACTACCATACCAATTATATCCTTGAATTTCTCAGTCACTTATTTTCTTTACCAGTGGTTCTAAATATAATGTAAATAACAAGCAGAAATTATCAGAGAAGACCCCACCCACTTTAATTTTCATCTATGATCCCTCATATATTTTCCTAATCAACCTTATAATTTTATCAGGGAATGCAAATGCTTCCATTGCCCTGCTCATAAAGTCCCAGCTTACTCTGTGAAATGCTTTCTCTGCATTAAAACCCACTAACAACAGTGGTATTTTCTTATATTCTGCTTCCCTCTGGATCATCAATGTTCTGTTAATGTCGTCAAATGTTTGCTTCCCTCCAGAAAACCACAGTGATCCATATCTATCAATGTTAGCATCGTTTTTGCCATTCTTTTAGCCATTTTAGACATAAACACTTTATAATCATGGTTTAGTTTTGAAATGGGCCTGTATGTAGCTGGATCTGATGGATCTTTACACTCTTTAGGTATTACAACTACCACTACCTTCTTCCAGGACGTTGGTACTTCTCTTCCTCTTACAATATCATTAAGCAAAACTTTCTAGATCGTTGTCAGTCTTTTTCCCTCCTAGCTTCCAAACTTCCACTAGAATACCATCTGTTTCTCAGGACTTTCCTGTAGATTAGTTATACATCACCATTTTTTATCTCAAATCCTCCTATCCTAACTGTTAGTAATTGAACCTCATCTATCTCTAACCTTGGCAGATTTAATTCTTCCATTAACATTTCAATTTGCACCTTTTCTTAATTTCCATATTTCTCTGCTTTATACAGACTTTTATAGAATTTCTGAAATATTTCTAATACTTCTATAGGATCCCTTGTTATCTTCCTTGTTATATGCTCCCTTAGCTTAGTGATAAACCCTTTCTACTTTCTTTTGGCTGAGTCGTTGTGCTAAATGTTTTTGTGCTCTACAGTTATGAAAAAACAGTTGCTTAACAGCAATCTTTCTAAACTCATGCATATTATCAGGGAATCCCTTATTTTCTGTTTAGCATTCTGCAGTTCCTCCTGTTCTTGTTCTGTGGGATTCCCCCTATTTTGCAATACTTTAACATTTGTCAGTTCCTCTAAATAATTCTTGTTACTTCTTGACCATATCTCCCTTTCTTTTATTTCCACCCTATTTTTAAACTCCACTTTAATTGTATCCCACTCCCTAGCTATATTTTCAGAAGAAGCTTTTATCGCCTCTAATAGCTCCTGAAAAATGTTCACTATCCATTCCTTAACTTCCTCTCTTTTCAACAGATAGGTGGGAAAGTGCCAGTGTCTCATTTTTATTTCATTACCCTATGTTTTTATTTTAGTTGTTATTGGAGCAGGATTTGAAATAGTTATTGAGTGCATATCAAGACCTTCAATTAAATGCACGTTCCTGTCAAATGTAAATTCTGTCTAGCCTAGCCCAGTTTTTGTATCTTGAGGAATAATATGTAAATTCACTCCAAAGTCAGAGTACTAAATTCATATCTTCCATCTTAAATAATTTCATAAATTTCTTCAAAAATCGACCCTCCTTTGTTATGTTTTCCCTTCTGTGCAATGAGTAGTTATTCTCCACAAATACTCTGCTGTCTCCCACTTTTAGTACTTTGTCCTTCTGCCACAGCTTTGTCAGAGTTAACTGCTTCTGCTGGTAAGAGTGCATCTTTGCTATTAAAGGTCTAGGTTGCTTTCTCATAGCCAGGTTTGAAGCATACACACAATGTGCTCTTCAATTAACAATTCTTGTTGTGGAATACCAGTTCAGTTGCTTAACTGTACTTTCATAAAATTAATACAGTCTATTCCTTCCAGCTTCTCTGATACAACAGAAAATCTCAAGTTTTCCCTATGTGCTCTGTCCTCTAATTCTATTATTTTTTGAAACATCTGTTATTGTGCAGTCTCATATTCAGCCAGCCTCTTCTTCATTTTGACCTCTGAGTTTTGCAGTTTTATCCCTTTATCTGTATATCCATTTAAAGTTTCTTCCATTTTTTCAGCCTTTTATTGTTTGAGTTGATATACTCCATCAGAGTTTCATTTATTTTAATCATGTCTGTGTGCAGTTGCCTTCTACTTTCCTCTAGGTTACTGGAAGTCATGTCTGGAGCTTGCACTGTTTTATGTTGAACAGCTGCAGTACTTTTCCAGTCAGTGTTTTTTCATCACCTTTTGTAGCATATCTTTTCTTTATGTCCTCTGGATTTCTTTTTTCCTGGCATCAGGGTAGTGCACTTACTAGCCAGTCACTGAAATTTACCCAGAAATTTAGGTCCACTGTCTTTCTCTGCTAAGTTTCTGTTTTCACAATGGGAGAGCTAAAATTAAGCTGTTACTCAATGTGCAGCCATCTTGGATGTCCGGCTCAGGGATTTCTTGATTCGCTGAACTTAATCACTGTTATTGTGTTTCTGTATGACTTTACATATAGCCGTTTTGAAATTTTCGCTAATTAATCTCAATTATTTACTTTCATCACTTTTTCCCTCAGAATTAGTTGGTGTGTAGTTCTTGAATTTGTTCTCTGTCTCCTGGAAATGTGCCTCTATCAACTAGTTCTTGGCTTGCGCATCCTGACACTTCACTTTTAGGTTAAGCAGAGCACTGTTAATCTTTTGTAGCTCCTACTTCAATTTTTGTTTTCACTCTGTAAACAGAAAATGTGTCATCTTCGGTACAAGAGATAGTAGTCGTCTTTTGTCTTTCAAGTACCACCATTATGTCATTTTACTCTTTTTCATTTTGGCTTGGGAAGTCACTCAAATTTCAGTTTTACCTTTGTGCTTCCCTGTTCTCACTGTATAAAAAGTTGAGAAAGTTGTTTGGACAAGTCAAAAACTTTGCTTTATTCTGTCACATCTTTTTCTGGTCAAGGTCATCAAACAAACTGTCGTTTTGTTTTCAATTTTAGAAACCATGTGTTCCAACATTATTATTAACTCTCTCTTCATAAGGATAGCACCCACTGACTGCCTTAAGCTTTCTTCTTGATTAGCCCTTTGTTACACATATATATTTCCTTAATAAACACTATTGCCTTTACTAAAAGTTCTAGTTTCTTAATGACATACCCCCAAAAATATATATTCTGCTCTTCAGAATCATCTATTTAAGCTCTCTCAGAACATTTAGTACCAGTCATCACTCTAAAATAAAGTTTCATTTTATAGAGTTGCTACACTGATCTAAAAAATCCATCTCTTCCTGTCTAAGTCATCACTCTAAAATAAAGTTTCACTTTGCACAGTTGTTACACTGATCTAAAAAAATCCATCTGTTCGTGCTTAGCATAGATATTCGGATACAAAGCATTCTAATTCTGCTGCACTATACACTGTTTATGGCTAGACAGTTTGCAACCACCACTTCCTTTTGTGAACCAGTGTTGCTGTATCTCAGTGTAACATTTGCATACCACCCATGGTAGCAGGACAGGTAATGTTTTGCCTATTGCCACTTATGCCTCTTATTTTTCACCACAGGCAAGTCATCATAAGTCTCCTAATGATTACACAAAATTACTTTCATTTTTTGCATCACACAGTAGTGAAACTCTTCTTTTCACTGTCATAGGATTCCTTTTTTTTTTTTTTTGCTTTACACAACAATGAACCATTTTTTTCATGTCAGAATTTTACTTTTAGAATCAGACCCTTTCCCCAAAGGCAGAATGCAGTTGAGAAAGATCTTACCATAACAGTACTACTTCACACTGCTGCAGTATTCTTTAATCTTTGGGATATCCTGCAGAGGACAGATGAATGCCTGGCCAGCATACCAAAGCCTTTACACCTTCCAGGCATCATATGTCAGATGTATGCCTTGCGTGTAAGGCATAAGGTACGCATCTAACATATGGATGACTAATCCTCAGAACTGAAGTTCCACAAAAGTGAAAGCCCCAGAGAAAATCAATAACATGTACATCCAGAAAGGGAAGGAAAAGGACATAAGAAGGACCCCTCGGCCATAATAAGGGCAACAGAAAGTAACAGGGGCAGGAAGGAGGGACAGAATAATGCAACAGTGAGAAATAAGATGTCTACTATTAAGGAAGGACTAGTATTGTTGTGTAAGATCTTACCATATCAATGTTGCAGTATTCTTTACCCTTGGGAAAGTACAAAAGCTACTGCAAAGTATGGGAGGAGAAGGCACATGAGACCCCCAAAAAATCCATGAAGAATGATCCTGGCCCTAGAAATGACACCCAACTCAAAATGTTTGGTATAAATGTGAACAGAAGACTAAGTATCAGCTTCCAAGTTCAATTTAGTATCCAGACCCTTGAAAAAAGTGCCAGAAGTGGCCACTGCTCTGGTAGAATGAGCATGAACAGAAGAGGAAGGCTGCTTCCCATAAAAAGAATAGCAAAAAGAAATGGCCTTAGAAATCCAGGCAGAGATGTTAGCTTAGATACAGCAAATCTCAATTTCCTAGTATGAAATGGAAAAAAAAAGCTGCTTAGATTTCCTGATATGTTTTGTCTTGTCCAAGTAATATCTGAACTGTTTATGCAACTCTAAGGTGTGAAGAACCCTCTCACTAGGATTCTGTGGAAAAGGGAAAAAAGATGAATGGACTGATTCAAGGATAAGTTAACCACCTTGGGAATAAAAGAAAGACTGGTATGGTGAAAAACAAACAACGTGGAGCCACCATGAGTGCTTGAAGTTCAGAGTCCCTCTTGGCAGAAGTAAGGGCCACCAGCAATACAGTCTACCAGGTACAATGATGCAGGGAATTAAAACCTGCAGGCTCAAAAACATACGGTGTCAACTTCTGAAGAACAAAATTAAGGGTCTAAGATGGAAGAATAGGCTTTCTTGGAGGCCAAATATGGACACCTTTTAAAAATTGTTTAACTTCAAAACTAGAAGCCAAAGTTGGATTCATAGACAAATGAACTGTAACAGATGAATATACAAAACCAGGATTGAGCAAGTCACACAAACAAGAAATGATTGTAGGGACCCTCATAGAGAATGGATCCAGGTCATGCTTGAGACATCAAATAGAAAATGTCTTCCATTTAGTTATTTATGATTTTCTGGCCTCCTGCAAAACCATTTTTGAAATCCCTTGCCACACTCCCCGCTGCTGTGCATCCCTGGTGGTAGCATTCACACTTGTAACCCTCTTGCCAGGGTAAACCTCACCAGATACTGTGCCCCTTGGCCTGGTCAAGACCTACAGAAATACAGACTTCATACTCAAACTCTGCTACCTCATCCCAGCGCAGAAAAAGACCACTGTCGTCCCTGTGCTGTACTGGCCTAGGAAGCAAGAACTGTAGTAAAAAAGTATGTGTAACCTGCTCATTATCTCCTACAACTGTAACTAATTCCTGTTTTATTAGTTTAAGTGAGCAGTCACTACTGGGAATACCAGCAGCCATAGTCTCCCACTCACTACCCTCTATACCATCCATTACTCTAACCTCTATCTCTCCCCCTGGCTTTCTATTGTTTCCTCTCCTTTCCCTACAACTCTCCCAATCTTCCCCCTGTGATATCTCTATTGTTGTTACAAGGAATAACCACTAGAGGGCAGTATAACATTGTGACCTACCAGTTACATTGTTCCTACAAAACAAGTCCTCAAACCTAAGCTGTTCTATTCCTGCCTCTGGTACCACCTTACTCACCTCTTGTGTCTCTGAATTTAGTCTTATCTTTCTTCCCTTCTCCCCACTGGTAAGCCCCTGACCTCCTTGTATACCTTACCTTGAACTTACCTTTCACATCTCTGATTGTTTTCCTCACTACCTGCCTTCTTACTTCACTACTTGGCTCTACCCGCTCCGTTCGCCCTGCGGGCTCACTCCGCTCCCCTACCCTACCCCCAAATCCCACCCACCCCCACATCACCTACACTTATACCTGGCCAGTCCCTCCCACACTTAACTTACATCCACTCAACATCCTTCCCGCCCTCTACATTTCTTATTACCAATCTTGTCCAGTCCCTCCCACAATTAACTTACATCCACTCAACATCCTTCCCACCCTCTACATTTCCTGTTACCTATCATACCCTTACTACCCTCATACACTTAGTTACATCACTCTAATTCATTCCTGTCAATCAACCAAAGCCAAACACAATGAACATCTACCTCCAGCAAACAACCCTACTACTCCTCCTAGCATTTACCTACCATATCACTTGTTACAACTACCCATTACAAAATAGCTCTTCCTTCACTCATAAATCCACATCCATTATCTCTCCCATCCCTTCTACATACTCCCTAACAATAAGCCCCACCCTATTCAACACCACTGCCACTACTTATACCCTTCTTAAACCAATCAATACCAACCCCAAATCCAATATTACCCACAAACACATAATAATACTGCAAAAGACAGTGAAAACTCTACAAAAACAACAATGTGAACTATTAAATGATGGAGATATCCACCCTAACCCAGGTCCTTATGATACAAATCCTGCTACTAATATAAAACCTCCCAAACTAACCCAAATCAATACCAGACCAGCAAATAGTCTACTCATTCTAAATCTAAATATCAGGAGCATCAACAAAAAGATACAGGAGCTTCATGCTCTGATCTCACAATATCTCCGATATATAATCAGTTTAACAGAAACATGGCTAAAACCAATCACCAAGGATACAGAGATACTACCACCTGGATACAGTATCCTTCGGCAAGATAGACCAATGAAAAAAGGTGGAGGCATTGCTCTACTTTATAAAAATATACTATCCATAGCTAAAACTGAGTTGACTTTACCCCCTCTGGACAAGGCAGAAATACTCTTAACTAAGCTCAAAATAGGTAACAACAAAACTATAAACTTAGTTACAGGCTATATCCCCCCAGGCAATAATATCCCCATCATGGAAAATCTACTCCAATGGCTATCACAAACCATGCCACAAGAAACTATTCTATTAGGGGACTTTAATATTGACTGGCTCACATGCTCTTCCCAGGCTCCCAGTAATCATATCAACCTACTTACCTTCTCTCAACTAATCAAAGAACCCACTAGAATCGACAAGAACAGTAAAAGAGAATCACTTTTAGACTGGATTCTACTAAACAAAATACCTTGCTCATATTTAGCAGGTACCCTTCCTGACTCACTAAGTGATCATCAAACTCCCTTCCTACTCAAATATAACTCCCACCACCCCCAAACCCCTATACTTCAAACAATAAGAAACAAAAAACACTTCAACTTACCAAACTTCTTACAAGATCTACAGCTCTAGAACTGGTCACAACTGTATTATCTACCCCTAGACGAAGCTATCAAACACTTCAGCTCTACCTTCCTAGAGATACTAAAGAGGCATTCCCCTGCAAGAACTACCAGAGTTAAATCCAAAACAGTTCCATGGCTATCAAGGGAAACAAGGCAAAACATAAAAGAAAGGAATAGTGCCTGGACAGCCTGGAGGTCCAACAAAAACCCAGCAACACAGCAAGCATACCAACAGATAACAAATCTTACTAAGAAACTAGTTATGCAAGATAAAAGAAATTACTTTATCACCCATCAAACCCAACATTCAAACAATCCAAAAAAATTCTGGGCAGGCTTAAATAGGTTACTACACCCTGGAAAAACCACTACTCCACCCCCAACAACAGGCTTAACAAAAGAAAACATAGCTGAATCATTTAACTCATTCTTTACTGAGACTGTACTTGCCCTTGCCCAAAACCAAACCTATCCAAATACTACAAGTGCCCCCCCAAACCTAACAACAGCCCCACATTTAAGCTACAACCCACCTCAACCTCCTATATAAGAAAACTACTATCCCAACTAAAACCAATAACACTAGGAGCAGATTCCCTCCCCAATGAATTCTTAAAACTAGCAGCAAATGAAATAGCTAACCCAGTCTCAATCCTAATAAACCGATCCATCTCAGAAGGTTCAGTATCCTTGATCTGGAAAACTGCCTATATCATACTCCTACACAAAGGGGGGAATTCTTATGACATATCTAACTACAGACCAATAGCAATATTATCCCCACTTGCTAAAATATTAGAAAAATGTATTCACCATCAATTAATGACCCACCTTATTGATCAAGAGCTCATATCTCATACACAGCATGGGTTTCGGCCAGGATATAGCACAACCACCGCCCTGCTAGCATTCATAGATACCATTAATCACAACAGAAATAATGGTAAGCTTTCTTCAGCCCTCTTCCTAGACCTATCAAAGGCATTTGATATGGTTAACCATGAAAAACTAATCTCCCATCTTGTAAACCTAGGCTTAGATAACTTATCAGTCTCCTGGTTTAAAAACTACCTCAACAATAGACAACAGGCAGTACTATGGAATAATAACTTGTCTCCACTCCTACCTGTAACACTCAGAGTACCAAAGGGATCTATACTGGGCCCCTTGCTGTTCTCAATTTTTACAAATAATCTCCACTCAGTTGCAAAAGGTTCAAGCCTTATTCAATATGCAGATGATTCAACTATAATATGTAACGGCCCCACTTTACCAGACCTCCACAAAAAGACACAGGATAACTTTCACTCACTGGAAACATGGCTCACTGAGAATGGCTTGATACTCAACCCCAAAAAAACCAAGCTCCTACTATTTCATCCCTCAACTACTACTGCCCCCACATGCACCTTTACTATCCACTCTAATAACGGTACCACCATATCACCTGAAGCCCAGACAAAACTACTAGGTATTACTATTGACAATAAGCTCAAATTTGATGTACACATCAATCTGGCCATTAAAAATACAAACAAAAATCTGGTAGCCTCTACAAACATAAAGCATTCCTGACCCATAATGCTAGAACTACAATTGCACGTACACACCTTCTCTCAACACTACTGTATGCCTCACCCATCTTGATTATTTATTTATTTATTTTTATTTATTTTACATTTGTTAACCGGGCTAGTCTGGCTGGATATATTTCCATTTTCAGCAGAGGCCCGAGGAGAAAAGCTCCACAAAGACATAATAACTATTACATAAGATGCAAAAGAGAGCAGCATACAAAGTATTCTATATCCGAACAATATTATACAAAGAGTCAAACTTATAATAGGCACAAATAAACAGTTGTACAAAAGTGTACTTATGGCTCTTTGAAAAGCAGAACACAGGCATACGTTATTTAAAATATTCAAACATTATAAGAAAGAGAAAAGGGTGTTTAAGGACAGCTAAGTAAGTAGGATAGATTATATTAGAAATGTCTAGGAGTCTTCAGTAAACTGAGTAATATAATTAGGAATGAGAAGGATGAAGGAGAGGTAAGTGATAGAATAGAGAGAAAAAAAGTAGAAAGGTAGCAAAGATCACAGAGATCAAGGGGTAGTGGGATGAGCTAAAATACATGGGTTCAGTCAGGGTTAAGGCAGGGGCATAGCCAGTGTTTAGTAGTGGAGTCTAAGTTTTTGTTTGAAGAGGACAGGAGATAAAATAGAAGTTAGTTCAGTGGGCAATAAGTTCCAGTGTTTACCAATGGAGTTAGAAAACAGGGAGTCACCAGCAAGATTATTGGATTTGGTAGCAGAGACTAGGAGTTTGTTAGAGAGCGGAGAGAGCAGGGGTAGAGTAAGGGGGTGGGGGGAAAAAAAAAAAAAAAGTGTTGTTTGGCAGATAAAAGATTTGTGGATGATGGGAAGTTGAGAAAGAAGCAACATGTTTTGTAATTCAAGCCAGTGAATTTGTTGTAGGTTCAGGCAGTGATGTGTTCTGAATTGATTACCAGTAACAAATCTAGCTATACTATTGTATGTAGTGGTCAGTTTAGTAAGATTAGTTTTTTCTTTAGGTTGAATGTAAATTGGTGAGAGAAAGAAGAGAGGAGATGAGATGAGAGTGAAGTAAAGTTGGCTTGGCTGTTGGGAATGTTTTGTTTTAATAGATTTGATAGTGTTGTTTATGTGATAATCAAAAGTAAGATTGTTATCTATTTGTCACCTACAGTAGTTTAGTAGAGAGTCAGGTGTTATGAGGTATTTGTTAATAGAGAGATAGAGTCCAGTGAGGGGATCTGTAGTGGTGTTTGAAAAGAGGGAGAGTTTGTTTTTTTGGCATTTGGTATGGTTTTGCAGAGCAGATGAGTGTGGAGTCATCTGCATATTGTATGCATGTAGTTGGGGAATAGCTACTTGTAAGTCATTTATGAATAGGGAGAAAGAAAGGGCCAAAGAATTGAGCCTTGTGGTACACCGAGGAGATTGGGAGAAGAGAGGGTGATTGACCATGTCAAAAGCTTTAGATAATCAGTAAAAGAAAGAGGAGCAGTAGTAGTACTATGAAAAGGCCCTGCCATGTTGACATGAATGAGATATGTTATGTTTGTTTAAAGTGGACATTTAGCTGCTTGTGATACATTTTTCCATGATTTTTTTTAGTGTGGACAGGAGGGCAATGGGTCTATAATTAGAATATTCTGTAGAGTTTCCACCCTTGTGTAAGGGTATAATGTGTGAAATTTTCAGATATATCAGGGATTTTTCATCATTAATGGTTTTTAATAAGAAAATTGAAATGGAGCTATATTTCTATGGGCTTTTTTGAAGAAATTCAATGTTGCCTTAAAGTTAGGAGAAATAGATATGTAGAGTAGAGGGATAGTATCAAAGTAAAAAAGCAGCAGTTGTAATGTGGAGCAGAACACTGCAAAAAAAAAAAAAAGAAAAGGCAAAAGGTAGGATATAGGGAGGGGAAGAGAGATGAGCCCATATTTAAATAAGCAGAAGAGGAGGGGAGGAGGGAAGGTAGGGAGGTGTGTAGGAAGTAAAGAGGGAGGAGGAGGGGCAGAGGAGAGGATATTATAGGTAGAAGAGTGTAGGACCCAGTGAAAAGTAGGGCAGACAGGTAGCGCGGACAGGCTGGGAGAGGGGACAACAGAGGGCCCCGGAGGGGGGGGGCTGCTGTGGCTGAATCGACTCAGGAGACTCTGCTAACCTAGCAAAAAGAGTACAGTCTTTAGTTAGCTCTAGCAAACATACTTTGAGTACAGAGTTCCTGGGTGTGCTTCACAGAGAGCTTTGTTCCTGGGTGTTATTCATTGCAGAGACAGAGAATACCAAGGAAGAACAAGGCAGTTGATTAACTTATCCAAAACTGAAATCAATAAAATGACAACCTGCTACAATCAGATAGCCAAATTTGTTAACAGCAGCTCATACAGAACACATCACTGCCTAAACCTAAAGCAATTGGGCTGGATGGAACTACCTAACTTACTTATTTATAATCAGCTGGTTACTACTCACAAGATACTCCATCAACAAAATATATCACCTTCACTGGCTAACATTGTTCAACAATATTCCTGTCCTAGGCAACTCCGCTCAACTGACAAATTACAGTTAACTGTTACTAGATCCAACAACCATGCTGGACTCCCTTTACTCTTCTTATGTGGCCAAAATCTGGAACTCCCTGCCTACATCCTTATCCCTGATTATCTCACTACCTACATTTAAAAAAGCTATCTACAACTACCTCAGCAACAAATGGTTATGTCCCTGTTCAACTCCAGACTAATGCCGGATCCACTCCAGTACTATTGTAACCATTGCCCTAAACTAGAGTCCTGTCTGTTACTTGCATATAAATGTACACCACATCAAAGGTATGATAACATACATATAACAGTGTTAGTATGAACAATGTAAAACTGTTTAATGACTATTGTAAAATGTATCTGTCTGTAGTTTGTACCTTAAGTATTTGTAGTTTATACCTATAAGTGTCAATAACTAGATACCCTTATGGATCTAGATGAAATATGTACCCAAGTTTGTCTGTATGTTCTGTAAAAATTGTCTCTTTGGAGCTTTTCTCCCTGGGCCTCCACTGAAAATGGACATATATCCAGCTGGACTATCCCGGTTAACAAATGTAAAATAAAATAAATAAATAAGCATGTCCTCAGGAAATTGGTGCCTGAAAGTAATCAAAACCCTATCACCAAAAGTGTAAACTGATGGGCGGACAAGTGAGGGTGAATGAGAGATCCATTGTGTTGTGTAAGAAGATCCATCCAGTGAAGACTGCCCCTGCCCAGATGAAATAGAAGGGGGAACCAGTGCTGTAAGGGGTGAAAGGGAGTCACCAGCAAGATTTTATGCAAGACTTTGGTAGCAGCAGAAGAGGAGGACAGGCATACAGAACCATTCCCTTTCAAGAAAAAGACATAGAATCCACTTTCCAAGCCAGAGGACTTGGCACTCTGGAACAGAATTGGAGAGGTCATCTGTTCAAAGGGGAGGCAAAAAAATCTACCTGAGGAGTACCCCACTGATGTAAAATGTCCAGAAAAACCTCCCTGTCAACCATACATTTCTGAGGATTTGTCCTGGATCTGTTGAAAGAGTTTGCTACCAAACTGTGCTGTGAAAGAATATAGAGCACCTGAAGAATCGAGTGACTGCGAAGTGCAAAATCCCACGCCTGAAGAGCCAGCTTGCAAAGACAGTAACATTCTATGCCTCCTTGTTTATTGATGTACCGCACAACCTTGGTATTCTCTGTAAAACACTGTAGAGGACCTAGAACCCAAAGGAAGTGTAAAGCCTGGCTGGCTCCCCAACCATGATCAGAAGCATCAGTGTACAGCTTCTTTGTAGGGTGGGGAACCTGAAAAGGCTGACCTGGATTCAGGGAAATCTCTGGGATCCACCAGCAGACCTCGAGCATGACACAGGGTAAGACAGGTACCAGATACTCCAGAAGGTGGCAGTGCTGGAGCCAAACAATCTTGAGATACCATTGAAATTTCCTCATGAACAGTTTGGCAAAAGGAACCATGGGAATGTTAGATGCCATGTATCTCAGACCTCAGAGAAATTTCCTTGCAGGAAGGACTGGAAGAGGAAGAAGAGACTGGAAATAAGCAGTCAAATAGAGGAAGTTGGATGGTGGGAAACAAGCCAGCACTGGAATTTATTTATTTATTTGACATTTGTTGACCGGGTTTGTCTGGCTGAACGAGAGCCCTTTTTTAGCGGAGGCCTGGGAAGAAAAGGTCCACAATGATGTACGACAATATACAATAGCAAGACTAGATACACAATAATACTAGAAATGAGAAAAAATAGTGACAGGTATCTGTTAAAATCACACAGAATGGTTACATATCAACATCATTTAGAGTACAAATTCCTTAGGAGGACAGTATGTTGGTTACAGCAGCAGGTCTCAAGTATAATCGCTGTTTAGATAATTACCAGTCATTTTAGAAGAGTAAAAACCATGACTAAATAAGTTTAAGTCTATACCCAGTTTTAGAGTAAAAAAATGGGAGAAAGAAAAGGAGTAGGGGCATGGGTAGGTTATTCATGTGATGTATTCAAGGAGGGTGATTACATGGACAGATCCATGAATTGTTCAGAAATGTTTTAGTCGCAATTTTGAATTGTTGTCAGTGATTTATGTTGTATATATCCAGTGGAAGCTTATTCCATGATAGGGCTGGGAGTAGCTGTAAAGGTTTTGTCCTATTTTAGTTTTACGCTTATAGACAGAAAGAAGGTTTTGTTCTGAGCTTTGGCGGGAGGGACAGAAGGTAGGCAGATACAATATGGAGTGAACTATTTGAAGCTGGGAGAGAAGTAGTTGGTGAGGAAGCTCTAGCCAGTTTAACTTTTTAAGAGCTAAAGAGTGATGTGAGTGGTAGAAGTGGTCAGTGGCAAATTTAGCTACTTTGTTATAGTTAGATTCTAGTTTTGCTAGGAGAGTGGTTTGAAGGTTGGTGAGGATTTGTGATCCATAGAGTAGGTCGGGGACTAGGTCGGCTTGGGATAGGGCAATTTTAGCTTTACTGGATAATATTTTTTTGTTCCTGTAAAGAAGCCTGAGCTTTTAGTGTTTTTTTTAATGTTGTTGTGGATGTGCAGGTCAAATTTCAGACAGTCATCGATGATGACCCCTAGTAGCTTGGTATGAGATTCCACAGTGATAGATATGTTATTGGAGGATGACATTGAAAAGGAGAATTTAAGATGAGTCATATATTTGGGGATAAAAAGAAGTTGTTTAGTCTTTTTTGGGTTTAGTATTAGCTGGTTATTGGTAAGCTAGTTCTCTATAACCAAGAAAGAATTCTGAGTCACAGCAAACAGACCTGCAACCCAAAACCACCTGGTCTTAAGAGACAGTTGCCAACACAGACTTTTTGAGACTGAATGTGATCCCCAAACTGCCCAAAAGAAGCATAATAAAAATACAGCTGTGTAAGTTGAAATTACCATAACAGTAGATGTTCTGAATGATCACTGCTACAGTAGCCTTAGCTATATGGGTTATATCCTGCTAAGGATATAACAGCTGGCCAGCTCCCAAAGCTTCAGGACACCTTCCATGTGCCCAGTCAAGCAGCTTGAGATGAGCTGACTAAAAGACAAATTTGGGAGTGAAGCCTTTCATAACTTTCCTGCCAGCAGAGAGAGGGAGTCTGCGCCCTGAAATGACAATGCTAGGAAAAACAAAAAATAAATGTCCCCATCCTGGTATAAAAACACACCAAATAACAAGGGAGTGGCTACTGCAGCAGCGATTATTCAAACATCTGCTGTTCTGGTAAATTCTACTTATACAACTGTACAATGTTTTTCATATTGATCACTGCTGGAGTAGCCTTAGCTTTATGGATAGATTATCATAGCTAACTATATTTTGGAGGAGGAAGGAAAAATGTCCAGGAGCACCTTGTTCTAGCAAAACTTGATTTAGACCTACAGAAGGGATCAAACTAATAGTGCTTTGTAAAAGTATGTACGGAGGACCAAGTAGCAGCTACTAGAATACTTATAGAATCCAACCCTTTCCAAAAAGCCATAGATGAAGCAAAGGCCCTGGTAGAGTAGGCCCTGACCCTGCCTGGTATAGATGTGTCATGGTGAGTATAACAAAAGGTAATAGCTTTAGACAACCTTTGGAAGTAGTCTGTGTTGACACAGGTTGACCCTTCTCCCTACCTTCACAAGAAATGAACAACTGATTTGAAGATCTGTCCCAAAGCTTCACTGTCATCTCCATGCATCTCTCTTCTCCACTCCCAATGCCTTTTTCACTAGAATACATAAAGCCTTTGCAAATTTCATATGACACCCCAAATATGTTATAGAGTATCATATCAAAGACTTATCCTTCCAAAAATTAAGGGAGGTCTTGCTATGCCTGATCTGCAATTATATTATAGAATCATGCACGCCAACAGAATATTCACAATTGCCAATAATCATCCAAATTATGTAACATGGACTCCCCTCTGGGTAAAAATGTGACATGACCATACCCTGAATAGCAAATTTAACCCTAAAGCTCTCCCGTTTTTAAGTCCATCAACTCTCAAAAATCTGAAACTACAGCATACCTTAAAGGTCATAATCAAAACCTTTCAAGAGTTATTTAAATCCCTAAATCTAGAAAATGCACTTCTCTTTTGAGCCCATCCACCTTAATCCAAATCTCAAACTGAACTGCAGCATGATCAATTTGTTAGACTACCCTCTAATAAGGGAGCATACACTATGGGATATTCATAAACATAGTCACTCATCATTAACAGAACTTCGAATCCTCTTACACATACCTAAAAATACATCATAATTTTGAGGCAGATAAAGAGAAATTATTGCATCTCTACTTCATGGCCTACTACTAGTGATTCTGATTGCAACCTGGTGGATAAGCTGTTGCAAAGCTTAGCCAGCAAGAAAAGTATGTTGTCCTTATCTTATAAACTTATAATCTCAGTTCAATATCAGGAAGAAATTGTATACACATAATACTGGGATCATCAAGGGACAAAGCTGTTAGTAGATCAGAAACTATCAGCTATTAAATCCACACTTTTGTTTTCCCCATTCAAAAAGCTTGCCTATACACAATTTATGGTTACCAACAACTTATACTTCACTCCAGTCCACTTAAATAAATTTGACTCAAATGTGTCCACTTCATGTCCCTGCTGCTTCTATCCCCATGCAGATATCATTCATATTTTATGGTTTTGTAGATATTCCCACAGTATTTGGTGCTCTCTCAAAGGTGAGACTTGGCAAGATGGGATACCATAAATCAACTCTCCAGGGAAATGGCATTGTTACATGTTTCCAGCCTTAAAATATCTAAATTAAAATGGCATATCTTAATTACACTTTGTCTATTAGTTAAATTCTACATTACCAAACATTGGATATATCGTTCTAAGATGTCCTGGAGAGGTTTTAGGGGTTTGGCTGTTAAATACATTACTTTGCAAAAACTTTTAATAACTAACCTCCTACTACCAGAAATTTTGGAACATCATATTTGACCTCTTGACTGACAGCTAAAACTATAAAGGAAATTACTTCATTATTATTCATTCCCACTCACCTATATGCTTATTTAGTTCCTTTATCTCTCCCTTTTATACATATCTCGAGATAAAGGTGGCCCAAGATTAAGATTAATACTAATTCTCCCCCTATACCTGTTCTTCAAATATTGACCAAAGGGTAATATAGTGCATGTAGTCATTATACTTATCCTCTTTCATCTAGATTTGCATTAAGCGAATTCACAGCGATTTTAATGTTCTTAAGCAGCACAGTTGTATATATTGTATATAATGAGTAGTGTTTTTGTTCTCTTCTATATTACTGTACATGGCAAATCTGCAATTTTTTGTGATATATGTGTAAGGTAAAATCAATAAAATTTCTATTTGAAAAAAAAAATCTGAAAGGTTTAGTTCTGTCAAGATAGTTCCTGACTTGTCTGTGGAAATCCAAGGGATGGCATGTCCTTGCTCCATCATTTTTAGTTTCAGAAAATAAGAACGGGGAAATGGATAATTTGACTTAAAGTAAACTTAGATACCACTTTTAGTATAAAAGGCTGGTTCTCAAAGAAACCCTATCCCAATGGAAAATGAGGTAGGGTTGACTCACCAAAAGAGACTGCAAATCAGATATCCTTTTTGCAGAGGTCAGAGCAATCAGTAAAACTGTTTTTCATGTTAAAAACCTCAAGTCAGCCATATTAGCTAGTTCAAATGGAGCAAGTGCTAGCATCCCTAACACAAAATTAAGATCCCAAGGGGGGGGGGGGCTAACGGTTTACTTGGAGGCCTGTTATGCAAAACCCCTTTCAAGAACACTTTCCAATGAGACTGCCTTGAAAGAGAAGGATCCATAGCTAGACAGGCTAAAATGGTTGACAAATGAACCTTGCTAAAAGAATAAGAAAGGCCATGGATAGTTCTCACACAATACTGTAAAACCAGACAACTAGCACTAAATGGGTGCTGGTTATGTTGCTGTCACCAATTAGAACCATTTGCTAATATATGATTTTCTAGTAACAGGTTTCTTGCTTCCATTATTACCTACTGCATGTCATCAGAAAACAGTTGCCTAAATGGAATTAAGACCCTATCATCCAGGCAGTCAACTGAAGATGATCAATGCTGGGGTATATCAAACAACCCTGTTCTTGTGTGAGTAGATTAACTTGGGAGGAGGCTTGTGGGAATTGCCCATGCCATTTACAAAAGAAGGGAAAACCATGGTTGCTTGGGCCAGAATGGAGTTACCACAATGATCTTAGGAGATTCCTTCTGAATCTTAAGAAGTGCCCTGGATATTAGTGGAAAGCCATACAAGAACATTCTCGTCCAAAGAAAAGAAAAAGCATCTGTCTTCCAGGCCTTCTTGCATGGAGTCCTGGAACAGAATTTTTCCAGTTGATTGTTCAGAGTGTAGGCAAAGAGGTCTACTTGAATAACCCCCCACAGATGGATCAAATCTTGGAAGACCCCCTGATCTAGCTTCTGTTCAAGAGGGTCTGCGCTGGTCATGCTCAGGTTGTCTGTCACACAGTTTTGCTCTGATGGAATGTAGAATGCCTTTAGAGTGAAACTCTGCTGCGAGGCTATATTCCAAGTTAATATGGCTAGTCTCAAAAGGGTACTACCTGGTTCCCCCTTGCTTGTTAATGCACTAAATAACTGTGGTATTGTGTAAAACCATTTGAATAAGTCTCTGGTGGTTCACAGTGTTGGGTTCCCTGAGCAGGGCAAGCATCTTCTTGACAGTTATGTGCTTGCATCTGTCTTTGGTGTCTCATAGCTGCTGCACTTTCATCTCTCCCAAAACTGGTCCCCAAGCAAAGTCTAAAGCATCTGTGGTGACTGACTACTTTGGAGCAGGGGTTGAGTAGGGGAGAACTAGATTTAAGGATATGTGCTGCCTCCACTAAAACATTTATCTTCTGACAAACTGCAGTACTGGGATCCAAAAAGATAAAGGCTGTTGATGCTGGGGCCAAAGAGATTTCAGATACCACTGTATCTTTGTCAGGGGTATCATGAGCATAACAGATGCCATGAGACTGAAAATTCTGAAGTATTCCCTCGCAGTGACCAAAGTGTGTATAGAAAACCTTAGAAATAGATCTAGATAAAGATCTATTTTTTTCCTGTGGAAGAAAAGCTATTTGAGGTGAGGTGCATAGTTGACATCACAGGAACCCAATCCTGTGTGAGGGAGTCGAGAAAGACTTTTGGATGTTCTGTTGGAATCCTAGCTTGTGCAAGAGATCTTCCACCCAACAAATAGACTCCTAGCAGTTGGAAAAAGACAATGCAAAGATAAGCAAGTCATCTAAATATGGACAAATGTGAATACACTGTAGCCTGCACTGTGCTATAACTGGAGCCAGGCACTTTCTGAACACTCTTGCTGCAGTGGATAGTCCAAAGGGTAAGGCAAAGAACTGATAATTTGATCCCAACACACAAAACTTTACAAAACACCTGGAGTCTAGATAAATAGAGATGAGATCATAAGTATCTTTTAAGTCTAGTTGTACCAGGAAACTTGAAAGAGGAAGAAAAGATAGGTTGTGAAGTGACATCATTTTGAATTTGGGCACTATCATAAACAGGTTTAGGAAAGAAAGATTCAGAACTGGCAACAGGGAAGAGGAACCATCCAGCCTCCAAGTATTTTCTTTCTCTTTTTTGGGGCACTAGGAACATCCTTGAGTAAAACCCCTTCCTTACCTGGGAAGGAGAAACTGGTTCTATCCCTCATTTGGACAGCATGTGATTAACAGGAGGAAACAACAGTGTCTGATCTTCAGGATGAAGAATGACCCTCTGGAATGGAAGAAATTCCTGCCACTTCTATCTGTAACCCTGTGGAATGATTTTCAGAACCCATTTGTCTGAAACAATTTGTTGCCAAAAACAGAAACAGTAGATTTAGACCTTCTGGAAGAGAGTAAGGGCCAGGGTCATAAGGTCGCTGTAACTATCATTCAGACTTGTTGGACTGTCCTTGATTTTGGGAGTTTTGAGACTTCTTTTTGGAACCCCCTTGCCACATCTTCTCAAATGTCTGTTTACCTGAATTCTATTTTTTTTATTTTATTTATTTTATTTATTTATTTATTTATTTATTTTAGGGAAATTTGATGAGAAAGAAAAGCCCTTGGACAATTTGGAAAAGGAGGGCTGAAAAATCTTAGAGATTCCCTGGATCAGCTTGACCCTTTCATCTCACTTTTTGATCACCTCTGCATCAGACGGGCCAAACACTAAACCTCTAGGGAAGAACTGAAAATCTCATTTTTTTAATCATCTGTGAGGTCCTAAGAATGCAACCAAGCAAACATCCTTAAAACAGTACCAGTGGCCATTGCCCTGGAAGAAGTATCAGCAGAATTATATATCCTGCAAACAATGAGTATTGACCCGTGCAATAGAAGAAAGTAAGCTATTTAAAGCAGTTTTTTTCTTCACAAGAAAAAACTGTGGATAAAACATTCCTAATACTTTCACAATATGTCAGTACAAACTTTAACATATGAGCCTCACAATTTAAAATTCTGAAAATCAAAATTCCAGTAGTATACACTCCCCCCATACCTGCCAATACATTTTCCCATATGCACTAGAAAGAGTAGGATTGGAATTAACGAAGTGTTTAGAAGCAGTGGGGTCAACTAAGGCTATAGCCACTGGGTCAGGTTTGGGAATAACGTATAAACATTTATAAGACTGAGGAACTTTATACATCCTATCTGCTTTTTTAGAGACAGCTGTCTATCAGGAAAATTGCAATCAGTAAGACACACATCCTCTAAAGCAGACAGGACAGGAGGAATGGGTGTAGCTTCTGGAAAATCCTTCTGTGACAACTCAGTATTTTCTGAGGGACTGAGAAACCTCACTGTTCTGGTTTACAGTGTGGTAAGGAGATTAGTTTTTTTAGATCTGCATTTAACTGGCTCTTGAGGATGGATTTATTAGAACTTCCATACATCGTAAAATTATAGATGGGAGCCAGCATTTGTATGGTACCAGTTGCCACCCCCCTCACACAATAAAGTCCCTACCCTATGGGGAATTAGGTTACATACAATTTGTAACAATGAAACAGACATATAAGGAAGTTTGTCAAACATTGCTTATGTTTCTGTGGAGGGGATATGACAGGGACATTATGTCAGAAGTTGTGGGGAAAACTGATGGATTATATTCTGAGCAATATCATGTATGTAAAAACATAAAATTAATCTATGAAACTGGCAGTATAGATAAAATGTTTTTTGTTACAACCTATAACATTCTAAGTGAAAAGATTTGCAAGCTGTCTAAATACTATTGGACTTTAAAAAAAAAAAGATAGGTTAAATAAAACAATTTGTAGTAAACCATCTATTTCATACAGAAGGGGGCAGAATTTAAAAGATACATTGGTTAAAGCTTATTTTGTGCTACCTGATGAAAATGTTATGTCACCTTTAAGATGTGTTGGTACAATACCCTGTAATAATTGTAATGTTTGTAAGCAAGTTGTTCTTAACTTTAGTAAAATTAATGGTAAGAAATTTGAACCTATTAATAGATTTTCTTGTGATACTGATGGTATTATATATTGCCTTAGGTGTCCCTGCAACCTGTTCTATATTGAACAGAGTAAAAGAAAATTCAAAGTCAGGTTACAGGAACACATTAGGGACATTAAAAAGCACAAAACAGAAAGTTATATTTCTATGCATTTCATGGAAAAACATAACAGTGACTTTTCTTTGTTAAAGGCTACAGTTTTAGAAAAAGTGTTTGTTAGAACTGGTGAAGTTGCACTGTTAAAAAATATATTAATATATAAAGAAGCAGTTTTTATTTTAAAATATAACACTATTTTACCAGGAGAACTTAATCAGGAGATGAATTGGAAATATTTACTTTAGTTAGTCATTATGGTTAATTTTTTTAATTTCTTTATTGTTTTATTGATTGTTAGAGGTGTGTGTGTGTGTGTGTGTGCATGTGTATATATGTATATGTATAGGGGAAGTTTGGTTAAGAAATGTTACTTCTTGAAGGCTGTTTTTGGCCGAGGCGCTAAAGTGTAATAAATCTCTTGGATTTGTATCATGTTGTTTTTTATTCCACGTGTGTGGTTTGGTGGTTTTGCAGTAAGACACACATCCTCTAAAGCAGACAGGACAGGAGGAATGGGTGTAGGTTCTGGAAAATCCTATAACAAATCAGTATTTCCTGGGAGACTGAGAAACCTCACTGTTCTCCCACTAAAAACACTGGGACATTCTAGTGATAGTAAAGCAATAAGAAATAACCAGAGAGTGCAGTGGTGCTGGTTTACTTCTTATTTCTTTATTTTTAGTGTATTTAGTTAAAATTGGTTATGTCTTAGTGGTGGGACTTTCACTCTTTTTTGTTGTCTACATTCTAGCAATAGTCTCAGAGAGAGAGAGAGAGAGAAGCCCCCACAGGAAGAATTAGAAACTGAGCTCACCTCTGGGTCTGAATCACAAATCTGAGGATAAAACCCTGAATCCATCCCTGCACCTTCAGGAAAAGATGCACCCCTCTTTTTTATCAAAAACTACTTGTCAAGAAGGATTAATTGTCTGAATTAAACCCTGAACCAGACCCAGTAAAATACTCCTATCCAAAGAAATTTGAGGAGTAGATACATATTTGGTTTTCTGTTTCTTTTTGGCAGGAAAAATGTGGCAACTGTGCTACTAATGGCAGCCACTGCTTCTCCAGGGATAGGCATGGCATTCTGATGTGACAGGGAAACTTTCCCTGTTCCCTCCCCCAAGACTGACAAGAGTGGCTCTCCCTTGCCCACTGAGGAAACTCCAACAGCCACAGAGGACATGGCTAATCCCTGGTCCACAGTGGCTGTAGGTGCTATACCTGAGGGATTCAGGATAAAAGATGAGTGGTCTGAGGTACAACAAATGGCTGCAGCAAAGTCATCCACCTGTGGGTGAGACAAACTGATAGCCTGCTGTGAAGCCAAAGGCTATTTGCTTAACTTTTACTTTTTCTGGCTAGAAGAAGGACCAGTTCTGGAATCGACAATCTGTTCCATGGTCAAGAGGAAAATGGTGCCTTTTTCCTGGGGAAGACAAGTAGCAAATGTTGGTAAAGCTACCAGTCCACATAAGTTACTTTTTTGACAGAAAAAGACACAGTAAAAAGCACTTTCAAACACTATAGCACCTGCACAACACAAAATTAAACATAATTTCTCCACAGAAAGTATGTTATTAGCTAGTTTACACTTTAAAACTGACAGAAAAAAATCAGTGGTCTGTTCAAAAGTACGAGTCTTGAGGTCGTCTGTTAAAACAGATTGCTAGCTTTAAAATACTTTTCTTAAATAGGAAAGTAATAAAACGTCAGTAAATATAAGAAATTGAAAGTTTTTTTTCCCCCAACAGGAACTTATCTCCCCAGTGAGGGAAAGCACAAGCTGAGCGCCGATCCTCAAAAGCCTAAGTGGTGCATACTTTTCAGTGTTAGTACTCTAAAGGGGCTTTGTGCCCAAACTCATCTTTTAGTCTGCTCATCTCAAGCTGGTTGACAGTTGTGGGTGCACAGAAGTTGCCCTGAAGCTTTGGAAACTGGCTGGCTGTTATATCTTTGGCAAGATATAACCCACATAGCTAAGGCTACTGCAGCAGTGATTGTGAAGAATATATGTTGATTCTGAAGCAGGAGCTGCTTAGAGGGGATTTGAATTAACAGGTCATCCAAATAAGGGAATACTTAAATTCCCTGAAGTTTGCAAAACACTACAATAGAGGCCAGATATTTGGTAAAGATCCTTGGAGTGTATGAAGACCAAAAGGCAAAGCAGAGAACTGGTAATGAGAGGATGAAACAAAGAAATGTAAAAACTTCATAAATAGAGGGTGAATAGGAATATGGAGGCAAGCATCCTTCAAATCTAGAGATACCAGAAAGGCTGGAGTAAGCAACAGAGAGAAAAGTGTCTGAAGAGACGACATCCTGAAAGAAGGGACATTAAGAAAGGTATTGAGAAAAGACAGGTCTAGAATGGTCCTCCATGACTCTCTCTTCCTGGGAAACAGAAACATTCTAGAATAAAAACCCTGTTCATTACTGAGTCAAGGGTTCAGGCTTGTATGGTTCCCTGTTACACCAGTCCTGCAGAACCCAAAGGAAAACGAGGGAACTTGGCAAGGAGGAGGCTGATGAAGGCTGGAGCATAGAGGAAGGGTCTTATAAGCCATAAAATAACTATTTTGGATAATGGAGAGAACTCAGGGATGTCCTTCTATTCATATGCTGCAGTATCCATAACATGAGGGAGTCCGCCACTGGCTGACTCGTACATCCGTCCAGTATACAAAAGTCTAAAGCTACTGTGAGGTATGTGCGATGTCACACATCAGAAAATGTATGTCAGCCATAAAGAGATGTCAGGTATAAAGCGGATGTCAGCACATACCAACTTCAGAACTTTTATGCCACCTGTTCAGTTGCCTGCTCCAGACATCGCTCATCAGTCAAGTTGCAAACTTTGGTTCAGATAAGTACCCCATTGTTTTTTTTTCTTTAATATTTTGGCTACTGTATTTGGCTGTGATCACATGTCAACTAGGAAGGGCAAGTGTCAGTGTGGAAGGCAAATTCCACAAAAGGATGCTCACAAACTTTGCTTGTTTTGCCTAGGCCCAGACCACGAACATTCTACCCAAAACCCTTCACAGCCGTTTAGCTTCCCTGAAATTATATCTTGAGAATCAACACCTAAAGCATCTCGCACATGATATGGAGGAGGCGTCAGACCCTTCAGACGAGCCACGACCTGAAAAGGCCAAGAAGCCAAGACCTGATGTACCTGCTGCTCCCTCAGATCCGGACATTTCTCCCAAGGCCGATGTGGACCAGGAGGCCATCCCTGTATAAGTAGACACTCCTTTGACATGTACCACAGTGGAGGCTATAAAGAACCCTACCAATGCATCCATGAGGGAATCCCAAGCATCCAACTCGGGTGTAAGGGGGGGCATAGCTTATTACTGAAAGCATGTGTGGTGTCACCCAGATCCTTGTGCGGGAAGATGCTCCAACCGACATTGCAGAGTGCAGGCCGACCTTTGGCCCATCAACCTTCCATTTCATGAAGGTTCCAAAAAAAGAGAAAGATTAAGACTAAACATGTGTCTCCTGTTCCATAAGAATAAACACCGGATTGGTAGGCCTTCTCCCAAGACCTTTTTAATGCCTTTATGGCCCTATTTCAGACCTCGGCTACCTCTCTCCCTTCTCCTCCCTCTACTCCCTTAAAGAGGACCTCTAAGGAGATTTCCTCAGATGAGGAAGAATCATTAGGAAATTAATCCTTGGCTTATTCAGCCCAAATCTCTTCTCCTTTGGGTTATGCCTCACCAGAAGAGGAATCCAATGGCACAGATTCACCTGGGGAGGATATTTCCTTTGAGGAAACTGTCCTGAAGATGAGAGAGTTCTTCAAGTGGGACTGTAGCCAGGTATCTGACATCCAGAAAAGGTACTACAACCTCTTACAGATGGAATCCCCCTCTCCATATGCCATATCACCTGTTCTGCACTGGAATCCTGGAAGATCAGAGATTTCTGGTCTCCAGGCCAAACAAGGGAGCACATCAATATAAAGATGAGGGTCTTGATTTTCACCCTTCAAACCTTCAAGCCTCGTTAAGCACTAACCCCTCTTATATGTCTAAGGTAGTTAATGAGTTGTCTCTCAGTCTATCAACCATCTAACCTTTTTCCCTTCAATCCACCAGTGAGAGGATTCAGCACACTTTAGACATGCATAAACAACTCGGATACTATTTGTACAAGACCAAACCTATTCGTAAGTCTAAATGCCTGTTTGTTTCTTATCACCCAAGGGCCCTGGGCTAACCCGTTTCCAAGCAGACTACCACCTCTTGGATTTCAAAAGTTATTTCCTTCTATTATATTGCCAATGGAAATGCTCTCTCCTTTCTGGTTATGGCACATTCTACTACGGCAGTGTCTTCCTTTGGAGCCTTCTTTAAAGGGTTGGACACTTGCTCTATCCTGGAGGCAGCTACCTGGTCTTCTGTTCATGCCTTCACTAAACAATATAAACTAGATGTCATTTCCAGGTCCAGGGCTGGTTTTGCCAGAGCTATTTTGTATGTCTTTGTGCGAATACCTCTCCTCTGCCCAATTCTTCCTCTGGATGAGATTTGGTACTCTTCCCTCATTATGGATATTACAGCATATGAACAGAAGGACAAAGAATAGTTGTGCAAAATCTTATCAAAACCATAGATGTCCTTTTCGTTTATATGCTGCAGTAATACTCCCCCCCCCCCACCTTCCTTGGCCTCTGGTGGCATGTTTGCATGTTTTCCTCACCTAAAATCAGGCTGGGGCTGTTTGCGGCATTCATTTGGTACATGTTGACTTCTGCTTTATGGCTGACGTATGTTTGCTGATGTGTGGCATTGCACATACCTCACGGTAACTTTAGACTTTTGTATACTGGCTGGACATACGAGTCAGCAGGTAGTGGACTTCCTCACGTTATTGATACTGCAGCATATAGGAGAAGGACATTTACGGGTATGGTAAGATTTTACACAACTATTCTGTCTGTGGTTATCCATTTCCAAACAGGAAAAGAAAGCATCTGCCTGAAGAACAGAGGAATCTGGCTGAGGAAGAGGAGAGGCTGGAAATCA
The DNA here is from genome assembly GCF_019279795.1 of Protopterus annectens. Taxonomy (NCBI): domain Eukaryota; kingdom Metazoa; phylum Chordata; order Ceratodontiformes; family Protopteridae; genus Protopterus; species Protopterus annectens. The sequence continues at coordinate 625,410,505 of NC_056734.1, forward strand.
GATAGATTTGTCAGAAAAAGACATGTTTTGGCTCCTAGAACTCTGAGAGGGCTTGTCTGGGAAAATTTGCTTAGGAACCCTCTTGCAAGCTAGGTTGCCTAAGACCAAAAGAAGGTTTAGATTGTTAATTCCTCTGGAACTTCAGGACAGAGGAAAAAAAGATTTGCTTCAGGTCTTGCATAAGCTTACCCTTATTCTTTAAGAGTTTTAAACAATTTTACAGCAGCAGTACCAAAGAGATTTTTGTTGCCTTAAGGGGAATCTAAAAGTTTTGCCTTAATGTCTTCAAGTTAAGCCTTCAAGTTACAACCAAGGGTATCTCCTCATGATAGCTCCATATGCAGCAGCTATACAGAACAGGCATCAACAACATTATAACTACATTCAATGGAATGGCAAGTTACCTGAGAGGCAGAACTCAAAACAGAAAGGGCAGAAGACTTATTGTCCTAATCAGGCATATCAGTCAAAATCCCCAAAAGCTGAGAAAGAAGAGCCAGGCCATATCTAGTCATATGGGTCTGATAATTAATGGCTCTGAAGGCCAAAGCAGCAGAAGTATACACTTCTTCCCCACATCTCTCCATAGCATGTCTGTCCTTGTCAGAAGGTAAAACTTGGAAGAAGATAGCAGCTTAGATGGCTTATCTTTAGACATGGAAACAACAGCAGGATAAGATGAAGAACTTTTGTACAGAAACTTGTGATCTTCACAGACTTTATAAAGTCTGTAGTGGTTCTTAGGGGCTGAAGGTTGAGAGTCAAGACCCTGAGAAGCTGCAGAAAATGTATCCAAAAGGGCGGTCAAAATAGGAGGTACTGCAGAAAGTCTGAATGAGTCCATTTGTAAGAGTTCATATCATCTCCTCTGAATATCATAAACCTGGGAACAGTCCCACTTAAAGTGTTCCATCATGTGGACCACTGTATCCAAGAAAGATAATTCTTCAAAAGGAGAATCAGGAGAATGTGAAACTTCTTCATCAGAACCCAAGGTGAAAGGAAAGTGGATCTGGGAGTACTATGCCAAAGACTCTTCACTAGAATCCAACTCGTCATCAGAAGAATCAGACTCCTTAGGCTTTTTAGAAGATGGTGTTAGACAATAGAGCAAAAGAAGGGACATAAAACCTTTGTGGGGTCTCCAGGGCCATAAGGGCATTGAACACCCCCCCCCCCCCAAGTAAAATCCTGCCACTTTTTCTAATGATCCTTAAACACAGAAGCCACAAGTTTGGTGTTTTGTTTCTTTTTTTTTTTTTAAGGAATATCTGCTTTAACAACTCTAGGACATTCAGTCTGATGACTGCAGTGAGTCTTAGGGACAAAATGTCTGACAAATTTCACACTGTGTATGGTAGTGTGTAGCACCCAAACAAAAAAGGCACTTCTCGCTTCTATCTTATGGGAAATCTGCCTCCCACACACACATTTTCCTCTCCTAGATGACATGAAAACAAACTAAATGGAGGAAAAAAAAAAAAGGAGGAACACCAATGGGGCACTTATTTTTAGAAGGCGCAGTAGATGAACCAACTCAGTGAATGGCATACAGACAGAATTCAGAGGTAGCATTCGGACTGATGCCAAAGAAGTTCTGAGGATTAGGTATTTGTATGCCTCATATGTACCTTATACCTTGCTTGCAAAACATACGTCTAATGTACAACTTCTGGAAAGTGTAAAGGCTTTGGTATACCAGACAGATGTTTGGCTATTCTTGGCAGGATATCTCACCAAGGTAAAGAATACTGCTACAGTGATAAGGAAGGACATCTTGAGTTCACTTAGTAGCCCAGGTGCTTGATAGTGCAGCCTGGGAGAATACCTATCCTATGGGTAGGGCAGGTGTTTAGGTACACATCCATAGTTGATCCCTGGTGGAAGCCAGGGTAATGAGGAGAATATTGTTTGCTAAAGTTGAGTCACATGAGGAGGTGTGAATGATATGCAGCAATTCTGTTGTACACAATCCCCTGAATAGCACAAGTTCATATTGGCAGAATAATCTTTAAGCACAGAAGCTCCTTTGGCAGCAATATGACACTGCCCCAGGATGTGTCAATGTTTCCATGGATTCAGAACATAGGCTGAAGCTAGTTCAGGGGTGATAAGGCAGGTATGGTAGATCCAAGTGGATGAGAACAAACCTTGGGAGTAGCTGATGATCAGTTGCAGGCAAAAAAAACAAAAAAACAAAACCATAAAATCCTATCAGAGTTTTGGTAGCACATTTTTAGTATAACACCAACAAAGAACCTTCACCCTAAACTATCCTTAACAAAAAAAGTCTTATTATGGATGCACAGCTAATATTCTCGTAGGTTTACGAATTCCTCAGTTTTTAATAGTTAAATACTCAAGAACACTTGCTTTTTATTTAACTATCTTACATACTCAGCCACATGTTTGTTGGGACCTAGTACAATTCAGTAGTGTATAAAGTTCCCTTATTTGTCACAGCTTTCCACACACCCCACACTTTGCTTTTGCTCTTACTTTGGAACAAGCAGAGCTGACACTGAATTCTTAACATTTTCTACTAAAACAACGTATTTTAAAAGAAATGCAGTTCTCTTCAAAAATCACTGGCCAGTGATTTTTTCACATTTTAAACTAAGGACAAGTCATAGGCATTTGTGGTTCATGTAGGCAGTATGTTTTTATTGTTGCAGTACCATACTCTAAACTTCGTTATCAGCTTAAGATTTCACCCTGCATACTATAAAGGTATTCAGCCTTTTCACTCAAGTTAATTTTATTTCATTGGAAAAAAGGCTTCCACTTAATTGTATACCCTTTCTTCCAATAAATAGTTCATTTACATGCCACATTTCCCCAGTAGAATTTCATTGTTAAGCCACAGGGCAAGCAGCAAAATGTAGCACTCTTACTTAGCTTACTTCTGTCCATCAGTACTTTTGAAGTGTTTCAGAAAAATAGTAACATCAAATGTTTAGCCTCATTAGCAATTCGCACATTGCTTAGGCTGTGTCTAAGAAAGATAAAGTATACAAATAATTTTCATGTGCACACATTTCAAAAATTTTCTGACATCTCTCAGAAAGCCAGTGCAACACTTCCTCAGTACACCCCCGGTCAACACACTTCAGAATTACCAGACTTATCATCTCAGAAAGTTGAAATGGGAACATCCCATGTAGAATAATGTTCCAGAAGAAGAGTGAGGTTTAAGGGAAGGCACGAACTGAGCAATTTATAAATGTTGGCATGATATATATATATATATATATATATATATATATATATATATATATAGTTAATCACTGTATATTAATCAGATCAGACAATAGTAGCAGAAGTAGTAAACAAACTCGTCTTCAGTAAAAAAAAATATATATATATATATAGACCCCTAACCGGGAAAAAGCCGAAAGAAGAAGAAGAATATATATATATATATATATATATATATATATATATATATATATATATATATATATATATATACATATATATAGATATATATATATATATATATATATATATATACATATATATATATATGGTTTATATACGTTTGTGCGAAGGATATTCTGTCGGCTGCAATGTGCCGAAAATCAGAATACCGAGCGCACAAACATTTGTGAACCAGATAGTGGACTGCACTTATGCGAATGCACTACTGCATTCGCATAAGTATAAGTCGGCTATCTGCATGGAGATTGTGGTACAGTGGGGAGTGGAAATTCATCCACATCCCCACTGCAGTGCGATTTCAGAGTTAGAATATATAAGTAGGGGGGGTATGAGGGTAGCAGCCCTCCACATGGAGGGTGCAGGGGGGGGCTTGCCCCCCTGCAAAAACATGATTTGTCGTATAAGTCTGATTTACATCAGCTCCTATACAGCTTTCATATGGTGGCTTCAACAACAATGTCGAGTCATATGCATCGAGCACTGGGTTCGACATTGTCACCATTTGTTTTTTTTTCCATTTCAGTATTACTATTCATTTTTCCGAACGGAAAATATTTTTCCGTTCGAAGAAACAATAGTAAACATATATGTATATATATATATATATATATATATATATATATATATATAATATGCAATATTGTACAGAATTACTAAGTATTCAAAAGTAATCCAAGCAAGACAGGCAGTCTATTTCCAGTCAAAAATCCTTTATTAAGTACACAGACAAGCGATCCAAGTAAAACAAAATTAACAGAGAAATAGTTTCCTCACAAGCTTTCTAAATTATACTTTCTTTCAGGCAAGGGAGTGGTTTATTGTGCTGTAAAACAGTGTTATTGGTACACGTTAAATTCACATCCCTTCCCCCCATCAGTGTGACATTTGAGCGGGTCCTGCCCTACTTAATAGCTGTCATAATAATATAATCCTTTTGAACTTTAAATACAATTTATAATGATGTGGTAACTCTTATTTAACCAGATTATTAAGTCTGTGATTTTATCCAAGACAATATACTACATGACTGGAAATATATCAACCTTAGTCCATTTGGCAATCAAAAAAATATATAAATATGTACATATACACTTTGCATGTAAAAAATCAATTGTAAAAATCATATTCTATTTTCATAACCTATTGTTAACAAAGATTGCTTTCGTCCTTCTAGACTTCTTCAGGTCTGTGTACAAGAACCCTAAAAATTATCTATAAAAATATTATTGTTTAATTAGTAAGTATTGTTATTACACATCATTTTGAATAAAGTGGAAAAACGAGAACAAGAAAAAGAAAACACAATAAGAAAAAATGTATGATGATGGAAACAAAATATATACTTAAATTAAAACTGATTTAACATGGTATTTAAAACCAACTGGTAGAATAAAATAAAATAAAATTAGTCATATAAACAATGTGGCAATTTTCTAAGTTCCAATACACTTTTAATTGAACAGTAGTAGTTTAGTCCAGGCTTCCTAAAAGACTTCAGCATTAATTGCCACATGAGTTCTTGTTTTTCCAGAATATTCGGGATGTCTCCTTCAAGATAACCCATGTCTATGCGATCCAGGATCTGGAACTTAAAACCTGTGTGCCTTTTATGAAGAGAAAGGTGTTTGACTAGTGTATTATTTTTACATCCAGAGCGGATTTCTGACAGATGACATGAAATCCTACGCTTAAGTTTATTTAAAGTCTTGTCCACATAGAATGCATCACATTCTTTGCACTGTGCCCTGTAAATTACTTTTGTAATGTTACAGTCACCCCTACACTGGTCTTAGTTTTTATTTCCCTTATTTAAAAAAATCATTATCACCTTGCTGTATAAATGTACAATTAGCTTCACATCTTTTAGTGTTTCTCACATATGGTCTAGTTTTAAATTCAACAAAACTTCTAATGTTCCTAGGCCTTCCTATAAACAAAGGATGGGGCTTCACCTAAGATGTTAATCAGAAAAGGGTTTCCTGTGACAATGGCCCAGTTTTCTTCAATAACATTTTTGATACTGTGATAACCTAAAGTGTATGTCAGAATGCAGCTATTTTTGCATTTGTTTTTCTCTGTGGAATTTCTTAACATTCTCCTGCAGGGGAGGTTGAGTGAAAGTGTTTCAGTCTTTTTCAGTTCTATAATGGGTTCCAGGATGTTTTTTAACATCTGACTTTCATAGCCTCTCACTAGAAAATCATTCTCTAAGCTGTTCAGGTTCCTCAAAAATGCTTCCATCTCTGTGGTAATTCTAGCTAATCTATAGCCCTGGGACTTCACTACATTATACTTGGTTTTTGTAGGATGTAGACTTTTACTGTGGAGTAATAAGTTAATCCTTGTTGGTTTTCTGAATAGATCAGTGGTGATTCTGTTATTGTTAGTGTCTTTGGAAATCTGCACATCTAAGAAAGTGGTTGAAGTCTAGCTATGGGAAGAGGTAAACTACAGGAAGGAGATTGTTTGATTGAGGTAAGTGATAAAATCTCCAAGCTGCAAGGTGTCACCTTTCCACACAATAAAGATGTCATCAATAAAACATAAATAGCATGTGATATGCTCCATATAGTCTGTGTTAACACACAGTCCTCCTCCCACTTGCCCAGGGCTATGTTAGCCATGCTGGGAGCCATGGCAGCCCCCATTGCTATACCAGTTTTTCGTTTGTAGTGTTTGCCATCGAAAGTAAAGAAAATGAAGTCCAGTACAAGATTAATGAGCTTGCTTAACTTTTGCAGTTGTGCCTGTGTACCCTGATTATGTTTCTTAAAAGACTCCATAGCTGCTGTTATACAGTAATTGTGAGGGAGCACTGTGTACAAGGATTCCACATCAATAGTTAATAAAATACTGTCAGCTTCCACTGTAATGTTTTTTATTTTCCTCAAAAAATCCATTGAATCTCTCATGTATGACTTGTTCTTTTCTGTTAAAGGTTTCAGCAAGTAATCAAGGTAAATGGCTGTGCCTTCAGTAAGGGGACCTCCACTTGCTACCACCGGTCTATAAGGTGGGTCTTCTCTGTTCTTGTGTGGCTTTGGTATTCCAAAAAAGTAAAATAAACGTGGGCATGGGATCCATAAATAATTATAAAGATTTTCAGTAATAGGTTTTTATTTCCATAATGTGGTGAGATTAGTGTTCCATAAATCATATGCTCTTTTTATGTCATCCATGGTAAATAACTCATAAAATTATTTTATTAACCATTGATGTGGAATCCTTGTACACACTGCTCCCTCACAATTACTCTATAACAGCAGCTATGGAGTATTTTAAGAAACATAATCAATGCACACAGGCACAACTGCAAAAGTTAAGCAAGCTCGTTAATCTTGTACTGGACTTCAATTTCTTTACTTTCAATGGCAAACACTACAAACAAAAAACTAGTATAGTAATTGGAGCTGCCATGGCTCCCAGCATAGCTAACATAGCCCTGGGCAAGTGGGAGGAGGACTTTGAGTTAAACAACACAGGCTACATGGAGCATATCACATGCTATTTATGTTTTATTGATGACATTTTTATTGAAGACATCTTTATTGTGTGGGAAGGTGACATCTTGCAGCTTGGAGATTTTATCACTTACCTCAATCAAACAACCCCCTTCCTGACGTTTACCTCTTGCCATAGCTATACTACAACCACTTTCTTAGATATGCATATTTCCAAGAACACCACTTATTACTCCACAGTAAAAGTCTACATTCTACAAAAAACAAGTATAATGTAGTGAAGTCCCAGGGCTATAGATTATCTAGAACTAAAACAGAGATGGAACCATTTTTGAGAAACCTGAACAACTTAGGGAATGAGTTTCTAGTGAGAGGCTATGAAAGTCAGATGTCAAAAATCATCCTGGAACCCATTATAAAACTGAAAAGGACTAAAGCACCTTCACTCAACCTCCCCAGTAGGAGAATGTCAAGAAATTCCACAGAGAATAACAAATGCAAAAATAGATGCATCCTGACATACACTTTAGATTATCACAGTATCAAAAATGTTATTGAAGAAAACTGGGCCATTGTCACAGGAAACCCTTTTCTGATTAACATCTAAGGTGAAGCCCCATCCTATGTTTATAGGAAGGCCAGGGACATTAGAGGTTTTGTTGAATTTAAATCTAGACCATATGAGAGAAACACTAAAAGATGTGAAGCTAATTGTACATTTTGTATAGTTATACAGCAAGGTGACAGTTTTTATTGCCCTTATTTTAAAAAATCATTAAGACCAGTGCATGGGGTGACTGTAACACTGCAAAAGTAATTTACAGGGCACAGTGCAATGAATGTGATGCATTCTATGTGGACAAGACTGTAAATAAACTTAAGCGTAGGATTTCATGTCATCCGTTAGAAATCCACTCGATGTAAAAATAATGCACTAGCCAAACACCTTTCTCTTCATAAAAGATACACAAGTTTTAAGTTCCAGATCCTGGATTGCATAGACATGGGTGATCTTGAAGGAGACATCCTGAATATTCTGGAGAAACATGAACTCATGTGACAATTAAAGCTGAACTATTTTAGGAAGCCTGATCTAAACTACTACTGTTCAATTAAAAGTGTACTGGAACTTAGAAAATTGCCACATTGTTTGTTTACATAACTAATTTTATTTTTTTATTTTATTTTAGTCTATCAGTTGGTTTTAAAATGACATGTTAAATCAGTTTTAATTTAGGTGTATATTTTGTTTCCATCATCATATATTTTTTTCTTTTTCTCTTTTTCCACTTTATTCAAAATGATGTGTAATAACAATACTTACTAATTATACAATATTTTTATAGATAGTTTTTAGGGTTCTTGTAGACAGACCTGAAGAAGTCTAGAAGGACGAAAGCGATCTTTGTTAACAATAGGTTATGAAAATAGATTATGATTTTTACAATTTATTTTTTACATTCAAAGTGTATATGTATATATTTATATACATTTTTTGATAGCCAAATGGACTAAGGTTGCTATATTTCCAGCCATGTAGTATATTGTCTTGGAAAAAATCACAGACTTAATAACCTGGTTAAATAAGAGGTACCACATCATTATAAATTTTATTTAAAGTACATAAGGGTTATATTATTATGACAGCTACTATGCAGGGCAGGACCAGCTCGAATGTCACACTGATGGGGGAAGGGATGTGAATTTAACATGTGTACCAATATCACTTTGTTTCACAGCACAATAAACCATTCCCTTGCCTGTCAGAAAGTGTGTGTATGTATATATATATATATATATATATATATATATATATATATATATATATATATATATATTTAGAAAGCTTGTGAGGAAACTATTACTCTGTTAATTTTGTTTTACTTGGATCGCTTGTCTGTGTACTTAATAAAGGATTTTCGACTGGAAACAGACTGCCTGCCTTGCTTGGATTACTTTCGAATGCTTAGCAGTTCTGTACAATATTTCATATTTTATATATATATATATATATATATATATATATATATATATATATATTTTTTTTTTACTTAAGATGAGTTTAAGTTTGCTACTTCTACTACTATTGTCTGATCTGATTAATATACAGTGATTAACTAGAGATATATGGACTGAAAATCTTCCACAAAGAGAAGTTTCTTACCCTGTTGTGTTTTTGGACCCACTATACTTGTTTAGTGGGTTGTTTGAGACTTCAGGGATACCACGGAGATTACTTATCATTTTTAAAAAGAAAACCTACCTACACTGCTGAGCATAATGAAAAATGTTATCATGGTTTGTTTTCTTGTCTTTATGTGTATGTACCCATGACATTGCTGAACATGTGACTGAATAACAACGTTTACACAAATATTTTTTTCGACCACATTCCTAGGTGTCTTATGCTGTTATGATACAACAGAAAAAAGGGAAGCTCTGTACCAAGTTGTATGTTTGTTCATTACTATAGTCTTTGGGTTTCTTTCATTTATTTTACATCCTGCTATATTACTAAAATATTTCCGTTTATCAAATACATTTTATATCATGTCCTGGATTAGTAACATAATATTATGTTACTGCAAAAAGGGTTTTTTTCATTAGTATTTCTGTATTTATGTCCAATTACATTTAACTCCCTCTAATGATTCTAAATGCAGAGTAAAGAGTAATGGTGACAGTGGATACCTCTTGTAAGGCTAAACACTTTTAGACAGCTCACTGCCACAATTCACTCTTACTTGAATTAACATGATCTATGTTTGTGGAAACCCTAAACCATTCCAGATGATCTCTTTATAAAGTCTCAGTTCATGCTATCAAATGCTTTTTCAGCATCCAAATCTGTTAACATTAATACATCATCACCCAATGTATCCTTGTCAACAAGTTTTGTTGATATTGACAAATGTTTGACTACCTTTAACCTACTTTGATACAGGTATATTATTCTTGGCAATACTTTGCAATTCTTTTTGCCCAAATCATTACACTCTGAAGTCATGTTTCAATACCTGGATCAAGGGGATCTCTTTTCCTCGTGTGATATAACTACTACTACTACTGTTTGTTTTCAACTCAAGAGCACATCCTCACCGAGAAAAATATTGCTAAAATGTACAAGCCAGACTTGTATCACCTCCTTTTCCTTCATTTTCTACACGTCTATTGGAATTCCATTATTACCAGGTTTTTCCCACTGCTTCGCTAATTTCAATTTCCTTTATTTTTTATAGTAATATCCCTCTCTCAACTTCTTTTAATTGAGGAAGTTGTAATTGTCTCAAATATATTACAATTTGTTATGCATTACTATTGACATCTACATCTTGTTCATACAATGGGGTTCATATTACATTATCAAAAGATAACGTAATCGAATGCTCAAAACATTCAAACAACTGCATATCAAAGCTTTTATCCCCCCCACTAAATATATATTCCAACTCCGAGATCGCACTACAGTGAGGAAAGGGCAAATATCCCAGTCTTCACTGTACTGCGATCCCACAATACGATCTTCGAAATGCGGTTGTTTCGAAGTTCTGAGCATTTGATTACATTATCTTTCGATAACGTAATAGGAACCCCATACTCTCTACTGTAATAATGCATCATTCCCTCCATAATTTTTTATGGGTCTACTTCTACCCCATCATTCTCACAGTTCCATATTTTAGTTATCCTTTTAACCTATTGTTGAGCCAACAATTTGGGTGCCTGGAGTTATTGTCAAAAATTAGTTGCTTTAATACTACTGCTCTAAATTTGTTCATATTCTCTGAATACTCTTGCACAGATATTTTAGCTTCTTTCAAGTTGCTGTTTAACCTCATGTTCTACTTATTCTTTTTTGCATCTGTAAATCCTTTACTTTTTAAACACTCTGGATACCCACTGTGACTGTTATTCTGTATCTCATTTGGCTCAGTCTGATCTCTATTCTAATCTTGCTTACAATTATCCTGATCTTTTGCAAGTGGTTGACTGCTTATATTCAAATCTAATAACATTTCAGTTAAGGTTTGATCTATCCAATCATTAAACAGCTTCCTTTTAAGAATAAATATTGGAAAACACCACTGTTTATCATAATATAATTTTATTTGTTTACAAAGGATAATTTTGTGTAGGTGTATGGTCTGACATTATCATCAATGATGTGTATTTATTGCCTGGGTCATGTTACAATATTCTTTCAGTAAGTAACATATACCTAATCCTGCCCATGAACTATATTTCACTAAACATGTGTATACAGTATTCAACTTTACTCTTTTTTTCCATTATATCAATAATCCCAAATATATGTAATTTTCTGCCCTCAGTCAGTATTCTGTAGTATCTTGGCCCTCAAGAGAAGTTTTTCTCATTTCCAATAGTGTTTCAGTCTCCTGATGCCACCATACATCCTTGATGAAAGGCTATTTCATCTCTTATAATATTCTTTAAATCTCTTCTATTGGCTTTTAGTAGAATATATACTGCAAGCAATGTAATTCCTACACCTTGACATACCTCTCACCACTATGAATCTTTCCTGTCTGTTTTTCATTTGTTCCTCAATCTTTATTCCTATACTCTTTTAAGACCATTTTTTTCCACTCTCCTTCATTCCAGCAAGGAAACCATCCTTTCCAGTTTATTTACAAAAGTTTCATATTGTCTGATTCAGGTATGCTTCCTGTAACATTACTACTGCATTACTATTATAAATACAAGGCAGTACCACCTTTGGTATTTTTAACAAACCCATTTATATTCCAAACCAGTAACTCAATTTGTGCCATAATAAAGATTACATAGTATTTCTGCTTAACTTGTATTCTTGTTACAAACTATTCATAGTCTAAAACTGATCACTTTTTGTGCCACCTTACATATTTTTCTGTAACATAGCATTTTCTGAACTTGATCTCTTACAAAACATACACTTCTCTTACCTAAGAAATAAACACATTAACTATATACATATTTTTACATTACGCTGACCTTCTGTACAAATAGCAGTATAAAGTTCCATCCAATGTTGTCATTCACATTCTGTGGTTAGGAAAACAGCAACTGTAAATCACAGATCTGTTTATCTCCATTGTCTGCACTACTTTATTTCTGAACATGTCCCTCTATCCTTATGTTGCTAGTTAGCCACTACATATTTCAGATGATATAGCTATTTTTAAATGTCAAGTTTTGCTTTACAGAGTGACTCCACCTTCTTGCAATCTTACAAAGCTTATCAAAGGCGGTGGATTGGATTCAAAAGCACCAGTGACATGCCACTCTGTACAGACTGAGGACCCTGACTCTCAGTCCCAATAAGAAATGTGACAAGAAAAAAAATGAAGCATTTATTTTCTCAGCGGTAAATACTCATATCAGTGTTTTTACCAAACAACTTCTTGCATTAAACCAACTTTCCTCAGTATTTCCAGGTTAATCTTGCTATGTAGCCCATTTTAAGTCAATATACTTCTCATTTTTTCATGCATTACCAGACTTAACATTGTAAAATACTATTGCTTGGTTTCCATCTCATAATATGTTTATTTTTGTTTTAAACGGGATCTTTCATCAGCATATGATGACAAGATGAAATGAAGCAGTTAATTTCTCACTGGTGGCTACTTATCTTAATGTTTTTATATCATTTAATATAACTGTATCTTTATTAATTTACCAGTTATTTACTTCTCTTCACCTTCAAAACATACTCCCCCGGATTCACTAATCCTCCGTGTAAGACTTAATAAGTCTTACTCGGAGGCTGCAGTTGAACGGTTTGATGTCAGCATGCCATGAATATTCATGAGGGCACGCTGATTCAACCATAACTCTTACACGGACTGAGTAGGAAAGCAGGGGGCGTGTCCGACTGCCGAGCAGTCTAAATATGCACGCCCCTGCAAGGTTTTAAAAAGCATAATGTCAACACACAAGAGCGAGTTCGCTCAAATGTACTTGCACCCAACACCACACTCCCTGACACTGTAAACCCCATCACACTTATATAAAGTAAATAATTATATATATATTTTTAAACCCACGATATAGCTGCCCGTATTTGCATGTGTGCGCGCGGGTGTGCCCATTGCTTAGCTAGAGTTAGCAATTCTGACATGGAAGAGCATAAGAAAGAATGTTTATGCAAATTACACCAAATTGCAATAGCGTAATGGTAGAGCGTATGCACAAAGAGAAGGCATTCACGGTTCGAGTCCCACCACTCCCCTTCTTATTTATGTTTTAAATCAGTATTTGAAATAATACCAGACATATATGATTACATTTTATTAAAAGCAGTGACATGGCCAATGTATCAGTGAACAAAATATATATTTTTAAAGGACCCAGATATATAATAGCCTGGTGTTAAGCAACGCTTTACACAGCTAAACACAGGTGCCCATAGTTTAATAGCGCTTTACCCAGCTAAACAGTGGTGCCCATAGTTTAATAGCACTTTACCCAGCTAAACAGAGGTGCCCATAGTTTAATAGCACTTTACCCAGCTAAAGAGTTGCCCATAGTTTAATAGCACTTTTCCCAGTGCAATAGAGTTGCCCAAAGTTTAAAAGAGCTTTACCCAGCGCAATGTGTTTGCGAGGACGTGTGCGCTGTGCCAACCAGGGCACAGTGGAGCAACGTAGAGCTAAGTTGCTTAAATGCAGCCACACCCCCTAGCCTGTCTAGACAGTATTAAAATAAAAGAATGACCAGGTTCGAACCCAGGACCCGGTGCATCATAATCAAAGTACAGTACCACTAAGCCATGACAACGTAGGGGAAGCAGCCACTTTAACATTCATAAACTTATGAATGGCAGTTTAAGCATTACTAAGCAGGTCTGCAGTCAGCCGAGAATTTTACAAAATGGCCAATCACAAAAAAGTGCGGGAAATGCGGCATATTTAAGCCCCATAGGCGGGAATACTCGCCATAACTGATTGTAGCTCACATTTGCAGTCAGAATGGCAGGTGCAGGAGAGAGTTCACGCTTCCGAGCGCAACGTTGGGGCATCGAGGAGTCCAAATACATGGCTTGGCTCCTTGTCCACCATCACGAGTCAAGACTCCTGCAGGGCCAGTTCCAAGGGACGGAGTACAAGGCAGAGGCTTGGAACCAGTTAGCTCATGACCTCACCAGTGCCACAGGCGTTCCTCGGACTGATGAGCAGGTCCATCACCACCATGCAGACCTGAAGAGATAAAAGCAGGACTGCCTGAACCAGTGGATACAGGAGGCCCGTGGGATGCAGAATGCCCCACAACTGAGTATGTAGTCATGGAATGCAGTATGTAAGAATTGATAATGGAGTATGTATAATGGATAGGTATGTCTCAATATCCCTTCATTTACTTTACAGCTGCAGGTGACCATGCTACGAATCAGCAAGCCTATGCTGATAGGCTGCGCCACCAGGCAGGTTAGTGATTATTCTGCATGTATGTATTGTTATATAAAATATGGGAGAGAGCATGAAAGAAAGTGTTGTAGTCCAATAAAACAGCCATAGAATTGCCTGAATAAGTCCTCTGCATGTACTGTCAGATAAAAACATCAGAGAGGCACAAAAAGAGTGCAGTAACCATTAAGAAAGGTAACATATGTCTGGAATATCATCTCTGCAGGCAATGTCATATAACATAAGTGAGTGAGCCTGAAAAAAGATTGTTCCAACCTATTAATAAAGGTATAATATGTCTTGAACATGTCTGCCATAAACACAGTTAAAACAAATAAAGGAGTGAGTCTGTGGAAAAGTGTGCAATGTCATTAATAAAGGTCTAAAACTCAGAGTGTGTCTGTGTCACAGATTCTGAAATGTTGTTGTACCCTTGCATTATACAAACAGAGTTATGCAGTCCCATATAAAATGGGTGATGGAAGTGCTAGTAGCTGTGAAACATATATACAGTCCACAATAGTCAGTTACTGGCTGGCATGAATAAGTAAACCTGGCACACGTGTAGCATGTAATTATTCACCAGAAATGTGAGTGTGTGTCAAGAAATGCAGGGTTCTGTACAAATTGAAGTGTAAATGTCATGTGAAAACATCCCAGATACGTAGATAAAGAAATATAAATGCAAACAAGAAATATGTAGCAGTAACATCTGCATCCTGAACAGTTAGCATGTCAGATATAGGTCAGGCATATATTGAACTAGCCAAACCCATGACACAACCTAATGTATGGTGGCAAGTGTAATAATACAGGTAGGGGATATACACTTGCAGTCACTGGGAATGTAGTGTAGACTAAAAGGTCATTATAAGATGTTAACCAAGGTTTTTTCTACACCCTACCGTATGTGCATAAACCATGCAATTCCACACCTCAGTGGGTATGTGTAATCTTAAATATTTGTTAGGACATATGTCCTATTGTTTTATAAATATTTGCATTGATGTTGATGCATGTGCCCTGTTCAAACACCACATTCATGGTGGCCTGTTGCTACCAAACATCCCTGCATGCTGTTGGAATATCCACTGTCGTTCAATATATGCATGTGTTATGCTTGCTGTTCAACTGTTGGAACCTTGGTGTGTTGGGTTAATGGGAATATTACTGCATGCTGTTACAACTAATCTGGAATGCTGTTGTTTATGTTGTAATTAAACACACCTAATCACAGAACATATGGGAAGGCCGGTCCCAGCGGACCCACCTGTCCCTCCTCAGTTGGCGAGTGCACCTGGCACCAGCGGCTCTGGTGCTCAGCCCGGGCTCCCCTCCTTCGTTGGTCTTGTGCCACCTTCGGGTGGAAGCACTGCAGGGGATGGGGCTCATCCCCCCATACAAGCGTGGGTGGAGGAGGGCCACCTGTCACCCTTGCTAGGGTCCGGGCTGTGGTGCGTAGGAAGATCCAGCGTTCAGTCGCTGATCCCCTATGCCAGCTCGAGGCGAGAGTGGTGTGTCTCTCGGGTGAGCCTGCCCGTCCTACACAGCCCTCAGCACAGCCACCCTCGGGGCTGTGAAGGTGCAGTGGTGACTGCTCATGGGTGGGGATCTCAGTTCAGTGTTATCATCTGTGGGCTCATGGGCTTGCGATTTCCAAACATCCTTCCCCGTCAATTGTGTTCACCCACCCCATGTGTCAAACTCCACCCCTGTATGCGTCTTGTTTGTCTTGTCTGTTTACCTCCCCAACCTACCTCCCCAAATATACCTACTTCCTCTACCTCACATTCCACTCTCACCTGAAAAAATAAAAAATAAAAAAAAGGGCAATCTGTTCCCACAAAAAAATTACGCCCCATACATAGCTGCCCAATTCACACACATGTCTGCTGGACATGTAAACTGATAATTCTAATTGGCAGTACAACATATTTTGTTGTCCTCACCCCTCTCTCAGGGGTGGAAGGTTTCAAATTTCACACCAAATTTCAAACAAATGCACAGTTGTTGCTGGTAAAGAAATGGGCAGCTATGGACCTTCCCTACACCCATCCTGAGCATCCTGAGCTGGTTTCCCTACTGTCTTTCCCTCTTTGTGTCCCCTTTTTCACCACTTTCCTATCTCCCCATTTTCTTTTCTTTAAAAGAAATTAGCGCGGGGATTAGCGGGAGTAAGCACTTTTAACCAATAGCTAGCGGGGGTGCGCGAGTGTGAGCTTGTGTGCGCTTAGCTAAGCATTGCTAAGCATCATGCAAACCCACTTACAACTGCTTAAAAGTGCCTTAGTCACTCTGTATGACAAGGCCCTTGTACTGCTCAGCAGCAAAATAAAAAACCTTGTCAGTCTCGAACCCGGGACCTTGGACTCACCAGTCTGCATGAAGTACCACTACACCACAGCAGATATACAATAATTTAGTGCTGAAAGCAATATATCATGCATTACCATGAGTGAATGTAAATGGAAAATAGGAATGGCATAACACAAATCTTGTCCTGTGGGCCTTAACCAGCAGGTGTTGTGGAATTGCATGACATGACTGTGAAAAGAGAATCAGCCATGCTAGTAGGGAATAATGTTACAGTAGCACCTTACAAACCCCACACAGTATCAGAGCAGGATAAACACTGGCATATTTGCATAGGTCACAGGCCAGACCTCCCAACAGTGACTGATCTACAGTGATGACCCTGATTTGTAAACAAATGTTAGCTGTACCCCTCTGACTCCCTGTGAAATGTACTAACAGTAGGTAGAAAGGTGGGGAATCTCACTTAATGACAAATGTCAATAAGTGAGAGTAGACACTGTTTGCACGTCAGAAAAGGTGTAGTGATACATATGTTCTGAATCCCCCAAAGTCTGAACTGCAAACTGTCTGAAATATATCACAGGTGTATCCCAGTTATATGTACCTTTCCCTGAGGCTGTTCAAATATATACCTGAGTGTATCTGAGGCCTGGAAGAGTCAAACACACAGGCATATCAGTTTGTCTGCTGTTACACACACTGCAAATAGCTGTAGAATGAAACCCACAAGCATGCCCTTATGTAGCAGTACAACACAGAAATATCAAAGGATGCAGCCATGTACTGCTAGCAACCACCTGTGACAATGCCATTGTTCAGGTGCTGAAAAGACTGCTGTGGTGCACAGTCAAAGAATACTAGGCTGACCTCTGTCGACCATCTGGCTATATCCACAAGTGGGAGCTACTCAGACAGACTACTAGCCTTTATACAATTATAGGTACACAGCAAATCTGCATGTTCAGTAAGATAAACATCACACAATAATAAATAATGCACTCTGCACTTCTGCACCCCTACCCATAGGTACTATATACCCATGTAGTCAGGCACAACCAAGGGTGTAGGTAAGCATACACAGTAGTGAAATATGTCCAGTTGTCCTGAGCAGACTGTGCTAATGTCAACATAAACAAACCACAAACTGTTCAGAAGTGAGTAACGTACTAATGACAGTGTAGCAGTTCACAAACAGTGCATGTGCCTGATATTCATAATTGGTAGTACAACATACTTAGTTGTCCTCATCCCTTTCTCAGGGGTGGAAGGTTTCAAATATCCCTCCTAATGTATTGCATATGCACAGCTGTTGCTGGTAAAGAAATGGGCAGCTATGGACCCTCTCCACACCTATCCTGTACATCCCGAGCTGGTTTCCCTACTGTCTTCCCCTCTTTGTGCACCCTTTATCACCACATTCCTATCTCCCCATTTACTTTTCTGTCAAAGAAATGAGCGCAGGGGTTAGCGGGAGTGAGCACTTGTAAACAGTAGTAAGCGGGTTTGCACCAGTGTGCGCATGTGTGCACTTAGCTTAACATTGCTATGATATGGTAAACTAAGCCAAGCTTGGCTTAGTATTGCTAAAATAAAATAAGCTAAGCTAAGCTTAGCTTAGCATTGCTAAGCATCATGCAAACCCACTTACAACTGCTTAAAAGTGTCTTAGTCACTCTGTATGACAAGGCCCTTGTACTGCTCAGCAGCAAAATAAAAAACCTTGTCAGTCTCGAACCCGGGACCTTGGACTCACCAGTCTGAATGAAGTACCACTACACCACAGCAGATATACAATAACTTGGTGTTGAAAGAAATATAACATCCATTACAATGAGTGAATGTAAAGGGAAAATAGGAAAGCCATAGGAATACATTGCAATAACTACTGTTGTATGCCAGTTAATTCTCTAATTCGAAAATAAAAGTACATACTCCCATGTATCCAGTGTTAGCATTAGGAGGTGTGAGTAAACCTACACACTGAGAAGAGTGTACTGGAAGAAGCAACAGTCAGGTTTCAGTACAACATGCATTTCACTGGCTACAACCCAGCTTCAGATATGAGACATATACCAACCTTCTGACTGAGACAACAGTGTCCACAGCAAACAAGCATGGTCCCCACCTTGCAAAACTGAAAGGGCTATGCCTACCTAACCTATCATTTTATAGCAGTGTCCTGAAATCACAGTGAGAACTGCAATTACCACACAGCAGGCTGCATGCAATTACTAAATGGTGGGCACCAATTGGTGCAGAGGCCATCACATGCACATGTGCAGATACCTAGAAAAGCAGCCTGTAGCTGCTGTCCACACATGCAATAATATCATTGCAACAACTGGGAGAGAGAGCACGAGCGAGAGAGACAGACAGACACAAACAGGCAGAAGGAGACAGACGCTGAAAACAAGCAGCAACACACAGAGGAAACAAAACCAAAAAAAAAAATAAAAAAACACCTACAACAGACAGAGGTGAGGAATACAAAGGTAAGGTATGCAACAGATATGTATTTGCTGACATCCGAAAGATGTCTGAAGGGTACTCTACATACTGTAAATCATCCATATGTGGCAGCAGTCCGTATCTATATGTACATGCACATTTGCATAGGGCAAGGGACATACTGCAACTGTTAGTGAAGGCTAGACATAAGTATGTTGTTGAAGGCTGCTATGTGCACATATGTATGTAGGTTGTAGTGTGTGGCATTGCAGAAAGCAAGCAGTGCCGGTATATGTCATCTGGTGTTAAACGCTGTGGGACTGAGCTACAGGCAGTGAGGCCTGCAACAGCTATACGGCCTGAGGACAGCAGAATGCATTCCGCACAACATTGTGCAATAGTAAAACATAACCGTATGTCTCACAACTGTTGCATAATTGACATCCCCACCATGAAAGGTGGGCAGTATATGTGCAGCTATATGTACAGCAATGGATGTTTACATGTATGTGTATATATATATATATATATATATATATATATATATATATATATATATATATATATATATGGATATATATATGGATATATTTAGATATATATGGATAAATATAGATATATATCAATGTACATGGATATATATACATAGATATATATGGATATATGTAGATATATATAGATATGTATGGATATGTATAGATGTGTATAGATACTGATAGATACGGATATATATATATGTGTGTGTGTGTGTGTGTATATATATATATATATATATATATATATATATATATATATATATATATATATATATATATATATATATAAGAGAGAGAGTGAGGGAGACACGGGGTCATATGTACTGCAACAGGTGCCTGTTGTCCAAGGCATGGACTGAACACCAGTGTTGATACTGCAGTGCCATACCCCATTCCAAAACAGCTTACGCAGTAACTGCCACATAAGTGGTATCCTGACTAACACTGATGGTGTCAGAAGGGTACACGGGACACAGGTGGACAGTAGGCTCCCCTTTGATAATCACAGTGCCACAGTAGTAATATAATCTGTCTACGTGGTACGTGTCATCACAAAAGGTGCGTCATCTAGGAAAATATAGGTCGGTGTTCCCCTCTACTCATCACAATGCCCCATGTGGTATGTACCTCACATGACAAACTACAGCAAGTGGAAAGGCCACAGACATACCTAACAAAGAGTAATACTGCCCTCAAACACATGCCCTATGCAAACTGACTCACAAACCACAGCTAGAGTGCGTTGCATACTGCCCACCCAGAGGTTACCACTGCCGGACATACAGAGGTATGTCACACCCATAGCAGTCGGCCAACCACCATGACAACACCTCACAATCCCTCCGGGCTACATGACCTAGGGCCCTAATCCTTGTCACCTCACAAAACAGCACATGCTGTAGGTACAGGTTCCTATCCACAAATATGCCATACTCTGGACTAAACCACCCAGCATGAACAAACAAGGCTCCTCATTAGCAGATGTCATACATACCCCTGATGATTGTTTTAGAGATAGGTAATATGCCCTGGGAGTCACCTCTGTGTATCCGGTTGACAGGAGGAAGTGAAATCACATTACATGTGTATCAAAGGCCAGGGTAGCATATGGCTAGGCTGCTCTAGGCCCTAGGGCCAATAGCGTATTACCTACCTAAGACACAATGCACACACACATGTACTCAGTGCAATACCTGCTATGTGAGGTGGAATGAGTGTGACAGTGACTGTGTGCAAGGTTTGTAAAGGTGTGATAGCTTAGTGTGAGGTTGTGTCTGTCATGGTAGTTTGTGTCCTAGGTGTGAGGCCGGAGAAAGATGTGTCAGTTATTGGGATGCAGACATAGTAGGATGGCATATGTTGTGACGTAGTTCCCTGTGTACGACTGTGGTGTCCCAATGTAGGCTGAAGCAATACATGTATGCTCAGTAAGTGGTACTGCTGGGGACTCCAGCTCACATATGAACTGTTGTACTACCTGAAGCTGTAGGCCTAAACAGCACAGTATGGTGTATGTTCACAGTCCCTGGTAACACTGTCTTGTGTGTTTCCTGTAGTCTGCACAGATTACATACCACAGGCATAGGTATCTGTAAGTAGGGGCACACAGTACTATAAGGTACACAGGTAATGCTCATCTGTGTTGGCATACATATGTGTGTCGTATGTATGTCTGATGTGTGTTTAATGATGCCTGTACCATGCCCGCAATGACGTGTGTTACAGGATATGTGTGTGTACCTAGCAACATGTATACTCTGTTTCAGCAGTATGCCAGCTATATTAACAACCGTGCACATATGTTAGGTAGGAGTATGGCATCAAAGACTAGGGTGGTTTACCGGTAATTCTGTAAATGTACATGACATTCATTGCATTGGATGACATATTTCTTCATGCATTAGCTTGATATATACCCCCGGGGCGAGGTTGTGCATTGTATCCCAAACAGTGTGCTGACTACTGGTGTATACTGGTGTGTTATATGGAGTATTGCAGACACTGTCAGCCAGTTGTAGGCTGAGCACTATGTGGTATTGAATGTGTGTATCCTGTGATAGACAGATGCTATATATGGCAGTTAAGTGATATCTGTACTTCATAATGTTAATTGTGCCACATGACATGCTCACACATATTGTTTAATTGTCTTCCAGGGTTATGGCTCATCAACGTAATCCACCGTATTCAGTTGCGGAGGAGCAGGAAATTCTGAACATCCTGGTGCAGCACTATAACCTGCTTTTTTCCAGGGCCAGCCAGCACCAGCATGACCGTACTGCACTGTGGCAAGACCTTGTTCACCGAGTAAATGACATAGGCATGCATAACTGGACATATGAGCAGGTATGCCATCACTGCTGTGATTTAATTAGATATGTCTGGCGGCATGCGTCTGATATCCATAGACAACAGCTTGCCACAGGTGGTGGGGCGGACATACATCCTCCCTCACCAGTGGAGGAGCTGTTCCTAAGCGTGGTGGCTCCTGGCCTACAGCAGCAACAACGTCACACATGTGTCATCATGGAGGCCAGAGCCACCCAGAAGGATGACATGATGGAGTGTGCAGGTAATATGCCCTAGCTGTAGACTACTGTTACCTGTATTGTTAGAATATGCATATGTGAGATGTGTACTGTGTGTTTAGCAGTTGCGCTGCCTAACGTGTGCAATACTGATATTTGGAATAGTATCCTTACACCTGTGACTGTTGTTCCACTGTCGTTTAGCACACTCACAGTAGCAATGCCACAGTTGTGGCCACTAACTGTGTCATATTCTTCTAGGTCCCTCTGGTGTGACAGCAGGGCAGACAACACATGCTGGTGAGTGTGTTAACACTTTAATATTGGTAATGAAATGTGCATGTCATAGGTGAGGTGTAGGCCATATATGAGAGAACACACTATACCGGGTACCACACAATAACGTCTTTATTTAAACAAAGTAAAAAAGAGAGGTGAGCGCTTTCGCAACCTTCGTTGCTTCATCAGACAAAGAATTAACTGTTCAACTGCTTGTTTTATATCACTCTCAGTCAAAAAATGTTTCCAATTAGTGACATCATACAACTTTTGAAAATTTAAAGGCATATATGACAAGAATATTGTGAAATACACATATGAATATAAAATATATATACAAAAATGTATAATTTAAAACAGTTAAATAATCTCATAAAAATGCATATATATAAAAAATGCATATAAATAAAAATGCATAGTATGTTCATATTTATGCATATCTAATTTAAAACAATTAAATAATCTCATAAAAATGCATATATATAATATATATATAAAAAATACTTAATAAAAAATATGCTTAATAAAAAATATATATGTATATTTATTTTAGAAAAAATATATGCAAAAAATTAATTGTGTTGAAGGCGTCTAGCTTTAAGAAATGGAACCAGTGATGTACAACCATTTAAGCCTGGATATCTATCAGCATTGAGCTTGATAATCCATCTTTGTTCTCGGCTCTCTGTAAAATTTTCTATATCTCCTCCCCTCACATTTCTATGTATATGTTGTAAAACAAAGAACTTGAAAGAGTGTGAAGGGTCAGTGTTTAAAACATGTTGAGCAAGCGCACTAGTAGTTTTATTATTTCTGATGTCTCTTATGTGCTCCAATATTCTATCCTTTAAGTTTCTATTTGTTTTTCCTATATAGAAGGCATGACATATTTGGCAGAAACAAAAATAAATAACATCTGTGGTTTTACAGTCGGCATATGAATGAGAGTATAGTGTAAAATTTCTAACAGGATGAATATATGGTGCAGTACTATGAATATGTGTACAAGCAGTACAGGACCTACAAGGAAAAGTACCTATGCATCTAGAATTATAGGAAGTTTTTTTGACGTCTTTATTACACAGTTGTTGCTTTAATGTTAGATTATTTCTGAAACTAAAACTAGGTGCATTACCAATGAACGAATGTAAACAAGGAATCTCATGTAAAATGTGCCAATGTTGTTTAATAATATTAGTATACTGATTGACATTACTAGCATACTGAAAAACCGCTCTAATGCTATTATTTTGTGTGTTATTTCTCGAATTACTGCTATCTGACGTAATAGAATTAGATGATTGAAAGTACGCTTTATATTTAGAGTCCCTGAGTGTCCAAGCATCAGAAATAGTTCTATCTATTTCATCCATATGATATCCTCTTCTTAAAAAATCAGTTTTCAATTTATTCAAAGCTAGTACTGCATCATTATCATTGTTGTGTAATCTTAATGTTCTGTATACCTGCCCCTTGAGCACATTTCTAGGCCATGTACACGTAACACACCTATGCATAATGCATGCTGTGCATGTTTGCTGTGAGACATCAATCATCTCAGTAAAGTCAGTAGCTGCCTCAATCACATGCAATGCACAGTGCAGCAGACACAATTGTGGCAACACTGTACTGCACATTGGATATGCATAGTTGCTACAGCTGTACACAACAGAACACGTTTATCATACGCAGTACATGAAAACATGCTACATTTGGCATTACCACACACCTGCTGTAAGGTCACACTTCAGTATCCCACATGTCATGCACACACACATGATGTACCTCAGGGGTAGAGGCCTATCATGGGGCTATGCAACACTCTGCAACACATAACACAGTCATGTTAGGCAATGCTCCCTATTGGGCACCTCACACACCCATGTACAAGGTGTCTGTGTAATTGTGAACGTAGCCACGGCACTGCAGTTCAGGTACAGCATGCTAGGTGGTGGTCTTGCACACATTAGTAGCTGTGAGTGACCACAAGATGCATGTTGATGATGGCACAGGGTACTACACCCCATCCAGTTACAGTGACCACAGTACTACTCATAGCAGTCATTGCTTTGCACCACAGTGTTGTGTGTGTGCAAACATATGCACCTATACACAATATGCATAGCATGTTGTCTGTGTGCTTACATATGCCAGTATACACAATACGCACAGCAGTCACCATCAACACACAGTGTCACATATATGTCCTGGAATGCTAGTGGATGTATAGGTCACTTGACACACATTGGGTATGTGTGGTATTTAATGTTGCAGTCGTGTAGCATGCCATGCCATGTCTGGCACCCACATATCTGCAATATGTCCCACACTCACCATAACCACTGTACACTGGCCATGTCAAGCATTGGGATTCCTTCACGTCAACATGCACCGCACATCCCGTGTGTGTACATAGCATGGAAGTGCTACACCCGTACCCACTATTATCTGCTATCGACACAGACACTGCACTCAGACATGGATATCTATATGTCAACACAGATAACACATGCAGCCATGGCATGTATACTTGTGAGTGATGGTGCACAGGGCATTGCAGAGCTGATAATACCTGCACAACAATGTTGTGTCCATGTACATATTGTGTTCCACGGTGTAGCCAATCACTGAACAACTACACAGTTGCATCAAAGCCATGTATACTGCCATTTAATAGGGGTGTCTACACGTGCACTGCATGGTCTTGTGCAACACATATTCTGCATGCTGACACATGTGTGGTGACTGTTCACCTTGTGATACCGACATCCACCTTCACCCACTATAGAGTATGTGTTGGATTGCTGGTATGTGTGTGTATGTGCTGTAGTGAGGTGTGTATTAGTGTGCATGTATGCATGTGTCCATGTGTGCATGTGTTCATGTGTGCATGTGCAGACCGTAACGTGCGTTTCCTGTCTTCCTCTCACAGGTGCTGAGTTAGGGGTTGGTGAAAGCAGCAGGCAACCTGAAGCCACTGCCACGAATAGTGGTGATGATGACACATGTATATTGGCACAGGAAAATTTGACAGGGTCTGTCGTTGGTCCGCCAATCAACAGTACACAGCATTCAACCCCATCTATGCGCACACTCATACTGTCAATACATCCCTCACCACCAATGGCCATAGGCGAGGGACAGCATACAGTTGGCATTGACCAGGAGAGTGTGGTACCCATGGCACTTGCATCCCCTCACAGCAGCCATAGCCGCAGACCTGGAACGGTACCACATAGGTGGAGGTCCAGGGGTTCTCGGGGGAGCACCACTGGTCGCATTGCCCCTGGCAGGCGTGCCCTCACAGGTCTTACGATGACCAGTATGTTCTGGGCTGTAATGCAGGCTCAGGCACGTATGGAATGGTACACCAGGCAGGGACTTAGGGCGCAGAGGGCACATTACACCGCTATCAATGACAGCATCCGTGACCTTGCTGGTGCCATCCGGACTTACACGGAGGTCGTTGATAGACATTGGGGGGAGACATTAGATGCCCTCCACAACATGTCTTCCATGAGCCAGGACCGTGTGGGACAGTTGCGACGTCAATGCGGACACATGCCAGCAACAGCTGGCAGTGGTCGCGGACGGCCCACAGTTCACAGCCGCTCCCGTAGTGGCAGTACCAGCCCCAGCAATGCTGGGGTTGGCCTGTCCATTGACCGTCCCAGTAGACCATGTGCACGTGGTTCTGGCCAGTCCCAGCAGGGACATGGGTCCAGTCGTCATACCTCTGCCTCTGATGACAGTACCCAGTCAGGGTTGGTACCCGATACTGTCCGTAGCACCCCTGCCAGGCACAGGTACTGTGTCTGTGGCCAGAGACAGTGATCTGTACAGCCTAGCAGGTACAGTCTGTGGCTGTCCCACAAACTACCGTATATGGCAGCCACATGGTGGAGCTGTGTGCATGCAGACACACACACATTAACCAAACAACTAGGGCTCACACATACACACACACATTACATCAACATTGGCCCATGCTGTACTGTTGTCCCTCACACACACACACAGACATGTCAATTGGATGGGTTAATGTCAGGCTCTGGCAAATAACATAACGCCCAGTGCATATGATGACACCTGTGTCGCCTCCTGTCATCTGCATCATTGACGGAGGGACAGGCTAACATAGTGCTGATGCACAGGGTGACACTATAGCAGTGTAGCAATAATAGCAAGTTGTCAACAAGGAGGTGTAACGACATCCTTCTAGGTACATCTGAGCGGACATTATGCATCAAAGCTCTGATTATCAATGTAGCATTGTTTACACCACTGTTAGGTCTGAGTATGTATTGTCCATGCATGTGCCACTTGGCTGAAGTGTAATGTGTTGCCAGCATGTGTTAATGAGTGGACCGTATGTGTGTGATGTGTGCAGTACAGATTAGCAAGTGTACATCTGTGAACATGGTGGGTGCGCACTGTCTGCATGTACGTGCATAGTGGACACATGGGACGTGTGGCATACCCTGTCGTACACATTAACATCTCATAGTATCTTTCAATGCCCAATATGCATTCTACTACAGTTATGTACTAACATGGGTAGACGTGTGTATGACATGGGTTGACACTATGCTGTGGGTGATACCGTTAATATCTGTCAATGATTTGCGGTCTGGTAGTATACACAACCTCACCAGCATGACTATAAGCAATCATTGGATGATGTCCTGACAAATGACACACAGTAGTAGGGAACCCAGTAACAATTGGATCCTTCTGGTGCTACACAATAACACTAACCAGTGGTAATGACCGCCACCCATTCCTGTGACCACACCTGTTTGGCATATAGCCCCCTTAGGTACATGCATACACACTAGGGATATGTCCACCCAAATCTGGAAATGCATGGATTGGCCTACACTGCATTCCCTGGATGGGAAGCATATCCTACACAAGGGTATCATACAGACAGATAACTGTTGTCTGGTACATGCTGTATAGCAGTAAGCCGACTATGACATAGTCATCCTCATGTACTATACATACTATCCCATCAGTACCACACTGGTGGTAGCTCTCAACATGTATGTTGGGTACCAATGTGTCCATACAGCCTCATGTTATGTCATGTGTCCCTTGGTATCCACATATCCATAGGTATTGTGGAGTCCCAAGGTGTATCACATAAGACATTAGAGGCCTGAATGCATATCCACAAGGCAGTTGTACACCTATAAAGACTGTCTATTCTTGGCAGTCTTTGTTGTGTATGACCATGTCTGACATATACCCCAGGCATATACCCTCACTCACACTACTCAAGTAACTGTCATGGGTGTGTGTGCCACAGATGACCTTGGCCACAGAACACGACAGTGGATGGCCTTGTCACATACATACATATGTGACCTACGATCCGAGAAGCAGCGGCACAACCTGTTAATGGAAACAAATATATTCATGTAGTATGCAGGCTTCACACTTATGTACTGATTGAGGGGACATGTGCACATATATATTTGCCACGCAGATACCTGATGTGTGCAATGCACTTACTGTTGTAATCATACTATGTCATACCATAGTAAAAGCAAAACCCACACCACATTGACCAACAGTGACACACACACAGTCAGCATTTGCAGGATTCAAACCCCTACCTAGCTATGTTATACTAGAGACCAATGCATTAACATGGCCCACTATCTGCTTTACTGGGTGGTTTCCCTTCTCCAGCTGTATTTGTAGGATGGTGACATCATCAGTCTTTCCAAAGAGGAATGTACCTCTTTTAGTGTGTTTTCCCAGTCTCCAAAAAGGGCACTCCTTTCAAAGACAATTGCACACATATACACACAACCCCCCACACACACACACACTCACTGTTTGCAGGATTCAAACCCCTACCTATGTTATGATACTACAGGGAGACGCATTAACACGGCGTGCTATTTGCTTTACTGGCTGGTACCCCTTTCTCCTGCTGTATTTGTAGGATGGTGACATCATCAGACTTTCCAAAGAGGAATGTACCTCTTTTAGTGAGTTTTCCCAGTCTCCAAAAAGGGGACACCTTTCAAAGGAAACTGCACACATACACCCCCCCCCCACACACTGTTTGCAGAATTCAAACCCCTACCTAACTATGTTATGATACTAGAGAGAGACGCATTAACATGGCGCGCTATTTGCTTTACTGGCTGGTTTCCCTTCTCCTGATGTATTTGTAGGATGGTGACATCATCAGACTTTCCAAAGAGGAATGTACCTCTTTTAGTGAGTTTTTCCAGTCTCCAAAAAGGGAACACCTCTCAAAGGAAACTACACACATACATACACACACACACACACACACAGTTTGCAGGATTCAAACCCTTGCTTAGCTATGTTATGATACTAGAGAGCGATGCATTAACATGGCGTGCTATCTGCTTTACTGGGTGGTTTCCCTTCTCCGGCTGTATTTGTAGGATGGTGACATCATCAGTCTTTCCAAAGAGGAATGTACCTCTTTTAGTGTGTTTTCCCAGTCTCCAAAAAGGGCACTCCTTTCAAAGACAATTGCACACATACCCCCCCCACACACACACACACTCACTGTCTGTAGGATTCAAACCCCTACATAACTATGTTACGATACTACAGGGAGATGCATTAACACAGCGTGCTATTTGCTTTACTGGCTGGTTTCCCTTCTCCTGCTGTATTTGTAGGATGGTGACATAATCAAACTTTCCAAAGAGGAACATACCTCTTTTAGTGAGTTTTCCCAGTCTCCAAAAAGGGGACACCTCTCAAAGGAAACTGCACACATACACCCCCCCCCCACACACACACACTGTTTGCAGGATTCAAACACCTACCTATGTTATGATACTAGAGAGAGACGCATTAACACGGCGCGCTATTTACTTTACTGGCTGGTTTCCCTTCTCCTGCTGTATTTATAGGATGGTGACATCATCAGACTGGACATGGTGATGTGTGTACACTTTGTTTTATGCCATTCCAGGAATGGTCCATGTGGGTCAGCAGTGTCAACAGCTTGAACAAGACCTCAGAATCCTTACCTTGTGTGATCTATCTGTGGACACATTGACATTCCGTCATACGTCAGCACATATTTATGCACAGCTTGTTGGTTTTGTGGATACTACATTTGTCTGGGATTTTGATAAAGGGCTATTCAAAGTCTATGCGACACGTGTAGATGTGTTCATTGATGTATGTACTGGGTGGCTGCCTTGCAAACAGTCTAGCATGTTTGGGAACCTTGATCCGCACATGAACATACCACAGTTGGTAGGTTTGTGTGTATGTCAGCTTCCAATAGCTCTGTTTATGACTGCAACCATGATGGACTCCATGACCTTGCAGATCAGACTTCATAGGTGTACTGGACTTGACTTCCCATGGTGTGTTGTGCACCAACACTTGGGAGTGCCATATGTAGCTGTGACACATTCAACGGTTCCACATCCTGTGTAGGGGTGAGGCTCAGCCGACTGTTCAGGTGCATGATCTGTTTGTTCTGTAGTTTGTGCATGACACATATTGGGAATCAATGTATTCCACTTGCTGCCATGCTTTTGGCAGTGGGGGTAGCTGCTCATCCATTCTACATGTGATATCTCCTGGTATGATGATATGGACTATTGTTAGTGGGAGGTGGGTATGTACATATGGGCCTGTCTGTCATGATGTCGGCATTGTCACTCAGGTACAGTTGGCCCTAACTCAGGACATATATGGGTGTACATTGCTATTTATGACATAGCTGAAGGAGGTGTCATGATTCAGTCTGGACTCCGTCTCAGCTACTCTTTACAAAACACCAATGAACATGAGCACTAATCCCTGTTACACGCTTAACACCCTACTGATCCTTTGTGATCAGGCTACAGAGTATGTCATGATAATATCCTGGCATATCCAGGGGTCGGTTTCGTGTGTACTCTCCAGTCCAGCTGGTGGATATTGTGATATTGACACAATGTCACATCTGCCTCATGTACACAGACAACCCTCTCCTCCTCCCGACAAACAGATATATGTGTGAGATGCACCTATGTAGACATACAGGGTGCTGAACTCTCTCGACCCATGACTGGCACAGTCTATCAGGTGGTGAAGGTAACCACACACACCACATATCAGTCTCACATATCCTCTAGCAACAGCACTCAATCCACATTATCACACATAGACATACTCAGATGCTGTAAATGTACTCTACCTAAGCAGCAGAGACCTCCAAAGCAGACACACACACACCTGCTACCCCACTACAATACCCACATATCACATAGTTCACAATGTCAGTGTGCCACACAGTCACTGCCCTTCAGGCTAAACAACACACCTAATACACTTGTAATAGGTGACACACATTGTCAGACACACTCATGTACCACTCACCAGCCCTAACAAGGGAATAGTCACTTTGGGCTGTCTGTTGGGTGCCAGGATCTGCCGCATAACACAGGCAGTCAGGTCACTCCAAAGCAAGTACAGGACTGGCACCATCATTGTCCATGCTGGTGTGTATAACCTCAGATGTTACTCCCTGGACCACATGACATGATACATGGAGGAACACTCTGATCATGTAGCCCATGCCAGTATGACCCTGACCTTGTCTAGCATCTTACACCCACCAATTATGATGTTACAGTATACAGACACACATATAACATTTAACAGTTGCCTAACAAATCTGTTTAATTCATAGGGGATACAGTGTCTGACAGCCTATGGTGACATGCTCAACATGCCACGTAGCTTCACTATGGACAGCTTGCATCTGTCACCCTTGGACTTTGGAATGCTGGCTAAGGCTCTTGCTACCACCATAGTACCTTTTTAAAGCAGGGCTCAGAAGACAAACCCACCTCCATAGACATTACAGGTTAAATGAAACTAAGGGTAATGCTCAACAACAGTTGTGTTAACCTCATATTGCGGCCACTCAGGACTCTCCTCAGTATGGAGGATAGCGATATCTGTGCACTGACAGATGCCTGGTTCAGGCTCGCTTATGCACACCAGCACTACCAGGTTATGTTTCATATCATGCTGTCTGACAACAAGCCTTAGAACAGACAACACAACTAGGGGGAGTATCCATATACATCACAGATACACACACCTCTAGGTTAGTAGCACTGCACAAAGCATCACAGACCATACATATACAACCACCATTGTGCAATACTGCCTTTCAGTTTATTGCCTGCTACAGAACACACTCCCAAACTCAGGAACCACACTCTGCTTTTGTGGGAACTATGAAGAATATGAAGGTCTCCACAAACACCATTATATTGTGTGACTTCATATACACAAATATTGACTGGGGATACTACTCAAGCCCCGACGCCCTCACCCAACAGTCACTACAATTTGTAGACTCTCATGCTATGGCACAACCAGTCAGCACAGCCACAAGGGGGAATACATATTGGACCTGATCATCACCAGCATGGGGACTCTATGTTCCACACCAGCGATATACCCCTCATTGGTAAGGTCAGAACATACATGTATCTCACTGGACATACATATACCCTCCACACACCCATCCTGGGTAATCTTGGTGAACTTATCAGCCAACGTCTAACTTCACCGCAGCAAGGTGGTATCCTTCAGAGACCCTGAGACAGTGGCAAATACGGCTCACACTGCTGCATCCTTCACATACACATTCTATGGACACCTAGTGGACTGCATGGATTGTGCTATCCCAAATAACAACAGGACTCACTACTCCAATGGCAGGGGACCTGTCTGGTAGACTCCAGCCATTAATAAGCTGTACAACGTTAGGAGGAAGCTACTACATGATAGAGCACAATCCCAGACTGGGAAGGCATCTGTGATCTGTACTAGCAGACAGCTACGATCACTCATGAACGTTTCTAAGGGCCACTTCTACCGGACAATTGCAACAGGCACGTTGGACTATCACACGGCCTTCTTCAGTTATGTCGGGAACCTGGGTGGACACTCACTGATATGCTGTGAGTTACTGCATACTGACTAAACCTACCCTGAACCCACTGGCATTGCCAACATCCTGGCAAACAAGTTCAGTGCAGATGTCTCCCACCCATCCCCCCTAAGGAGCAACTATCCATCCCAACAGAGTATAACCTCCCTGACATCACACAGTAACAGGTGAGTGCTGCCCTCCCCAAAGCGTACATCACAGTATCAATGTGACCAGACGGTGTCCCAGCCTGCATCTTACACGAGCATCATGACAGACGTAACCCTCACATTACATCACTGTTCAATATCGGAGTTACCACAGGATATGTACCCAAGGAATGGCGTACAGCGACAGTGGTCCCGCTCCACAGAGCTGGTGCCACAACGGACCACAGACAATATTGCCCTATAAGCCTAAGTAGCCTGTTCTGCAAAGCTATGGAGTGTATTGTCATGGGACTCATACACATAGACATCGGGAACCTACGGACACTGTGTCCTACACATTTCAGCATTGTTGTGGGCAGATCTTGCCTCTTGACTGTTTGTATTCTTTAAACGGCTAACAGGACCATCGACATAGGGACGGCTGTCCACACAGCCTACCTGAACCTTGCAAAACCCTTCAACACAATAACCCACTGGGCCATTATGCATAGGTTCACCAACGTCGATATGGACACATATCTCACACGATGGATTGATACCTGGATCAGGGATAGCACCCACATGGTCAGAATTGCAGGTGCCATGTCTGACTATACACCAGTTACACATGGCATCCCACACGGCTCGGTCCTGGGACCTCTCTTGTTCAGTATATATTTGTCTGACGTACAGGCTACCACAGGGGGAATATGGCTGAACATGTTTGCACTTGACTGCAAACTGGGTGCCATGATCAACTCTCTAGCTGCCACATGCATACTCAAACAGGGTCTCACAGATATGGATGACTGGTGCCTGAGCCATGGCCTACAGATAAATGCCATTACCACATAGGTAGTACTCCATTACATACAGTAGGAGTTGTTAGGGGTTTGGGGACATGACTTGTTCGTACTGTCACCTTTAACATTCACGTTGCCAAAGTGGTTGGACACACCTTCTATGTGGGCCACCTTATCCCATATGGTTTCACATCTAGATCGAGTGAGGTCATTTTGCCCCTATACTCATCACATCCATGCTTGGTTACAATGCCACATTTGGGGTGTACCTTACCAGACACCTGCAGCAACTGTACTGGCCACGGAAGTTCCTCACCAAGCAGATCTAGGGACTCACACAGATGCCCTGCGCAGTTCAGATGCAGTAACTCCAGCTCTACACAGTTGCTTACCACCTACTCAGATATGATGTGTGCCTGTTTACAGATATACCCAACCCAGAATTACTGGACATGCTCCACCTCAGGATATCAGACTCCCTTGGAGCTACACACTCCAGGGACGTATACCTCAGCACAGATGTTAATAGAACATTGTGGAGGGACAGATTCTTATCCCAGAGGCTCCACTCACTCCAGAATGTAATCCCAGTTTCACATAGGCAGAGCCACCCACTGACCACCTACTGGAGACATCTTGACGACTGTATGGGTGATCGTATGTTTACCCCTGGGATATCTTTTGTGTCCTAGCTAGACAGAGGCACACTAGCCTAAACGTACATGGGCTATCTTGTGTGACCTACTATTCAGTGTAGTAATCTGACAGGGTTGTGAATGCCAAACACACTCTGGCTAGGCTTGTACATGCCATAGGCCAGATAGCCTAGTATCGACCTCTGAACCTATGCTAATGTTCAAGATGCACAATGTTTATTGCTGATACTGTTTGCAGGTCTTTATCATCTTTGCTTTACCAGTTTCTATGAACAACTTCAGTATCTGCAGAACATATTTGATTATGACAGGGTTCCACTACATCATAGATGTGCCTGTCATCATATAACTGTGTGCATAGGGCGGATTGCTGTATAGTAACAGGTTCCTGGGTTAACACATGCAACTGCCATATATGCGTGGCCCACTGCTGTACTCAGACATGGCCTAAGTGTGTGAGCATGCCCAGTTCTGCCATTCCGTGTTTTGTTGCCTGACATTTGTCTCATTTATTCAAGTGTGTGAGCATGCCCATTGTGACCTTTCAGTATGTTGCTATCTGAGGTCCACTACATTTGTTGATGTGTGCGAACATGACCGATATTAACATTTATACTGTGTGTGTTGGAAGTCAGGTTTTGTTCTCACTGCAGGACTCACCTTTGTGTCATAACTCAACAAGGATTATGCTGTGCCTGCAGGGTTTCCATGAAATACTTTGCATAGACTTATCAACATTCCTTCATACAGGCTGACCACTGCAACACTGTCATGGTTTATTGATTCAGTACTCTGGCTATAGTGCACAGTATCGGGGGTTAGAGGCCCATCACTGCTTTATATTTTTATACTGAGCAGACCAGACTGCTTAAGGGCCAGTTAAGCAAATATGAGCATGTTGGCTTTTGTTCAGCTATGCCCTACTTAGACCAGGCTTGTCAGACATTGCTCAATATTCACCAACATTGCTGGACGTTGCCCAATATTACTGAACATTGACCACAGTTGTGCTAGTTGGTGTGTGCGATTTTGTTTGCATATACTACATGGTGGTAAATGCTGTTTAGCATTGCTTAACACATGGCAATCATGCCTTAGGTGGTGCTGCAGGGCTGCCTATGTCGGATGCACATACTACACTCCCTGTACATGTTTGAAAGCAGGTAGTGTCAAGTTAGGCATCCCTTTTACTATATGTCGGAGAGAGGTATCATTTCCAGAGTTCCTACTGAGCCAGTGTATGTGCTATGCGTTGCCTCTTTGCCAAGCCCAAAGCATATTGGGCACACCTCCTTCTGCCTACTGGGGCAGGCTCGGGTTGTTCCTCCTCCGAGTCACGCCCTGCCTGTAATGGCCTTGGCAATGGTGGGGGTTTGTTTGGCCCAGGCCTATGCTGGTCCTGCTGCAGCTGTTTTCGCAGGATCATGTTATGTAGCATAGCACATACCATGACAATTTGGGTACATGTAGTTGGTGAGTATTGCAAGGCTCCACCAGATGTGTCCATGCACCGTAACCGTGACTTGAGCAGCCCAAACACACGCTCTATTACATTACGTGTTTGTGAGTGTGCCTCATTATGGCGTTCCTGTTCAGGTGTGTGTGTTTCTGATGGGTGTCATCAGCCACGGCTCCAGTGCATAGCCAGCATCCCCCACTAGGTGACCATGTGGGATGTCCCCACTGGCAAATGTCTGGTACAGCTGCGTCAGATGCCAGATATGGGAATCATGGTAGCTTCCAGGGCAGCCTGCACACACATTCAGTATTATGCCCTGGGCATCACACACGACCTGGCAGTTGATGGAGGGGAAGCCCTTGCGGTTGAAGTAGACCCTACCCCACTCGCCGGCTGGTGCTTTGATGCATATGTGCGTGCAGTGTATTGCGCCCACTACCTCAAGGTATTCCGCTATTTGCTGGAAGAGACGCATATTGCTGGCCAATACCTCACGGGAATTGGGGAAATATACATGATCACCAACATGTGCTGACATGGCATCCAGGAACTGGTGTAGTACCCTGGATGCTGATGCCTGTGATATCCCCATCATATCACCAGTTGGTCTCTGGAAGGTACCTGTTGCTAATATTCTTAGGCTAACACATACCTTGGTTTCCACTGGGATGGGTTCCCCTCTGTTGGTTCTGTGTGTGAGGCGTGGCCTGCACAGCTCAACAATTTGCTGCAGGAGGTCTCTGTCCACTCTACAGCGCTCCACTATCTCCAGCTCATGTAGCCCCTGGTAGGTTACCCTAGGCCTGTACACTCTTCTCCGTCTCCTCACTGTGGGTTGTCCAGCAGCATTTCCATTGTCACCACCCTCAGCGTGTTGCATATATCGCCTTATAACAGCAATGGCAGCTCCTAACATTTCTTTGTCTCAGTAAAGCTTTTTCAGTTTTCACTTCTATTAGCTTACTGCAGTGTCTGTTGTGAGAAACATAATGGACTGTTGTTTGCAGAGTTTTAAGTGCTAGGCTGGGCTAATGTACTGCCTGTGTAATTGCCTGATTCTGATTGTTTTCACCTGCTAGCTCTGCTAGTACTCCCTGGTAGCTTCCTACTATTTGTTGTGCTTCCTTTTTCCTTTCTGTTTCCTCGGGGGGGGGGGGGGGAGTGCCACGCTGACCAGCGCAAACACATGCACAGCAGCTAACATGCACGCACACATGCTTACACAGACTAAAACTTGCTTATTTGGGTTAAACTGCGCGCACACCAGTGCAAACGCGCTTACAACTCTTTAAACAGCCTTATACATGCTTACTCCGGCTTAAACACGTACACTCACGCTTACACGAGCACACTCTGTTTTACTCTGGTTTACACACGCGCGCACAAACTCGCATACCCGCTCAGCAAGAAACTTTGGTGTTATCCACGGCATACACCTTCCATTTCTTGCCTTTCCCTAGCCTACCTGTTGACACACCTCTTTCCATAACGTGTAAATGACAGCTGACACATGCCACTCTGCTCCAATGAGCTTCACTTCTTTCATACATACCCCCCTCATGATGTCACCTAGCCTCTACTCTGTTACTCCCCCATATCCTACTCCTACACTCCACTGACTGTGCTCATTTGCTATGTAAACTTGCGATTCACTATCCTAATGCTCATTTACATAGGATTGCCTACTAATGCTTGGTTACATGTCTTAGACTGAGCTTCCCCCCTTGGCAACCTCTACTCGGTGGCCATGTTGTCTTCAGCCTGCCATTCCCTTGCATTGTACATTAACAATTTCAATAAAATCCACATTTGTGGGTTTTAATTTTTAGTATTCTGGGTTTTAGAGCGCAGCCCGTTTGCGCTGCGCTACTCTTAAATATCGGAAATCGGCGAAAAAAAATAAAATATTTTTATTTTCATATTGCATCAGGAAACATTTCACATGGCCGTATATTTGGCCATTGGCATGCTTCCTGCACTGGATGCAACCTTTATTTGGAGCCGTCACGGCTTCGTTTTGCTATTTGCAGAACTGTACTCAGTAGGTTAACGGAGTACATTTCTGCAAATAACACTGCTCTTACTTGGTCAGATTCGGGTTTCCTGAATCGCAAATCTACCTCATTTGCATGCCTTTCGCCTGCAATTGAGGTAATTTGCATATCCCAGCCCTGTCCGTATAAGAGCCGTTTTAGGAGCTCCCTTACACGCCCCTACAGGCTGTTCCTGGATCGCTCATCGGATATGATGGCTGCATGGAGTCTTACTCTACTTAAGACTCCATGCAAGCCTTCGTGAATCCGGCCCACTGTCAAAGTACCCCTACCATGAGAACAAGGACTTTTATCACACAGCATACAATATAGGCATCCCTCTCCATTCAGCTGAATATAAGCTTTCATTTTGAAATAAAAAAAAAGGTTGACATGTAATACTTAGATTTTTTTAAGATACTTAGATTATATATATTAACCAAACAGTTATTTTCCAATATTTACTTATTTCAATGATTTTAAACTGATTCAGAATGTAATTCACATTGATTAATTTTCCATATAAACTTCTACAACCAACCATTTCCAAAAAGCTACAGCCCTGTTATAATGAACCCCAATTCTGTCTAGAACTGATATATTGTGGTGGGCATAAAAAGAAGTTATGTACTCACCATAAAACATTCCAACATTCCACCTGTGTTGTCTTCCTCGAGCTGTGCATTTTGGATCTGACTCGGACACTTTCCAAAAACTGAGGCTCCACAGCTCGAGCTCCTCCCATACTCATAATGCCCTACCCTACCCTGGTTACTTCAGGTTAAGCTTTCTACTACCATGTCAACCAACTACAAACTACATAGGCCAATTACCACTAATTCTAATGGCTCCCAACAAAGATAGGAGAAAAGAAAAAGAGGAAGGGCAGGAGCTCAATTGGGAAGAGGTTCCTATCAACACATCTGTCAGGTCATACTCCAAGGGACAGGGGAAGAAGGGAGAGAAGGTTGAGGAAGAATAAGGAAGACAACACAGATGGAACTTTATGGTGAGCACATAACTTCTTTATCAGATGTTGTCTTCGCATTCTTCCTCGACCTGTGGGACAGAGTCCCCAATACAACGTCTTGGGTGGCCTTCATGGAACCAAAGGCAGAACCAAAGGCAGCTCTACTTCTGGACACTATGTCCAATTTGTAGTGGGAAATAAAAGTGTGAGAATTAGACCAGGAGGCAGCAGAACAAATGTCATTGATTGAAACATTGGCCCAAAAAGGCCTGAGAAATTGCCATAGACCTGGTAGAGCAAGCCTTAACTCATTGAGGTAAACCACCACCTTTGGATATATAAATAAAATGCAGTCCTTTAACCATTTCGCTAAAGTGGTCTTGATAATTGGCCTGCCTTTTTTTGCATCCAAAAAAGATATGAAAAGCTGGTCAGATTTTCTGAAAGACAGTTTTGTCTAGATAAAAACACAACCGTTTGTGAACACCTAGCAGATGAGTGTATTCTCCTTTGTTTTGGAAATGAGGGAAAGACTGGTAGCTTGATAGACTGGTTTATATTGTTCTCCATTGCAACCTTTGGAAGACACGCTGGAAGAGTTACTCTGTCTTTGTGAAAAATTAAGTAAGGGTATTTAGAGGGCAGAGCTTGCAATTCAGACACTTGTCTTGCAGAAGTGATAGCCACCAGAAAAATAGTCTTCCAAGATAGAAATTTTAAGTCTACCTTGGCTGAAGGTTCAAAGGGACGAAGAACCAGAGACTGCAAAAATCACAGTTAGACCCCAAGGGGGTGTTGGATCTTTGACAGGAGGACAAAGAAGAATAGTCTTCTAAAAAAAAGCCTTGCACAACTTTGATGAGGCTAAAGAAGATGCATTTTCTCCTAAATGAAAATCCAAAATAGCTGCCAACCGTACCTTCAAGGTAGAATGACTGGTCTCATGGAAAATATGAGCTAGAAACTCCAGGACTGCTGGAACAGGAGCGGTAAAGGTATCTAAATTCTGCTATTTAGCCCAAATACAAAATCTCTTCCATTTTCATGCAAACTCTTCTCATGGAAGATTTGTGGGCAGAGATCAGGATATTATGGACTAGGGATGAAAGCTTGGTGGATCTAGCCATCATTGGAATTAGAGAAACCATGTGGTTAGTTTCAGACCTGGGAAATCGGGGTAAATTTGCCCTGATGGATGGGATGGTAGATCTGGACATGGTTCAAGTGTCCATGGAGGGCAAATCAGATGAGACTAAAGGAAGGTGAACCAAATTTGCTGAGGCCAAAAAGAGGCAATGAGGATCACTTTGCTCTTCAACCTGGAGGCTTTCTGAAGAAACTTGAGGATTAAAGGGAATGGCATAAAACAATTTGGAGGGGTAAGCATGGATCAGAGCATCCCTGGGTGACTGTCCATGAGGGGGGAAAAAAGGCAAAGAACCTGCTGCACTTGGGAGACACAAAGAGATTGCAGGAAAGTTGACCCCATTTGTGAAAGATCGTGTTTGCCACTGACTGATTCAGACACCACTTGTGAGGCATCAATAGAACTCTGCCGAGTCTGTCCACTAGAATATTGCATTCCCCTGGAATGTGCATTGCAATCAGAAAATGATTGGTAGAAATTGCCCACTGCCACATTCTCATTGCTTCTTGGCACAGGGGGAAGGTTCTGGTTCCCCCTTGCTTGCTGATGTACCAAACTACCAGAACATTGTCCATTTGTACTGCAATCATGCCTGGAGGAACGAAGCTGTAAAGTGCCTGCAATGCTAAAAGAACCACTCTCATTTCCAGGACATTGATATGCAGGATTGGTCTCCTGTGATGCTCATGTGCCTTGGACCATTCGATCCAGGTTATGACCCCCCCCCACCTGGGGGGGGGGCATCTGTGATCAATGTGGCTGCTGGGGGAGGAAGAACAAAGGGACATCCTTGAAGAACCTACAAGGGAGTGATGCCACCAGAAGAGAGACTCCTTACAAACCCAAGACAGTTTGACTGGGTAGCTGAGGGGGTCGATGAAAAAGTGACCACTGGACTGCTAAGGTCCATTGTAGGATTCTCATATGCAGGTGTGCTGTGGGTAACAGAGTAATGATGGCTGCCATGAAACGCAGGGCCCCGAGTACCAGTTTGGTTGGAGTTCATAGGTTCATACTAGGCTATCTGCCCTAGGGCATTTATAAGCCTAGCCAGAGTGTGTTTGGCTTTCGCCACCCATTTTAAATGAATTTTGCTATGCCCTTTTTCGAGGTTAGTATACTGTGCCTCTGTCTAACAGTGACACAGAAGTGATACCCGGGGTAATCCTACGATCTCCCATCCATTCATCAAAATTTCTCTTGAAAAGAGTCAATGAGGGACTCTGCCTAACCTGGACTGGGATTTTATTCCAGAGTGAAGG
Organism: Protopterus annectens; assembly: GCF_019279795.1. NCBI lineage: Eukaryota > Metazoa > Chordata > Ceratodontiformes > Protopteridae > Protopterus > Protopterus annectens. The sequence continues at coordinate 625,451,351 of NC_056734.1, forward strand.
GAGCCTCTGGGTTATGAATCTGTCCCTCCAGCATGTCCTATTTATTTCAGTGCTGAGGTTCAAGTCTCTCGAGCGTGTAGCTCGATGGGATTTGGATTTTCTGAGGTGCAGCATGTCCATTAATTCTGGGTTGGACATGGCTTTATACGTCAGGCACAGATTGCCTCTGAGCAGATGGTATGCCACTGAGTAGAGCTGGAGTTTCTTTAACCGGGCAGCGTATGGCATCTGTTTGAGCCCTTTGATCCTCTTGGTGAGGTACTTTTGGGGTCTTTCCAGTTGCTGCAGGTGTCTGGTAAGGTACATCCCAAAATGTGCATTGTACTCAATTATGGGCCTGATGAGGGATGAGTAAAGAGGCACGATGACCTCCCCTGATCTAGATGTGAATCCCTTCATGATTAGGTGGGCTATATAAAATGTTTTTCTAACCACTTTGGCCACGTGGTTTTCAAATGAGAGATTGCCATCAACTTGGGTCCCCAGGTCCCTAATTACTTCTTCCGTACTTAATGGATTACCACCTATGTGGTAATTTGTGGGCACTTTATTTTTGCCAAAGGGGATGACTATACACTTTTTGGCATTTAGCTTGAGGCCATGCCTCTGGCACCAGTTGTCTGTTTCTATGAGGCCCTTTTGTAGGATGCTTGTGTTGGCTGGAGAGTCGATTATGGCGCCTAGTTTGCAGTCATCTGCGAACTTGGTCAGCCAGAGTCCTTCCGTGTTGGCCTGTTCCTCCGAGAAATATATACCGAACGAGAGGTCCCAGGACTGAGCCTTGTGGGACGCCACTTGTAACTGGTTTGGAGTCTGACATGGCTCAAGCAATTCTAACCATGTGGGTTCTGTCATTGAGCCAGTTTGCAACCCATCTAGTGACATAGGGGTTTATATTTAAGCTGGTGAGCTTATCTATAATGCCAGAGTGGGGTATTGTATCGAAGGCTTTTGCAAGGTCCAGGTAGGCTGTGTGGACCACCTTCCCCTCGTCAATGGCCTTGGTGACTGTTTCAAAGAAATCGACAAGGTTTAAGAGACAGGATCTGCCCTTAACAAAGCTTAACTGGGTAGGATCCAGTGTCTGTAGGTCCCCAATATCTTTGTTTATGAGGTCCATGATGAACCTTTCTATAGCTTTGCAGATCAAGCTAGTCAGGCTTATGGGGCGATAGTTTCCAGGATCCGTTGAGGCACCACCTTTGTGGATAGGGACCACTGTTGCTGTACGCCACTCTTTGGGTACATATCCTGTAGTAAGGCTGAGATTGAACAGTAGTTTTATGTTTGGGTTTAGCTCTTCTTGGAGTTCATGTAGGACGCAAGCCTGGGACACCGTCTGGTCCCATTGATGCTGTGTTTTTTGCTTTAGAGAGGGCGGCTCTTACCTGAGCATCTGAGATGTCGGGGGGTGCACTCTGCTGAGACAGATATTTGCCCTTTTGGTGGGGAGGGGGGGAGAAGTTTGCGCTGAACCTGTCAGCTAGGATGTTGACAATGTCTGTGGGTTTGGTGTATTTTTTGTCATTTTGGACTAATTCTGAGCATATCTGGGAATTCCCACCCAGGTTCCTAACATAACTAAAGAAAGCCTTGCGATTATTCTTAGTGTCCTGTGCAATTTTTCTCTCGAAGCTGGCCTTAGACGATTTTATGAGTGCCCGTAGTTTTTTGCTAATACTGATCAGAGATGCCTTCCCTTTTTGGGATTTTGCTCTATCATGTAAGTAGCTTCCTCCTTCTATTGTATAGTTTGTTTATGGCTGGGGTCCACCAGACAGAACGCCTGCCTTTGGAGGATTGGGTCTTGGATAGCTAATTTCAAACTAAACCAGGACATGACTTTAGGCATAAATGAAGGATTAGGTCTTATGGAAACCTCATCTTTGTGGAAAATGACAACAGGTTGATCCATCGTAACAGGCAACAACTCACTCTTTTTGACATTAAAGCCATCAGCAAAACTATTTTCCGTGTTAACAACCTCAAATTAGCCTAATGAGCTGGTTCCAATGAAGCAAGATTTAATTCTTCTAAAGCAAAGTTAAGATCCAAAGAAAATGTCACCTGTTTTCTGTGAGGGTTGGAATGTAACACCTCTATTAAAAACATTTTAACAGGGGAATGCATTGAAAGGGGAAGATCCACAGGAAGACTTGCCAAAATAGACAACAAATGGACTTCAACACGTAATCAAGAAAAGCCAAAGGATAACTTACACAAATATTGCAGGATTCTTGGAATGGGACCAATTAGAAAATCTTTTCCATTTGCTACTATATGATTCACAAGTAGCAGGTTTTCGTGCATAGTTTAATACCTGCCGCACGTCCTCAGAATCAGCGCCTAAAATGTATTAAACCTCTATCACCCAGGCAGCTAGCTGAAGTTGATTTAAGCAAGGGTGCATCAACAAAACACCAAAACACACACACAAAAAATAAAAGAAAAAGTCACGTCCAGTCTGTGAGGAAGTCATTTCCTAAAGAAGGGAGAACCATTGTTGCTTGAGCCAGATGGGTGTCACACCATAATGATCTTTGCAGAATCCTTCTGAATCTTCAGAATAAACCTAGATATCAGCGGAAAGGCTGGAAAAATATGAATATTCCTGTCCAAGGAAAAAAGAATGTCTCTGTTTTCCAAGTCTTCTTTCATAGAGTCCTGGAGTAGAATTTTGCCAGTTTATTATTGAGAATGGAGGCAAATGGATCTGAGGTGTTCCCACAGCTGGATCGATTCCTGGAAGATTACTTGATTCCATTTCCATTCATGAAGGTCTACCCTGGTCCTGTTCCACTCATCCACCACAAAATTTTGTTATGATAGGATGCAAGATGCCTGTAGAGTTTGATTGTACTGAAAAGCTACATCTTAAGCTACTGTGGCTAGCCTTAAACACCAAGACCTGGTTCCCATGTACTACACACCAGTGTGTTGTTTGTAACCTAGGGACCACAAACGATAGAGTTGAGAGCATGTACTACTGTCAACATCTTTTTAATGTGTGTGTGTGTGTGTGTGTGTGTTTTGGTCCATCTCTTTTGTCGCAAAGACCCTGCACCTTTACTCTCATAAACACTGCTCCCCAAGCAAATTCTGAGGTGTGTGCAGTTGAGGGAAAAACCTGGACTCAGATAAAACTGGCCTCTCTACTAAAGGAGTTCTGTTTTTACAAATTCCAAAACAGAAACATGGAAAGTCGGAGGATGTTAATGTTGGTACCACAATGGCTTTAGGTACCATTGATTTTTTTTCATATGGAATCTGGCTGGAACTAGATACTATGTGAATACCCTTGAAGCAGTGGATAACCCCCAAAGGGTTAGGCAGAGAACTGAAAGTGCGATCCAGACGCAGAAATCCTTAGGAAACATTTGTAATCTGGTGCTTTAAGAATGTGATGAACATTTTTTTTAAACTAGGGTCACTAAAAAAAAACTTAAATGGAGAATGAGAGGTAACAGGTTATGAAAGGATAGAATTTTGAAATTTGTTACAATCATAAACTGGTTTAGAAAGGAAAGATCTAGGACTGGTTTCCATGAAGCCTCTTTCTTTGGTACCAAAAACATTTCTGAATAAAAACCTTCCCCTTACTGAGGAGAACTCTGGCCGACTGCGGGACCGCCCAACGGCAAGATAACCCAAGTGTAATGACTGCAGCAGTGTAACACGATGAACATCAGCTTCTTTCACCACCTGAGTTAGCAGACACTGAGTAACAGCAGGAAAAAAAAAAAAGTTTGATCTGGCTGACTAGGAGGAATCCTCCGGAAAGGAGAAAAATTGACACTGCCATCTGTATCCTGGATGAATCACTCTCAAAAAGTTGTGCAAAACCTTACTATAATGATAGATATCTTACTGATGACTGTTGTATTATTAGCTAGGATATCCTGCCAAGGAGATCATGATGTCCAGCCAGTACACCAAAGCCCAGGTATCTTTCCCTTGTGCTGTACGTCTGACATATGACCTCAGCCCAATGGAGATAGAGGTACATAAGGGGATATATAGACACAAAACACCTCAGGATGTTCCTGCCTCAAACAAGGAGCAGAAACAGATGTGAAGGCAACTATATACATATGTGCCTGGCAAAAAAAAAAAAAAAAAAAAAAAAAAAAAAAAAAAAAAAGATGGAAAAAATCCCCACCCTTGGCCCAACAAAAAGGAAGATAAAAGAATGGTGGAACAGGTTACTGCAACATTGATCAGATGGACATCTACTGTTATTGCAAGTTCTTGCACAACTGTATCATGTCCTTTCATAATCACAGATACAGCACTAAGGGCAGATTCCAAAACCTAAGAAGAGAAGGAAGAGGAAAAGTGGAAAGGGCTATGGTCCAAAAGACTTAGTAATACCGGCCTATCAAACTCTGCTCTTGCTCTACAGAAACCATTAATCTTGTAATGTTTTATAAACATGTAAATAGAAGACTAGAACAGATCTGGAATACATTCCCTTGAAGAAAGATGCTGAAGAAAGAGCAGCTGCAGTTGAATGTTCTTTAACTGGATCAAGAAGCTGTTTACTATGAAAACAGTAAAACAGCCATGGATATAATCCAGAAAATTAGGAATACCCATATGATCATATAAGGGTCCTGATCCCTTCTTTTGCACCAAAAAGAAATCTCTTTCATTTCAAGACACATGACTTTCTTGTATTAGGTTTTCTAGCTTCCTGCAAAACCTGAAGCATGTCTTCATAAAACTGGTGCCTATGAGGAATTAAAATGGTCATACTCAAATTCTGTAGACTGTGGTGAATTAAACAGCCTTTGTTCTGTGTAAATCCCTCTTGTGAGTAACTTGTGATGATGTTCCTAGCCAAATGATGCAGAAGGAAACCAATGCCTGGGTCAAAAGGGAGTCACCAACAAGATTTCTAGTTTGTTCATCTTTAGAAGGACTTTTGGAATCAAATGAAAGGTCATAGCATCCACTTACCACAGCTGAGGGCACAGTAGTCTGGAACAAAACAGCCTGAGCTGTTGGTTGTGTATGGAGGCAAAAAGATCTGTGGAGTATCCCACCAATGAACAATATTCAGAAAATCTATTTTGTGAGGGTCTGCTCTAGATCTACTCAAAGGACCTGCTGTGTTTCTCCCTGAGAGTATGTACAGCACCTGGAGAAAATTCTTCTATTCAAACATTTGTTTATGGCCTTGCAGACCTTACTCTTCTCCTGCAAGGTCTTTAAAAGTTCTGCAGAAACAGAACCAAAAAGATGCTGCCTATCCAAAGCAGTCAATTTAGTTTTGACATCCTCAGGTAAAAGCTGAAATCTAAGTCCAGGAAACCTACAAAGAACCAAACGAATGGCCACAGTCCTAAAATAAGCATCTCTAGCATCATAACTACAGTGAATAGAATGCCCAACAGCTTGGAAAGCAGAGATAAGAGAAAAGCAAAAGACTTGGCTTCTGATTCATCAAAATCTGACAGCACCTTACCCATGTAATCTAGAATAATCAAAACCTGCCTAACCATACAAGTTTGGTAATTAATAGCTCTAAAGGCTAAAATGGCAGAAGTATACACTTTGTAGCCTTATCGAACAACTGTTCTGATGTCTATTTGTAGGCAAAACATTTGAAGTCAGGAACTTAACAGGCTTTTCAGTGGAAAACTTGATCACAGATATAGCGCATGGAGGGTTGTTGTATAAGAACGTAACTAAATCTGGCATCCTGGAAAACGTCAGGATTTTAGGAGGCAGTTACTTAAGCCTCGGGATTAAGGGAAGCAGTGGAGGAAGTACCCAACAGAGTTTCTAAAACAGGGAGAATGGCTGAAGGTGTAGGCACACCAATTTCCAAAACAGTATAACAGCTTCTCTGGATCTCAGACAGCAGACATCCTTCCCATTGAAAATACTGCATCATCTTGACAACAGTGTCCACAAAAGAAAGATCTTCCATCAGGGAATCAGGAGATAAAACTAGTCATCCCAAGCATAGGCAAGAGGAAAATGACTTTGGGAAGAATAGGCCAAGGAATCATTCCTATCTGAATCAGACTCTTCTTCCCTTTGCCTCTTGAGAGAAGAAAGGGGTAACGCAGCAACAGAAGAGAAATAAGTCAGCTTTAAAAACAACAGTCTTAAAAAGGCCCAGAGTAAAGTCCTGCCACTCTTGTTGAGGATACCTAGTAGACAAAGGAAAAACAATATGTCTAATCTTCTGTTTCTTCTTACAAGTGACATCTGCCTGCACCAAATGAAGTGGCTCCGACATTTTACATACCTCAGTCAAAGAACTGGGAACAACTTTTCTACAACTTGAGATGTGCCATCTCGCATCTGGATATCAAAAGCTGCAGTTGTACACCCCCAACCCGGCCAAATGGGAAGAATGGATTGTAATAGCACTGCAAGAAGGCTGCACCATAGCCTCCAAAGGGGTCACAATACAGGAAGTGAAAGCAATGGCAGAAGCATCCAGACAGAAGACAAATGTCCAGGTCTGACTCAGCAGGCAGCCAAAATCTCCAGGCTATGTTTCTCCGACTTCTTCAGCATCAAAGGGAAACTGGCTGCTGAGAACTCAAACACCACCCTACCTTGCCAAACACTTTAAATTTCTGGTTTTCCAGACAAACTTTTAAAGAAGAAAGATGACTACACAAAAATTACAAAATCGTAAGCAAAACACTTGACAGATGAAACGATCTCTATAATCGTGTTCTGCACCCACACAAAACAAGCATTTAGTATGGTGAGCTCTGTGAGGAATCTGCCTCCCACAATTGTATTTCCCTATGACATGTACAAAACTCAATGGGGGAAAAAACAGAAGAGGTGGGACCCAAACAGGGATACTTATCCACCCAATGGACTAGGATGAGTCATGAATTGTATGACTGACAAATCAAAACTGAAGTGAAAGTTCAGTACTTGTCTGACAGCAATAAAGTTGAGTATTTGCATCTGTACATCCTTTATGCACCTCTGCCTCTGTTGGGCTAAGGTCATATGTCAGATGTACGGCACAAGCGGAGGGTACCCAGGCTTTGGTTTGCTGGTCAGATGTATTGCTATATTCAACAGAATATCCCATCAATTAATAACACTGCTACAATGAACATGGAAGGGGATCACAAATGTCTGACATCATCTGTTGCCAGTGAGAGAAATTGAGATCCAGATTCCGGCAAAGAATTAAAGGTCTGCCAGGTTAAGAAAGAAGGTTTGGATTTCTGAAGACAGTCATTCTAAATTGTTAAACTGTCCTTATTTCTGAGGACTCCTTGTTTTGGAGCCACCTTCCCACTGCGTTCTAAAGCCTGCTTAACAGCAGCTTGCTGTGTATGGTTATTTTGTTGTTTGCAAAATGAAACGGAGATGGCTCTAAATCCTTTGACAAATTTGGAGAATGAAGGTTGAAAAATCCGAGAAACCCAGTTAATCAGCTTCCCTCACAGATCACACCTTTTGAGGGGCTCTACAGCAAATGATCCAATCACCACCTCTGTCTAAAAGGAAAATTGAAAATTTCAACTCTTACATCTTCTGGAAGGTTTTGATTATGCAACCAAGCAAACCTTATAACAGTTCCAGTAAAGTACAGTTGTGTACATTTACCATAAATGTAGATGTTTGAGTGTATTCACTGCTGCAGTCATAACATTTGGGTTATCTGCCTGCAGGTAGCCCTCAGCTGACCTGAATACCAGAGTCTTCGGATTTCTGCATCAGATGCTGTCGCTTTTGTAATGCTTGGTGAAAGTATGTACAGAGCTCCAGGTAGCAGCTTCCAAGATGTTCCTGGTAGGGACTCCTCTGAGAAATGCTGTAGAGGTAGATGCAGCCCTGGTGGAATGTGATATTATCCCCTGTGGGGTAGGTTTTCCATGGTGCTTGTAGTAGAAATGGATGCAATGGGCTATCCATTTGGGAATGGTTTGCTTTGAGATGGCTTTCCCCTCTGCCCCTGCAGCAAAGCTAACTAGCAGATGGTCAGATTTTCTGAAAGGCTTAGTTCTGTCCAAATATAATCTAAGCTGTCTGTGCACATCCAGAGAATGCAGTATCCTTTCCCCCTTATTTTGAGGATTAGGGAAAAAAGTAGGCAAATGAATGGACTGGTTTAGAGCCACACTGGACACCACCTTGGGCATAAAGAATGGATTAGTCCTGAGGGAAACCCTGTCCGCATGGAAGATAATGAAGGGTTCTACTGCCATAAGGGCCTGCAGTTCAGAGACTCTTCTTGCTGAAGTGATGGCTAGAAGTAAGGCTGTTGTCCAAGAAAGGAATTTCAACTCTGCTGTAGCAGCTGGTTGAAAGGGGGGAGGAGAGAGTTTTTCAAATACAAAATTAAGGTCCCAGGCTGGAGTGGGAGCTCTCCTAGGGGGGGGGGGGGGGTCTCAAATTTTTGGCCCCTCTAAGGAATTATTTTAGCAGGGGATGAGAGAAGAGGGGTGGCTCAGTATTAGAATGTGCTGAAATGGCAGAGGCATGAATCTTAACTGAAGAGAAAGATAGGCCCTTGTGGAGCATTTTTGTTAAATAATCTAGAATATGAGGTAAGCTGGGCGCTATTGCGCCCATCCCAAGCCTGGCTCCAGGAACAGTATCTTTTCCACTTTTCTGAATAGGATTTTCTAGTACTAGGCCTCGCCTCAAGAATGACATCCATCACCTGCTTACTGAGGCTTGCTAGAGGTGAGCTCAGGGAATTAGCCAGGCTGCAAGGTTTAGGGCTTGCAGTTGAGGGTGAAGAATCTGCCCCACCTGCTGGGACAGCAGGGTAGGGTTCTGAGGCAGGTGCCATGGTTGCAGCACTGTCAAATTGTGCAAAAGGGGGTACCAGTGATGGTGTGACCAGTTTGGGGCAATCAGTATTGTCCTTGGCTTGTCCTGTTTGATCTTTAGTAGAACCTTCGAGAGGAGAGGCAGAGGGGGAAAGGCATAAATTGAAAGGCTTTCCCAGGTAAAGGACAGGACAAGCACCTTCCAAGCTTGACTGTGGGGAGTTCTGGTGCAGAATTTGTTCAATTGGTAGTTCTGAGGGGAGGCAAACAGGTCTACCTCTGGTGTTCCTCAAGTCAAGAGCTTGAATATTTTGGGTTCCAGTTTCCATTCGTGTGGGTCCATGAGATTTCTGCTTAAGTTGTCTGCCAGTGAATTTAGTTTGTCTGGCAGGAACTGAGCTTGCAGGTTCACTTGGTAGCTTAAGGCTGTGTTCCACAGAGCCATGGCTAGTCTGCAGAGTGGGTAGGAATGGGTTCCCCCTGCTTGTTTATGTACCACATAACTGTGGTGTTGTCTGTCTTCACCAATACTTGACCTGGAAGAATAAGGTCTTTGAAGGCTGTCAGGGCATTCTGTACAGCTATCATTTCTTTTTGATTGATATGCAGGTGCATCTGTTTTTTTTCCCATTTGCCCTGAATGCACTGCCCTGCCATGTGAACCCCCCATGCATAGTTTGGGTAGATTCCCAAAGCTAAGGATGGGAGGATGAATTTAGATAGCATTAGGACCAGCTATAAAGCCCTGCAAGACTGCAGTGACAAAGCCAGCTCTGGATTTAAGGAAAATTGGCAGATGGTAATGCTTGGTGAAAGTATGTACAGAAAGTACAGTTGTGTACACTTACCATAAATGTAGATGTTCGAGTGTATTCACTGATGCAGTCATTACATTTGGGTAATCTGCTGGCAGGTTGCCCTCAGTCGGCCTAACAAAGTCTTGGGTCCTGCGTCGGTTGCTGTCCCTTCTTCCATGACGTCAGGTCACCAGGGGTATAAAACATGCAGCCGACGCCATTACATCAGTTTTTCTTGCCCCAGATGTCAGGTGTCCCCCAAATGGGGAGCCAAATATTTAAGTAATTAAAAACACAAAAAATACCTCCAAACAAAAGCAAATACACCAAAAAGGCTTTTAAGCATATTAAAGGAAAGAAGAGGTATAGTAATAGAAAAAACGGGGTTGGAGGGAGGGTAACCAGGACTGCAACAGTGAATACACTCGAACATCTACATTTATGGTAAGTGCACACAACTGTACTATGTTCTTCGTGTTTCACTGTTGCAGTCATTACATTTGGGTAGATTCCCAAAGCTATGTTTGGGAGGATGGATTTATACAGGATTAGGACCAGCTATAAGGCCCTGCAGGACAGCAGAGGCAAAGCCAGCTCTGGATTTAGAGAAGAAAGGCAAATGGTAATGTTTGGTGAACGTATGAACTGAGCTCCAGGTAGCAGCTTCTAGAATGTCTCTGGTAGGAACACCTCTGAGAAAGGCTGTAGAAGTAGATGCAGCCCTGGTGGAGTGAGATCTGATCCCCTGGGGGATAGTTTTACCATGTTGCATATAGCAGAAACAAATACAATGGCGTATCCATTTGGAAATAGCTTTGAAATAGCCTTTCCCTCTGCCCCTGCAGCAAATGCCACCAGTAGTTGTTCAGATTTTGAGATTTTGTCCTGTTTAAGTAAAACCTAAGTTGTCTGTGTACATCCAATAAATGCAGAATCCGTTCCCCCTTGTTCTGTGGATTGGGAAAGAAGGTTGGCAAATGAATGGTCTTGATTAAGAGCCACACTGGATACCACCTTAGGCATGAAGGATGGATTGGTTCTGAGAGACACCCTGTCCGCATGAAAAATAATGAAAAGCTCCACTGCCATAGGAGCCTGTAATTCGGAAATCCTTCTAGCTGAAGTGACTGCAAAAAGGAAAGCTGTTTTCCAGGAGAGAAATTTTACGTCTGCAGTAGCAACTGGCTCGAAAGGAGGGAGAGTGAGTTTTTCCAATACAAAATTGAGGTCCCAGGCAGGGGTTAGGGCTCTCCTGGGTGGTCTTAAGTTTTTGGCCCCTCTGAGATGCTGCTTTAGCAGGGGATGACAGAAGAGGGGAGGTTCTGTGCTGTAATGAGCTGAAATGGCTGAGGCATGGATTTTTATGGAAGAAAAGGACAGGCCCTCGTGAAACATCTCAGTTAAATATTGTAAAGTCTGAGGAATACTGGGCACCGTTGTGCTTATCCTTTGTGATTCCAGGCACATAATCTTTTCCATTTGTCAGCATAAGATTTTCTAGTACTAGGCCTTCTTGCCTCCAAAATGACATCCATCACAGGTTTGTGGAGGGATGCCAAGGGTGAATTTAGGTGATTAGCCACACTGCAAAACTCAAAGTTTGGAGCTGAGTGTGCAGAATTTGGTTGTTCTGCTGAGACTGTAAGTAAGGTGTCTGAGGCAGGTGCCATGGTGGAAGGTGTGACACATTGCGCAGGAGTGGATACCAGTGTTGGCAAGGCCAGTCTGGAGTAATCAAAATAATTTTTGGTTTGTCCTGCTTGACTTTTAGTATAACTTTGGATATTAGAGGCAGAGGGGGAAAGGCACAGACTGATAGTTTTTTCCAGCTGAATGATAGAGCATCGACTTTCCAGGTTTTTTTGTATTGAGTTCTTGTGCAGAATTTGCCCAACTGATAGTTCTGGGGTGAGGCAAAAAGATCTATGTCTGGACTCCCCCATCTGTGTGCCAACATGTTGAAAATCCATGGTTCCAATTTCCATTCATGTGGGTCCATGAGATTTCTGCTTAGTTCGTCTGCCAGTGTATTCAGCTTTCCTGGCAGGAATTGAGCTTGTAGTTGAATTTGACAGGTCAAGGTAGTGTTCCACAATGCCATGGCTAGTCTGCAAATGGGGTAGGAGTGTGTACCCCCCTGCTTGTTTATGTACCACATAACTGTGGTGTTGTCTGTCTTTATCATTAATTGTCCTGGATGAAGGTAGTCCTTAAAGGCTGTCGGTGCATTCTGTACAGCTAGCATCTCTTTTTGATTGATATGAAGGTGCATTTGATTTGGGCTCCATTTGCCCTGAATGCACTTCCCTGCCAGATGAGCCCCCCAAGCATAGTCTGATGCGTCTGCAGTTAGGGTTTGGGCGGCAGGGGGTGGAGTGAATGGCAGTCCCTTGTTTTGGTGGCAGGCCTCTGCCCACCATAAGAACTCTAATTGCAGGCAAGGTATGATAGGAATCATTGTTTCCAGGCTGTGACAACGTTGACTCCATAAACTCTAAGTACCACTGAAGTTTCCTCATATGCAGTCTTGCATATGGAATTAGAAGAATGCAGTAGGCCATGAACCCCAAGGCTTGCAGAATTTGTCTTGCAGATAGCAGGGTTTTTGTGGCCACTTGTTTGAAGTAAGTCACCAAATGAATTTGCTTTTCTGGTGCAATGTAAGCCAGCTGGGCAGTTGTATTCAAGCTTGCACCCAGGAATGTAATTTTTTGAGAGGGTACCAGTTGTGATTTCTTTTCGTTTATGGTGTACCCTAGACAAGTTAGAACCTTTTTTATGAACGCCAGATGTTTTTGAAGAATGTCCCTGTTTTCTGCCTGAATTAGACAATCATCCAGGTATGGATATATTTGAATATTTCTTTGCCTGTAAAATGCAAAATGCAATTACTGGAGCTAGGCACTTTGTGAAGACACTGGGCGCAGTGCAGAGAACTGGAAATGTAAATAGCCTGCTTTGAAGCGGAGGTATCTTCTGCAAGATTTCCTGATTGCGATATGCAGGTAAGCCTCTTAAGTCTAGAGTTACCAACCAGGCATGTTTGCCTAGCATGGGAAGTAACTGTTGTAGAGTCAGCATCTTGAATTTTGCAATGTCCAGAAATGTGTTTAGAGTAGATAAGCCCAGGATTGGACACCATGATTTGTCTTTTCTGGGTATCAGGAAAAGTCTTGAATAGAAACCTTGTCCCTTTTCCTCTTTTGGGACTGGTTGAATAGCTCCCATGCTCATGAGAGACAGTACTTGTTTCTGGGCCTATGCCCACTGATTTGGGGGCAAGTCTGGCCATCCGTTTGGGATTGGCAACGAGTGGAAATGAAATCTGTATCCCTGGGATACTATATTTAAAACCCATTTGTCCTGGGTTATAAGTTGCCAGCTTCTTACATGAAGTGCCAGTTTTCCCCCCAAAGGGGCAGCTGAAAGGTAAGTGCTTGGTAACTGTAGAGGGAAGTCACTGAGACTGCTTACCATAGGAAGGTGCCTTGTTGTTTCCAGATTTGGAGGAGGAGGCACCCCATTGTTTTGTTCTAAAAGTCCCTTGTGACAAACCTGGAGCATTTGGAATGTTTGGGTTTGACTTGAGGGGCTCTCGAAGGAACTGGAAAGGACCAGTTCTTAGTAGGCCAGTGCCTACTAAATCTTGGAGGTTGCACTTGTAAGAAATCTTTCACAGATTGCATATATTTAGCTTTATCTTCCATCTTTTTTAAAACTTCTTCAGCCTTATTACCAAAGAGACGGTCCTGTTGTAAAAAAGCATCCAACAATTTTGCTTTAACATGATCAGGCAGAGTTTGCGCTTTGAGCCAATCATGCCTTCTTAGCAAGGAGCCAGTTACAGCAGCCCTGCAAGAGGCCTCCAAAGAATCAAAACCACATTGCAAAGTATGTTTTCCAACTTGCTCAGATGTATGCAAAAAATCCTGTAAATCTTTATTTTCCACACAGTCAGAAATTAACATCATTTTCTGTTTAAGCAGTCCCATGATATGCTGCTGGTATTTAAGCATATGAAATTGACAGTTTAAAGCCCTGATTGCCAAGGTTGCAGAAGTGTAAACCTTCTTACCCCATTTATCAAGCGCCTTGGAATCTCTATCAGAAGGGGCAGGATTTTTAGCAGTAGAGGCCTTAATGCCCTTGGGACCCTGAGAAATGGTTTCAGGATCTGCAATAGGATTTTTGAAAAGAAATTTGTGGGAGTCAGGAACCCTGTAGTATCTGTCTGGCTTACAAGAAGCCGGAGGCAGAGAATCAGGAGCCATACTAGATTCTGAAAAAACATCATCAACAATGTCTAAGACGGGAGGTATAGCCAAAGGCCTATGTTGAGGAAGAAGAAGAAAATCCCCAAGTATCTTTTTAGATTCAGAGAAATCCTGACTTTCCCAGTGGAAATGTTCCCATAAGGTATGTAAAGTTTCCCCAAAAGAAAAATCCTCAGGGGGAGAAGCAGAAGGAATGGAATCTTCTGCATTAGCGTCCTCATAGGTAGGTATAGACAAATCCTGTTCATTAGATGAGTCAGAAGAAATGGAATCCTGTTCAAAAGATTCATAATCAATGTCTTGCCTAGGCCTCTTAGAAGGGGGGGGGGGGTTGGCTACCCATGAACAGAGTAATTAAATCTTCAGCCATTTTGATAATTTGTTTTTTAGGCATAGGGGCCTGCACATATGGCCCAGGCATAGGTTTTTTAGACATAGATTTAGATTTTGGCCTTAGTTTTGAAGATGGCGTTGGTCTAATATACAAATCTGTAGGCCTGAAAACACCCTCAGAAGCCGGTGCCTGCACAGCGGCTCTGGACCCATCTAAGGTAGAGACATCCGCGGGTTCTATAATTGAAGCATCTTGCAGCATACCGGACTCTGAATGGGTCTCAGTAGAGGCCTGTGAATCAAAAGTAGCGGGTATCAGGGGCTGCGAAAGCCCCTCACTGAGTACCGACGAACTGGTGACTGGCTTAGGAGAAGCGTCGTCAGTTTTGGACCTCGACGGCCTGTGTCTGTCTTTTTCCTTAGTTTTTTTTAGGTATTCCGGTAGTCGGATTGCTAACCGACGACATTTCTGGATAATTAAAGCGTGAGCCAAAATATTTAGAAGCAAAACTATACCAACGTTTAATAGTGCGTTGATGAAATTTAGCACAAAGCCAACAGCAAGGTACGTCGTGGTCAAGGCCTAGGCAAGAAAGAGAGTACAAATGAAAATCCTTATGAGGTATTTGCTTCCCGTAAGTAATGCAATTATTAACTTTTACTGACATTGGTAAGGAGCAAGAAAAAGTTTCCCCAACGGGGTACTTAGCTTTTTAGTTGAAGACTTCGGTCCTGAAACTCAAACGAAAATTTCAGGAGTCGGCCAACCGGCACTTGCGAACTGCTTCTGCTTCGGGCACCGCGCGGCAAGAAAGACTGATGTAATGGTGTCGGCTGCATGTTTTATACCCCTGATGACCTGACGTCATGGAAGGAGGGATAGCAACTGATGCAGGACCCAAGACTTTGTTAATCAGGCCGACTGAGGGCAACCTGTCAGCAGATTACCCAAATGTAATGACTGCAACAGTGAAACACGAAGAACATCCCTTTATCCCCGTTACAAACATGACTAAAGTGTAAGCTAAGTGAACTTGCACCTGTTTTTTTAAATCTCAAGATTCTTCCCTGGACATTGTATGGGCAAAAGACAGATGCACTGCCACGGTACTCCATCCACTGCAGTAGGCCAATGAAAATAGCATCATGTACATTTTGCTTTACCAGGTTCTGTAGCACAGTGGGACAGATCCCTGACTGTGAGCTAGAAGACCCAAGTTCTGAGCTCTGGCACTGGAAGAGCTGTGTATGGATGCAAAAGAGGTGCAGCTTTTTGCCCACATTCCCATTCTTGGGTAGAGATCTGCTGGCTCCCATCTTATAAGGAAGTGGAAGTGTGTGGGGAATGGTGACCCAAACCTGTGACAGGAGTCTGTGTGTTATTACGTGTAAGAAGCACACCCTTGTAAAGCAGGTGGTCCCTGTGGTAATGTGGATGCTTACATCACCATCGAAATAAGAGATAAGATTTATACTTGTAAAATCCCCTTATGGTTGTCTTGACTGCAATGACACCATATACTCTTCACCAGGGAAGTGAATGGATATTGTTGTCGGGAAATGAATGGGCACCATCTATTCATGAGCTAATAAGAAATGGTGGCTGAAGCTTGACTGATGGATGACAAGCATGGGGGGATGGAGTACGCAGAAAAAAAGTACACTCTACTCTTCTGCAGGAAAGCTACTACAGTGAATAAACATTTAGTAAATGTACACTGCATCATGGATAATCCAAACAAGTAATGTCTGAAATAAAGATCTTTGTATGTGCAGGGTGGAAAGGTAGGTACCGCCTTTACATACAGGGTGGTACACTAATCCACTATGCAATATGAAGCAATGTTTGAACAGTGCGCAAGCTGAATGTTACATACAATTTAAGTCTTTCAAGTGAACAAAGCACTGAAGTCGCACATTTTTTAGCAGAATATCTCCTGCTGCAATGAAGTCCCTTGAATGACTGAATTCCTGAAATGTAGGTAGGGGTGTGTGTGGAAAACAGAAGCTATACATACAGATTTGGCTATTATTCATGACAAAATGTCTCTTTCGAATTCTGACTAACTCGTGAAGCACTGCAAGCTATTAAAGTGATGGATGGAATTATTGCAACAATAATGGGGCAGGCTTTCGGATCTGGAGGTGATAGTACTACCAGATGCTTCCTTCAGAGCATTTTCTTCTGGAACATGCAAATTTCCTGTGCAAAGTTTATCCTTTTTGCAATGATACAGTATGGGCTGTATTTTACACACACTACTGAAGCTACTAGTCCTTAGACTTGGAAATGGAAAAAAATGACTCCCTGGGAACTAGGAATATCTCCAACCACATCACAGAATAGAAGGCTGCAGTCATTTGGCATCAGGAGAACAGTCAATTGTTATGAATGACATTTTGTACCACTGATCACTACCACCCATGAAAAGAACTGAAGTAGCTTAGTCTTGCTGATACTGTTTGACAGCAACTTCAATAAAGTCCCACTACGATCTGTACATATAACTAAATGGCAGGTCACCCTCAACACTACTGCAGAAGAAGATTACACTGTCTTACTTCAATTACCAATCTTTCTACACTACTTGCCAGAAGGCAAGCTAATAAAGTGCTTGGTTTCCCCTCAGTAATGTATTGCAGAACCACTGACATCTCTAACAAGAAATAAAAACCCCTCAATGTGCGAGTTGCTTTCTGTCTCCTCTCTGAGGTAGGGACAACACCTCAATGTTTCATGTGTCCTTTCCATACCTCTTTAGCAAGAGGATAACTGAAGGAACCTGTCTGGGTTAAGTTTCAATAAAGCAAGGCACTCTAGGGTAAGCCAAACTACTAACCTTCTACAGATGACCATGGACCACAGGAGTATTCAGTATCCCTTTTAAAGGTAACAATCACTACAATGAAAAATGAGGTCAAGAAAGTGACTTTATGACCATTTCCATTTCACAGATTTTAATAAATCACACGATGAAAGCTCAAAATAACCCATAACTAATATATACTTTTTATGCAGTTGCTGTTGGCTTGAGTAATTTACTTTGCAGAGAAAGCCTCTGATGATCTAACAAATGCATGTGATAAAACTTCACTTGTGAATAACAGGCTACATGTGATGAGAGGATTGTTTAGCCAACAGATCTGATTGCTTTCGTCAGTGGCTTCTCTCATTACCTGGATAACTGCAGCTGAAGGCCTATCAGTGTTTAACTACAAGAAGACAAGGAACCTCTGAATACTGAAGCAGATGGCACCCTGGCTCCCTTCAGTTGCAGTCCCAGAAACGAGAAGAAAGAAGGCAACTCTTTCTATCAGAGTACATAGACCTACTGTAGTTCTTGGAATGCACCCAAGATGATGACCATAATCATTTTTTTCCTTAAAGAGAGGGACTGATGACAGTTCCTGAACCAGACTGTGCTTCCTGAACTTATCTTTTTACCCTCCCTCCTCCATGGCATTCTGTTGACACACATCAGATTCGTCACTACAATCCTTGCAAAAGAAAAACTTCAGTTTTCAGTCTGGGTCAAGGCAAAGTGGTAGTCCTTTTGTCAGCTGCTTGGAAGAGTTTTTCAGTTCTAGTGACTTCACCAGCTTGCGACAGAAGTATCTTCTGGTAGCAACAAAGTTTGAAAGAGAAAAACAAAATTCTGACCAAGGCTACACAATGATACTTTACGACATGACAATCAGATAAATTTTAAATCATTTAATTTTGACATACATATACCATTATAAAGCATGGACAAAATTGTTTTTGTGCAGTTCCATACAAAATGATGTAGCAAGAAACTTGGTTTCATTTTTCCAAACAAGATTCTGCACTGTACAGGATGGCAAAATCTCCTTGATGACCATATAAATAGGGAAAAACAGGGCTAAATGTAAAGTAGAAAAACTCTCCTTCACACAAAGGCAGGCTCCATAAGGCAGCACTTAGACATCATAATTGGGATTTTTTCTCAAGATGACAAATCCTTCTAGGATGGGGGTTACTGGGATATATTCCTCGGTTGCCAATTCTGCTCTTTCTCCATGCGCAAGTAATACTGGGGTAGTGTGCGTCTGAAAGCCAGTGATGGTTTTAGGTTTTCCAGCCTGGCCAACTACATCTACAGCCTGCAGAAAAGAAAAAGAAGTTTGCATTATTCACGGACTACTCTGCTCCACGTCTACAAATACAAGGCGTATCATTATAGTCTGAAGGTCCTGCTTCCCTCCACCATGATATTTGGAAATAAAAATCTAACAGAACATGACAACTCTGCCAAGGAACACATTTAAATCTTAAGAGTATAATAAAGTCCAAAAGAAAAACACGAACTTCAGCTCTTTAACTATCAGTAAAATTGCCTATACAATTTAACAAGACAGCATGGATTTTAAACTGGTCAATACATTGCAGGTGACAGTTTGCAGCTGCACTGCATTGTGCTTGAAGATTCTCTTGCATGCCAAAGAACAGGAGCTGTAACTCAAGCCACTAGAGTTTTAAAAAGGTTTTGTGCTGTACAGATTACTTACACTGCACTTGCATAAACCACCACCAGATGATCTACACAGAAACTCTTAACTAGTGGGTCAGCATTTGGATTCATGCCCTCTACCAGTCAACTATTTTTACTGGACGTTTCTGTTCCTGTAGCACAAATGCTTAATGTTGCACATGCTGTGACATCGCATACTAACTACAACAGTGCACCTAGCTCCTGACCCTGCCAGCCCCGGCAACAAAAGATTATGCAGGTACAATTAGGTTCATAGGTAGGTAACTAGGCTATCCGCCCAAGGGCCTACGTAAGCCTAACCCAACAAGGTTCCCTGTCTTACGCCACCCAAGAAAGTTATTTTCCTGTGCCACTGTCGAGCAGAGACACAGAAGTGATCCCCGGGGTGTATTTCATGCAAATCAAGAATGAACAATTAAGGTTTGAAATCTACACAGCTAACAAATACAAAAAAAAAAAGCATGCATTTCCCCAACTTACAAACAGGATGGAGTAGAATCCAGACTCTTCTCAAAAAATCAACTGATTAAGAAAGAATTAAATGTATAGCATATGGGATATCAAACGCCAAGAGAATAATGCCTGTCAATGATCTTCTTTCAAGCAAGCTGTGCATATTTTCTCTGCGCAACAGAAATAACAATGTGCCTTTGTGTAATTTTAGACGATCTGTGACAGACTGGCTAGCGAGCCGAATTAGGGGGAGGCTTTAGATACAGCTTCTCCTCCAGTGGGCTGAATGCTAGAAAGACCGTTTTTAGCCCCACAATTTTTTTTTAACTGAAACTTTTTCTTTACCAAGCAGTTCTGATCAGCCCATCACCTGAAGCTTCCTTGTCCCTTCCATGCAATAGTCCAGCTTCCCTCTATATACAAGGGTTTACTCCTGGAAAGGTGAAAAGCCAAGAATAAATTGGCACTGAAAAATCCCTAGACTGGTCAGTTCCTGCAATTTTGTCACTCTCAGCAAACCCAGAGGATTGGGGACAAGCAGGACTCCCACATTTTCAGCCAAAGAGAGCATGCAGTTTTACATTGTGCAACTCCAAACTACAGTACGCCAAAATGCTACTTAGTGGGTGCTTGTCTCTATAGCCTATCAGAGAGAAGGCATTTGGCTCCACATGAATGATGCAGAGTTTACCCTCCAGAAGAATAATGCCCTTTGAACACAGTGGAGCCAAGGTGAGCTCCCCTCTCTACCAATGAAGCACCTGTCACTAAAATTTCATGTGGATATTGGCAGGAAAAGTGTCTCCCCATTTTAGGGCTTAGAAACACAGGTCTGACACTAGTAATAGACCCACAAGACCATAACTCACCAGGCACTGATAAATTCAAGCCCAATGCAATATCCACATCCTTAGTCATGCAAACAGCATTGTGAAGAGAACAGACCAAGTCTTAGACAGTGCACTAGGGGGTCTGAAGCTGGTCTTCCCAGTATCTTCAGCCATCCTGCCAAAGCTTAAAACTTCCTAAGTTCTCTTTGCAAGCAGAATAACTAGCACTGGAGTGCATCCAGCTGTATACCAATAAATGCAATCAAGCTATATGGGAACAGAGAGAACATCTAGTTTGTGGTCAACTTACGGGACTAAAACCTTAACATGCACATGACAGGGACACCGCTAGGGTAATTCAATGGCAGGGTCACCACAGTCTAGCTATCCAAGCAGATGAACCCAGGGACCTGTTCTTTTATAAGGCTTTGGATACCACAACCAAAGCCCTGATAACAGCGGGTGACAAAAAAAGCTCAAACGACAACACCTTGCCTGGAAGTGATACCCACACAAAGTTAATCAAGAACATTTCATCTGAAGACCACACATGATGAGGAGTCAAAAGCCATCCACCATACCTAGCAACACCATTCATATACACTGTGGAAGAAGGAACATGACCTCTAAAGAGTAATCTCAAAACCTGAGTGTTGGCTGAAGTGGATGACATCAAGGATTGGAAAGAAGTCACCTACTCTCTTTGCAATCAGAATGATGCAAGTGATGGACCCCTGATCTTGTATCAAAAGAAAGATGTCTTCCAAAGCCCCTTTCAAGGGTAGAGGATAGGTCTGTTTAACTGCTTTAGGGCAATAATCCAGTCTCTCCATGGTGCCCTCTCTGGTGGAGAAACTGACAGCTCTAAGACTGAGACCTTTTTCAAGGTTTCAGAGAGCACCCTTGCATTACTAGGCTATAACTTATACCACACTTTTCGGCCATCTAAACTGGACTGAACAGCAAAGGCAAAGGTGTGCCCATATTCATTAAGGATATCCACACCTCCAGGCTAGTTGCTCAGCATAATGCAGCCGAGGTTATCCTAGTGCAACTATCTCTGGGCAAAACTGCAATCCAAATTATAGCCTGCTACAGATCCCCATCATGCCCCAGGATTCCCACTCATCTTTTCTTGATATACTGGAAAATATTAGGGTTCAAACACCCTAATATTGGGCGATTTCAACTACCCCACCATTAACTGGGAAAACTTATGTACCAACCCCTTCGCTCAGCGCTTTCTGGAATTCATAAATTCCAATACCCTGGATCAACTTATCCACACCCCCACCAGGGGCAACAATATCCTAGACCTAGTCATTATCAACATGAGTGACCGCTGTTCCACACCTGAAGTCAACTCCTCATTGGTCAGGCCTGACCATAAGCTAATCACCCTAGATATCCACATCCCGCCCGCACCCTCCATTAAGGAAACCACAGTAAAAAATTTCTCAAAAGCCAACTTCCTGCTTCTTAAGACAGAAGTGGCAAACTTCATGACACCCATGCAGATGGACAATACAGTTACGACTGCTGAATCCTACACAAATGCACTCTATAAGCAATTACACGAGTGCATGGATTGTGCTATCCTCCAAAAAAATGAAGCCAATCTGGTGGTTCCCTGCCATAAACTCTATAACAGAAGGAAGAAATTGTTGCAAAAGAGAGTAAAATCCCATGAGTGGAGGAGCTCCCTGGTCAGCCTCAGCAAGAAGCTGAGATCCCTTATAAGATCCTCCAAAGCTAGCTATGAAAACAAGATTGCCACTGATTCTAAGGACAATCACACAGCATTCTATAGCTATGTCAAGAATCTCAATGGCAACACCCAGATCTGTTCTGAGTTACAGCACAATGGCACAAAAATTACAGAAAGAACAGTTGTGTACACTTACCATAAATGTAGATGTTCGAGTGTATTCATTGTTGCAGTCATCACATTTGGGTTATCTGCTTGCAGGTAGCCCTCAGTCGGCCTGATTACCAAAGTCTTGGGTTCTGTATCGGTTGCTGTCTCATCTTCCATGTCAGGTGGTCAGGGGTATAAAGCATGCAGCCGAAGCCATTACATCAGTTTTTCTTGCCCCATATGTCAGGTGCCCCCATAATGGGAAGCAATCATACACAAGGTTACACCTCCAACAAAAAAGCAAATACACCAAAAAGCTTAAAACACAGTAAGCAAGAATAGGTATAGTCAAAAGAAGTCAGGGAGCTGGAGGGAGGGTAACCAGGACAGCAACAGTGAATACACTCGAACATCTACATTTATGGTATGTCTACACAACTGTAATATGTTCTTCGTGTTTCACTGTTGCAGTCATCACATTTGGGTAGATTCCCAAAGCTAAGGATGGGAGGAGGCAATTACAAAGCATTAGGACCGGCTATAAGGCCCTGCAAGACTGCAGTGGCAAAGCCAGCTCTGAATTTAGAAAGAATTGGCAACTGGTAATGCTTGGTGAGGGTATGTACAGAACTCCAGGTAGCATCTTTTAAGATGTCCCTGGTAGGGACACTTCTGAGAAAGGCTGTAGAGGTAGATGCAGCCCTGGTTGAATGTGGTCTTATCCTCTGTGGGGTAGGTTTTCCATGGTGCTTATAGCAGAAATGAATGCAATGGCCTATCCACTTAGAAATGGTTTGCTTTGAAATGGCCTTCCCCTCTGCCCCAGCATCAAAAGCAGCCAGCAGCTGTTCAGATTTCCTGAGAGGCTTAGTCCTGTCCAGGTAAAATCTACGTTGTCTGTGCACATCCAAGGAGTGTAGCATTCGTTCCCCTTTGTTCTGTGGATTAGAAAAGAAGGTCGGCAAATGAATGGACTGATTAAGAGCCAAACTGGATACCACCTTGGGCATAAAGGAGGGATTGGTCCTAAGGGACACCCTGTCCGCATGAAAGATCATGAAAGGCTCCACTGCCATGACGGCCTGTAATTCAGACACCCTTCTTGCTAAAGTGATTGTTAGAAGGAAGGCTGTTTTCCAAGAAAGGAATTTCAACTCTGCATTTGCAGCTGGCTCAAGGGGGGGGGGGGGTAAAGTGAGCTTTCCCAATACAAAGTTAAGGTCTCAGACTGGAGTAGTGGTTCTCCTGGGTGGTCTTAAGTTTTTGGCCCCTCTGAGGAATTGCTTCAGCAATGGGTGAGAGAAGAGAGGTGGCTCTATATTGTAATGTGCTGAAATGACTGAGGCATGAATTTTGATGGAAGAAAATGAAAGGCCCTTGTTAAACATCTCAGTTAAATATTGAAGAATATGAGGTAAATTGGACACCACTGTGCCCATCCCCTGAGTTTGGATTCAAGAACAAAATCTTTTCCATTTTTCAGCATAGGATTTTCTAGTAATAGGCCTCCTTGCCTCAAGAATGACATCCATCACTTGCTTACTGAGGGATGGTAATGGAGAGATCAGGTAATTAGCCAGGCTGCAAGGTTCAGGGTTTGAAGCTGTGGGTGCAGAATCTGGCCCTTCTGCTGGGACAGCAGGGCAGAGGTCTGAGGCAGGTGCCATGGAGCCAGCAGTGACACACTGCGCAAGAGGGGATACCAGTGCTGGCGTGGCACCAGTCTGGTGCAATCAGTACTGTCCATGGTTTGTCCTGTTTGATCTTTAGTAGCACTTTGGAGAGGAGAGGAAAAGGGGAAAGGCATAAACTGATAGGTTTTTCCAGGTGAAGGTTTTTCCAGGTGAAGGACAGGGCATCCACTTTCCAAGCTTGTTTGTGGGGAGTCCTTGTGCAGAATTTGTCCAATTGGTAGTTCTGAGGGGAGGTAAACAGGTCTAGTTCTGGGCTCCCCCATTTGTTTCTCAACATGTTAAACATCTTTGGTTCCAGTTTCCACTCGTGAGGGTCCATGAGATTTCTGCTTAGGTCATCTGCCAGTGTATTTAGCTTTCATGGCAGGAATTGCACCTGTAGGTGCACTTGGTAGCTCAAGGCTGTGTTCCACAGAGCCATGACTAGTCTGCAGAGAGAGTATGAGAGGGTTTCCCTCTGCTTATGTACCACATAACAGTGGTGTTGTCCGTCTTTACCAATAATTGTCCTGGAAGAATGTGGTCCTTGAATGCTGTCAGAGCATTCTGTACAGCTAACATTTCTTTTTGATTGATATGCAGGTGCATTTGACTTGGGTTCCATTTGCCCTGAATGCACTGCCTTGCCAAGTGAGCCCCTGATGCATCTGTTAGGATTTGGGCGGCAGGGGGTAGAGTGAATGGCAGTCCCTTGTTTTGGTGGCAGGCCTCTGCCCACCAAATGAACTCTATCTTTAGACAAGGTATGATATGAATCATTGATTCTAGATCCTGAGAATGTTGACACATAGGCTTTTTACATACCACTGTAGTTTCCCCATATGCAATCTTGCATATGGAATTAGTAGAATGCAAGAGGCCATGAACCCCACGGTTTGCAGTATTTTCCTTGCAGATAGCTGGATCTTTGTGGCCAGTAGTCTGAAGTAGGCTGTCAAACGAACTTGTTTTTCTGGGGTGAGGTAGGCCATCTGGGAAGTTGTATTCAAGCCTGCTCCCAGGAATACAATTTGTTGGCAGGGTACAAGATGTGATTTCTTTTTGTTTACGGTGTACCCCAGAGAAGTTAGCAATTTCTTTACAAATTCCAGATGATTTAATAGTACTTCCTGGCTTTCTGTCTGAATTAGACAATCGTCCAGGTATGGGTATATTTGAATATTTCTTTGCCTGCAAAATGCAATGACTGGAGCTAGGCACTTTGTGAATACCCTGGGTGCAGTAGATAAGCCAAAGGGCAGTGCAGAGAACTGATAATGCATGTAGCCTGCTCTGAAGCGTAGGTATCTTCTGCAAGATTCCCTTATTGGGATGCGCAGGTAGGCTTCCTTTAAATCCAGTGTTGCCAACCAGGCATTTTTGCCTAGCATGTGAAGCATGAACAGGTAGCATCTTGAATTTTGGGATTACCAAAAATGTGTTTAGGATTAGACAGGTCCAGGGTAGGGCGCCAGGAATTGTCTTTTCTAGGTACCAGGAAATGTCTCGAGTAAAAGCCTGTCCCCATTCTTCTTCTGGGACAGGTTGAATGGCCCTGATGCTGAGAACTTGCTTTTGAGCCTCTGCCCACTGATTTGAGGGTAGGTCTGACCAACCGTTTGGGGTTGGTAAGGAGTGGAAGTGGAATCTGTATCCCTGGGAAACTATATTTAAAACCCATTTGTCCTGAGTAATGAGTTCCCAATTTTTTGCATGCAGGGCGATCTTTCCCCCTAAAAGAACAGTCAGTTGAGCAGGGCTTGGAAGGTTTAAAGTTAAGTCATTGAGACAGTTTACCATAGAGGGAGTCTTACTACTCCCTGCTTTGGAAGTGGGAGCCCTCCACTGCCTAGGCCTTTGAGTACCTTGGGACTGAAGCCTGGGTGTTCTGCTGGTTCTGGGTTTGGACTGAAGGCCTGGAAGAGGCAGGAAAGGACCAATTCTTAGAGGGCCAATGCCTACTAAATCTGGGAGGCTGTACTGGCAGGAAATCTTTAACAGTTTGCATAGATTTAGCTTTTTCCTCCATCTTAAGTACTTCTGCTTTGTTGCCAAACAGGCGGTCTTGATTTAAGGGAGCATCCAGTAATTTAGCTTTAACATGATCTGGCAAAGATCGCTCCTTAAGCCAAGCATGCCTTCTCAGTACAGACCCAGTGACAGCAGCTCTGCAAGACGCCTCTAATGAACCAAAACCACATTGCAAAGTATGTTTTCCAACTTGCTCAGCAGAATGCATTAAATCTTGTAATTCTTTATTTTCAGCACATTCAGGAATCAACATCATTTTCTGTTTAAGCAATCCAGTAATATGCTGCTGATACTTTAACATAACATATGAAACTGACAGTTTAAGGCCCTAATGATCAAAGTTGCAGAAGTGTATACCTTCTTACCCCATCTATCCAGTGCCCTGGAATCTCTATCAGAGGGGGTAGGGTTTTTGGCAGTTGTAGCCTTAATGCCCTTGGGTCCCTGTGAAATTGTCTCAGGATCTGCAGTAGGATTTTTAAAGAGGAACTTGTGAGAGTCAGGTACCCTATAATACCTATCAGGTATTCCGGGAGCAGGAGGTAAAGTGTCAGGGGCCAGGCTAGATTCTGAGAAGGCATCATCTACAATGTCCAGTACAGAAGGGATAGCTAAAGGCCTGTGTTAAGGCAAGAGTAAGAATTCCCTAAGCCTCTTTTTAGAGTTAGAGCAATCCTGGCTTTCCCAGTGGAAATGCTCCTCAAGAGTATGCAAGGTTTCACCAAAAGAAAAATTCTCTTGAGGGGAAGCAGAGGGAATGGAGTCCTCTGCATCAGAATCCTCATAGGTAGATAAGGGCAAATCCTGGTCATCAGAGAAAACAGAAATTTCAAAGTCCTAATCAGAAGAATCAAAAGGAAAATCAGTCCTAGGTCTCTTAGCGGGAGAAGGGTGGCTTCCCCTGATTAGAGTAATAAGGTCTTTAGCCATTCTTATCATTTGTTTTTTAGGCATAGGGGCCCTGACCATGTGGTCTGGGCGTCGTTTTTCTGGGCATGGATCGAGTTTTATTCTTGGAAGAAGAAGATGGCATTGGTTTAATATGCAAGTCAGTAGGCCTGAATACACCCTCAGAAGCCGGTGCCTGCACAGCAGCTCCGGACCTATCCAAGGTAGAGACATCCGCAGGTTCCACAGTTGAAGAAGCATCTCTCAGCATACCGGACTCCGAATGGGTCTCAGTAGAGGCCTGTGAAACTGAAGTAGCGGGTATCAGGGGCTGCGAAAGCGCCTCACTGAGTACCGGCAAACTGGCGACTAGCTTAGGAGAAGCGTCGTTGGCAGCTTTGGACCTATGCGGTCTGTCTCTGTCTTTATATTTGCGTTTTTTCGGAATGTCGGTAGTCGGGTGGCTTACTGAAGCCATTTCTGGATAATTGAACAGAGTACCAAAGTATTTAGATGCGAAAATGAACAGATGACGAATAGTACAAGGTTTGAATAAGGCACAAAACCAACAGTGAAGTACGTCGTGGTCTGGGCCTAGGCAAGGAATGCAGTATGAATGAAAATCTTTATGAGGTATTTGCTTTTCACACAAAATACAGTTGTTAACTTTTACTGACATCTGTTTAGAGCAAGAAAAAGGATCCCCAATGGGGTACTTAGCTTAGTTGAAGACTTTGGATCTGAAACTCGAAAACGAAAATTTCAGGAGTTGGCCGACCGGCACTTGCGAACTGCTTCTGCTTCGGGCACCGCACGTCAAGACTGATGTAATGGCGTTGGCTGCATACTTTATACCCCTGACTACCTGACGTCATGGAAGATGAGACAACAACCGACGCAGGACCCAAAACTTTGATAATCAGGCTGACTGAGGGCTACCTGCAAGCAGATAACCCAAATGTGATGACTGCAACAGTGAAACCCGAAGAACATCCAAATGATATTGCCAACATCCTGGCAGACAGGTTCAGTGCTAACTTTACACCCCTCTCATCCCCTAAAGGGCCCATATCTATACAGGAAGAATGCAGAGTCCCTGTAATCACAACTTCACAGGTAAAAGCAGCACTCTCTAAAGCCAAAAACACAGCATCCATGGGACCGGACAACATCCCAGGCTGCATTTTACATGAACTTCAGAACGAACTGGCTCCCCACCTAAGCACCATGTTCAATCATAGCCTCACGTCAAAGCTTTGTGCCCACTGAATGGCGCACAGCAACAGTTATCCCACTCCACAAAGGGGGAGCCACCACTGATCCTGGGAACTAATGCCCTATAAGCCTGACGAGCCTGGTCTGCAAGGCCATGGAATGTATCATCATAGAATTCATAAACAAAGACATTGGTAACCTCCAAACTGTGGACCCCACCCAGTTCGGGTTTGTGAAAGGCAGATCATGACTCCTGAACCTGGTTGACATCTTTGAGGCAGTCACCAAAGCCATAGACGAGGGTAAGGTGGTTCACACAGCCTATCTTGACTTCACCAAGGCTTTCGACACCATCCCCCATTCTGGAATTATAGCTAAACTCACTAAACTAGGCATAAATCCCTATGTCACAAGAAGGGTTTCCAATTGGCTCACTGACAGAATCCACACACTAAAAGTTGCAGACTCCAAATCTGACTTCAAACCAGTGGAGCACCACAGGGATCAGTCCTGGGACCTCTCCTGTTTGGTATAGACTTCTCTGAAGTACAGGCTAACATAGAAGGCCTCTGGCTAATGAAGTTCGCAGATGACTGCAAACTAGGAGCTATAGTCGAGTCCCCAAATGATGTGGACCATCCTACAGAAGGGTCTCACAGACAGATGCCTAGTGTCAGAGCCATGGCCTCAAGCTCAATGCCAAAAAGTGCAATGTTATCCCCTTTGGTAAAAACTCGGTACCCATGAACTACCACATAGGGGGCAGTCTTCTTAACACCGAATGTGTGATAAGATACCTTGGGACCCAGGTGGACAGTAGTCTCTCCTTTGATAAACACATTGCCACAGTAGTCAGGAAATCCTTCTACATGGCACACCTCATCACAAAAGGGTTCTCATCCAGGAAAAAAAGAGGCCATTGTTCCCCTCTATTCGACACTCATTTGACCCATTATAGAGTACAATGCCCCTTTTGGAATGTACCTCATAAGACATCTGCAGCAGCTGGAAAGGCCACAGAAGTACCTCATAAAGAGGATTACTGGCCTCAAACAGATGCCCTACACTGATTGTCTCAAAAAACTCCAGCTTTACTGTGTAGCATATCACCTACTCTGAGGTGATCTCTGCCTAACATATAAAGCTATGTCAAACCTAGAGCTGTTGGACATGCTACACCTAAAGAAATCCCAATCCCTCCGAGCTACATGCTCTAGGGACCTAAACCTTGTCACCACAACAAATAGGACTTGCTGGAGGGATAGATTCCTGTCCTAGAGACTTCCCATTCTCTGGAACAAGCTACCCATCTATGTCAAGCAAAGTTCCACATTAACACTCTTCAAGAAAATCTTGATGAGTGGATGGGAACTAGGAAATACACCCCTGGGGATCACTTCTGCGGCTCTGCTCGACAGGGGCACAGGAAATTAACTTTCTTGGGTTGGCTTAAGCCAGGGAACATTGTTGGCTAGGCTTACTTAGGTCCTTGGGCTGATAGCCTAGTACCTACCTATGAACCTGTAAGGTGTGGACACTGCAACTACATCCAGAACCAGTGTCTCCTCATGCTAGCTATCCTAGCTAGGGGAACTGCACCTCACTGACAGCTCCTGGCTGTAGTAACAGCTTCTCTGGTTGGTCTGGAGTCGTCATATTCCTGGGTGACCTGACCAGTGCAGGATACAGCAAAACCGTGTTATGCTTTTGAGGCTGAATGGGTCTGGAAGAGGAAATAAGGGGGAAGGGCAAGGGGGGATCCATCCACAAAGATACTATGCAGTGGTAAAGGCCTGATTTATTTTTAAGTCGTCAGCCACTAAGTCCGCAAATCCAAAAAAGGTTGGCAGAAGAGGCCAACTCATGAAAGGGGTCATGAAATGGATATTCTGAGCTCCTTTACAGACAGCAACTTCAGCCAAGCTATCCCTTGTATGCACATATTTGAGGTGATAGCCATAGTTAAGAGTATCTGTGCAACTGTAACTGCAGTAGGCTACATGGAAACCCTTTTCTGAAGCCAAAGTCTTCAGCACTTTCTCTTTCAGTCCAGTCTCTGGAAGGAAAGAGAGCAAGCATAATGCCTGAATCACTGTGGAGAACTGGAATCTGGAGTGGGAAAGGGAACAGTTGGGGGTGTAGACCTCCACAGTGTTAAAAGAATAAAGCACATTTGTTTGAGGAATTAACAGATGTTTGATAAGGGTCACTGTTGCAGTAGTATTCATTACATATTGGAGTTAACAGAAGGCTTACATTCACAACAGCCTTACTCCCACAGATCTGCTTATACAAGCGAACAGACAATGTTCTCCCCAGGCACAATGGCCCACATCTCCTTCTGTAGTTTTCTGTCACAGGACAGGTCCCATGTAACAAAAAGCTAACTTTGTATAAACAATCTGAAAGCCAACCTTATGTTCCACTAGGAAGTTCAAGGTTTTTGTGCATGAGGCTGAAAAAGGTTGCCCTCAGGAAGAAGATGGTTGGGAGCTTGGACTACAACAGTGATCCTATTCAAACATCTTAAGTTACAGTGAGTTCTCACAAACTGTACTACGTTCTTAGTATGGGTCACTACTGCAGACATATTCATTACCTATGAGAAACAGACTCCCATAACTCTCACCAAAGTGAAGTGGTGGAATTGTGCATGCAGCCATCTCACTTTTTCAAAGAATTCTCTGGAGGACTGCTGCTCCAAATTATAGGGTTTGGAGAGGGTACAGACTGATGACCACATGGCCAACTCACAAGTGGTCAGGCCTGATAACTTGCCTTAAAAATGTCCTTGATTAAGAAGCTGCTCTAGTGGGATGAGCCCCTATACATTACTGTACAGGTTTGACCTTCTCACAACAAAGACTATGGGATTTACGAACTACTCAGAAAACATCTGCTTAACATCTGCTTCATAACTGGTCTGCCTTTCTTATCTTCCATACAGTCCACACACAACTGATCTATATTTTGCATGGACCGAGTCCTATCCCGGTAGTGGTGTGGCTGCCTGCGAATATTCAGGAGATGCAGGACTCTCTTCCCAATTTTTTTCCTGGAGTTTTGGAAAGAACATTGGGAGCTGGGCAGACTGAGTAAGAGGCACTTCTGAAACCACTTTTGACATGAAAGAAAATGTATTTTAATGCTGACTCTACCACTGTGAAAGACAGAAATAAGTTTCTGCAACACCAGGGCTAGCAGCTTTGAATTCCTTCCCCCAAACATGATCACCACTTTGACCTGTGTCTCACCTATGTGGTAAAGCTAGAAGGGGAAAAAGCAGATGGCAGAAACATGAAACTTTTTGATGAGCAAGACAGCTCTGCTCTACAGAAGTCTGAAAAGTAAGAAAACAAGGGGCACATCTGGTTTTAATGGGACCTACTTTCTTCTCTTGCACCAAAGCTGACAAACTTTTCGATTTTGAAACGTCTTTTATTAGGTTTCATGGCATCCTTGAAAATTGAATATCTTAAGAAAAGAGGTGCCTAACCAGAATAAGACTTGTATTTTCTGGGCTGTCAGCAAAGTACAGTTGTGTACACTTACCATAAATGTAGACGTTGAGTGTATTCACTGTTGCAGTCATTATATTTGGGGTAATCTGCTGGCAAGTTGCCCTCAGTCAGCCTGAATTCTAAAGTCTTGGGTCCTGCATTGGTTGCTGTCTCCTCTTCCATGATGTCAGGTCGTCAGGGGTATAAAACATGCAGCCAACGCCATTTTCTTTAGTTTTTCTTGCCCCCGATGTCAGGTGCCCCCAAAAAGGTAGCAATATTATATATATCTATATACATGCAACAATATAAACTTTACCTTCATCTACAAGCAAATTCACCACATAGGTTGTAGAAGATAGAGAAATAAAGATAACCTGTAGAATGACAGGGGGATGGCGGGTGGGTAACCTGGACTGCAACAGTGAATATCTACATTTATGGTAAGTGTACAGAACTGTACTATGTTCTTTGTGTTTCACTGTTGCAGTCATTACATTTGGGTATAATCCCAAAGCTATGGTTGGGAGGCTGAAGCTAAACAGTATTAGGTGCGGCTATAAGGCCCTGCAGCACTGCAGTGGCAAAGCCTGCCCTGGACTTAAGAGTAGAGAGGCGAATGGTAATGCTTTGTAAAGGTGTGAACAGAGCTCCAAGTAGCAGCCTCTACAATGTCTTTGGTTGGTACTCCTCTGAGAAAGGCTGCTGAAGTAGCTGCAGCTCTGGTGGAATGAGACCTAATGCCTTTGGGCACAGGCTTACCATGGTGTACGTGGCAGAAACGGATGCAATGGCTTATACACTTTCAAATTGTCTGCTTTGAGATAGCCTTTCCTGCTGATCCTGCAGCATATGACACTAGTAATTGCTCAGTTTTTCTTAGCGCTTTACTCCTGCACAAGTAGGATCTTATCTGTCTGTGCACGTCCAAGGAATGCAGAATTCTCTCCCCTTTGTTCTGCGGATTTGGATAAAAAGTTGGCAGATGAATTGTTTGGTTAAGAGCCGCACTGGAAACCACCTTAGGCATAAAAGTAGGATTTGTCCTCAGAGACACCCTGTCTGGGTAAAATATGATAAAAGGCTCTACAGCCATGAGGGCCTGTAGCTCTGAAACTCTTCTTGCTGAAGTAATTGCTAGTAGCAGAGCTGTCTTCCATGATAAGAACTTTATATCAGCAGTAGCGGCTGGTTCAAATGGAGGCAGGGTGAGCTTTTCCAACACATAATTGAGGTCCCATGCAGGTAATGGTGATCTTCTAGGAGGCCTTAGATTTTTTGCTCCTCTAAGCTACTGTTTTAGTAAAGGATGAGAAAAGATTGGTGGCTCTGTATTGTAATGAGCCAAAATGGCAGAGGCATGGATTTTGATTGATGAGAAAGATAGGCCTTTGTCAAGCATCTCAGTTAAGTATTGTAATATCTGAGGAATATGTGGTTCTGCTGTATCAGTTCCTCATGCTTGATTCCAACCACAGAATCTCTTCCATTCGTCAGCATAAGATTTTCTAGTACTAGGCATTCTGGCTTCCAAAATGACATCCATCACAGCTTTACCGAGAGGCGTTGTTCGTATGATTACATGATTAGCCATGCTACCAGGTTCGGAGACTGTAGTTGATTGTGCAGGATCTGATTGTTTTGCTGGGACAGTAGTTGTGGTCTTTGAGGCAAGGTCCATGCTGGGTATTGAGACAAGTTCCTTAGGATTGGGTACCAGTATTGGCGGGGCCAGTCCGGGGCAATTAATATCATCTTTGGCTTCTCTTGTCTGACTTTTAGGAGGACTTTGGGTAGAAGAGGCAGAGGAGGAAAGGCGTAAACTGACAGGTTTTTCCAACTGAAGGATAGGGCGTCCACTTTCCATGCTTGTTTGTGATAAGTCCTTGTGCAGAATCTTTTCAATTGATAATTTTGAGGAGAGGCAAATAGATCTATGTCTGGGCTCCCCCATTTCTCTGTTATGCTGAATACTTGTGGATTTAGTTTCCACTCGTGAGGATCCATAAGGATTCTGCTTAAATCATCTGCCAGAGTGTTTTGTTTTCCTGGCAGGAGTTGAGCTTGAAGCTGTATTTGGTAGGTCAAAGCTGTATCCCACAGTGTCATGGCTAATCTGCAAAGGGGGCATGAGTGTGTGCCCCCTTGCTTGTTTATATACCACACGACTGTGGTGTTGTCCATCTTTATCAGTAGTTGTCTTGGATGAAGTAAGTCCTTGAAGGCTGCTAGGGCATTTTGAACAGCTAGCATCTCTTTCTGGTTGATATGTAAATGCATTTGTTTTGGTGCCCATATGCCCTGAATGCATCTTCCTGCCATATGGGTCCCCCAGGCATAATCTGATGCGTCTGTTAAGGTTTGGCTGGCAGAGGGTAGAGTGAAGGGCCGTCCCATGTTTTGGTGACAGGCCTTTGCCCACCATAGAAACTCCTGTTGCAGGCAGGGAATGAGAGGAATCATTGTTTCCAGACTGTGTGAATGTTGACTCCATAAAATGTTTAGGTACCACTGCAGTTTCCTCATATGCAATCTTGCATGCAGAATTAGTAGGATGCAGGATGCCATGAAGCCCAGAACCTGCAAAATTTGTCTTGCAGAAGACTGGGTTTTTGTTGCCATCAGTTTGAAGTAAGTAGTCAATTGCCTTTGTTTGTCTGGCGTGAGCTAAGTCATCTGGGCAGTTGTATTCAAGCTTGCACCCACGAAGGTTATCTTTTGAGAGGGTACCACAGTTGTGATTTCTTTTAGTTTATAGTGTATCCTAGGCATGTTAGAAGCCTTTAAAAAT